>NC_062279.1:206057644-206682644 GCF_902655055.1 Lutra lutra | reverse complement strand
TACTAATTCCAGAGGAAAAAAGAAGAGACAAGATCAAAAAAATATTTTTTTGAAAAATACTAAATAAAGATTAAGAAATATGGTAACATATTAACTAAAAATTTAGAAACTTGGTAAAATACATTAATTTATAGATCCAATACCAATCAAGATATATAAAAAGAAATCTATAACTAGACATACCAGAGGTAAACTTTTAAGAGTCAAAGATAGAGACAGTCTTGAAAGAAGCCAGATTAAAGTATTTCAAGAGGTTTGGAAAAAGTAAGGGTACCACAAAATTTAAAGGTCAACTTCTCACTAGAAATTATGGAAACCAGAAGACACTGGAATGGCATGTTCAAAGCAATGAAGAGTAAAAATTTATAGTAAAGCTATACTTAAAAATGAGGGGAAATTAAGAACATTTTCAGATTAAAAAAAAAATTAGAGAAACTGTCAGGAAGAGATATGCACTATAAGAAATGCCAAAGGCAGTTCTTCAAACTGAAAGCAAGACTCTAGATGACAGCTCAGAACTACAGAAAAGAATGAAGAGCACCACAAATGGTAAAAGTATGAATAAATATAAAAACTATTTTTTCTTTTTCCTGATCTTTTGTAAGTTATATAAGTAAATAAGGCAAAAAAAGTATCATGTTATTTATTGGTTTATATGGTAATCAAGTATAATACACAGGACAATAGTCTTATGAAGGGGGAGAAAATGGAAGTTTAGTGTTACAAGCTCCTACCTTTTACAAAAGTTAAAACTATCTCTAAGTAGACTGAATAGGTAAAAAATACTTATTTTAACCTCTGTGACAACCACTAAAAATAAGCAGATATAAATAGAAAGCAAGCACAGATATGAAAAAAACCATTTGTAAATTTATTTGATTAAATTTTTAAAAGGCTAAAAAGATGAAAGAGAAGAAAAAACTCAACCCAAAAATTTAATACAAATAGTAGAAAAGCAGGTCAAAATGCAATCATGTCAACAATTACCTTCAATAGGAAACAGTCAACAAAACAAAGAGGCAACACACAGAATGGGAGAAGATATTTGCAAATGACACTACAGACAAAGGGCTGATATCCCAGATCTATAAAGAACTCTTCAAATTCAACACACCAAAACAGATAATCATGTAAAAAACTGGGCAGAAGACACGAACAGACACTTCTCCAAAGAAGACATACAAATGTCTAACAGACACATGAAAAAATGGCCATCATCATTAGCCATCAGGGAGATTCAAATCAAAACCACATTGAGATACCATCTTACACCAGTTAGAATGGCCAAAATTAACAAGACAGTAAACAACAAGTGTTGGAGAGGATGTGGAGAAAGGGGAACCCTCTTACACTGTTGGTGGGAATGCAAGTTGGTGCAGCCACTTTGGAAAACAGTGTGGAGATTCCTTAAGAAATTAAAAATAGAGCTTCCCTATGACCCTGCAATTGCACTACTGGGTATTTACCCCAAAGATACAGATGGAGTGAAAAGAAGGGCCAACTGTACCCCAATGTTTATAGTAGCAATGGCCACAGTCACCAAACTGTGGAAAGAACCAAGATGCCCTTCAATGGACGAATGGATAAGGAAGATGTGGTCCATATATACAATGGAGTATTATGCCTCCATCAGAAAGGATGAATACTCAACTTTTGTATCAACATGGACAGGACTGTAGAAGATTATGCTGAGTGAAAAGGGTCAAGCAGAGAGAGTCAATTACCATATGGTTTCACTTACTTGTGAAGCATAAGGAATAACATGGAAGACATTGGGAAATGGGGAGGAGAAGGGAGTTGGGAGAAATCAGAGGGGGAGATGAACCATGAGAGACCATGGACTCTGAGAAACACTTGAGGGTTTTGGAGGGGAGGGGGTTGGGGGGGTTGAGTGAGACTGGTGGTGGGAATTATGAAAGGCACGTATGGCATGGAGCACTGGGTGTGGTACATTAACAACGAATTTTGGAACACTGAAAAAAAATTTAAAAATTTTTTAAATAAATAAATAAATGCAATTGGATATTGACATAATAAATAATAAACTTGAAAAATAGGGTTTTTAGAGATAGAGAGGTAGATTTGATCACTAAAAATCAATGTGTCAAGAAGATAAAACAAATATATATATATATACTTGACCCAATAAAAGAGCATAAAAATATATGAAGCAAAAACTGGGGAAAAATGGCAAATCTGCAATCTTAATTGCAGACTTTAACACACCTTTCTCTGAAGTTAATAGAGCAACCAGACAAAACCATCTATAATATAGGCCTGAACAACACTGTCAACCACTTTAATCTCTTTGACATTTAAAGAACACTATAATGTCACCACTTCAAATTTACACCATGTATTCAAGTGCACACGGAATAGTAATCAAGACTGATCAAATGTTGGACCATAACATTAGTCCCAACATAACTTGAAATACAGAAATATTAAAAAGATATATATACCCACAAGTTCATTAATTTTTGCAGCATTATTTATAATAGTCAAGATATGGGAATAACCCAAATGTCCATTAATAGATAGATGCATAAAGATTTGGTATATATACAATAAAATATTACTCAGCCATAAAAAAGATCTTGCCATTTGTGACAACATGGATGGACCCAGAGGCATTATGCTAAGTGAAATAAGTCAGACAAAGACAAATACTATATGATTTCACTTTTATGTGGAATCTAAAGAACAAAACAAGTGAACAAAGAAACAACAGCAATAACAAAAGAAAATAACTCATAAATACAAAGAACAAACTAGTTGTGCCAGAAGAGATGGGAGTGGGGGATAGACAAAACAGGTGATGAAGATTAAGTAGTACAAACTTCCAGCTAAAAAATGAGCAAGTCACAGGAATGAAAAGTAGAACATAGGGAATATAGTCAATAATATCATAATAATTTTGTGTGGGGACAGATGGTAAATACACTTACCATGGTGAGCACTTCATATGTGTAATTGTCAAATCACTGTTATACACCTGAAACTAATATAATGTGTTAACTATACTTCAGATAATGTGTAATTGTCAAATCACTATGTTATACACCTGAAACTAATATAATGTGTTAACTATACTTCAGTTAAAAAAAAGTATTACTCAAATATTTGTGTTTATAGGACACAATGTCTTGTAATTTTTATCATAATTATTGTAATATTTGCCAATAAATGACTGAAAAAATTACCAACATTAAAAATAAAAGACGGGTTATCACAAAATACCTTATCAACACTAACAGGTTAATAAGGGAATTTTAAGGTCAACTTTATTCTAATAAATACAATTTAAATTAAAAGGACACATAGTTTGAAAAGTACCAGCTGTCAAAGTTCACTCAAGAATAAATAGATAACCTGAGACATCTGGAGCTATAAAACATTTGAATAAACTTTCCACAATGAAAACAACAGGCCCACATAGCTTCCTGGTTAAATGTTAACAAAACTTCAGGAAAAAAATAAATCAAACATATCAAACGGTTCCAGAAAATACTCAGTTTCCTGGATCAATTCTACCTAACACTTAAAAATTTTTAAAGCATACCAAACATACACAAACTCTTCCAGAAAACAGAAGGGAGGGGCGCTTTTCCCAACTCAGTTTATGAAGCCTGCATTATCCTGATAATAAAACCAGACAAAGGCATTACAAAAAAATTACAATCTAGTATTCATGAAAGTAGATGTAAAAATTATTTTATTTTATTTTTTTTAAAGATTTTATTTATTTATTTGACAGAGAGAGATCACAAGTAGACGGAGAGGCAGGCAGAGAGAGAGAGAGAGGGAAGCAGGCTTCTTGCTGAGCAGAGAGCCCGATGTGGGACTTGATCCCAGGACCCTGAGATCATGACCTGAGCCGAAGGCAGCGGCTTAACCCACTGAGCCACCCAGGCGCCCTGTAAAAATTATTTTAAAGTTTAGCAAATCAAATCCAGGAATACATAAAATGGATAATACATCAGGACTATGAAGAGTTTATCCCAAGAAAACAAAGGTTAACATTTGAAAATCTCTTCATGTAATTCAATATATTACCATGTTTAAGAAGAGATGAAAAAATGCATCTGTTAAAAATGAACACCTATTTATGATTAACATCTCTCAGGAAATCATGGGGGATGAAGGCAACCTCATCAATCTAAGGGGTATGTAAAAAATCCACAGCCAATGTCAAAATTAAGGAAAAGAGACTATACCCCCCTGTGATCAGGAACAGGGCAAAGATGTTCACTCTCATCAGTTCTTCTCAACATTGTTTTGGAAGTGCTAGCTACTACAAAACAAGAAGAAGGAGGAGGAGGAGGAGGAGGAGAAGGAGAAGAAGGAGAAGAAGAAGGAGGAGGAGGGGAAGGGGAGAAGGGGAAAAGGAAAGGGGAGGAGGGGGTGGGAGAGGAGGAAGATGGGGAAGAGGAGGAGGAGGACAGGGATGGGGAGGAGGAGGACAAGGAGAGAGAGGAGGAGGAGAAGGAGAAGAAGAAGAAGAAGAAGAAGAAGAAGAAGAAGAAGAAGAAGAAGAAGAAGAAAAGGAAGGAGGAGAAGGAGAAGAAGAAAGAAATTAAAGGCATATGAATTAGAAAAAAGAAAATAAATTTTGTCCCTGTTCAGATAACATGATCACCAATGAAGAAAATGTTAAGGAATGTACAAAAAGCTACTGACTAGTGTTAAAATTAAAAGCAAAATGGTGACTGGAACTGAGAATTCCCTGAGAAGACAAAAGCACTTAAGTAAAACTACATCTTATTTCATGAACATAAAAAAAACTTAGGTTTCTTGTAAGTGTCTCTGACAGTAAAAAAGAAACTACCTTCCTAAAACACCACCTTCCTTAAACACCACCTTCCTAAAAATGGTATGAAATAATCACTTCAAACCAATCCCTGGAAACCATCACTGTGATAACCAATTATTGTATAGGGTAAAAAACTTCATTTTCACTTTATAAGCTATCCTGTAACTTCATACCTCTGAGCTTCATATTAGATATTTAAAAGCCCCCAGTTCATGAACTGTTCATATATGCACAATACACTCTTTCTAAATACTGTTTATTGATTTGGTGGTTTTCATTTTGCTATCGCTGGATTTTTGACACTAGCAAGAATGAAGGATACAAGTTCAATATATAAAAATCATTGAATTTCCATGTAGTATCAATAAACTATTATAATTTAAAATAGTAAAAAAAAAATGCCCTTTGAGAAATGCAAAATACCTTGATACAAGTTAACAAAGTGTGTGCAAGACCTATCCACTCAAAACTACAAAATATCACCAAGAGAAAGTTTTAGAGGCCCAAATAAAGATTTCTGATTTTCAGCCCAAGTTTTAAGAATTTTAGAAGTCACCACTCTTGGAGCATCTGGGTGGCTCAGTGCGTTAAACCTCTGCCTTCAGCTTGGGTCAGAATCTCGGGGTCCTGGGACCGAGCCACCCATCAGGCTCTCTGCTCAGCAGGGAGCCTGCTTTCCCCTCTCTCTCTGCCTTCCTCTCTGCCTACTTGTGATCTCTCTGTCTGTCAAATAAATAAATAAAATCTTTAAAAAAAAAAGTCACCACTCTTTCCTAACAAGTAAAAAGCTAAACAAACTGAAAAATCAACAACTTTTCCTAGATTAATAAAAGTGAGATCACAGGACAAACAACGGTCCCCAAAACTGGAGACTAACAGGCAAGCCCAGAGAATCACAACTTACCAGAGCAGAACCCCTGGGTTAAAACCTCCATAGGAACAGATGCTGAACTATGGAAAGCTGAACAGGCATTGACAAATTGCTGGAGGCTCAGTCTGAGAAGCACGTTAGTGATAGCCTAATAAGCTGAAGTTTTAACAGAGCCCAGGTGACCTGTGCAAAGGGAAATGGCCAGTACCAGCCCACTCTCCCATTTTGCTTCACCTGAGGTTGGGGTGAGGAAAATGAGAGGCACTTGTGAAGCTCACAGTCCAGAAGCATAGGATTACTAAAAGACTGAGAGCTAAACATAGACTATAGAACACTTCCCCTTCCCCAGAACTCACCACCACATTACAGAGACCTATTTGTCACACTTTCTTTTACCCTGTAAATCATGCCTCACTATCAAGAAAAAATTACAAGACATACTGAAAGGCAGTATGAAGAGACAAAGTAAGCATCAAAATCGATCTCAGATATATGGTTTTGAAATTCTTAGACTGGGAATTTAAAATATATGACTATTATGTTAAGGGATCTAATGGATAAAGTCACACCAGACAGGAAAAGAGGGGCAGTGTAAGCAGAGAGAAGGAAATTTGAAGGAACCAAAAAAAAGAAAAATGACAGAGATCAAAAACACTGTATCAGAAATAAAGTCTTTGATGGGCTTTGTTAGCTAATTAGACACAGCTAAGGAAAGAATGTCTGAGCGTGAGCATATCTTAATAGAAACTGAAAAACACACACAAAAACTGGAAAAGAAAAAAACAAGAGCAAAACAGAATAGCCAAGAACACTGGGACAACTACAAAGACTAGAATATACACATAAGGGTAATGCCAGAATGAGAAGAAAAAGAGAAAGGAATAGAAGTATTTGAAAAAATAATGACTTAGAGTGTCCGCAAATTAAGTTCAGACAGCAAATCACAGATGCAAGCTCAGAGAATACCAAACAAACAAGAACCTATACCTAAGCATATCATATAAGTCAAAAGATAAAGAAAAAAATTTTTGAAAGAAAGCAGAGGGAAAAAAAAAAATCACCTTATCTATAGAGAAGTAAAAGTAAGAATTATACCCAGCTTCTCAGAAACAATGCAAGCAAGAAGAGAGATGAGTGAACTAAGTGCTGAGAGAGAGATAAAATCACCAACCTAGAATTCTGTATCCTACAAAATTATCATTCAAAGTTATGAAGAAAAAAGACTTTCTTAGACAAAAATGGAATTTATTGCCAGTAGATCCACCTTGCAAGAAATATTAAATATCTATAGAGAGAAGGAAAATGATATAAGCAAGAAAATTTCTTTGGAAGGAATTAAGAAGAGCTTCAGAAGGAATAAATGAAGGTAAAATAAAAAATTACTCTTATTTTTAATTTATTTAAAAGACAACAGTTTGTTCCAAATAGTAAGAGCAACAGTGGGTTCTATTATTTATGTTTATATATTTATGTACATATATGTATTTGCATATACATATAAACAAAGGTATAAATGAAATGAATGAGTGACACAGAGATAAGGGGAAGAAATCTGAATTGTTACTATTTTGTTGCTATAAGGGACTCACACTACCTGTGAAATGGTATAGCGTTATTTGAAAGTGGACTTGGATTAGTTATAAGTGTATATTGCCAGAATGATGGGTTTTTGTTGTTTTTGTTGTTGTTTTTAGAAGAATTCATCTGGTATATATATATACTGCATTGAGCCAGGGTCAGGACCAGAGAGAGCTTAGTAATGGACTCCACCAGAATTTTGCAAAGGCTATTAAGGGATTGGAGAGACAGGGCATGACATTCCAACTGGGGATTCTCCTAGCATATTCAGAGACTTAGCTGGTATATTCTCTGTGGTCAGAGTTCAAGATAAATCCCATGAGGTTGAGGTTCAAGATAAATCCCAGAGTTCAAGATAAATCCCATGGTGTTAGGTCCAAGGAGGTGGCTTCCCTGTCTCTGAAACTGGTAAGGGGATTGAACAAATAAGTAAACATTCTGTGGCTGGTTAAAGCCAATTTTCTTGCTGTCAGAAAAGGAATTTTTAAGTATAAAAAGGGAGAAGGCTAGAAAAAAACCTGTTGTTTTAGATTGGAATTCAAGACATCAGTGTAAATTCATGTTTCTTTCTGAAGAATATATATGTATTTACGCACACACACCAACACATATTCCCCTAGGTTTTTCAGCTGAAAGGACGTAGCAGCAATAATACCCCATAGAAATGAATACACCTAGTACACAGATCTTGGTTTCTAAATACCACGCTCTACTGAAAAAAACAGGGTTCCTTAAAGAATTGTTTGATTTTCAGGCAGGGGTAGAAAAAGTCTATGATAATTCTAGAATATTATGGCTTGTCAGAAATTAAGGAAGTACCCCAAAATGAAGGGCACATTTCAGGAAGACGTAGGATTCTGTTTGAAGGAACTCCCACTGGTGAAATATGTGATAGAGTAACAAAATAAATAATAATCATAAAAAATATAATCCAGTAAGTAAAACTGATAGCTTGAATTCATACTGATATAAATAGATGGTGATTAAATAAATAAGTGAAGGAGATTAGAAATGTCAGCTAACAATGTAGAAGAAATCTTAATTAGAAAATAGTTATTTGGCAACTATGAAAAAATAATTGTTTCAGACAACCATCATCATTAAATACTAATATTAATGAATGAAAGTTTGATGAGGAACAGGATACTTACATGGTCTCAAATATCTTCCCACAAATACTTATTAATTCCTAATTTTTTAATAAGTGCAAAATACTTTCACAATGGAAAAGCTTAGAAGATAACACCCTAGCCAAGTGATCAAAGTGTCTATCACCAGTAGCGGGAAAACTTGGTAGAGCCACCTCTTGGTGTTATACACTGAAAATAATACAGCTTCATTTTTGTTGCATTCGTGCTTAATATTGATAACTTTAAACTAATTATAATGAAATTTCAAAATAACCCCAGTAATGTAGAAGGACATTCTACAAAGCAACTGGCCCATACTTTTCAAACATCAAGGTCATAAAAGACAAGAAAAGACTAAGAAACTGTTCCAGACTGAAGAAGCCTTAAGAAACATGAAAACTAAATGCAACACATAATTCTCAGTTGGATCCTGAACCTTTAAAAAATATAATTGGATCAAAAGGTGAAATTTGAAAGGAGCCTATGGATTAGATGGTGGATGTATGTCAGCATTAATTTCCTGATTTTTTTTTTAATGCTTATACTGTGGTCATATAGGAAAGGGTCCTTGCTTTTAAGAAATATATACTGAAATACTAAGGGGCTATATCTGCAACAATTTCAAAGGGTTTAGAAATATATAATAAAAATATATATTATACAGAATAAGGTAAATATAAAATGTTAATACTATGAAAGTTGGGTAAAGGATATATGGGAATTTTTTGTGCTTTTCTTCCAATTTTTCTATAAGTATGAAACAAATTCCAAATAAAACATTTCTAAAAGGAGATAGTATATATTGAATGTATTGAAAAATTTATTGTAAAAGCTACTAGCCAAAGAAATGACAAGACATAGAAATGAGAATAGAAGTCTCATATAAAATTACCATGGTTACCAGAGTGGTTGTATTCTTCAAGTTTTTTGGCATCAGAAACAAATATTCATTTGTGCAAAACTAAAAAAATACAAGTTATTACAAACCATAAGGTTGAGCTAGAAATTGGGAAGCTTGAGTTCTGACAATCACTAGCCTGATAGCCTCAGGTTGGTCATTCACTTTCCTGAGCCTCAAGATTACTTAGTTATAAAGTGAGTGATTAAATGATAAAGTCCTTTTTATTTTTAAAATTCTGTTTCAACTTCCTCCAATTAGTGGTTTAAGTCAAGCTACTAGTGCTCAAATAATGACTATTTCACTAAACACAGATCAATGATAAAGTTTATTGAACTACTATTTTGGGATGATCCTGAGTTTATTTGACAATATGGGAAAAAATCTAAAAATACTCTCATATGTAACTTTATATATTTGGTTGTTTTAGATTAAAAGTACTTCTTTGTTTCTCTGGGTGGGTCAGTTGGTTAAGCACCTGACTCTTGGTTTTGGCTCAGGTCATGATGTCAGGGTCATGAGATCGAGCCCAGAGTTGGGCTCCACACTGGGTGTGGAGCCTGCTTAACATTCTCTCTCTCTCCTTCTCTCTTCCCCAACCACTCCCACTTGCATGCTTGTGCACTCGCTCTCTCTCTCTCTCTCTCAAAAAAACAAACAAAAAAAACCCCAACAACAACAACAAAAAAAAACTTTGTTTCTCAACACATGATGGAATAATCATGCCTTGAGCTGAATTCCAGTAATAACCTGAATCAGGTCTCAGAAGAGGTGATTATCAAGTTGACCACATTTTCCTTCTTAATCCTTTAGTGCACTCTGGGTTCACTAAGCATAGATGATTAGGTAACAAGCTCATGGGTTCATCATTCAGATGACTCAGTAAACCTCTCACCCTTGCCAGCTATCTGACATATGCTTGTCATTGGTCACAAGGTCAATTGAGTGATCACATGTGGATATATGATTCCAAATTCATCACGAATAGAAAAATAATTCATAAAGCACATCTGATTCACAATGGGCTAGAAACATCATTTTTCTATGTGAACACAGGACATCAAATTAAGTTTCTGCTGCTTTCACCATATGCTATTAGTCTCAGAATCCTCCTCTTTTGATTTAGATTCTGCTCAAATTTTACATACCTGCCACCTACTACTGTGTCCCTTTAGTGACTAATACTTCTTTAGCTTTGTTATTCTTTTGAGCAGAATTGGGAAGCATAAAATCTAAAATGCACATGCTTCTAGTTCTCCCAAATTTGTAACCTAGGAGAAGGCACTCCCCTTTTCAATTGTCCCGGTGCTATTGTGTCAATGATCCAATATAAAAAGACACTGCTGTGAATAAAGACCTCTCCAACTGATCATGGTAGTAATATGTCCATCACATTTTCACAAGTGCAATAACTTACACAAAGCTGAATTTTCAAACAGGATGTTTGTGTATTCAAAAGCATATTTTAAAAAGCCTACTAACCAAAGAATAAAGAAACAAACATGTGGTTTGACATTCACTCTGAATCTTCAAATAGTGATCTCTTTGAAATGCTCTCTTCTGAATGCGATCTCTAATGTGAGTTAATACTGGTGATGAGAAAGCAGTGATCTACAATGAAGCAGCGCCATAACACCTTGAATAGATGATAATGATAGATCTAAAGCATAAACCTTTACACACAAGGAATTTACCTCTAAAGGGAACAGTCTCTGGGAACATGGAGAGCTCTCAGATGAACAGAGGATGACTCAGTGATTGGTTATACGGGATATATTTCAAATGTGTTTGGGTTCTCATTTCCACTCTGTCAGAGGAAAGCCAAGAGACAAGCATATAAGAAGAGAAAGATCTCCTTCTGCTTGAATATTACATTAACCTATGAGCACTTGTGCTCCCTTGGTCAGCTTTTTCAGGGCTTGCTGGCACTGAGCACTGCTGACCTGGTAGGTCTGATTATGAATGATCAATGTCCCTATTTGCAATAAAAGTCTTTGCACAGATCTGGACCCTCAGCCCTTATTCAGTCATGCAGATAATAACGGCAGTTCAAGGTACTTGCCCATAACTCCAAGCTTCATTAAACAAAGGGAATGTCACCAAAGTCCCTTTAACTGTCTTTTTGCTGCAAGGCAGGAAAAAAACCGGCCATTCTGATAAAATGGAACTTACAGTGTTAATAAAATGAAGATTTGTATATCTCTGTGCTCTATTTTGCACATCTTTCTTGAGCTACTCGTGTTAAAACCGACTTTACTGGGGAGCAGAGCGAGAAATGTAAACAAAGGATACTGAGTGCCTGTGGTCAGATTCTGCTTCAGATGAAATATTTCAGTGGAATTTTTCAGAGCTGCAACAGGGAAAGGGGTGTTGCCACTCCTCCTCATTCATTACAGACACAACTGGTGTTAGGCTGGCATCTTAAAGCGTTGCAGGGTGGGGAAGAAGGTTGGATAAGGCTCCAAAGGAGTTCGGTGCAGACTTGAAAAAGGGGCCTCTCTGTGGTGAATCAAGTCCTGAAGTCTGCCCACCCTCCAGTCTCTGGAAGGGTGTGAAATTTTGGTTACTCATTTTCTCAGGCAAAGCATGTTAATAAGTCACTGTTGCTTGGGGAGAATGTCAGCATAGACATTCTAATAAGGGATGGTCATCAAAGACACAGTTGCCTGTCATCACCTTCCTTCTCAAGGCTCATCCACCTAATTCACCTAATTCACTTCTAATATCAGCCGTGGCATCCCTCCTGCCTTACCCCAGCACATGAGTCAGTTTCCCTAGCTATTTAGAATATTCATCCACTTTTTCTTTACTTTTAGAGTCTTCTCCCTTAAAATTAGGGAGTGCTTTGACTTGAAACTCACAGGGAAATGAAGTTTTGAATGACAAAATATACTTAGTCAAAGTTTTGGTTCCTTCAAATTCAACTAAATGGGCATTTCTGGATAATAATTGGTCTTTGGCAGTACCAATTGAAGAGAAATGAAAGCAAGGGAGCCTTCGGGCATTGTTGGTGGGAATGTAAATTTATGCAGCTGCTATGGAAAGCAGATGATGGAGTTTCCTCAGAAATTTAAAAGTAGAACTACGATATGATTTAGCAATTGTATTTCTGGATATTTACTCAAAGAAAACAAAAGCACTAACTCAAAAACTTATATGCACTGCATGTTCACTGCAGCATTATTTACAATAGTCAAGATATGTTAACAACCTAAGTATCCACTGATGAATGAATGCATAAAGAATATATTCCATACACAATGGAATATTATTTAGCCATAAAAGAAGAAAATTTTGCCATTTGCGACAACATGGATGGATGGACCTTAAAGGCATTGGGCTAAGTCACACACAGAAAGAAAATACCATATAATTTTATTTATATGTGGAATATTAGAAAGAAAGAAAGAAAGGAAGAAAGAAAGAAAGAAAGGACGAAAGAAAAGAGAAAAGAGAAGAGAAGAAGAGAAGAGAAGAGAAGAGAAGAGAAGAGAAGAGAAGGGAAGAGAGAAAGAAAGAAAGGAAGAAAGAGCTCATTGATAGAAAGAAAAGACTGGTGATTG
The DNA here is from genome assembly GCF_902655055.1 of Lutra lutra. Taxonomy (NCBI): domain Eukaryota; kingdom Metazoa; phylum Chordata; class Mammalia; order Carnivora; family Mustelidae; genus Lutra; species Lutra lutra. Next base: position 206,669,791 of record NC_062279.1, on the reverse strand, counting down.
CCAGAAGTAGGGGGTGAACAGATGAAGAAGATCAAAAGGAAACAGTTTTCTCTTCTGTCTCAAACTTCTAAAATTCTATCTGTTCATTCAAAGCCTAGGCCTGTTTATACCCCCCAAGTCACCTTACAACAATTTCATATGGGAAAAGAAATGTGGAAAATGTCCAAAAAAAGTGGAGAGGGAGAGGATGTGTTAAGTTCACTGGTAATGAAATGAAAAATACAGAGAAATATTATTCCTGAGACATCCTCCTGGAAAAGATGGCAAAAGATGAGTAACCAAACGACCTCAATATGAGTGGCTCAGAGGAGAAACTAAAGAAAGATATTAAGTCATACCCAAACATTTGAAGTTCAGCTACAGATTGGGAATGTATATTTGATATATTTTGATGTATATTTGATATATTTTTTTTAATCTAAAGGTCAGAAACAGGATCAATGGGTGGAAGTTAGAAAGTAGTAGATTTTTGTCTCAACCTAAAAAAAAAAAAAACAAGAAACAAAAAAATCTTTTGGATGACTTAAACTACAAAACTATTGCTTGCTCGGAAGCTGCTGTGCTCCCCATGACCATCTTTGAAAGATGTTTTAGGAGAAGGCATTGCTGAAATGGATGAGAAATTACCTTTACATGATTTCTAAAACTCCTTCAAACTTTTCAGACTTTAAGAATTCTGTACCTCTATGACAAGTCGAAAGCTAGGAAAGTTTGCCAAGTAAGCAAACAAACAAGAAATTTAACAAGCATTTATTTACACTGCTAATGTCATCTTCAAGGCCAACTTAAGTTTTGTTTGACATTTTCAGTAAGGCATATGTCTCTCTTTTAACCAGGAAGATGCTGTAAACGTTAATTTCATAAACTTTAAGTAATTTTGTTTAAAGAAACTTGAAAAAAAATCAAGAAATGAGAGTGTACTACTCTGTAAATTGATTCCATTTATGCAAACTCCCTGCGGCGTGAAGCTGTCCATGGTTTAAGTTATGCGGTTTCTTGGCTGTTTGGAAAAGGGTGGTCATGTCAATTCAGTTTGGATAAGAAGCCCATTGTTCTCACTTTAAAGTTCAGGGATAAGATATTCAGAAATATTCTCCTCTTCCCTCCCACTCTTCCAAGGCCTGAGAAGCTTCTGTCCCAAACTATCTATTCAAACTGAAAGACTGACTGAGCTATTCAAAGCTCCCTCCCTGCACTTAGGGCTTTGTGCCGTTGTCCAGCTACATAATACTCTGGTGGATTCCGTGCTTCACTCTGCCCCAATACAATTCCCACCGGCTGGAGCGCACATTTTAGCATTAGAGCCTCTTTTCCATTACTTTTAATCCAGGCAGCTCAGAGCTTATTCTGTTTTGTTTTAAACGCTGTCTTATGGTCTTGGTCTACAGTATTGGGATTTATTTCAGTGTACTTCTACTAGAATATAAATATAATCTATATTCTATAAATAATAATTCTATTCTAAAAATATAAGTCCTAATAGAATAAAATTTATTTTGTGGGGGATATTATTCATATACGGTGGGTTGGAACTGATCATGTTTTAGTCTGTATATTTTCTACAGCACTTGGCACAATGCCTTGTAGGTGATAGATGTTCAAATAAGGTATGTGAATTTAATTAGTCTCTTTTTTCTACCTAAGAAAGTATAAACAATGCTGAAATAATGATACTTATAAAATATCATGCACTAAAATGATCTTTTGATATTTTTCATTCATTTTAATAGTGACTGGAGAATTTACTATTGACATCTATTAAGAGATTTGAAGTACCTGATCATCTACCCTTTAAAATCAACAACCTCAGTTTTCTGAGATGAAAATGAAAAAAGAAAGATGAAAGCCTAACTAAAAAGGGTAAAATTGGTTTTTTAGCAACTCCATGATTTCCCTATATGAACATTATTATTGCTGAGTCACTAAATATTTTCAGCAAAAAGAGTTCTTAGCAACTAACAAGCTCCAACTTCTTGAAGCAAAAGATAGATTATTGTATGCTAAGGAAATTATTTGGTTTTTTGCTTTGTTTCTAAACAAAGGGACCAAAATCTTGGCTAGATTTTTAAAAAGCAAAGTTGGCATAGGGACCCAAGATTAGGGGAAGAGGAATTGAAGAGTAAGGCCTTTCTTCCCTTCCTCAAAATGTTAGTCATTTGAGAACTGCCAGTGGCACACCCTGAGTTTCTGTGGTAGAGCTTACTTAGTGGGTAAAAGATGTAATGAAGTACATCTTTGAAGTACATGTAATGGAGGACATCGGTCATGAAGTGTGGAGGATGTTACTCATCCTCCTCAGGTTTCCATCTAGAAGAGGACATTTCCACCCTGTTCCACAGGGAAAAAAGCCAGGAAGAGCTACTCAGCCTCTTCCTCAACTCACTCCTCTCAGAAGAAGAGTAATTGATCCAAACAATGAATTCAGAAGAAGTAACTGAGTACATTTGGCTCCGTGTCCTAAGTCCCTCATTTTAAGAGCCAGCTTGCCTGAAGAAAGCAAGCTTTTAGGCCTATTCTCCCATGATCTGTTTAGCAGATCAAGACCTGCCTCTGCAAGGGGAAGCCTGTAGTTCTGATGAGACAATGGTTTAAATCAGGTAATATATTAGGAAGCTCTTTCTGGTCACAAATGTAAAGTGACAGTCACTCACTCAGATCTTTTTTTCACATAAAATATATTTTATTAAAATATTGGGGGACAAAATAACTAATTTAAAATATACATATGTGTATTTAAATAGTATTAAGAGAAATTTAAAGAATTACAAAGTATGATTATTATCACTTACCTTGTTTAAATTCAATTAGCAAACATATAGTACATCATTAGTTTCAGATGTAGAGCTCAGGGATTCATCAGTTGTGTATAACACCTAGTACTCGTCCATCAATTCCCCTCCTTAATGCTCATCAGCCAACTACCCCACGCCCCCACCTCCCTTCCAGAAACCCTAGTTTGTTTCCTATAGTTAAGTGTCTCTCGTGGTTTTTCTCCCTCTCTGATGACTTCCCATTTAGTTTTCCCTCCCTTCCCCGATGATCCCCTGCACTGTTTCTTATATTCCACATATGAGTCACTAATTCAACTTTTATGAATAATAAAGATTTCTATTTGTCTGGTTCCTGTGTTGTATCTCACAGTTGTTTCAAAATTTGGGGGAAAAAAAAAAAAGGAGATGAACAGAATAGAAAGTCTCAATTTTTAAGCTCATGAATTAAATAACTCTACATTATAAGCTATCTTTGAAATTACAATGATTTTAAAATAAATATAGAAAATTATTAGGTAACTCAGCTTCCAAATTTTCAACATTGAAATCATCTGTATTCATTTTTATACTATGTTTCTTTTAGTAAAACAGAAAAATTTAAATTGTTATTGCTAAACTTGGTATCCATTTTTATGAAGGAAATCTGTATTGGCCAGTGCATTAACTGTATATATAAATTTATAATTTGGGGTCTTAGAAAGCAGAAGAAGTTTACCAGCTTATTTAAGCTAGCCTCAGAATGAACATTAATTCTCTTGCTAGGAGACATTATGTCCAGGCACACCACATCTTGATCATAACCATATACTTTCAACTATCATCTTCATTATCATGTCAAATAGTATTTTTGGATGCTCTTCAAAATATATTCACATACATTCTTTTATTCAACTCCTTCAATAGCACCATAAATTGGGTAGAGCACATAGTTTTATTTATATTTTAAGAATGAAACAGTTCAAAAAGAGAGATTATGTGACTACTTTAAGTTACTCAGCCAGTAGTAAATAAGCTGCTACTTATATATTTATTATATTTTTATTATTATATTCTCATTATATTACACACTTACGAGGACAGTATTAATTACAGGTAATCTGTGTTTTGTTTGGCTTCTAAGAGCATATTAATTCAATATAATTAAATATATTTATTGAGTATCCAGCACATGGTTTAGCCAACACCAACAACAATAATATAGGGCTCTGTGTTAAGTAAATGGATAGATGGATGAATGGATGGCTGGATGGCTGGATAGATGGAAGGTTGGATGGATAGATATGTGATAGGCATGAAAATAGAAGAATAAGATGTAATCTCTAAGAAGGATAAATGTAATAACACACAAATAGCTAGAATACATGTTGATATGTGCAATAATAGAGACAGGTACATTGTACTAGGGGAACAGATGACAGAACAATTCATGGTGCTACATTCTTAGATTATGCTACAAATGTTGTACCACAGACCCATTGAAATGTTCTTTATGTTGTAAAGAAAAGAACTGGAAGTAATGAAGCATGAAGGGCCTATTGTCAGAATTTTTCAAAGAAAGATACCTTAGAATCCATGAAATCAACAAAGAATACAGGAATTTGAAACCCCAAAGAACTTAAATGAAAAACCCAGCCCGACACATTTTTATTAGATCAGTGACATCCAGATGGGGTGGAGGGCAGAGGGGAGACACATAATGTCATGTACATGTATATTTAGTGGTAAAAGAAAGCACTGAACCAAGCATTAACCAGACACATTTCTAACCTAGACAAGAGGGTTGCTGATGAAATGGCCCTTAGGATAAACAACACAATTGGCCTTATTTTGACCGGAGTCAGCAGGAGCTTTTAGCAGGAGTTCTGTCATGTAAATGCCCTTCTGAACGTGAACAGAACACATTGTTCAAGTTGCTCAAACAGAACTGGTGGTCAGTAACTGACACAAGAGAACTTGGGTCGAGGCAGAAAAGGGAGAGAGGATCTTTTTCAGGAGGAGTATAGTTGAGTGTTAAGGGGATTTAACAGACTGAAAGGAAACTATTCTGGAAAAGATATTATATGAATCCAAAATACTTTGGCACTTTAATCGAATATGCTGCTTAGGGAAAAAGCAGTCTGCACCCCAACACCTGCTGGACCTAATGGACTCTGAAATGTTGTTTCAGAATTAATCAAGTCATTTAAAATCATAGCTGCAGTCTCCATTCACTACTCCTGTGCATAAATGTGCTGATCCCGATACTAACCCATGTCGGGTGACTTGAGCAATATATCACCATAATTGCCATTTTAGGGCTGCAAATTGGAGCTAAAATAACCAGATGCAAAAGAGATGGCCATATCATACTCTCAAGATGGATCTTCAAAGTTCAAGGAGAGTTCAAGCATGGAAGAGGCAATAGAAAGGGGTCAAGTGTAAGGGGATTGTTCATGTTCAAGAGGAATTAACTTTACAAATATATTGTTTCTGAGGTGGTAATTGTCCCATCTTACAGTTATTCATACCTCATTTACTCTTTGCATTTTCCTCAAGCATTTAATGAAATGAATTTGATTTTGACAAAATATTCTATTTCAAAATTGCCATTAATTTTCAAGATTTTTTATTCTCCTCTAAATTATCTGCTTTAAAGGGATAGAGCCTAGATTTGGGAAATCTTATACTTCCCTCGATAATCTTCTGGCAAGAGTCCATGTTAGTTTCAAATATTTCCTTTCTAGTTTAATCAATTAAATCATTTAACTAAAAAAAAAAAAAATCCCAAATTCAAAAGGCTGGGAAAGAGTTCTGTCCCATGATAGTAAAACTAAGACAGTTTTCTAAGTTATCTGTCCAGTTTCTCATTTAGGGGACTGTTGAAGTATATAAATGAAAGCCTACTGCATTATTTGTTTGTATAAAATTGAGACAGATTTGGGAGCAAGAGAGAATCCCTATGACTACATCAGTATCAAAGTTGCTAAAAATGTCACTATTACTTGCTGTTTTGATCAAATCACCATTTCCATGATATCTGTATAAAGCAAATCACCATAAAAAGGAAGCACGATATACTTGCTACCTCTAGTTCAAAATCCAAATTAGTTAAGGTCCTCAAGGACCTTCATAATCTGGAGCCAACTACTTAACATGCCTTTGTTCATAAGCCCTTGAACCCTAGTTTTTGCAACAACAAATGCTTCATCATTCCCCAAAGAACAAGCTTGTTGAAACCTCCAAGACTTTTCAAATGTTCTTCTCTCAGGATGACAAACTTTTCCTCCCTTCTTTTCCAGCTATATATTTAAATTCATTCTTTAATACCCAGCTGAAGTGTCACCAGCATTGTCTGTCCAGCTACTCCAATACAAGGCAGTTAGTGCTTAGTATCATTTATTGTTGTTGTTGTTGCTCCTTTCCTGTTGTTCACAAGGTAAACCTCTACTGCAATCAATTATCACAACACATTACATATGTTTTTGTGTGTGTGTCTATCATCTTCAATTATATTATGAGGTAACAGAGTAATTTTCATAATTGAGTTAATATATTAAGTATAGGTCAAAACAATTAGCTAAATTATAAAGCAATATTAAAATTGGAGTTGTTTTGCTGTTAGTATTTCCTAGAACAAGCAATACATTATAACATATCATAGATATTTCTTTGTGTCTAATCTAGAAACTAGAGGGAATATGGGATAAAATATTTTAAGAATAATGATCAAAACTTTTCAAAATTTTATAAAAATTATACAATTTCCATTCTCAGAGACTCAAAAACAAAATAAACACAAATAAAACCCCATTAAGGCACATCATTATTAAATTGTTAAAAACTAATAATAAAGAGAAAATTGTAAATGCAACCAGTGAAAAAGGACATGTTACCTAAGACAGGAAAACAAAGATAAGAACAACTTCAAGTATCAAAAAACAACACAATAACATTTTTAAAGTGTTAAAAGAAAAAATGGTAAAAGTGGAAATCTGGTACCTGGAAAAAAGTGTCTTCAAAAATGAAAGCAAAGAAGTATATTTTAGAAAAAAACTAACCTCAGAGAATTTTTTTACATCAAATGTTCATTAAAGGAATGTTAAAAGTAATTCTTCAGGCTAAAGAAAAATAAAACCATATAGAAAATTCAATACACACAGAGAAATTTATATATACCAATATGGTAAAAATGTGGTAAACATAAATATTTTAGTCATTTATAAAGTTTCTTTAAAAAATAAGCAAATATTTAAAAGTAATAGCAGTATCTTGAGGTTTAAACAAAGGATTAGAGGAGGGAAATGGAAGTATACAACTCTGAGATTATTATGATATGCATAAAAAGGCATATGATATGCATAAAAAGTAGATTATAAGGTAAATAATGCACAAACTAAGTAAAACAAAACAGAAAAAATTCTAATAATACAAAAATACAGCTAAAAATAAACACTACAAAATACTCAAACTAATTCAGATGGAAACAGAAACAGAGGAGAAGAAAATATATAAGACAAAAAGAAAACAAATAAGATAACAGTAAAAATAACTTCAACCATATTATTAATTATATTACAAGGGTTCCTGGGTAGGTCAGTCAGTTAAGTGGCCGACTCTTGATTTTGGCTGAGATTATGATTCCAGAGTCCTGGAATATTTCTCTCTCTCTAAAATAAATAAGTAAATCTTCTGAAAAATAATTATTATATTACATATAAATTGTCTAAATTTTCCATTAAAATAAAAAGATTTTTAAAGTGAAACAAAAGAACATGACCAAACTATATACTACTAAAAAATAAAAAATTAAAATGTAAAATATAGATTAAAAGTAAAAGAGCAGGAAAACAATAAAAAACTATACATGCTAATTAAAAGAAAACTGAAGCTATATTAGTATCAGGAAAATTACACTTCAGGAAAAGAAATATGACAGAATATAAAATAGACACTTCAATATGACAAAAGTCTCAATTAGTTGAGAAGAAAGACTGGTATTAAATGTGTATATGCTAAATAACGGGGCTTCAAAATACTTAAAACAAAAGCTAAAAGAACTGAAAGGAAAATGAGATAAATCCACAATTATAGCTGAAATTTTAGCACTTTGCTTCAATAAATTGATACAATACATAAACACACACAAAATAAAAGTATATAAGAATTGACCATCACAATCAACCAATTTGATATAACAGATGTTATAATAAGTCATTCCAACAAAGCAAGCCTGAATTAACTGAACTCTTACAGAATATGTATTGTGATCATAATGGCATTAAATTAGAAATCAATAAAAAAAAAACCTGGAAAGGCCCAAATATTTGAAAATTGAACAACATTCTTCTGAATAACCCATGGAACAAATAAGAAGACAAAAAGGAAAATTAAAAACTATTTGACCTGATGAAAAAAATATATAGCCCATCAAAATTTGTGGGATATAACTAAAGCAGTGCTTAAAGGAAATTTGTTTGTTTAAATTATTATGTTGGGAAAAAAGAATCTAAAATAAATGATCAGAAGTTATACCTTAAGAAGTTCAAATCAGGGCGCCTGGGTGGCTCAGTTGGTTGGGCGACTGCCTTCGGCTCAGGTCATGATCCCGGACTTCCAGGATCGAGTCCCGCATCAGGCTCCCAGCTCTTTGGGGAGTCTGCTTCTCCCTTTGACCTTCTCCTCTCTCATGCTCTCTCTCACTCATTCTCTCTCAAATAAATAAATAAAATCTTTAAAAAAAAAAAAAGAAGTTCAAATCAATAGCATATTAACTAGAAAAAATAATGGAAATAATATTGCTATGTTAAATTAACACATAACTGAAAAACAACAGACAAATAATAGAAAACAAAAACTGTTCTCTGAAAAAAAAAAAAACTTTGAAAAACCTCTAACTAGACTAATCAAGGAAAAAAGGAAAGAACACACAAATAAATTCAACAATTTATGTGAAATGAAGAAATTATTTGAAAGACAGAAATTACCAACACTGACATAAAACAACCCTACATCTAGTAGAGAAATTGAATTTGTAAATAAAAACATTCTCACAAAGGAAACTACAAGCCCAAATAGCTTTACTAGTTGATATCTACAGTTAAACAGTTAAGTTTGTTTAAGTTAAGGAAGAACTAGTCTTAGTTAAGGAAGAAATAGTCTTAATGCTATAGGAAACATCTTAGAAACTAAAGGAGGGAAAGAACACTTCCAGACTCATTTTAAAAGGCCAGCATTAAGATCTCCTACTATTAATGTATTCATATCAATATGACTCTTTATCTTGATTAACAGTTTTCTTATGTAAGTCCTAGCAACAGCAATCAGACAACAAAGAGAAATAAAAGGTATCCAAATTGGCAATGAAGAAGTCAAACTCTCTCTCTTCGCAGATGACATGATTCTTTATATGGAAAACCCAAAAGACTCCACCCCCAAACTACTAGAACTCATACAGCAATTCAGTAACGTGGCAGGATAGAAAGTCAATGTACAGAAATCAGTGGCTTTCTTATACACTAACAATGAAAATACAGAAAGGGAAATTAGAGAATCGATTCCATTTACTATAGCACCAAGAACCATAAGATACCTGGGAATAAACCTAACCAAAGAGATAAAGGATCTGTACTCGAGGAACTACAGAACACTCATGAAAGAAATTGAAGAAGACACAAAAAGATGGAAGACCATTCTATGCTCTTGGATCGGAAGAATAAACATTGTTAAAATGTCTATACTGCCTAGAGCAATCTATACTTTTAATGCCATTCCAATCAAAATTCCACCGGTATTCTTCAAAGAGCTGCAGGAAATAATCCAAAAATTTGTATGGAATCAGAAGAGACCCTGAATCGCTAAGGAAATGTTGAAAAACAAAAATAAAACTGGGGGCATCACGTTACCTGATTTCAAGCTTTACTACAAAGCTGTGATCACCAAGACAGCATGGTACTGGCATAAAAACAGACACATAGACCAGTGGAACAGAGGAGAGAGCCCAGATATGGACCCTCAACTCTATGGTGAGTAAATCTTGGACAAAACAGGAAAAAAAAATACAGTGGAAAAAATACAGTCTCTTCAATAAATGGTGCTGGGAAAACTGGTTAGCTATATGTAGAAGAATGAAACTAGACCATTCTCTTACACCATACACAAAGATAAACTCAAAATGGATAAAAGACCTCAACATGAGACAGGAATCCATCAGAATCCTAGAGGAGAACATAGGCAGCAACCTTTTTGATATCAGCCTCAGCAACTTCTTTCAAGATATGTCTCCAAAGGCAAAGGAAACAAAAGCGAAGATGAACTTTTGGGACTTCATCAAAGTCAAAAGCTTCTGCACAGCAAAGGAAACAGTCAAGAAAACAAAGAGGCAACCCACGGAATGGGAGAAGATATTTGCAAATAACAGTACAGACAAAAGGTTGATATCCAGGATCTATAAAGAACTCCTCAAACTCAACACACACAAAACAGATAATCATATCAAAAAATGGGCAGAAGATATGAACAGACACTTCTCCAATGAAGACATACAAATGGCTATCAGACACATGAAAAAATGTTCATCATCACTAGCCATCAGGGAGATTCAAATTAAAACCACATTGAGATATCACCTTACACCAGTTAGAATGGCCAAAATTAGCAAGACAGGAAACAACATGTGTTGGAGGGGATGTGGAGAAAGGGGAACCCTCTTCCACTATTGGTGGGAATGCAAGTTGGTGCAGCCACTTTGGAGAACAGTGTGGAGATTCCTCAAGAAATTAAAAATAGAGCTTCCCTATGACCCTGCAATTGCACTATTGGGTATTTACCCAAAGACACAGATGGAGTGAAAAGAAGGGCCATCTGTACCCCAATGTTTATAGCAGCAATGGCCACAGTCGCCAAACTGTGGAAAGAACCAAGATGCCCTTCAACAGACGAATGGATAAGGAAGATGTGGTCCATATACACTATGGAGTATTATGCCTCCATCAGAAAGGATGAATACCCAACTTTTGTAGCAACATGGACAGGACTGGAAGAGATTATGCTGAGTGAAATGAGTCAAGCAGAGAGAGTCAATTATCATATGGTTTCACTTATTTGTGGAGCATAACAAATAGCATGGAGGACATGGGGAGTTAGGAGAAGGCAGTTGGGGGAAATTGGAAATGGAGGTGAACGATGAGAGACTATGGACTCTGAAAAACAATCTGAAGGGTTTGAAGAGGTGGGGGGCAGGAGGTTGGGGGAACCAGGTGGTGGGTATTAGAGAGGGCATGGACTGCATGGAGCACTGGGTGTGTTACAAAAACAATGAACAATGTTATGCTGAAAATAAATTAAAAAAAAATGATTTAAAAAAAATAAAAAAAAATAAAAGGCCAGCATTAATTACTTTGATACCAAACCATACAAAAATGTAACAAAAATAGGACACACCTCAGACCAATAACTCTGATGACTATAAATGCAAAATATTTTAATGTACGATTAACAAATGAAATTCAGCAACATTGAAAAAATTAATACATAATGATGAAGTAGAGTTTACTCAAAGAATGTATAGTTGGTTTAACATTTGAAAATTAATCAACTTACTTAACCAAACTAGGACATTAAGGAGAAAAATTATACAGTCATTTCAATAGATACAGAAAATCCATTTGAAAAAATTCTACCACAATCACATTAAAAACTATCAGCAAACTAGGAATAGAAAAGACTTCATCAATCTAATAAAGGATATCTATAAAAAACCTACAAGTAACATCATGCTTAGTGGAGACAGATTGAACAATTTCTCCCTAAAATAGAAAACAAAGCAAGGATATCCTCTTTCACTACTTCTATTACATATTGAGTTTGGAGACTCCACTCAGTACAATGAGGCAAGACATACAAAAAGCATGCAGCATGGTAAGGAAAAGGCGAAATTATCTCTGCACACATGTGATTTTATACATAGACAATCCTATAGAATCTGAAAAAAAAAACCCTAACAAACTAATAAGAAATGTTAACAGTCACAATATACAAGGTCTATATAAAAATTGTATATCTAAATACTTGGAGCAAACAACTGGAAAACAATTTTAAAAATTCATTTTACAATAGCATTAAATATGAAGTATTTAATGATAAATTAAACAAAATATATGAACTATCTATACAGTGACAACAACAAAAACATTGCTGATAGAAATCGAAGAAAATTTTGGGGTGCCTGGGTGGTTCAGTGGGTTAAAGCCTCTGCCTTCGGCTCAGGTCATGATCTCAGGGTCCTGGGATCGAGCCCTGTATCAGGCTCTCTGCTCAGTGGGGAGCCTGCATCCCTCTCTCTCTGCCTGCCTCTCTACCTACTTGTGATCTCTCTCTCTCTCTCTGTTAAATAAATAAAATCTTTAAAAATTTAAAAAAAAAAGAAATCAAAGAAAATTTAAAGGAAAGCTTGAAAAGAGGAAAATGCACCATGATTATGGGTTGGAAGATTCAATATTTTAAGATGTAAATCTTTCCCACATTGATCTATACATTTGACAGAATCCCTTACAAAATACCATCAGGACTACTTTGTGGAAATTTACAAACTTATTCTAAAAATGTAAATACAAAGAACCCCAAACAATGCAATTTTGAAAAAACAAAAGTGAAAGACATACACTACTTCATTTAAAGATATACTGTAAAGCTATCAAGAAGCAATATAGCTATCTAAATCAATCAATACTGATCATAGGGTACAATGGAATAGAATAGTCAGTCTAGAAAAACAGCTACACATAAACTGATTTTCAACCACAGTGTCTATGAAATTTGATGGAAAGGAACAGCCCATTCAACAAATAATGCTAAAACAGCTTAACAACAAAAGTTGGAAAAGTGAATCTCGCCCATTAAGCACAAAATTTTTACCTAAAATATATCTTAAATGTAAATGTAAAAGTTCAATTAAACCTATAAAATTTCTAAAAACAATAGGAGAAAACTGTCATGAACTTTATAGCCAAGTTTTCTTAGATAAGACCTAATGTATTACTAAAGAAAAACCTGATAAATTGGACTTCATTAATACTAAAACTATGAGCATTAAGAGTTTCCCAAAATATAAATAAAATTCTTATAACACAATACTAAGAAAATGAGTTACCCAATTCTTTAAATGGGCAGAAAATTGACATTTCACAAAGTAGATATATGAATGGTCAATAAGGGCATGAAAATATTCTCAACACAACTTATGCTCCTGGCCAAGATGGAATTATAGAGAAAAGATTTTTTTCTCACCCCTGAACAACTAAAAAACTGGATAAATATGTAAAACAATGGTGCTCAATATACTGGAAATCAAGCAATGAGAGATCAGCTAACCTAATAAGATTAGCCCTATCATTTGCCAGGATACCACCTAGAGAATATTTCCAGGCCATGGCACATAGTAAGGGAAATCAGATGAGACACAAAAGTCTTCTTGAGTTGGGAAAATAAAAAAAAATGTTGAATGCCTTTGGAGGCTAAGACAGCCAATCTTTATAGGCAGAGTAACAAAGAGAAGAAAACTACAAAGCAGAGAATTCTAAGGCTCTGAGGAAGTTCTCCCCCAACTATTCAGGATTTATGAGAAGAAACTACCAAAAAACTGGAGAAAAAAGATCTTAAAGCATTAGAAAGAACAATCCCTGGAGCATACACAGAGCCAGAGTAAATGTCTGTTCTCCCCAGATAGAGTGTTTTCACCAAACCATCATGTTCTTATACTTCATGGGGCATTTGATAGGTTATTGACAAGTGTTTTCCCTCAGTAGTGGGGTAAATTAGCCATAGACTAAGTTGTGTTAGGGGCATTCTCAACAAAACTTAAGAGCAAGAAATGAAAGTTACGGTTTCCAAGTAACTTCACAACATAAATGCATAAATTATTAAGAATATTTATAGGAATGCAAGATATTCAGGATCCAACAAATTAAAATTCACAATGTTTGGCATCAAATTAAAAGTTAAAAGGTATGCAAAGAATTATCATAATGAGAAAAATCAACAAATTCAATCCAAAACAAAAATGACAGAGATGACAAAATGTACACATATATTAAAAGTTATTATAACTGTATTCAATGTGTTTTTTAAAAGTAGAGAAAAAATGACATGCTAAGTAGAGTCATGGAAGACATATTCCTTAAAAGGACCTAAATTGAATTTCTAGAGTTGAAAACAATGTCTGATATAGGAAACATACAAGTGATAGGATTAACAGAGTAACTACTGTGAAGAAAAGATTAATGAGATTGAAAATGTAGTCAAATAAAAAAAGCTATCCAAGAGTACTAATACTAAACATTACTTATACTAAACATGAAGTAAATAACATCAATGCAACTACTAAAGTAAGAGTGAAGTATAAGTAACAATATAAGTAACAATCTAAAAAAGGAGATAAAATTGAATCATTTTTTTTAAATGTCTATTGGAACACCTGGGTAGCTCAGTTGGTTAAGTGTCAGACTCTTGATTTCCACTCATGTCTTGGTCTTAAGGTAGAAGGATTAAGCCCCACATCTGGTTCTACACTTGGAGAGGAGTCTGCTGGATATTCTCTCTCTCCCTTTTCCTCTGACCCCCCACCTGTACTCTCTCTTGCTTGCTTGAGAGGAGGAGGAGGAGGAGAATATAAAAAAACTGGGGGCACCTGGGTGACTCACTTGGTTGGGCAGCAGACTCTTGATTTTGGGTCAAGCCATGATCTCAGGGTCCTGGGATGAGTCCTGTGTGGGGCTCCAAGCTCCTGTTCAGTGCCTAGCAGGGAATTTGCTTAAGGATTCACTCTCCCTCTGCCCACCCTCCGCACCCCTGGCTCACACTCAATCTCATTCTCTCTTTCAATCAAATAAAATCTTTTGAAAAAGAATATAGTAGACTAGAACTCTATCAACAAAATTGACACAATTGGCATTTGTAGAACACTCAACCCAACAATAGCAGAATATGCATTCTTTTCAAATGCACATGGATCAGTTACCTAGGTAGAAATATATTTTGGGTCATAAAACAAGTATAGTAAACATAAAAGATTTCAAGTCATATAAGGTATATGAGGTATATTGTCTAACCACAAACTAAATTAGAAATCTATAAAAGAAAAGCGTCTAAAAAATTCCCGAATAACAGGGGCACCTGGGTGGCTCAGTTGTTAAGCATCTGCCTTCAGCTCAGGGCATGATCCCAGGGTTCCGGGATCGAGCCCCACATCATGCTCCCTGCTCTGCGGGAAGCCTGTTTCTCCCTCTCTCACTCCCCTGCTTGTGTTCCCTCTCTCACAGTGTCTCTCTCTGTCAAATAAATAAATAAATAAATAAATAAATAAATAAATAAATAAATTCCTGAATAACAAACTTCTAAAGAACTCATGGATCAAAGAAGAAATCAAGAGAAACTAGGACGTATTTTGAATCGCATGTAAATGAAAACTACAACATATCAGAATCCATGAAATGTTTCTAAGGCGATTCTTAGAGGGAAATATATAGCACTAAATGTCTCTATTAAAATCGAAGGTCTCAAATTAATTACCTCAAGTCCTCAGAAAAGGAAGAACAATTAAACCACAAGTATTCAAAGGAAAATAGTAAAAATCAGATCAGACGTCAACTTAAATAGAAAACAAAAAAATCAGTGCTTCTCAAAGTGCTTCTTTAATAAGATCAATAAAATCAACAAACCTCTAACAAGCCTAATGAGGAACAAAAAAGAGAGAACACAAATCACCCATACAGAGGAGGGACAGAGGCCGCTGAGCTACAGACTCTGCACATACTGACAGAGTACTGGAAGAGTAGCACAACAACTGTGCTCCAGTCACCTGACATCATGTACCAAATGGACAAATTCCTTGAGAGGCCCAACTGCTAAAGCTCCCTCAAGGGGAAATACAGAATCCAAATAGTACTATGTCAATTACTAGATAGAGTCTTTGGTAAAGAATAACTCTCCTGGTAAGACTGTGCTAATATTTATACTATACTGATGGGAATATAAATTGGTATATTCTTTCAAGATGGCAACTGCGATATGAACTAAAACAATATAATCTCATATTCTAGCCCAATCAGATTTGCCCAGCATTTCTGTTTAAGGATGTTAATTATCCCTGTATTTGCAGTAGTGAATAAATGGAAACAACCTTGAGAGCCAACAAGAATGTAAGTATAATACACTAATATGATAAGTACTTGCAGACCCAAAGAAGTCATGTTCTAGAAAGCATATGTTCGTGAAAATATCCAAATATTACAGTAACTGTTATATTTGGTATGACTCCAAGTTTATAAAAATATATGCTTAGGGCATAAAAAAAAGCCTTGACATATACTAAGATTTTATATATTTCTTTCTGCATGCTAATCTTCAAGGGGACTGCTCTTTTCTTAATACTTCTTAAATTTTCTATACTAAGAACTACTTCTATAATCAGAAATTACTTTTTATGAATATAAAAGTAATTTTTCCTCCTCCTTTTAGTCAAAAGATTTCACTAAGCGTTCTTCCTGGCCTCAGCCAGCACATTATACCTGCTCCATCTGCTTCCCCAGTAACCCGGGCAAGATACTAATATGTCTCCTCACCTGGGCTTTGATGGAAAAAACTAGGTCCTGCCCACTGAGGTACACCAGGAATGCTCAGAGGTGGAAAAAGACTGGCTGAAAAGACAAATAAAAGTCAATCCAGGAAACACGAAGAGGTCCTAGACGAAAAGTGGGGTAAGAGAAATGCCTTTTTTCCCTATATTAACCCCACAAACAGGTGCATATAAACATATTTATGTTGGGTTGTTTTTTCTCCCTCCAATTTTATGAGAATAAGAGCCAATTGATGCTTTCAATCACCTACTACTGTTTACAAGACTGGTACTCAGACCACACTACTGAGAGTTGCACAGACTCTGCTTTGTAACTGTCTCAATTCCAGCCCCTTGGTGTTTAAGAGCCAGTGAAGCATGATGAGAGAGAAGTTGTCTGGGGTTAGACTCCCTGAGGTAAACGCTAGCTAAAACACTAGCTCCAGAACCTAGAACAAATAACCTAAGCTCTCTGTGCCTCAGTTTCCCTATGTATAAAATAAGGATGTCATTAGCATTAAATGAGCTAATATATGCACATGCGCTTAAAACAGTCTATAATAAAGTCTACATATGATCCTGGTAAAGTAAAAACATAAAGATTATATATTACCCAGGACATGTGGCAGATACACTTCTTGAATAGTATTTATTGCAAACATGGAAGACTCAGTGAGTCACCTCATCTTTTGTCAAAGTATTCATATTCACTGGAAAAAAATCTTTAAGAAATTAAGTAATCCAAATAGGTTTCTTAGGCTTTCAGTTTTCACATAACCACTAAAAATAGTCAACCTCATTCCTGTTTTAACTTGCTTTAGACACCAAATCTGAACAATGCAGAAGACTATAAATCTAAAAACCATGTTATGCTAATGAGAAACCTTTTACAGTAAATATCTAATTATTCTTTATCAAAGTACAATTTCATCAAATTACAACTTTACAGTTGCAACATGGTAGTTTAAGACTGTAGACAGAAATAATTAAAAGACTTCTAGTTCCTTTCTGCTATCAGGTATTTGCAAACTTATGGTATCTAAATTAATTCAGCTATTGAGATCAAAGAGAAGTGACAGATTTCCATGTCTGATGCTTGCACTTGCTCTCCTTCTTTCTCTCTTTGTGAGTGTGTGTGTGTGTGTGTGTGTGTGTGTGTGTCTCACCAACAGTCCCTGTATGTCAACAGAGAAATAGTGCTTAGAGGAAAACTTGGTGTGGAGATTGGGTCAGAGGCGCAAAATGACATGTTTGTGACAAGGCACAAACTGTTGTTTTACCTCATCTGCAAGATTTTGTTTTTGTTGTCTTTTTCAGCCTCAGTAGAGACTTATATTCAATATTAAATGCCAAACAAGCCCCCTGTGACATTCTGGAAAACTCGTCCTATCTTAACAGTGGCAGAGTCAGTGGCTCAGAGCAGCCCACATGGGCCAAGGGAACACATGGCGGCTGCAGCTGCAAAACAGAGAGAGAAAGAGAGAGAGAGGAGTCACTTCCTTTGTCTAAGCACCAAGTGCCAACTATGGCTCCTACATACAACCAACACTTTTGGCAGAGCTTCTGCATATTAGGTGTGCAAAAGAGTTGCCTGTAGGCTTGTTTAAAAAAATAAGTAAGCCTCTAAAGGGAAGGAAGAAAACGGCAATTAATTAAGCCATAGACCTAAGGGGATAAGAGGTTCCATTTCCACCTCTACTACTAAATCAGATTTAATTTAAAAATGAGAATTGTCAATTTCAATGTCAAATGAGTTCCATTCACTGCATGTCTGTTCTTCCCAGCTGTAATTTACTATGCATGTTGGGTTTTATGCCTTCTGAAGAAAACTTTAAGTTCAGAGTAAAACTCGTCCTGTATATAAACATATCTCAAAAGAAGAATATGTAGGAAAATCCCCAAATGTCTAAGATTTCCTTTCTGTCATAAATACTGTCATTAACTAAAATGTCCTGGGCAGCCACCAGATGCATGGAACTATTCCAGGAACAATGTAACAAGATTTGATATGTGGCTCCAAACAAAAAACAAGCTTAGGGTTTAAATATTTCAGGTAAATCTACTTTTTCTTACCTAAATTACCCAAATTGTCATATCAAACGTTCACTTATATTTTTGATGACAGCTCAACTTAAATTATAAGTGGTTTCAACTGAAGTACCAAGAAATCTCCTTTTGGAATGAAAAATAATAAATAAAAAATAAATGAATAAATGCCTCCACCATTGTCTACATCATCATCACCTCTAGTAGTTTCAGAGCAAGAATAAAAACACTAATGGGGCGCCTGGGTGGATCAGTGGGTTACGCCTCTGCCTTCGACTCAGGTCATGGTCTCAGAGTCCTGGGATCAAGCCCTGCATCAGGCTCTCTGCTCAGCAGGGAGCCTGCTTCCCCCTCTCTCTCTGCCTCTCTGCCTACTTGTGGTCTCTGTCTGTCAAATAAATAAATAAAATCTTAAAAGAAAAAAAGAATAAAAACACTAATATCATTAAGTAATGGTATTTAAATTGCATTGTCTTTCAAAAATTCTAAACATTGTTATGGGTAGCAGCAAAGTAATTCATGGCAGAATGGACATGGATTGGTTATTACTAATTTCTTTTAAATTCCTAGTTACAATTGAGACAATTTTATTAGAAGGGTGTCATATAATTGCAATGTCTTTGTCATGTCTTAGAAGAAATTAAAAGTAGATGTTATTGATATAACTATTCATATCCATGTGCTCCCATTCTTTGCTGTTTAAAATTTTTACAAATTTCCATGAATTTGCCAATGCTACTTGGAGGCACATTTGGTCTCCTAGGGAAGAATGTATGTTACACCTCTATGAGGTGTGTCTGTGGGGGTGGAAGTGAGGGCAAGAGGGTGACTTGAGATAATCATTGCTAAAATGTTTTATTTGCACATGATAATTTCTCCTTTCATAAATATCAGCAAATATGCTTCTTTCCCCTCTGTCTCTCCCTCTCGCTCCGGATATCAGGCAGATAAGAGTTATCAGTAAAGGTCATCCTCAATTTCTGTACAGAAATGATCTGTCTCCGGTATGTAATAAACATTTATCCATGGCTTTATTAGCTATATTGAAGCTGACAGTTCTGTTAAACCATTTTCTTTCATTTTGCTAGGTCATGACGGTTAATGCTGCTAAAAAATCTCATCACTGCTTTTGATCACTGTATTGTCTTCCCTGTATTATCAGGATTTTGTGAAGGTAAGCACTGGCTGGAATGACCTATTAAAGTTACAGCCCGTTGAGTCTCTGGGTTTTTTTTCTTCTCTCTTTTCATCACAATAAAAAGGCAAAGGAGTGCAAAGAATAAATTTTCCTCAGAAGGTTATATTTAGCTGGGTAGTTGACATGTTCAGTCAACTCTCAATTTTCCACAGCAAAAAGGACCCAAAGCATCAAATAAAAGTGAAAGCCATACGTAATCCAAAATCTTCATTTTGGCTGAATCTTTTACTAGTGTCTGTTCAGGATCTAAGACAACTTCACATTTTACTCAAACCCCTTTCTCATCTCCAGGGATCAGTTCTGTAGAAGTAGACAGGAAAAAAAAAAAAAAAAAAGCAAAGCAAGAACCTACCCATTGAATATACATCCTCAGACAACTGAGATGTGCAAAAGAAAACAAGATGCATGATGCAAGGTACAATCTGAATCTGTGCCTTTCCATTTTTCCCTTATCCAAGCTACTTTAACTTTCCCCCTTACTCAAAAGAATTTTTAAGAAATGCTTTTTTTTAAAGAAATGGGAAACAACAAAATAGCCATGAAAATACCTGCCTTTATTAATGGATGAAAGATCTTATAAACTTACCAAACAGAGGTTAATTGTCAATTTCAAGAAATTACAATTCAGATAAATTAAAAAATAAACAGTCTGAAATTTCAAACATGTTTCCTTTTAGTAAAAGTAAAATTTATTGAGTTCCTAGTACATACCAGACACTTTGGGAAATTCTAGGAATATAAAAATAGAAATGACTCATTTCTGCTCTCAAGTAGCTCATAAACAAGGAGTCACACAAATAGGTATTTAAAATACATAGAGTGATAGTCAAGCACAGAGAAGAAGCATCTTCCCCAGACAGGGATATCATGGAGGGCTTCCAAGGAAAGAGGAGGTTCAAAACAAATCTTGAAGGCCCAGCACAGTTACTCAGCTGAAGAAGCAGTGTGGGGGGAAGGCATCCCAGGCCGAGGGAGTAGTAGTATGAGCAAAGGCAGGAATATTCACAGTCCTGTGAATTCACAGAACCACTGGGATCTCCAAGTTGTCAGAGCACAGTGATCATAAACTTGGGGAACAAGAAAGGGAAGGAAAAACAACTGACGAAACTGGAGAGCTGGGGAAAGTCCAAGTCTTTGTGGGCTGTGTAACAAATTTAAATCACTAATCTTTCCCACATCATTTATATGCAATAAAGTAAAAATCAGTATGACACTGAAATTTCTTTGTCTATTTGTTCTTTTAGTTATTCAGGAAGCTTTGGGGTTTTTGTTGTTGTTGTTGTTGTTTTGGGTTTTTTTTAGCACTTACTATAAACCAGGCACTGTTCTAGGTGTCAGTGGTACAGCGATGAACAGAGCCAAGTCCTGAATTCATGGTGTGTTCATTTTGAGGGAGAGAGAAAGACAGTAAGAACACTGACAAATCACATCGGCAAAGATAACAAGTTAGAGGACATTGAAGCTCTAGTCTTTAGAAATAAAGCAAGGCTGAATGGAGAGCGTAGGGATGTGAAGTGAGAAAATGGAGAGCACGGTGAGTTATTTTAGACAGAGTGGTCAGGACAAGGAGTCTCTGAGAAGGTGATATTTGAGCAGAAACAAAGGAAATATATTTGAGAATTGTTTTCAAAGCAGAGCTGGTCACAATGCAAAGATTCTGAGAGGCGAGGGTGTTTGGCAAGTGGAAGCAAAGGCGAAGGGGCCAGCTGGGAGAAGAGCAAACAAGGGAGAAGACAGTGAGGGGAGGTGAAGTGCAGAGAGATGCAGAGTCTTGCCAAGTGCCCAGTTTTTCAAACTTTTTGGATAATGATCAAAAATAACAGATTTCACATGACAAATACATGTGTCTTAGATACTGAAATAGAGGTATTAAAAAAGTCTCAGAAAACAATTTTATGTGCAGTGCACTCTATTTTCATTTCCACTTCATCTTTTAAGCAATTCTGATCACAATCCATTAAATTCATCTTAAAATCTACTAATGGGCCACAACACAGAGCATGGAAACAATGAGACAGGGTTACATAGACAGTTAAAAAAAAAAAAAAAAAACACATTCTCAGGGCACCTGGGTGCTCAGTCATTAAGCATCTGCCTTCAGCTTGGGTCATGATCCTAGGGTCCTGGGATCAAGCCCCACATCAGGCTCTCTGCTCCGCAGGAAGCCTGCTTCTCCCTCTCCCACTCCCCTGCTTGTGTTCCCTCTCTGGCTCTCTCTCTCTCTGTCAAATAAACACATAAATAAAAATCTTTTTAAAAATAATTAAAAAATACATTCTCATTAGGGTACACAACACATGGCCCAGTCCAGGCACATAGGAATCCTAATATTGTTTGTTGAATGAATGAATGAGTGAATGATGAATGAACAAATGAATAAAAATAATTGAAAGTTATTTATAAGGCCCAAAGTGTGAGGACTTCAAACTGGACATTTCTATGCCAAAACAAAACTCTTTTAACAACTGCATTATGTTGAGATTATTACTTGTCACCAGGTACACCAGAATGTGCCCAGAATTTAACAGGGTATCAGTGTCAATCACTTCTCAAAGTAGACAAAATTTTCTCAGGGAAGCCTTTCCTAGTGGCAAAGGAGAGTCCTTAAAATCTAGTTTTAAAAAAATAGGAACATTTTTCTGGAACCCCCTGGAACCGCTATCTTTTTCTGAATAAAAATATAAATAAAATTTAGGAGTAAGCCCCTGAAGAGATTGTTGTTTTCATGGAAATTAATTTCTTCTGCCAGTATGTGATTTCCAACAAAAGCCTCCAAAATCTGTAGATACAAGTGTGAGCATGTGCCAGAACTTCTGACTAGCACTTTCGAATTTTTTTTTTAAGAATTGTATGTGAAGGGAACAACACTCTTCATGAAGTTAGCATGTTTTCTGTAAGAACTAAATTGGAAATTCAGAAAATTTGATCGTTACTATGTAGAATATTAACAATCATTAAAATAAGTGCCAGACAGTGTTCTAAGCAATTTGTACGTATTATATGAATTTATTAAATCCTAACAATAACCCTGGGGAAGTACAAGTACTATCCCTAAAATAGGAAACTGAAGCACAGAGAGCTAAAATAATCCACTATGTGCCATGCACTGCAACACCCTATAGGTATTAGCTTACTTAATCTCATATCAGCCTCATTTTGTACAGAAGGAAACTTGGGCACAAGAAGTTGCTTTGGATCTTTGCTTTTACAACTTGCTTTGGATCGTACAACTACTAATTGGTGGATGGAGTCCAGGGCAGCGTGCTCCAGAGTCCACGCCTCTCACGACTGTGCCATTCTGCCTGCTTTAGCAGTAAGGTCTGTGCCAAGTGAGCACTATAAAATGTGATGCTTGCCAAGTGGGACTTAAAAGAAAACGTGAGCTTCTCAGGAGGAACCGGGGGCCCTGCTATACCTATTCGGCATCAATCATTAGATGACAATTTTAATACTCTTACCACCAAGGACTCAGCAAACGTAACTTATGGAAATTTTATCCTATACTTTCCCCAATAAAATTCTCTACTAGAACCTTTAAATTATCTTCAGCCTAAATTAATTTAATTATTAATGTCTCTCTGCATCTGCTTTTTCTTCTTATCTCTTACTTTCTTTAGACCCAAGTCTAGAACACTGTGCCTTTTAAAATCGAAAACACACACATCACGTGGAACATTCTTTGTTTCTATTTCACATCTCCTTTTTAAAGCTGATCATTAGATATCTAACTCTCAGTGTCAGAGAGAGAAGCAGACATCTACACGTATGTCCACCACAGCATTTACAGCTCTTACTGAAAAGGAAGAATTTCCTTCATGCTCTCCTTCAGCGGCTGTTCTCCCATTCAGCACTTCATACACACACACACACACACACAGGGCATTACTCTTGATGATCTACTCCTTAACCTAAACTACATTCTTTGTTATCATGATAATGGTCATATTACTGGTCAGAATCTATTTCCTAAAGAATCTTTGCTCTCCTTGGGGACTTTACCATAAATATACCAATAGTAATAACTCATGTACAAATGCTCTATCAAGCCAACTACAAGATGAAGATTGGTAATGATAACTCTTTGCACCACCCTGAGTACAAATGCAAACAGAAAAGTGCACAGAATACGACAATGTCCTGTGACCTTCATGCATGAGGTCGCCAGACTCCAAAACAAGAAATAAGACCCCTGTGGTCATGAGAATCTCAAAGGAAAATTTCAAACCACAACCGGACATTTCTTAATGAACTGACATTGCTTAAACTCTGCTCTGAGGTATGCCCCCCCCAAAAAAATCCCTTTATCAACAGGTAAAGCTTTTAAATTCTTAAATTCAGCAGCTGAAAAAAAAAGTAACTGAAATATCCACTTTCCCATGGTGATATAGTATTTTAAACCAGGCCATTTTCCGTGAGAGCTTCCCACTGTTTGGAATGAAATGAATAAAAACAAAGAACCAAATGTTTAGTATTTTTTGTTCTTCTTAAAACTATTTCTTGGAGACAATTCATGACATCAAAAACCACAGTGATCAGGTCATCTTAATTTAACACTATACTCTGCTACTTCCATAACCTTGGGTAAGCCACTATTTCCCAACTGATTTAGACAATCAGTTTTACATTGAAGAAAGTATACTAATCTTTTTTTCCCCTTTCCTCTCAGAAATACCCTGAAACTCCCTGTAACAACTTTCCTCCAAATGTTTGTTATAGCATGATGTTATGGGATAAAAATGCAATAAAATCATTCATGTAATGCAGATGAAGACAAATCTTCTTTACAGATATTCTGTACCATACTATGTCAATAGTAGAGCAGAGTTCACATAATCTATTTTCAAATGATAATGCCTTAGGACTTCTGGAAGTTATCCTCTGCATTGATACCAGGAAAGATACGAGAGTAGGAATTCCATGAAAGAATAATTTTTCTCCTCTAGTTAGCATCTTCAACATGATAGCTTTAAGTCCCACCTGATATTGAGCAGAAATTTAGATGAAAGAGTTAAATCCACTGCATATATATATACATATATGTATATCTCCTGTTAAAAGTTCAAGACAAACCAAGAACGGGGTTGCATGTGGCAACTCCCATGTATCTGGTCTCTATCATTTAGTCAATGTGTCATTCCTACTTTTCGGGAAGAGACAAGTAGTCAATAAGAAGAAAAACTATTGATCTGCTAACAACTTTAATATAACCTTAATTCAACAGAAATAAATTCTGTTCAAAACCCAGAAGTCTCCCTCGGTGTAACAGTTACATTACTGACTCCCAGGCAAAACAAGAATCCTGCCCTTAAGCCACTACCAGCATGATCCTTATTTGGAATCTTACAGGCTGTTCAAGGGACTACCTGATGGTTTGGCCAAAGGGAAACAACACATGGAGAAGCTTGATGCAGGCCAAGCAAAATGGAGCCTCCCAGTATGAGAATATTAAATTATTATGGCTGCGACAGGGGTGCAATTGTTAGCGGCCCCTCCCACGTATGGCCTTGCTCCTTTCTTCCCCGCAGTGAGTGTTCATTGTCGCAGATAATATTCAAATGCTTTGATACTAATAAGATTGTCAAGATATTAGCAGGAAACTTTCAGTAGAAACTCGGTTTTCAAAAGCCAGCTGTGTTCTCCCCCGACTGCACTTCCTAAGAAAATGCCTTCAAAAAGCAAAATTTTTCCTATTTAAGAATTAGGATAAAGTTCCTATTATATGTAAATACACATGCACAGGGTCTAAGATTAGGAGTACAAATGTACATCCAACAATTCAGTACTACAAATAATCCAGAGAATGAATCCCCAAGGAAACCGGCCAGATAAGGGACGGGGCAGCAGACCTGGACAAATCTCTGCTGATCCAACATCCTGTTTGGGAGAAGGGGGTGCATTTCCCCCCATCCAAAGAGCTTTAAGTGGATGCATGAAGGAGACAAGGTCTTAAATCAAGGAGCGATCGCCCATGTGGGCATTATTGATGGCACCTTCTTAGAAGAAACAGTTTGGGGTTCTTTATTTCCTTTCACTTTGCACGACATTCCACTCAATAGACCCAGTGAGGTGGGGTAATGTGGTTTTTTTTGGAAGAACGCTAGTATTGTTAACATGTTCAATATCTGTACTTCTTAAGGTTGATTCAGAAAACCTTGCTCTTTTGTCCCAATAAAAGAATGGTTTTCGGGAAATGCTACCCTTTTGCTTTCTTTTCTTAGTCAATGCTATTTGGTCTACAGCCATTTTAAATAAAAAGTTCCAATGGATTGGGGGGAAAAAGCAGCAGCTGGGGACGAAAGCTCTGCAGGTGGCGGCTGATAAATACAGTATTGTAACTTGCTGGCATGAGCCCGTGCAGAGTGGTCTGGATACGGGTCAAAAGGCTCGTCAGATTCAGAAGTCAGTTTTAAATTATAATCTACCTGCAAGCAAATCCTTATCCAGGCCACCCAAAAGGACTTATTTTTTCTTTTCTAGTTACATAGAAATGAACAGAATTTTATTCACCTTTCACATGCAGTGTGAAATAAATGCACATAGTGTAATTGTCAGTGTGACCGAAATGCACAGTTATTCCAGGGATTTTACAGCTTAAAACAATGTGGTCATTTCTTCAAGGAAAATGGCCTTCTAATTTTATATATACACATATTTATATATATATAGAGAGAGAGCATATAGAAATTTAGATGAGTTAAGTCCACTGACAAAAAAATGTATCCAGTCTTGTAACTGGATGTGTGTGGAAACACACACACATACACACATACACACACACACACACACACACACACACACACACTTGTATGCATATAATAAATGAGAAGAATATTGTTTAAGTATACTTTTTAATAACTTTTTGGGAGGAAAGCACTACGGAAGAAATCATTGCTTATTTCCATTTGACACCCTGTGGGATCACAGGTACTCTTCTTCAATTCATCTCATTTGTGAGGACGCATCTGCACTATTGTTCTTTGTCCTCTAGCACTTGCTTCTCATTTTCATAGAATTAACTACTACTTACATGTATATTTCTTCAGAAGTATTCTTTTTCATATATTCACCCTATCTCCATATTTAAGTGTTAGATTTCCCAAAGTCAAGAGTTGCATCTTTCACTGACTCTTTGCATTTCCACAAAGCAAGCCTCTTTCTGTAAAATGTGAATATTTAGTAAAATAGCTGACAGTTTATAAAGAGGATGAGAAAAGATCTAAGAAGGTTATAGAACAACTTCCTAACAGTGGTGGTTTTTGCAGAAATGCAGTCAGAGCAAGGGAGCTATGTTTTATATGTCAAGAATGTTTGGGTTTTTTTTAATGATAATTATGTATTCTTTTATAATAAAAGCATAATAGAATAAATTTTAAAGAAGAAAGAAGGAAGATATCAAGAGGCACACTAAAGCTCACCTTGAATGATCCAATTCAAATACCCCATCACTCACCTTATTAATCAACAGCACAAATAGTGGGATGGGATATGGAGATGGAAATAAAAAAAGAGTTACAGATCTTTCTCCAATGTGAGAAATGAGGAGTATATGTATCTTTTGACCTGGACTTTGATTTAATCTATGCAAGTGGAGAAGAGAAATGACATTTCTTAAGAGGAAACGGAATGTCATCTCACCATATTATATCTACTAATAGTAGCATTCATTCATCCAACAAAAATTTTTGAATATCTATTACACCAGGCATTTTTCTAGGCACTGAGAATATAGCAATGAATAAAACAGGTAAACTATTACTATCATCAATGAATTATATTCCAGTTGGGGTAAGTAGACAAATTAAGCAAAATATTTAAAGGTCATATGGTAGTAAGTACCTTGGAAAAAAGTTAAGCAAGAAGGAAGATGGGGACTGCAGTAGGTAGTAAGAATGATTGCAATGAACAGCTTTTTGATTTCCGGATCTCATTTTCTTATCTTGAATGCTGCCTTGAAGCCCTACTTCAGTCCCAGTAGGGGTAGAAGGAGGTGAGATTAGAGACTAGAGTTGTACGGATGCCAAATACATATTCAAGATTTGATTCCTGTGGTGGAAACCCCTGTATCCTCTTGCTTTTGCCCTGAAGCTATACAGAGAGAACCTGCTCACCCAAACACTTATTTTCAACGAAAAAATAATAAAACTTTTAGAAAAATGAACCTCTTCTACCAAAAGCACAAAATACATGGAATGTAGTGCATTGGGGCCCCATAGTATTGCTTCCTCCAAACTCAAGATTGGTTTTAATGATGTAAGTTTAATTCAACAAAGGCCTGGGTGCCTTAAAAATTCTCACCATCAGACAGGAGTATATACAGCTTTTATGGTGCCTGAAGCTTATACAATTTGGTAGGGCCATTTTTAAGAAAAGGAATGCTGATTTGTGAATAAATTTAGGTATGAGAGTGAGTATTTAATATTTTGATATTTATTCAAATCATAAAAGAAACGAAAGCAAATTATATAATTCACAAAGCTGATAAACACCACAAACATCACAAAATCTAGAATAATAATCCAGACCAGCTTTTGGCTCCATTACATTTCAAATCTGTTTCTCTTCCACTACCCTTATAGGCCCATGATGAACACCATAAAATGTACGGTCTCTAGCCCTATACTTTGTGTTGTATGGAAGGCTAATCCATACAGCATCAGAAGAAATGTCTATACCCAAACACCCAGAAATAATTTACCCGTAGAAGGGACTGCAAACAGTATACCTATATCCTACTCAAACCCAAATAAATTGTATCCCCAACTTAATTCCCTTAGTCTCTCTCAAATGTCCACAACCACTCGAATATCACTCAAATGGAAAGGAAGTAATAATTTCACAAGGTTTCCACATTTTACAGATTAGAAACTAAGATTCAGTTTGACCTGAGACAAAAGGATAATAAACTTCAAGTCCAGGACTTAAACACTGGTTTACTGAGAACTGCAATAACTAAGAAGTAAAAGTGGGTAGAAGAAACAGGCAAAAATAAAAGAGAAGAATATCACTAACAGAAGGATTTTAGATTAAAAACTGGAACCAGGTAATAAGGTTAATATGTAAACAAAGTATGTAAAAGTATTATGGTACTTGGGGTGCCTGGCTGGCTCAATTTAGCATCTGCCTTCAGCTCAGATATCCTGTTTTCCTGGGGTCCAACCAGTGCTGGGCTCCCTTCTGAGTGGGAAGTCTGCTTCTCCCTCCCCCTCTGCCACTCCCTGCTGTTCCTATACCGGTGCACTCGCATTCTATCACTCTCAAAAACAAATAAATAAGATACTTTTTTAAAGTATTATGGCACTGGACTGAATAGATTCCAACCTCCAAAATAAGTCTTAGAAAATTTGTAATGTAACTGAAAATAGAAAGGACTCAAAGAAAATTCAGCTTACCCCAACACCCTTCTTTACCAGCCAACTCCCAACCCAAAGCTATCACCCACACTTATACCCTTTAAAGCCCCCGAAGCTTCCAACAGCTTTCCCTGTGCCACTGTCTGATTTCTCACCGAGTGAATCAGTCTGTTCTCCATCGTGCCTCTCTACCAGCTATGCAACTGGGTTGCCAACCAGAAGTATCTTGAAATTAGAAGGGCACTGGTATATTCCCGAAATGTGATATTCTATTAAACATTTTATAGTAAGTATATAGCTGTATAGTAAGTATATAGTATCTATGACAAAGAAGCTTAATGAGTTTTGGAATCATCAACCTGCCAAATAGTGTTATTGATGACTTTTTATTGTTAGTACTACTCAAAGCTCTGGGACTTCTGCAGGGAGCACGACAAGAAGACTCTCTCTTCAGAGTTTGTATTCTAAGTAGAGGAGGCCAGCAATAAATACTTACACTAATGACAAAAGAATTCTGAGTACAGATAAGTTCTATGAAGACAAAATAATAATGATTAGGGCTGGATGAACAGCTAAAGGCTAATGAGGTGACATCTGAGTTGAGTTCTGAATGATAAGAAGCAGCCTTGAGAAGATGTAGGAAAAGATCTTCCCAAGAAAAACGTACAAATACAAAGTCCCTGAGGTAGAAATGAGCTGGGCATGTTCCAGACCCAGAAAGAAAGCCAGTGTAGCTGCAGCTTCTCAGACAAGGTAGACGCAGAGGAAGATGACATCATAGGGATAAGGAGGACTAGAACACACAGAGCCCAGAGTGCCCCATGTGTTAATGAGCTGGCATTTTTCCCTAGTAACCAAAGGACTCACTGGGTGTCTTTTTTTTTTTAATTATTATTTTTTATTATGTTAATCACCATACAGCACGTCATTAGTTTTTGATGTAGTGTTCCAAGATTCATTGTTTACATATAACACCCAGTGCTCCATGCAATACACGCCCTCTTTAATACCCATCACTGGGCCCACCCATCCTCCATCCCCCTCCCTTCGAAAACCCTGTTCATTTCTAGGAGTCCGCAACCTCTCACGGTCCGTCAGAAGGCACTGGGTGCCTTTACGCAGCAAGTGACCTGATCTCCCCCTTTACAAGAAGCACTCTGCTGCAGGAGAGCGATGGTACAATAGTTAAAGGGGGAGAAGTCCAGGCCAGAAACATAAGTTTTAGAGACAACACTTTTAAGTTTATTTAAAGCCATAGGACTGCCTGAGAACACTTCAGGAAAAAGGATACACTGGGTGAGAAGGAGGGCTAGGGACAGAACCCACGAATGTTTAAAAGTCTGGGAGAGGAAGCACTAGAGCTGTGCCCAACACCCTGGCTCTCAAAACAATGAGCCCAATACCTCAGGAAGCAGGAGCTCCCTGAACTGGATGTTGCCTGTGAATTAGAAGTACTGTCCCCCATATGCCTGGAGCTAGAGCCAGCAAAACTAGCTAGATAATGCCTTTCTATTGTTAATATCTGCAGTGAAGAGACACCATAGACAGGGAATACACTATTGAGTTTTGTGACCTAGAGAGGCTGGTGATGCAGGGTGAAAAGTTAGATCACACACATGTTCCACGTGAGGAAGATGGACTCAAAGGCCTTAGATAGACAAGCCGGTAGGAGTAGGAAGAGAGGGATAACTAAGCAGGGAAGGAAAGAGGGAAGAGAAGGGAAAAGGAAGGAAGGACAGGAATTAAAAACAAAGAAACAAACAACAGTAACAACAACAACAAAAACAAAAATATTAAGAGTATGCCCTAAGGGCAATGTTATATCACAAGGGTGTATGGTAGGTGGTTTTTGATGGTAGGCAGGTTCTTAAAAACACTTACATTATATGTATTTCATAGCTATCTTTTGGCAATTAAATTGTTTATTTTGTTTTGCTTTTCCAGAATGAGATAATGTTTCCCTGTTTAAATTCATTTATTTAAGAAAAAAAATTAAAAATCAGTTTAAGGGGGAAAATTTACTAAGTTCTTAATCTCCAGAATCCTCAAATTCCTTATTAGTACAATGGGATATAACCTCCCTTCAGGATTGCTGTGATGACTAACCCTGTAGCCAGGGTTAGAAAGTATAATGTCTAGCAGGTTCTCAAGGGAAAGGTGGTCATTAATGATCATGAATTAAAGCAAAATTGAAATTAGAAAATAAATAGTTGATTTGAAGAAAGTACGGGGAGTCAAGGCACTATAAAACCGGGAGTCAGGTACTATAGAGAATAAGAAGGTGACATAGTTTTGAGATGGAGGTGAAGAATCTTGTCCCAAAATAGTGCTGGGCTGGTTAGGTTGCTAAGCATAGAAGGAGAGGCTCTTGACCTGGGGTCCATGGGCTGGCTCTGAGATTTCTGAAACCTCTAAAAAACTGTGTGGTAAAATTTTATATATACAAATATCGAGAAAGCTTTTTTTTTTTTTAATTAGAGATGGTCATTGAACTTCCATTTTAAAAAGCCAATGTTTAAAGTCATTATTGTTTGAATCATTATTTATTTAACTATTAATTTATTTGATGAATCCATTTACAGTTAAGTATTTTGGATGGACTCTCAACCTCTCAACCTCTCAAATTGTGTGGTAAAATGTTATGTAAGTATCAGAGCAATCTTCATTTTTGATTAGTGATGGATACTCAGGAGAGGGTCCATGTCTCCCACCAGATTTTCAGAGATTTGTGACCTCAAATTTTTAGGTATTGCTGACTGAGATTATCAATTAGTCAACTGAAAACATGTGAAAATGGTATCTCTATAAAGGCACTACCCCAAGTTTGTCAAGCATTGAAATTATATTGTACTTAAAAGTATCTGGGGTGGGGAGGGTCATGGTGGGCACAGTTGGTTAAGTGTCCCAACTCTTGGTTTTAGCTGGGGTTGTAGTTTTGGGGTCATGAGATCAAGCCCTGCATCAGGCTCTACAAACAGTTTGGAGTCTGCTTGAGTTTCTCTCTTCCTCTCCCTCTGCCCCCCACCCCACCCTCTAAAATAAACAAATAAATCTTAAGAACAAGAGTCTGGGGTAGAAGGGGAAGGTGTTGAGCTAAATCTATAAAGGCAAGTCCTGGGCCATCACCTCTGGTTTTCAGAGTGGATTTGTGTTATCTAAGCCAGATTTGCTCCAGACCTGATAAACAGAGATGCAATTAGTATGTAAAACACGTAGCTGTGGCACAGGAGAGTTTCCTTGGGTGACTGAGATTGATGCTTGAGTGATGATGTACTGAGCATTAGAGATGGCACGGAGCATGCCCTCCTGAGGCCCTACCTCCACCAGGTGGCCCTGACCACTGAACCTTGGCCATAGCTCTGAAGAAGATATGGAGGCCAATGGGAACCATTTCCATGCACTGATACCTCTAATTTCTATTGTGCCCTTCGTACTGCCTCTTACCTGGTGGAATAATAAAATGAAATTTCTGGCAACGTAAACCAAATCTAAGTTATCTTTATACGAGCCCATCCACAGGGAACAAAGAGTCAGCCAGCTCCAGGCAGCTATGCAGAACCATTTGGAGACAGCTCTCAACCTATTTTATCACAACTTAGTCTTCTCATAAATATTTCATATATATGTGTAATTTCGAAAGCAAAGAGTTTAGCCCTTCAGTTAAAAAATTCATAGGGTTTATTTCAATAGTTACAGCTCATCCTGAAAAGTATTTTCTTTGTTAGTTTCTCCAGAGAGAGAGAGAGAAGAGAGAGGGAGAAAGGGCCTCCCCAAAAGAGAAAAATATAAATTCTAGAATATATTTTCAAATGCCTCTCCTAATATTCCTAGACATTCACAGATTTCCCTCCTACTGATTTTTTTTTATTACTTATTTTAAAGGTAAGAAAAAAAATGGTGAAGAATAGATTTCCCATTGTTGAAAGGATGCCACAATGCAAGTTCTAAAAGGAGCGCACCAGAAACTGGTAAGTAACAAAGCTTTTAGAGCACCAAAAGAAATTACAGAACAAAATATTTAATTACAAATGGATTCATCAAATAAATCAATAGACAAAATGATTCAAGAAATAATGATTTAAATGTTGATTTTTTTTTTTTAAAGTGGAACGTCAGTATCCATCTCTGATAAGAAATAAAGCTTTCTTGGCTAAATGAACAACAGTAACAAAAGATTGCAAAACCACATTTGATAAGGTCAGGATGACTAGTTCTTGGTCTTGTAACGTCTTGAAGAAGAAGAGGAGGATCCTTACTTCAAGAACTAAGAGAAATAGAATCCAAGCAGGCATTACGAGCATATTTTTACACAGAATGGTTTTAGTTTTATATATAAATGTGAGTTTCTCATCTTGGAATACATATTTTCCTCTCAACTTGTTCAGTTCATAGCTAAGAAAAACAGGAGGTCAAGTATAGCAATGGGTATGAAAAGTATAAAGAAATACATTTGGCGGTGCCAAAGCAAATAGGCATTTAGAGTCACATACATATCGTATCTTCTATGGGAATACAAAACCGTGACATTCCATTAGCCTTTTTCCCTCTCAGGTGGAACACTTAGGAACCTCAAGTGTTTGGTAGCCTACATTGAAAAGCACATTGGAGGTCCTTCCTCTCCTGAAAGGAGTCTCCTTTCTTTCTCTGAAGTTCCTCTTCCAGATAGCTGAGTCGGGGCTCAGAGAGGTGCAGTGTGGGACAGAGACAGGGAAAAAACCCTGTCTTCACACTCGTGCTGCTCTGAATGCGGACCATCTGTGCCCCCAGCTGGAGCGCCGGCAATGGTCTGGCACTTGAACCACACCATATTTACAGATCTAAACACAAACGGCTACTGCCTGATTGTTTCATGATTCATTAGTCAGACAAGCTCTCCTCTCCCGCCAGCACAGCTGTTACAGAGTAAACCTTTGTCACTTAATAGGCCTGATTATTACTTTCCATCAAAGGTATTGATCTGTGTCACCTCTACTTAAGGGAATGGGGGAGAAGAAAAAGGGGGAATAAAACGGACCAGGAAAACATGAACATGAAGAAGAAGGAGGGCAAAAGAGGGACATTATGTGGGATCAGCAGCAATGGCTTCCTCCCTTGCTCTCTCCTGCATGCCCTGAATATCAGGATCCGTGTCTTTGGCCACGGGGACTGACTTTCTCAGGAAGACGAGCCGTACCTCACATGGTGTGCAGCCCTGAGCCCCCCAGACCACTGCCGTCACAGACCCTGACCACACAGATCGTTGTGCAACAATGGGCACGACGTGAACTGAACCAGAACTCTGTATCAATTAATAAACCAAGCTAGTGTGCAGACCAAGTACAGGCTCTGGAGGGAGTTTTTTTACAGCTGCTTGAATTATTTCCTTTTGTTTAACAAATAAAGAGAAGCTATAACCCTGAGCCGTTCCCTGACTGTGATGCACAGCGCTCGCCTCAGTTGAGAGGCGCTCCTGTCCAGCTGCCGGGTGGGGACGGCGGGGCAGAGTCCTGGCTGGGTGTGCAGAATGCCAGCTTGGCACCCTGGCCAGTGCTCTGCTTCCCTCTCTCACCTCCTATCACTTTCCTCGCTTTTTCCTTTCTTAGGAGGAAAAAAACCTTAAAGGAACAAAAAGTGAGAGGTTTTCCTGGGAGGGAGAAGACAAAGAAAGGCTGTCAGAAATTATACCAATTAGCAAACACCGAGGTAAAGATGCTCACCGATATCACCACCACAGCAACTATTTGGGAAACACAGAATTTTAAAAATGGAGACCAGAGATCATCTACCTAACCTCCTGATTAGCCCACAAGCAAAGGAAGCCCAAGGAGGTTAAGAAGCTTCCTCCTATCATACAGTTTTTTTGGGTGAGATAACTGAGTCTCAAACAGAAGTCCCCTGCTAACCCGTGCAGAGCTCTCTCCATTCCACCGACCAGGCCTCCAAGTACCAAAATCTCAACTCAGACAGGAATGGTTGTAATTAATATTGTTGTGCTCATGTCCTTATAGAACACAGAATCATTAAGATGTATGAAAGACCCTTCCTCTTACATTATGGGGTCAGCCTCAGGATAGTCACACTTTTAGAACTGCACCCATGTCATAGAAGAGTATTCTACTTTACACAGTACATATATGTATACATGTGCCTATCACACTCAAGGAACCCAGTGCACGCATGCCTGAAGAACAACCTATGGTTTCTCAACCATTTAACAGCTCCAACCCTCTGGAGATTCCAACATAGGCTGGTTCCCTTCCCTTTGTTTCCATATCACTCCCTACAATTGTTACCCAAATCTGGTATATTGATGAGATCTTTATTACTCCTTTCCCCCAGAAAAAGGCCTCACCCTCCAATTGCAAGCACATTGTCATTCTAGTTCACAAAAGGTCAACAGCCTTGCTAAGTACATCACTGTTTTATGGTGCTCAGCAAAAGTGATGGATTGACAAGTCCAGACGTTGGAACCCTCCATTTATGTGATTGTCACCGGGAGCAAGAGACAAGACTCACCCTGCCAATTCGGTTCATTCAGAATTAAAGGGGATGATGAGAACTCAGTTTCCTTAAGTTTCTATCTCCAAAGACACTGTTAATGAGTATAGTATTGAGAAATAGCTGAATGGGGTGTGTCCTGGGGGGGAGCTGATCAAGCCCATTTTATACTTATTTTATTCTCAGTAGGCACTTGGCCAAGGGTAAGATGCTAATGGCTTACAATCACTTCTGACTCAGCCCAGATTTTAATCAGCAAACTGGCAATGAAAGACCCCTGTCCCATTTCCATGTCTATAGTTCTCCAGGTGGTTTAATTGTTCCACTTGATATCCATGTCCAGGGCCATCCAGTCTTCTCTCCTTCCCTGGTCCCAGTTCCCAAATGGCATTGGGAATTTTACCCTTTGGAGCAGAATGTTAATGAAGCATGCATTGTATGTTTTGATACCCATATAAAAAATTTTTTTAACACAAATCATATCCTTAATTCTTCCATCAAAAACAGAATTCAGATTTGGAAGCAAATGAAACCTTACTGATGGCCAACTTTCAGTTTTTGAGCCTTCCAAACCAGAGTTTCTTTTTGTAAGTTATGTCTATCAGTTGACAGGACCAATATGATTTTACGTGGGCACAGTTTGGCAAACAGGAACTCCACATAATATAGTGCACTTGAAACTCATATAAAAAGAAAGCTGTCAGCAAGTGGAAACTGATTAAAATAAAGGGCATTTGTTCCTAACAGGGGAGGAAAATCAGCTTATAGCCATAAAAAGGAAACTGATTGGCAAGAACTCATGTGAAAATGCCAAAGTATTAAAAATACACTTTGATGTTTTCTCTGTTTATATTTCACTTGATAATTTGATTTTGAATCTAAATATGCATTTCTCCCAGCATATCAACAAAAACGGACCTTACCTAGAAATCTAAGTATGGTGACATAACAGCATTTGAAAGTATCCTCTAAAAACAACAATCTGTAAAATTTAAGACATATGACAGATGGCTTGTCATGCCTTAACAAATTTTGGTGAGACCGGTAGTACAGGTATCCTATCTTAAACAGGACACTGACGAGTTAAGAGATTAAGGATAGAGAAATATCATCAAGTAATGTATACAAAGTGTGGGGAGCCACTGTCCAGAACACTCCAAGAAGACCTACATGGTGGTACACAAAAATGAAAAAAAAAAAAAACCAAAAAAACAAAAAACAAAAAGCCTATGTCATTAGAAAAACTGAGTCCAAGGTCTTACCAAAGCTTTTGTCTTTGGAGAAAGCTTGAGTGAAAATGCACTTTCTGGTATCTGGTGATGTTCACAAGTCCTGTAGGTAACCATACAGAATGAGCCCTGAGTCTGAGTACTTTCTATGCAGACTAAAATAAAACATATATATGCAGTCAATTAAAACAATGTGCCTCTAAAAATAGGCATAACACTTGTTCTTATATAGCTACATTATTTAACTAAATATACATGTAACAGCTGGGACTGAAACCCAAAAAATACACATAGCAGATTGCAACGAAAACCTACGGTTGTATTTAGTTACCTTCGTATTTTAAACTGGTTGCACGCAACCAAAGCCAACAGTATTCAGGGTTGGATAATTGTGCTTCCTTGCTCCTAAAAATGTCAACACCAAAGTATGTTCTGGAAAATGCCTTTTTCTTTAAATATTTTTCTATTTTTTTATAGAGTGAATATTCACAGAAATTTTTTAAATGCATTTATTTATTTATTTATATTTCTCATTTCTAAGTTTAAACGTCATCATAGTACAGCCTAAAGTGTCTCTAGTCAATGTGGCATAAATCCAGATTATAAAATAATAGATAGATAGAGTCCTAGCCAAAGCTTATGGCCCACTAGGTTATAGTCACAGATACATTAACTCATTTAATCATCAGAATATCCTATAAATTAAATTCTTATCCAGATTTTACAGATGAATAAACTAAGTCACAGAGAGGTTAAATAACCCACCCGACAATATAAAGCTAGTAAGTGGTAAAGCTGGGATTCAAATCCAAGTTGTCTGGCTCCAAAGTTATGCTCTCAAACTAAAACTTACAAATAAAGATAACTCTAGAAAGAAAGAAAGAAAAATAAGGATGGAGAGATGAATGAAGGGAGGGAGGGAGAGAGGAATAGGAACGTTTTAAAAAACTGAGTGAAAAAAAAAAAGGGAGGGGGCTAAATTTGCCTTTATAATGTCATGGAGAAATCTGGAAAATGCTCTTGAGGAATTAAAGGAAGTCTTTTGACAACTGGAACAGTTTTTTTGTGGAGTAAAAGGGAGAAAAGCAGAGGGGTTTGATGCCAACCGAACCCCACTATGACCTTGATGGAGGAGAAATGACTGCAGTTTCAGTCTGTCTCTGCCAGCTCTCAGGGCCTCCCCTCCAGGAATGCATCCATCTGCCCAGCATCCCGAGCATTTCAAACACTGCTCCTCCCTGCTTGGACTTAAGATGATGTCAAGGGATAAGACACCCGAAAACCTAAAATAAAAGCGTACTGATGCATGGTCACTTGGCAACAGCAAGTGCGCTCAGCTTCATGCCAAGGAATGGAACCTGCCTTCTTGCCAGCAGCCCAGACATTCAGCAAACAGACGACACAGCAGAGGCAGGGGCACAGAAGCAGAAGGGAACTGTCCAGCAGAGGAGAAACCTTCCACACATTTATGAGAAAACTAGAGAAGATAGAAGAATAGGTTATCACTGACCGTAGCAACAGGGTTTTTGTGATAAAAGAAAGTAGTTGTAACTCAGCAGTAAAATGGATTACATTATCTGGAATCAGAAATATCATGTACTAATATGTCACTCAGCAGAAGTTTGAAGGAGTAGCCCACAAAAATAAGCAAAGAAGCCAGGCAGTGTTTTTTGGACCTAAGCAGAGCTGGAAATAAAGGCCATCAGAAACCTTACTATAGATGCCTGAGAGTTTTGTGGTTTGAAGGAGTTGAGGGTGTGCTCTATTTTCTTCCCCCCCCCTTATTTATTTTCTTTGTTGCATTAGGCTCCTTTGGGTAGACTCGTCTGCTTTACAGAGAATAAAAACAAAGCTTGATGGGCCATGTGGTTCTATTTGGAATCTTTTATACATATTTTAGTGCAGCTATTTTCAAATAAAGCTTATCATACAATGCTTTCCAATAAATGGTGACCTTGAACTTTTAAATAGTGTTTTCATTATGGTAAGTAGATCAATATATTGAATACAGTATTAATAATTGCCATGGTTACAATTTAGTGAATGCTTACTATGTGCTTTTCAGGCATTATCTAAGTACTTTATATACATTAATTTTCACAACATTACTGAGGGAAGTGCTTTTGCCCCCATTACACAGAGGAGAAAACTGAGACTCAGATTGGTTGTAGAACCAGTAATAGGCAGAACCAGGATTTTCCCCCAGGTTGTGTGGCTTCAAAGTCCTTGCTCATAGGAGAAGTTGCCTTAAGAAATGTCAACAAGAACATTAAAATAACTACACTCCAATGATCAGTCCTGAGATCTGCCTTCAGCACATCCACGGCTAGACTGACATCTTCATCCCTTGGAACAATCAAGTGTGTGATGATAGCTTGACAATAGAAGTAGTGCAAAGAGCAACAGACAAGGTTTGAGAAGATTTGAGTTTGAGACTGGACTCTGCTTCTAATCCTCAGTTCCCTGGGGCATGTTCTCAAGCCTTATGAATCTTAGTTCCTGAATCTCTGCAAAATAATCCTAACAAGATGCACCTTATGGGCCTCAACATTGGGGGATGAACTGAAAATCTGAAGCTCTCCAGAAATACATTGTTTTTAAACTCTATATAGAGTTATAGTGATACTCTTAGATTGTAACTCTGACTTACCCAACCTCAATCACAAATGAAGAACAGTATCTTCTCTTTATCACTCTTTGCCTTCCAACAGCAGTCACAGATAGTAGATGCTGCCATGAGAAACATTTCCCAAATGCTAGAAATTGTGCAGGATGAGCCTGAGCAAAAGGACTGTAAATTGAATGTATGTGCAGCCCTGGGGTAAAGTAAGAAAAAGAATCAGTGAAGGGCATCTTGGTTCTTTCCACAGTTTGGTGACTATGGCCATTGCTGCTATGAACATTGGGGTGCAGATGGCCCTTCTTTTCACTACATCTGTATCTTTGGGGTAAATACCCAGTAGTGCAATGGCAGGGTCATAGGGAAGCTCTATTTTTAATTTCTTGAGGAATCTCCACACTGTTTTCCAAAGTGGCTGCACCAACTTGCATTCCCACCAACAGTGTAAGAGGGTTCCCCTTTCTCCACATCCTCTCCAACACATGTTGTTTCCTGTCCTGTTAATTTTGGCCATTCTAACGGGTGGAAGGTGATATCTTAATGTGGTTTTGATTTGAATCTCCCTAATGGCTAATGATGATGACCATTTTTTCATGTGTCTGTTAGACATTTGTACGTCTTCTTTGGAGAATTGTCTGTTCATGTCTTCTGCCCATATTTTGACATGATTACCTGTTTTGTGTCTGTTGAGTTTGAGGAGTTCTTTATAGATCTGGGATATCAGCCCTTTGTCTGTAGTGTCATGTGCAAATATCTTCTCCCATTCCGTGTGTTGCCTCTTTGTTTTGCTGACTGTTTCCTTTGCTGTGCAGAAGCTTTTGATCTTGATGAAGTCCCAAAAGTTCATCTTCGCTTTTGTTTCCTTTGTCTTTGGAGACATGTCTCTCTCTCTCTCTCTCTCTTTTAGATTTTATTTATTTATTTGTCAGAGAGAGAGAGCACAAAGCAGGCAGAGTGGCAGGCAGAGGCAGAGAGAGAAGCAGGCTCCCTGCTGGACAGGGAGCCAGATGAGGGACTCTATCTCAGGACCCTGGGATCATGACCTGAGCCGAAGGCAGCAGCTTAACCAACTGAGCCACCCAGGCATGGAGACATGTCTTGAAAGAAGTTACTTTGGCCTGTGTCAAAGAGGTTACTGTCTATGTTCTCCTCTAGGACTTTGATAGATTCCTGCCTCACACTGAGGTCTTTCATCCATTTCAAGGTTATCTTTGTGTATGGTGTAAGAGAATGGTCGAGCTTCATTCATCTACACATAGCTGTCCAATTTTCCCAGCACCATTTATTAAAGAGATTCTTTTTTCCACTGTATATTTTTTCCTGCCTTGTCGAAGATTAATTGAACACAGAGTTGAGGGTCCATATCTGGGCTCTCTACTCTGTTCCGCTGGTCTGTGTGTCTGTTTTTGTGCCACTACTATGCAGTCTTGGTGATCACAGATTTGTAGTAAAGCTTGAAATCAAGCAACATGATGCCCCCAGTTTTGTTTTTCTTTTTCAACATTTCCTTAGCGATTCAGGGTCTCTTCTGGTTCCATAGAAATTTTAGGATTGTTTGTTCCAGCTCTTTGAAAAATGCTAGTGGAATTTTGATTGGGATGTCATTGAAAGTGTAGATGGCTCTAGGCAGTATAGACATTTAAACAATGTTTATTCTTCCAATCCATGAGCATGGAATGCTTTTCCATCCTTTTTTGTCTTCTTTAGTTTCTTTCATGAGTGTTCTGTAGTTCCTTGAGTACAGATCCTTCACGTCTTTGGTTAGGTTTACTCCCATGTATATTATGGTTCTTGGTGCTATAGTAAATAGAATCAACTAATGCATAAAGAAGATGTGGTCCATATATACAATGGAGTATTATGCCTCCATCAGAAAGGATGAATACCCAACTTTTGTATCCACATGGACGGGACTGGAGGAGATTTTGCTGAGTGAAATAAATCAAGCAGAGAGAGTCAATTAGCATATGGTTTCACTTATTTGTGGAGCATAAGGAATAACACGGAGGACATGGGGAGATGGAAAGTGAGTTGGGGGAAATCGGAGGTGGAGACAAACCATGAGAGACTGTGGACTCTGAGAAACAAACTGAGGGTTTTTGCGGGGGGTGGGGGTTGGGTGAGCCTGGTGGTGGGTATTAAGGAGGGCACGGAGGTCATGGAGCACTGGGTGTGGTGCATAAACAATGAATCTTGGAACACTGAAAAATAAAAAATAAAAAATAAATTTAAAAAAAAGAAAAAGAATCAATGATTCTTAAAGTCCTGTATCACTTGCAATGGACAAAAAGGGA
Organism: Lutra lutra; assembly: GCF_902655055.1. Taxonomy (NCBI): domain Eukaryota; kingdom Metazoa; phylum Chordata; class Mammalia; order Carnivora; family Mustelidae; genus Lutra; species Lutra lutra. Next base: position 206,628,218 of record NC_062279.1, on the reverse strand, counting down.
AGAATATTCCCCTATTTTATTAATGCCTGTTGTTGAGATTGGCATGTGTGAATGCAGAAAAACCAAATTCTGCTGCTTTCTGACTGACCATTATACAGAATGTGAATATTGCATCAATCTATGAGGTACTCAAAAATGCATAGGCCTATCAAAATTCTAGTTTGCCTCCATTTTGCCAAATCTTGCCATCTGAATTTCTAGAAAGCTGCAAACTCCAGACTCTCACTAGGGCTTATGGTTTCACCTCCTACAAAATTGCATTTAAAAATAGTTCCAGGGACGCCTGGGTGGCTCAGTGGGTTAAAGCCTCTGCCTTCCGCTCAGGTCATGATCCCAGGGTCCTGGGATCGAGCCCCGCATTGGGCTCTCTGCTCAGCGGGGAGCCTGCTCCCCACCCCTGCCTGCCTCTCTGCTTACTTGTGATCTCTCTCTCTCTGTGAAATAAATAAAAAATCTTAAAAAAAAAAAGTTCCCAAATCCCCAGATTCATACCAATGTAATTAGAATTTTTAAGGATTTAACTTTTGGGATAAGGTACTCTTGAAAATCTGATAAAAGCCATGGATCTGCTCCCCAGATAAAAGCCCATTCATACACACACACACACACACAGACACACACACACACACACACACACACACACACACAGACTGATTAGGTGGTTACAGACGCTCTGGAACCAATCCAGGGCCCTTCTGTGTTTGCAGACCCCAAGCTAGGAATTCCCGGAGATCACACACGGGTGTGCAGGTTGCTCTACTACACTGTCATGCTTGGCCAGGGGTGAAGTAGGAGCTGAATCCACCTTCCCGCACTATTCACTAACCCATGCTGTATCCACCCAGAAGGGACACTGTTTTCTAATTTGTTCAAAGGTGCCTTATAGTGGTGGGGTTGTAGTAGGACGGCTCACCCCAGTGTCGAGCTTAGCTCATTGTGTGCATTTCCTCTCAACCCCAAGTTCGAGGACAGTCATGTTGGTAGCTTAAAATTAGCCACGGTGGGAGTATTTGTAACAAGGAAACTAACAAATCTTACAAAGAAGGACTATCTCCAATAAGAAAGCTAGTTGTTGAAGATTTACCTGCATATCATGGGATAGTAGAGACCCGGAAGACCTCTGTCCTATATTGTGATAGGTTTAAAATAAAAGCAGAAGACCCAATTTTAAAACCTACATTCCAGTATCCCTTTTAGCCTGTCCTAATTGCTTTTAGGTCAAGGGCTTGTGGGCCCTGACTTGCTTTGAGCGAGGCTTAACAGCTAACAGATGCTAGAGAAGGTATTCAGTGAGGGCTGCTAGAAAAATTGATTCCCATTCAGTCCTAAATGGGTCTAAAGACATCATCCAGAACTAGAAACCTATGTTTTAAAACATCTGCAACACTGGTAGCGTTAACTGCCATAAGACTCATCAAGAAAACAAATGATCATTGCATATAATTTTTAAGATTGAGTTAGAAGGAGGACCTACAGGGAGAAGTAAATCTAAAGCCCAACATGTTTTGAGATGCCAGAAAAGAAAAGCCGAACTGATAGCAGGCATAAATTGTGGACTGCTGCTAGGTTTCTTCTGCAGGCTAAACTAAACTGATTTGAGCGAAGATATTCTCTTATGACGGAAAAAGGAAAAAAGGAAAGAGAGAGGGAAGGATGGAAGGAAGGAAGGAAGGAAAAAGAAAGGCAGGTCAAACAACTAATTCCAGTTTTGAATTACAGGGGGCTATTGATTTTTCATTAAGGTTCCTGTGCTGCTCTCAAGAGGAGGGCGAGAGAGGGGAAAGTAACTCATTGATCAGAGCGGAGGGCCATGTTCGTTTATCGGCTTCCTGCCACATCCCATTATTCCCAATTCTAAATGTGTATTGAAGCCAGTTTATTTTCATCATTGCCTCCTGTCACCAGAAATGTCTCCCAGTAACTACTAGTTTGATCATCCTGTTCTCACAATGGTAATGAGTGATAATATCCAACATGATCCTGGATTTGTGGATATTATTCATTGGATTAGAGTGTTGCTCCTCCCAAGGCACTAGTTAAGAGCCTGACAACACTCTAACAAACTAAAAGACACGAATAATTTGAAGATTTTTAAAAAATGTATTAGACTGTAGCACTTTTACTCTAGTTTTATTTTTTAAAAAAAGCTTTCCTGAAAGATCCATGATTTTTGATCTATCAATGATGATAACCTTGGAGAATGCAGGAAGCCCACCTAAATCAGGCATCATGTACCTACGCCAAGGCACTAGAAACCAATCTAGTGAACCATTAAGCACATGGGGAATAAATCAGGCATTCCATTTTGCAGTATAATCTCATGTGCAAAAACAATCTTTAGTTAGTCTGTACTGTCTTGACTCATACTTGAAACTCTGTTTCTCTGCTTTATGTATTAGCAAATTAAGTCCCAAAAGACTGAACCACTCAGGATCACTCTACAAGCGGCACAGTGGGGACTAGAACCCATGTTGCATGAGTTCCACAACATCATGCTGTCATCCTAATAATCTACCCTCTTGATCCATGTGATATTATAACAGATAAAAATCAGAAGCTGCTGTTGACTTTACCACCAAATCCAAAAAATGTAGCTAATGATTCTTTTCTCTTTCTTCCCCATCTCAAGATAACCATGTTTCCCATTAAGCACTGCCTCACACTAATAAAGTAATTAGCTGCTCAGATTACATAATGTGAGTACACCTGCCTCCCACGGTTTTCCCAAACTCAATCGCTCCAGATCATCTGTCAAGGGGCTCATGTACATCAAGACTTCTGAATGAATTTTCCCAACACACTGTGAAAGGTGGGGAGAATTCTCCCATTTTATAGACGATTTGGCCAAGGCTACATTGGAAATAGTAATTTACAGAGCCAAGACTCAGACTCGGGCCTTCTCACAACAAGGTCTCTTTCCACTACACCACAGCTCCCTCTGGTGCCCAAGTGAACAGTGGGAACTATTGAAACTATTTAAAGGATGTATACCAGTAAATTGAGCTGGAAAGTATCATGGAAAAACTATCCCATTCAGAGTAGCAATCAAGAATAAAATGCCTACAAGTAATTATGACAGAAATATGTGTGGGACTTAGATGACTAAAGCTAGGCAACTTTACTGAGAATATAAAATAAGATCTAATCAAATAAAGAGACACAAAATACTTTAACTGTGTCAGTTCTTTTCAGCGGGATACTCTGGGGAAAGCATAATAAATTTATTCTAAAATTCCTCTGGATGAGCAGACAACAGAAAGACAAACAGAAAAGATATTTTGAAAAATCAGAACAATGAAGAGGCACTCACACCATTAAATATCAAAATGTAGTTTTAGAGCTTTAGTATTTAAAACAAATTGAGAGCCTGTGCAAAAGCCAACAGGCATATCAATGGAACTAATTAGATGGCCATAAAACAGATTGTAGCAGATACAGTAAAGAACACCTCAAATAACTGAAGGAAAAATTATTTCCTATTTGGAAAAATGAAATTGAAAACTCATTTTACAAAGTACACCAAGATGTATTTCAGAGGAATCAAAGAGTTAACCATTTTTTAAATGTTATAAAACAGATCAATATTTGGTTTGTAAAAGTATTTTACCAGTATGAAACCAATGAAAACATGATGGAAAAACAGATTTTACTACATTAATATGCAAAACGCTTTTTCAAACATTACAAACTATAAAAATTAGAGATGCAAATGACACACACATACAAAAAAAGTGCTCGACCCCACTAGCATTCAAAAATACTATTTAAATTAACATCATAACATTTTTTATCTACTGAATTGACAAGATTGTTTTAGGTAGTAATAATCAAGGTTCTTGTGAGACAGATACCATACTACTACTATGAAAGAATAAATTGGTAACCTTTCTGAAAAGAAATATGCCTCTATGTTTCTAGAGCCTGGGGAGGGTACGTGCTACAGTGAGTGCTATGAATTGTATAAGACTGATGATTCACAGACCTGTACCCCTGAAGCAAATAATACATTATATGTTACTTTTATGTGTGTGTGTGTGTGTGTGTGTGTGTGTGTGTGTGTGTGTGTATAAATAATGAGAACTTGTCAGAAATTCTATTTCTGGAAACGTAGCCCAAGATATGTTTCTAAATACTTTATATAAAAACATGTCTTGGGGCGCCTGGGTGGCTCAGTGGGTTAAGCCGCTGCCTTCGGCTCAGGTCATGATCCCAGGTCCTGGGTTCGAGCCCCACATCGGGCTTTCTGCTCAGCAGGGAGCCTGCTTCCTCCTCTCTCTCTGCCTGCCTCTCTGCTTACTTGTGATTTCTCTCTGTCAAATAAATAAATAAAATCTTTAAAAAAATAAATAAATAAAAATAAAAACATGTCTTATATAAACTAAAATAAATAGAGATCAGCTAAACAAAAATAAAGGAATGTTTTTCATTGAGTAGAACCATATAAGAAAGTAGCACACAGACACAAAAATCATGTTTTTAAGGATATTTAATAATATGAAAAATGCTCATTCATAAAAAGAGAAAAATACTGTGGTTCCAAATTTGTAAAAAGTGTAACAGCAAGAGCAGTGAGGAAAAGGGATGAATGGGAGAATAGTTTAAGATTCAGAGCAGTAAAACAGGATCTGATCACTAAAAGGATGTGTACAAAAAGGGATATATGGGAGATTATTCCCTGGACACTGGCTCAGGTGTTGGCGTGGGTGTGAGAGACCAGGGCCGGACTAAGTAATACAAATGATAAGATCACAACTTAACCTGATGTTCTCAAATATAAACATAAGCACTCCACTTCGTACCTGGTTCTTCCCATCTCATTGGGATTCAGCCCCCACTCCCACAGCAGGGCTATCTTAAGTATTGGGGAAGTCTCACACTGCCTTTCCTCTGGTATCACAGGACTTGCACAGTCTACTAGTGCTGACATTATGTTCAAACACATCAAACTGCAGTTATATGCTGAAAGCTCCAGAGGGGTGGTTCTAAAAAGTTTGAGAGCCAAGGCTGTACAAAAGATAATCTTGACAAAACCATTCAACAAACCACTAACCCTCTACAGTACACATAGATTGAACCAGATGGCAAGATGGTCACAATGATGTGAGGGGCAGCACTCACATTTCAATGGCGTTTGCCACTAAAAGTCTTGAGAGTATGAGGAATAGTTTGAGAGATAACTTTTTTCATAATCTCCATAAATTATTTAAGTAAAGTAGGTATTTATGTTAAGAGGAGCTTAAAGTAAGATTTACCAGGATTGGTACTCAGATTGAATAATCAAAGTGCATGTCATTTAAACTGGCTCTAGGGTATGACAGTTTGTGTGCAACATTCATGTTCAAAAAATTCTTCTAATTTTCTCTAAATTATAAATTCCAACTTAACCCAACTGCATACATTTTACACTATGACTCATGGATAATATTAATCCTCTCTTCCCCAAAAACAATTTGTAGGCTGGATAATGGTTTCTTTCAGCATACTATAGGATATTTGGTTCCATTACCATTAAAAAATACTCCATGAAAAATTAGGACTTAAATATCCCTACAGTGCTCACTTGTTAAAGTTTCACTAAAAAAGTAATAATAGCTTGAATCCTAAAGCAACAAAACTTAGTGAAATGAATTCAAGATTCAAAGGCAATCAGTCCTATCTTTCAGTCTCTATGTTCAAGGCAAGACATTTAACTTCTCTGAGACTCAGTTCCAGATCTATAATTTGGAGGAAAAAATAACTTGTCAGAGTCGCTGTAAGGACTAGAGATGTTGCAAAGCATCATCAAGTTAACAGTGTACCATTCTATGTATTTCTGTATATTATCTCATAAAAGCCCCCAAACACTCTTATTCTTTTCCTTGTTGTAAAAATCAGGAAGCGAAGGCTCAGAACTGTAAAGCAACCTGGCCAATTCACAAGCCAGGCAGATTTGGGATTCAATCATGGGCAGTCTGACTCCAGAAACCAGGTGTTTAATCATTACACCAACCTACTTCACAAGGGCATCCTTTTAAGTGTGACTTGTTAAAAACAGTAATAATAACAGTTGTGGTTCTTGTTGTTTGTTGCTTTTTTTTGTTGCTTGCATCAACTGCACTGCATGTCGAAGAGCTCCTTACCTGCTCATAGCTTTACTAGGCAGTGCTGTTTTATATTTATCTTCAAATCAGATAGAACTAGAATATCATAAATATGTGTGAATTGGTTAAAAAGAACTGCTTAAATGGTTAAAATTCTTACAAATATAAATCCAGAAGCCATTGCCCCTTCCAGTTCAAGGTAAAAAAGAATGGCGGATGTAATTTGTGCCAGTACGCCATCAACATAAACCATCAGGGCGCTGTTTATTACCAAGCAACCGCCACTCTGTACATATATCTTGATACAAGCAATACTTTTGACACCAATCACTTCCCAAGATAAAATACAGTTTGTAGGGTAGTAATTTCAGCATCACATAAAATGGCACCCTTCCACAAAAGAAACATTCATTTTCGTACAAAAAAAAAAATATGCTCACAGTGTTGAGTAATATAGCCGCCAAACACAAAATAAATGCAGTTCTGTACTTCCCTCCAAATTGCTATCATTTTCCAACCTAAATATCAATTTCTTGCCCACAACACAAAGTGATCATTAAGAATAGTCAGTTCTCAAAACTTGAGATGTTCATGTTTTTCCTCTATGCACTTTTTTCCCTTGAAATTCATTGGAATTTTTTGGTCAAAATAAACCATGATTCTAAACCATAGATACAATGTTAGTTATTAGCAACAAATAAATTATTTCAGTATATAGTATCTCTCTGTCACTTACTCTCCTAACAAACCCTGCATGGATAATAGTCGTAATAATACCTCTATTTGTTGCCTGATCTAAAGAGGCTTTTCACGACAGTTCATTTAACACCCCTCTGCCTAACATCAAAGTGGATGCATTTTCATCTTATAACACTCATAATGTGCATATTTCAGACTTCTGAGAACTCCACAAACCACAAAAGCATATATGATTGCCATCCAACCACTACCAAGAGGAAATACATGGTTTGAGTTAGAACATGGTTTTCAAAAATAGAAAATAAATTTTGCATATTTTAAAATCTTAATTTGGTTCCATTAAGGTTAAAAATTCCATGAGAAATTAGGACTTTTAATCTTATAGTGAGTGTTCCCTCTTTTAAGTTTCCCTGAAAAGGAAACAATAGTAACTCTAGTCCTGAGGCAACAAAATTAATGAAATGAATCCCATCATGGAAGCCAACCAGACCTAACTAAACAGCCAGTCAAATTTGTTGGTGGGGCACCTGGGGGGATCAGCTGGTTGAGCAGCTGCCTTTGGATGAGGTCATGATCCCAGGGTCCTGAGATGAAGCCCATGTTGGGCTCCCTGCTCAGCTCAGAGTCTGCTTCTTCCTCTCCCTCTGATGCTCCCCCTGCTTGTCCCCCCTCTCTTTCTCCCTCTGTCAAATAAAGAAATAAATAATCTAAAAAAAAATGGTCATCATCACTAGTCATCAGGGAGATTCAAATCAAAACCACATTGAGATACCACCTTACACCAGTTAGAATGGCCAAAATTAACAAGACAGTAAACAAGTGTTGGAGAGGATGTGAAGAAAGGAGAACCCTCTTACGCTGTTGGTGGGAATTCAAGTTAGTGCAGCCGCTTTGGAAAACAGTGTGGAGATTCCTTAAGAAATTAAAAACAGAGCTTCCCTATGACCCTGCCATTGCACTACTGGGTATTTACCCCAAAAATACAGATGTAGTGAAAAGAAGGGCCATCTGTACCCCAATGTTCATAGCAGCAATGGCCACGGTCACCAAACTGTGGAAAGAACCAAGATGCCCTTCAACGGACGAATGGATAAGGAAGATGTGGTCCATATACACGATGGAGTATGATGCCTCCGTCAGAAAGGATGAATACCCAACTTTTGTAGCAACATGGACAGGACTGGAGGAGATTATGCTGAGTGAAGTAAGTCAAGCAGAGAGAGTCAATTATCATATGGTTTCACTTACTTGTGGAGCATAAGGAATAATATGGAGGACATGGGAAGACAGAGAGGAGAAGGGGGTTGAGGGAAATTGGAGGGGGAGAGGAACCATGAGAGACTATGGACTCTGAAAAACAAGCTGAGGGTTTTGGAGGGGAGAGGGGTAGGGGGTCAAGAGGGCCTAGTGGTGGGTATTAAGGAGCGCATGTATTGCATGGAGCACTGGGTGTGGTGCATAAATAATGAATCTTGGAACACTGAAAAAATAAAATTAAATAAAAGTATCACATGATTTATCTGAAAAAAAATGTTGGCAATTTTTGAATATTATTCTATACAACAGGCCATATTAGTGGAGCTGGGACCAAATTAAAGTAACCATTTAATTTTAGCAGTCTGTTCCTCTGATACACCTTAACAATGAAGTGATTAGTCTATTGCCACACCTCTCTCCTTATAAGAACACATCATAGGTAAAGCCAGATCAGATCCACTCTGGCCACACACCATTTTGTTATGATTTACAGTAGCAATTACAATTATATATTTGAAGTTAATAAATATTAAGAGAAGCAAGGGACCAGCAAGAACAGATATTTTTAATATTTATTAAAATTAGAAGTTGTTCTCAGCCTCAATCCTTTAGACCTCACCTGGAAACCCCCACTGATTCACAGTTTTCTCCGCAAAAAAGTTACCAATATTATAATATTCTTTCATGCTTCAACCAGACTATGAGAGAATTGGAAAGAATGGATTGGAAGAGAAGGAAGCTATACACTTTGAGATGTTCTCGAGGAAAACAAGCAGAATGTCTGACTTTATGACTTGTTTATGGTGCATACATAGTAGAAACAGTAATCCCTAATTTAGGATGGATGGCTCAATTTAGGATTATTTGACTTTACAATAGTGTAAAAGTGATACATACTCAATAGAAATCAAACATCCAATCAGTCTTTTCCAGGGATTATGATATGCTGTACAATATTCTCATTATGCTGGTTAGCGGCAGGACCTCCCATTCAGCCATGTAGTCACACAGGTAAACAACGAATATGCTTATAGCCCTTTTGTGCCCATATAACGATTCTGTTTTTCACTTTCAGTGCAGTATTCAGTAAGTTACATGAGCTAGGCAACACTTCAGTATAAAATAGGTTTTGTGTTATTTGAGTTTGCCCAACTGTAAACTAAGGTAAGTGTTCTGAGCACATTTAAGGTAGGGAAGACTGAGCTCTGATGCTAAGTAATTTAGGTGTATTAAATGCATTTTTGTGTATCACCTTTTCAGTTTGTGATAGGTTTACTTGGTCATAACCCCACTGTAAGCTGAGGAAGATCTGTACTAATGTTCTAAAGAAAGGGCTTTGCTTATACATATAAGAGACAAGATATGGAAGCAACCCAAGTGTCCGTCAGTAGACGGACGTATAAAGATGCAACACACACACACACACACACACACACACACCCCACAAGAATATTGTGAAGCTATAAAAAAGGATGAGTATTTTTGCCACTTGCAACAACATGGATGGACCAAGAAGGTATCATACTCAGTGAAGTAAATCAGACTGACAAAAACAAATACTGTATGATTTCAGTCATGGGTGTAATCTAAAAAAACAAGTGAATAAACAAAAAGCAGAATCTGACCCTAAATATAAAGAGCCGGTGGTCGCCAGTGAGATCAGGAGTGGGAGGAGTGGGAGGATGGGCAAAATGGGTGAAAGGGAGTGGGAGGGACAGCCTTCCAGTTCTGGAATGAATGTCTCATGAATAAAGGGTACAGCATAGGGAACCTAGTCAGTGGTATTGTAATAGTGTTACCTGGTGGCAGATGGTAGCTACGCTTGGGGTGAACACAGCACAACATACAGAGAAGTGAAATCACTATGTTGTACACCCGAAAATAATGTAACATTGTGTGTCAACTGTAGTCAAAGTGTTTTTTTGTTTGTTTGTTTTAAGAAAGCGCTTTGGAGCATACTAACGTGTTATATAATCAAGAATTTGGCCTCTGTCCATGTTCCTTGGAAGGAGATTCTAAATCCTTAGAATTTCCTAAGAAAAAGGAATGTCTTTGATACTCAAGAGATTTTTGTCTCATACCTGAGTTATGCTAAATGACTCATGGTAGAGCCCTAGATAGCATGCAGGCTAACCATTCTCTTAGAGGATCAGGGCTTTGATCTGTGATACCAGCCTGCCTGCCCAACCTCTCAAGATTGAAGACTGAATTCAGTTATGTAGACAATGATTCAATCAGTCATGCCTATGTAATGAAACCCCAATAAAAACTCTGGGTACTGAAATCTGAGGGACCTTTCTGGTTGGTGAATGCACTAATGTGCAGGAGTTGGAAACCCCCTACTCCCATGGGGGAGAGCAGGGAAGTTCTGTATTCGAGACCCTCCCAGAGGCAGCCCTAGGTGTCTCTACATTAGACTGGGCCTGCTTTGTATCCTTGGTAATAAAATTATAATCATAAATATATGAGTTCTGTGAGTTGTTCTAGTGGATTATTGAATTTAAAGGGGGTTCCAGGAACCCATGGACTGGAGTCAGTTGGTCCGATGTGTAGCTGGCCTCAAGCCCCCACATTTTCAGCTGGCACCTCAAGTGAGGACAATCTTATTGGGGACCACATCCTTAAACTTGCAGTGTTGGATGTTAGCTTTGGATAATTAACATCAGAAGTTATCGCAAAAAACCACTACTGAAAAAGAGAATGTCCCTAACAGGTATCTAAATGCCTATTTTTGTTTTCTTCCTTAAACTGGTTAAGGAAAACCCAAGGACAATGTACCAACTATCACAGTTGTATAACTGGAGTACAACAGAACGCAGAATAAAACCCAACTGTCCAAGGCTTTTCTTCTACCCCTCCAGGCAGAATGCTTTGCCATACATCATGAAATCATTTCTGTTTGAATCAGCCTGTACTCAGTTTTAATACAAAAAAACATACATTGGCATGTGGTACATAAACAATGAATTCTGGTACACTGAAAAGAAATTTAAAAAATTAAAAATTAAAAAAAATACATTGGCAATGTTCTATTACAATACTGAAAGACATCAAATTTGATACTTGCCTCTAATGAGAAAGAATGTAAATTCTGAATAAATTTGGGAGCGAATAATATAGTTTCCATCTTCACATTTCATAAAATACTGATGGGGATGTCTGCTTGTTAGATAAAAGATACCTGTATTTTTATCTAATTATACCTGAAATTCTTTGGCCATATCCACTAGACCTCCTCAGATTTGTGGACATTTTCTGCTTCTTGATTTCATTTTCTAACACTAGCAATATGAAATAGACTACGACTTTACATACATTATATTTGTAACCTTACGTTCTAAATATAAGTTGAATTTATAACCTTACAGTCCCTTAGAATTTACATAATGGCTTTACAAAGAGGGTCACAGTTCAAACAGGAATAAAGGCAAAATCCATTCCTTCATAATGAAATTTCTCCAGTTATGTTTTGTTCACCTGTTTTAAGTTTTTCTTTAAAGAAAAACTAAAGTATATTAAAAACCAAGATTATAGTTTAATGAGTATAGGTGTTACATTGATTGTAATAAAAATCTACCTACTTTAAACCAAAGTACAGTCAATACTGAACTCTTCTTCTCATTATAAATTATTCAAGTTTATTTTTGCCATGTGATTCCTGAGGCAAAAATTTTCTAAATTTTGCATTCTTCATTATTCATAAAGTGCTTTATTTTCCTTATAAAAGAAAATCCACATATGAGTGTTCCTTATTTGGTAAGAGAACAGAATTACGAAAATGAAAGACATCTCAGAAATGAGCAAAAGGGAATTAAAGATTTACTCGGTCACACCATTAATGAGGCTAGTAAGTGCTAAAATTCAGGATTTTTGTTACAGCATTTGAGGTTATTTCCACTACATCACAATTCCATCATTGGTATTATTGTCAGTGATTTCAAGGCATGTTTGGAAAGAAGCAATTACAGAATATAAATGAAGAGTAGGCAATGAGATCTTTTTGACTATCTTCAAATAAGTATAACTTAATGGTAAGACCTAATAAGTATTTGTATGACAACATAGAAAAAAAATGTGCAAAGGTATCTACCGAGTTACTGATGATGAAAATTGTACTGAGGAATGGGGGACAACTTTGATGTTTTACTTTGTATATTTTGATGATTTGAATTTTTATAACGCCTGTGCCTTACCTTCATTCATAATTATGTCAACTTTGAAACTCAAACACTAGACTTAATGATAAGATTTTTGCTGATTTTAAACTTTTAAAATTGTTTTTGATAATCTTCATAACCAGTTTGGTTTATTTTCGCACAAGGAAAAAAAAAGACAATAAATAAAAATACTCTACTCCACGACTATCATGTGCTAATATCTGAAACAATGTGATTATGGATCAAAAAATATCAGACAACTTTTTTTTTCATTTTATTTAGTTTAATTAATTAACATATAATGTATTATTGGTTTTAGAGGTAGAGGTCAGTGATTCATCACTCTCATATAATACCCAGTGCTCATTACAACAGGTGCTCTCCTTAATGTCCAGCCCTCAGTTACCCCATCCCCCCATCCCTCTCCAGAGCTTCCAGCAATGCTGTTTGTTTCCAATTCAGATGACATTTAAAATCTGATGATATTTTAAAGGTTTCAGGGATGACACCTCAAGAGTCAAGGGCTTTGGCATATTTCATTTTTATAACTAAGAAGCACACAGGATGTATTACTAAAATTTATAGAATCACAAAGGATATATAGATGACCACTGACTCAGTCACCACACCATGAAAAACTGGGACTGAATCTCACCGAAGGCAAAGGATGGAACTTTTAAATAAGATATTTCTCAGCATAGCTAGTAGCACTATAATCTGTATTACTGAGGATATGTTTAGAGAGAACAAATAAAGACTTATTCTAAATAAAACAGTTCAGATCAACTTACGTGTAAATCTGTAACAGGAATATAAGAGGAATTAAATAAAAAATAAATGGATTACCAAAGTTTAAAACAGTCTGTGCTATCTCTTACTGAGAATATAAATACATTAAAAATTTTTAAGATTATAGTATACATGTAAAATGCACACATTTTTAAAAGATATTATTTATTTATTTGAGAGAGAGAGAGCACGAGAGCGGGGAGGGTCAGAGGGAAAAGGAGACTCCCCATGGAGCAGGAAGCCTGATGCGGGGCTCAACCTTGGGACTCTGGGATCATGACCTGAGCTGAAGGCAGACACTTAACAGACTGAGCCACCCAGGTGCCCCTAAAAGGCACACATTTGACAAATTAACATGTTTAGCAGAAAAACATGCAAGGTGATATTACTGAGGTAGTCATAATTCTATGATTTTAAAACTCATAGGACAGTACTGAAGTGTGGTAAGGGAACAACAGGCTAAGATTTATGATGAACAACCCTTCAAAGCTGTCCACATATCTCTGAGACTGTGTACAAATGTTCTTAAAAGTCTAAACTGGGGCCTTTCATGCATGTGAGATGTGAACCCAGAGTGCACCTACCCCACCACTGTAATAAAAGTTGGAACCTACATTTACCTTTTGAAGGTTATAATGAGACTCTGCAGCAAACTTCCGTTGATATCCCTGACAGACAGAGACTACCAGATTAGATTCACCATGGGTCAGAAATACGTTGGTATCTATGATCATAAGTAGCCATTGTTAATATGTTCTTCCAGCAGCAAAAATTCTTGAGGATCTCACTCAAGTGTTACAAATTCTGGGTCTACTTCATAAGCCTTCCTTCTCTGTTCTAGAAATGGAAAGTTGTAATATTCAAATATCCAGAACAGACATTCGAATACCATAGTATCAAGATCAAATAATTTCATATCCACTAGCAAGCAAAGATGAATCAGATTCTATAGATGATTGTCTAGTAGTATAGGTGAATGACAATAACCTAATAAGAAGAAAAATACAGAAGGAGAGAAGGCAAGAAGGAAAGAGAGAGGAAGCAGTGAGCAGTACATTTGGGTAGGACAGGGAGTCAAACTGGATAATTTATGCCTACATCCATGGCTCTTCCATGGTAGAAGACCTGAAAAGCCCATATTGGACATGAGCAGTGTGATTTGGTAGAAATCGTGATTGATTTAATGTCAGAGGATTTGGCTCTAACTAGGAATGTGACCTAAGATGAGTCACTTAACCTTGGCCCTGGTTTCATTTTTAAAATAAAGGCATTAGATTAGATTATCTTTATATTTCCTTCAAGATCTAATGTAGTGTGATTCCATTTCTCTTCTTGCTGTGAGCAATTGTAATCAAATCAATGACAAAAAAGAACCTCTGCAGATTATCACATTAATGAGGATAAAATGAAATCCAAGATTTAAAAGCTCTTTAAAAAGTATCACATGTTTTACACGAGTTAGGTATTATTATCTCCATTATTAATACAAAGTATCTGATGTAGAAATTCTAAAATACAGAGGACTTCAGATAAAATTTCCGAATATCTAACAGCAAGCCCATCCATGTATTTCTATTTAAGCAAGTATCCAATTTGATATGTACTTAAACTTTACTATATCTTTTCCAAATCTCCTCCTAGGGTTATTTTGAAGTTCCATAATGGAGTGGTAAGTTGTTTATGATTACCTTCTCAACTTGACTGGCAGTTTCTTTAGGAATGTGCCACTCAATTATGTAGAGCTGATGTCATATGAGAATAGATGACGAATATTCCTTACAAACCCTAAGAGGTATACACACTCCGTGTTCCCTGTAAACCATAATGGGCCATGTAAACTGCCTCGCAGACTAAAGAACAGAAAGTGAAGGAATAAGCACTCAATGAACTTTGGTTAAATTTAAATTTAAATCTAAAAATGTGTGCAGAGCAAAGGTGGCATGTGTATAACAGTGTGTCTACCAGCGAATCCTTCTCAGGCCTATTGCAAGAGTTTGTTGAACAAGCCTAGAATCAAAACACAAAAGGATGACTGTAACCCCATCACTAGAGTCAGAATCCAATAAATATTAACATGCCAAAGATGTCTACAGAAGACGATGATCTGGTATCCCAAATCCTAATAAGAAAGGTAAAGAGAGCACTACAAGAAACAAATATTAATGAAAGTAGCAAAAAGTAAGAGAAAAGATACCTTTTTCCTTTTCAGCCATCAGTGGCTGAACAGCCACGGCCATTCTCTAGTTTATCAGCTGCTTTGTCTATGTCTCTGCAAAATGTCTAAAAATAAAACAAATGTAATGCAATTTATTTATGAAAACTACAACATTCCATAATCTCACATTTTGCCATTTTATCAGTATCACAATGATATAAATTTGAATCCTTTGACTCACTCTCAATGTAAAACTGAAACAGGAAAAAAAAACCACAACAGAATTGGAACACCTGGGTCACTCAGTCAGTTAAGCATCTGCCTTCAGCTCAGATCACGATCCCGGAGTCCTGGGAGTCCCACATCCAGCTCCTTCCTCAGCAGGGAGCCTGTTTCTCCCTCTGCCTGCCACCCCCCTCCCCTGCTTGTGGTTTCTCTCTCTCTCTCTCTCTTCCTCTCTGACAAAAAAATAAAATCTTTTTAAAAATGCAACTGAATAAAGAGTTCCAAAAAGTAAAATAATGCTTTTCTTACGCAGTCTCCAATCCACTCTTTACAGATATCCTGATTACACAATTTGATGAAATTTATATGAGCTTTTTTGTTATCAATCTCCTACCAAAACTTTTTTTTCAATATATATATTTTCATTTTATTTTATTTTATCTACAGGGCACCTAGGTGGCCCAGTGGATTAAAGCCTCTGCCTTCGGCTCAGGACATGATCCCAGGTCCTGGGATCCAGTCCCACATTGGGCTCTCTGCTCAGCAGGGAGCCTGCTTCCTCCTCTCTCTCTCTCTCTCTACCTGCCTCTCTGCCTACTTGTGATCTCTGCCTGGCAAATAAATAAATAAAATCTTTAAAAAATTTAAAAAATTTAAAAAAAAAGATTTTATTTACTTATTTGACAAAGATCACAAGTAGGCAGAGAGGCAGGCAGAGAGAGAGAGGGGAGAAAGCAGTCTCCCTGCTGAGCAGAGAGCCCAATGCGGTGCTCGATTCCAGGACCCTGAGATTATGATCTGAGCTGAAGGCAGAGGCTTAACCCACTGGTGCCCCCCCACCAAAACTTTTAATCACTACAAACTTGAATTCCCTTCTACAATATTCTTGCAATTCTTCTGAGTCCTTTAGTTGGTAAGTCATTTGTTTTTTGTGTTTTTCCTTCCTATCACTTTAAATTCACAATCTTGCTATTACTGGCCAAACTACAACATCCTTTAAAAAGAAAAGCAAAAGAAAATGTAGGTGACTCTAAGAGATTACTATAAACCATTCATTAGTAAAATTCAATACATTGAACTCTTTTGCTAGTAATTCTAATACTTTCCTATTTGTTGATTGGGCATACTTGGGTTTTCAAAGCTATTTACTAACAAAATGTCTATTACAGTTAGACACAGTAAGTTAGCCTATAATTAGAAGGTATGGGATCTCACCAGGCTTAATTGGGAACGTCTGACTTTTATCTGTTTCCTAGAAGAGAGGAAGCAACCTGCATTAGGGGAGAAGTTCAAAATGTCAACTGGTAGAATGCACACGATACCTGTGTAATGGCAATCAATTCATCATCAACCTCTTTGTCGTGATGACTTTGTCAACTGTTTGTTCATTAGTTTCTCATACACAAACACTGCAGACAGATATCAAATCATAATAAATGCCAGCCATTACAGAATAGGAGGAACAATGTAAATAAGACTTAAAATAAAAGAGAAATATAAAAAATATTTTTAACTTAAATCTTTTCCTTTTGATAAAGTCTCTTAACTTCTATGCCTCCAAATCTCATTTCAGAAACTTATAACAGAATCGCTGTAGTAATTTGTTATTACTAATACTATCCTGCAATGACACTTGTAGTAATGCTGCTAACCTATATCCCCATCATTATCACAATCAGCATATTTACAGGATGGGCCACTGACATTCAAATAAATGGAAATGGTACTTCTAAAATGAATACACTTAGAGAATACACCCTTTAAAATTATATTTATAAACTGGTTTCAGAGGGTTGTTTTTGTAAAAGATTTTATTTATTTATTTGACAGAGAGAGCACGTGCACAAGGAAAGGGAGCAACAGGGGAGGAAGAAGGAGAAACAGATTTCCTGATGAGCAGGGAGCTTGACATGGGGCTTGATCCCAGGACCCTGGAATCATGACCTGAGCCGAAAGCAGACATTTAAATGACTAAGCCAACCAGGCACCCCTTGAGGGTTATTTTTAATAGAAAATCCTTCTGGTGGATTTTGTATAGGGTTTACCTTGGAAAACATTTTAAATATAACTTTTTTTTAGGAAACCTATTTACTACTAGAATCTACAAATTCCTAATTTAGTTCAATTATCTTTGGGTTTACTTAGATCGTTGCTCTGACCTAGGTCCTGTCTACCATATCATCACTATATCATGGCAACATTGTCCATTTGATTAAGAAAAACCACACAATGGGCACCTGGGTGGCTCAGTCGTTAAGCATTTGCCTTCGGCTCAGGTCATTATTCCAGGGATCTGGGATCAAGCCCCTCATCAGGCTTCCTGCTCTGCCGGAAGCCTGGTTCTCCCGCTCCCACTGCCCCTGCTTGTGTTCCTTCCCTCACTCTGTCTCTGTCAAATAAATAAATAAAATCTTTAAAAAAAAAAAAAAGAAAGAAAAGAAAAAGAAAAACCATACAAGCTCTGAAAATTTAATGAGCTCTGCTCTGTAAAGTGAGTCTGAGGGACAAAGAGCTGGTGTTATTGTGTGTTGGGGTTGAGGGTGGATGTGCCTACAAAGTTGCTGGCAAACATTTAGTGATGATTTTCAAACTTACAAAATAAAGAATTCTCAGGACTCTATGTAAAGAGAGAAGAGGTAAAACATGGAAAGTTTCAATATACAAATTATCCCTAAATGCATTTTACCACAGAATATGACCTTCATCTTTTCTTATTAACATCTGGTAGCAGCTAGCAAAGCTAGTTGACCACATCCTGTGGTCATTTATCAGGAAAAAAGAAGTGAAATATCCTAAATCCCAAAAAAAAGAGTGCAAAGGAGAAGAAAGCCAAGGAACATGGATAATCTCAAATTCCTAAATAACCTAGTGGTGGCCACATTTTACTAAGATCTAGGATGCACAGCTCTATTGAGTTCTCAGCCCTTGATTTAGGCTTTAGGAACAGGGTATGCTTTCCCTCGAAGAGAAGGAAACCGGAGGGCCCTTATTATGTAACACTAATGGAAAAGCTGCTCGTCTGCACCAAAATGGTGATGTTTCATGTGGTTGAAAATAACCACAGTTGCCATTTGTATCAACTTCTCTGCCAAACTCTCAAAACATAATATATTATCCTACTTTTTCAGCAGAATAAAAACTTTTTTTTCCAATGATAAGGCCTAAAATATGTATTTCCCAAAGTCATTCTGACATACCTATTCCAGCCATTCTCTGTATTATAGTCGGCCACATACACCAAATAACATAAAGCAAAACCTGTGTCACTGTACGTTCAATGCAACTGACCAAGCATTTACTTAATGTTGTGGCTAAAAGCACAGGCTTTGGAATCAGAGACCTGGGCTCCACGTGTGAATGGTTTTTTTATTAATCATGTGAATTTGAACAATGGGCTTAACTTCTTTGAGCCTCAGTTTTCTCATATATCATATGGGAATAATAAATTCCTGTAAAGATGAAATAGGATAATGTATGTAAAGTACATAGCATCTTGTTCCTTGACCTGTAGAATATGATAATCCCACTCCCTAGAGTGGTCTTTGTACCAGGTCAGTTTGTTGTTTTTTCTAAATCATTCTATATTTAATTCTGCTTTTGCTTCAACTGCTTTTTCTTTCTTCTTTCTCTTATCCACCTTTTTTTTTCCTCTTGTTTTTTTCCTCCACCTACCCCCAAATCTTTCTCTCCCAGGTAAAAGTGGGTAGAGGAGTACAGGGAGAAGGAAGATGTGAAGAGACAGTTAATTTCACAATCCTCTCCCTTCCATCTACCTCACACGCGCGTGCGCGCACACACACACACACACTCAATACTTGGTTTTAATTAATTCAAATAACACTGAGTGACACAACACTGGCTCACATATTTAAGTTACCAAATCTGAGTCACACATTTTAAATACAGATACATATATAAATATATATGCATATTTGGCTCTACTACCTTTTACCTTTTGGCAACAAAGCCTTCTTAAAATTAGAAAACCAAATGAAAATAAACACTTTTTAGCTACCAAGTTAAGCCAAATAATATAGTGATTTTGCAAAGTACTAAAAACCAAATATAAATATTCAAGAAATTAAATCCCTGAGCCTCTGTGGATTCCACATCAGACAGTAACACTTTAATGGCTATTTCTTAGACTGAAGAAGGACAATCAAAAGAAACAGACAACCTGCAAGTCATACAAACAGCAGCATTTGATTCCAAAACAACTTCCGCTTTGGTATACAAAACATACGAATCGACACACATACATCTTATAAAATATTTGTATAAGATAAACATTTTCAAGATAATATCATTAATCAAAACATTCATCATAAACATACTCTGCCCAAAAACAAGAAAATAATTTAATTCCTAAAATTAGTATGAACTTTTTTTTTTTTTTTTTAATTTGACAGAGAGATCACAAGCAAGCAGAGAGGCAGGCAGAGAGAGACGAGGAAGCAGGCTCCCCGAGAGAGCAGAGAGCCCGATGCGGGGCTCAATCCCAGGACTCCGAGATCATGACCCGAGCCGAAGGCAGCGGCTTAACCCACTGAGCCACCCAGGCGCCCCAGTATGAACTTATTTTTATTAAAATTTGAAATATTAGGGACGCCTGGGTGGCTCAGTTGGTTAAGCAGCTGCCTTCGGCTCAGGTCATGATCCCAGCGTCCTGGGATCGAGTCCCACATCGGGCTCCTTGCTCATCAGGGAGCAAGCTGCTTCTCCCTCTGCCTCTGCCTGCCATTCTGTCTGCCTGTGCTTGCTCTCTCTCCCTCTCTCTCTCTCTGACAAATAAATAAATAAAATCTTAAAAAAAAAATTGAAATATTAAATTCTACATTTTAAAAAAATACAAACTATAAAAATTATGCTGAACATGGGGCGCCTGGGTGGCTCAGTGGGTTAAGCCGCTGCCTTCGGCTCAGGTCATGATCTCAGGGTCCTGGGATCGAGTCCTGCATCGGGCTCTCTGCTCAGCAAGAAGCCTGCTTCCCTCTCTCTCTCTCTCTGCCTGCCTCTCTGTCTACTTGTGATCTCTCTCTGTCAAATAAATAAATAAAATCTTTTAAAAAAAATTATGCTGAACTCTTTTCCAAAACAATCAAAAGTATAGAATCAGAGTCATCCAATTTCCTTCAAAAGTAAAAATATAAGATCCAATCAATAGGATCTGCTATATCAAAAATTCTTGTAGAGAAAAATTTCTTTGACTTTAGATCATTGAAACAAGGAGTATGGGGCTGTTTTAATCACCTCCAAGACTGCCGGAAGCACAGCAAGTACGTTAAAAAAAAAAAAAATCTGACTCAGAAAACTTCATCCATTATGGTTCCAGAGTATATTAGCGTATTAGCCAATTAGTAACTTTCTTCTTAATTGGAGCATACGAAAGTATCTATAATAAAATCTATAGTAAGAGAATGATTTATAAATTTTGTTTTGTGTGTCTATCAGGGTACTTTTAAGGACAACAATGATAACACAATATTCTGTGGATGAATTACACACTTGAACTTACACCACCCTCCTTATTCCCTTACCTGTTTAGTGACAAAGACCCCGCCTTTATTTTCAGCTTTGTCTGCCATACTGAGCAGCTAACTCCTCTCTCTCTCTCTCTCACCTGAATGATTGATAAAATACACTCTCAACGCCTATCACAAAGTTTGTGGATCTTTTCTTTCACCAAAAATCTACCAGTTCAAGGAGTAGAAGAGCTTTACTAGTCTAACATGTTCAACAAGAGTATATCCTGGGGGCATTGACCTAATAAGAACCAAGTATAAAATCACTGTACTCAAATGTCCACAGATCAAGGAGTATATTTTCTTTCTTTCAGGAATTCTTTAAGAGCCGTAGTTTTACCATGGTACTCTGCTCTTTAATTCATTTTACATTTTGGTAAACACAAATGCAATACCAGGTTATATTATAGAAAACAGGAATATATAGCACAAGCTTTTTTCTTTAGCTTTCTTATATATATGAATAGCTTTCTTCTTCAATTAAATAATAAACTCCAGCTTGTATAGACCATGAGTTTTAGTCCCTCACAAAGTACTTGACATATAAGAAGTGCTCCACAAGAAGTTTTACTCATCCGTCTAATATTTATTGAGCACCTATCATGCAGCATTCCCTGAGCGAGGCATAGAAATACAGTCAAAGACACACACAGTCTTTGCTCCTATGGAATGTGCTGTGCAGAAGAGGAAACTTAAAGCAAATATTTGTTTACCCTTCGTTCGCCAATTATCCACCGAATATTCACTGTAAGTCAAAAGTGAATAACCCCCCAAATATCTTTCTATATAGAATTGTGACCACTGTTCTGAATAAACAAAGTTCCTATGGGAGAGGCATTTGGTCACCACAGCAGGTCTTTGATTTCAAGCAAGAAATATTTGTTGAGCTCTTACAAGAATAAGAGCGTTCACTGAGGTCTTCACTGATCCTGTCCCCTTAGTAAGAGTTCTTCTGCATCCCATGCCTCTGCACAAGATTCCCCTTTTACTATCAGTGCACACATGCTTTACCATCCTCCAGGTGTCCATGCTACTAAAGCCCACTCCTCTGTAATGAAACGGTCTCCAGAATTATAAGAACAAAATTCAGATACACAAGTCAGGTAACAAAAATCTTGCGTTGTAAAAATACTATAGAATTTTTGGCTGATTATCAGGGAAGCGGAGGACTCCGAAAATATTTCAGTGGCTGGTACCTGCTTATTGTAGTCTTCCAAGGTCTGTTACCAAAGGGAGCAGCAGAAGAAATAATACTGTCTCCAGTTACTACTGCAAAAGACTGCTTGGGCACCTGATCCACCCAGTTTTGCTATATACCTAGTTCGGTGAGGGAGAGGGTGGACCGAGGGCAGGTCCCTCCAGATATAAAATATGATTCTAAAGTGAGCTAAACTGCTTCTAATAAAGACCTTCTGTTAATAACACTTCTGGATTTGATGGATCACGTCAGTGGGACAAATAAAAAGATGTTCTTGTGAATCGAGGGTGGTGGCTCGTCCTGCCTAAGGATCAAAAAGGAGGGATCCAGCCCGACCCCTACGCTCCCTCCAACCCACTTCCTAGTGCTGGAAAGGAGCCTCCAGGGCCTCCAAAACAATTAAAGCTGGGTCTGCTCTCTCAGGAGGGGAGGTCTGCATGGGAAAGCTGGCAGGCATGGCAAACCCTTCCACTAGCCAAGTGCTGGCATAAGGGCTAGGCTGTGACATTACATGCTAGAGGACAAAATCACAAAAGCAAAGTAGGGAGAAATTTGAAACCTGTTCTCCTTCTTCACCGCAGTCTAGCCTCCAGTCTCCACTTCAAACACCAGCCCCTCCAAATCAAGCAACAAAAGGCAAGCGATAAGCCCACCACTGAGCGTGCACAGGAAGATGGGCCGGAAGGGTAAGTCATTTCTTTGAGCTCATCTCACATGCAGCCAGCTGAATATAAATTTCCCTCTATCTCATCAAGCTCTCACTGTTTGGCCTCCTCTGACTGATATTGGCTCATCATACTTAATCTAGGGTGAAATTTCCTCGTCTGAGCTAAATTACTCGCAGCCATCAAGGGAAGCGATATTTATTTTTCGTGGGGCTAATGACCTGTCCCCCAGACCCACCCACTGATGGTTATTTACTGGGGCCCAGATGCTTGAGCTCAAAATGAGTGCTAATGTCAGCAGGTGCCATCCCTCATTCAGCTCAGTGATTGAATTGGAGCGATCCCATTGACATTGACTCTGTGACTTTTAAGGCCATTACCCTCAGCCAGAGATGAACCTCTCATCATGGCTATGACAGTGACAGCTGATTAGCGACAAATTACAAGCAGGAAGGGGCAGAGGCTTTATTGGGCAGGGCAGGACCAGTGGTAAGGGTGAGAAGTATGTGGAGAAAGAACAGGAGGTAGAGAGAGAGATGTAGAAACAAGAGGAGAGGAAGCAGAGAGAAAACCTCCAACACTCCTCCTCTTTTCTGTGTGTGCTTTCATCAATTCTCAACTATGAGCCCAAATATATTTATGCTTTGCCTTTATTTATATATGACATTTAAACACACAGAGATTCAGATGTATACAAACAAATGCTCATGGTTCAACATGAAAATTTTGAACAGACAAGAACTCTCATTTAGGGAATTTGGGTAGGAAAAAAGAATATAATTTTAAAAAACAATAATCCATAGAATATTCAGACAAAAGGATTTTTATTAAACAAAGCAAATAACTATTTTTTCTTCTTGCATATTTGAAATCATACAGACAAAAAATATCTTTTGAAATTTGCTTAAAAACTGTTTTTATAGTTTGTAGCCAGATTGCTTTAGTAAAGCCTATGTGAATTGCTGCTTGAAGAACATGAATGTAAAGTTCTAAATATTATCTTAAACCGAAGCTCATTTTTTTTAAAGATTTTATTTATTTATATGACAGACAGAGATCATAAGTAGTCAGAGAGGCAGGCAGAGAGAGGGAGGAGGAAGCAGGCTCCCTGCTGAGCAGAGAACCCGATGTGGGGCTCGATCCCAGGACCCTGAGATCATGACCTGAGCCGAAAGCAGAGGCTTAACCCACTGAGCCACCCAGGCGCCCCCCGAAGCTCAGTTTTAAAAGCCATTCATTTCCTCAAACTGTTTACTCACTAGACTTTAAATCAAAGCTTTTGGATTTTAAACTTAAATATAAGAATTAAAAATTATTTTCTGAAAACCCTTTAAGTTGAAAGGGTTTTTTCCGTTTTCTGTTAGGTGTGAGGATGGGCTTGGAGTGTTTTATATTTGTGCAAAATGATTCAGAATCTTAATATGCAGAATGGGAAAGTCAGATAGAGAATTCTAGACCACTTGGGATTTTGAAAGCCAAAACCTGAAGACTCAAAAGGAACACCGACAGTAAGCTATGTCAATCATACCTCAATCAATCAATCAATCAATAAACAGAACACTAACAATGATTTTTTTTTAATTTTTTCAAAATTTTTTATGGAGAATAGTTGACACACAACATTCCATTAGTTTCAGGTGTACAACACAGTGATTTGACTTCTGCATAGGTTGTGCTAGGCTCACAAGTGCAGCTACCATTTGAAGTGACACTGGTTTTTGAGGCCTAGACCCTTCTTACTAAGCAGCAGTTTGGATAAATGTCCCATGTTCCTGACACTACATGTAACCATTTGAGAATAGGGCTCTAAGAGCAGCCTCGGCTTTTCCTCAGCAGAGCAGCCTGCCTACTGGCTCCCTCTTTCTAAAACAAACACCTGACCAGGTCACTGTCCTGCTCAAAATCCTTCAGTGGCTTCCAGAACCCCTTAACATGAGCCATAGGCCCTGGCTAATCTGCCTCAGGCTGTCCTCTCCAAAGTCAATGCCCAGTATTCCTCATATAATATTCTATGACCAAGCTATACTGAACGTCCTGGGGTAATTTCAGTGTACCCTGCCCTCCCTTGCCCTTGGGCTCTCAAGCATGTTACCCAGAATACTCATTGTCCTTTCCCCAAACTTTGCTGACCCTTCGCATCCTACAAGTCAAAGACTAGACAGCACTGCCAACAGGAAGCTTTCCTTGACCTCTCAAGGACCGCTGGGTAGATGTCTCTCCCTCCTTAGGACTCCTTAAGAGCCCTGTAAAAGCACTTCCTGCACTGTATTCTGACTACTCATCTCTGTTTCCCTCACTAGCATCTAAAATTTGTTCACTAGTGGATCACTGCTCCCTGCAAGTGCTATGCACAAAATAAAGACTCAATAGTCATTGATCGCCCAGATGAGCAAAATGAATTAAAAAACTAACAGTGAGTTCCTGGTACCTGGGAGATTGTTAGCAGCCCCCATAGCGAGAGGACTGCACCTTCAAGACAAAGCGGGCCTTGGATTTCAAAAGGGACCCTGGGCCTCCACCAGCTCCCAGAATTCTCCTCTTCATGCACTCCTTCTGACTTTGACATCATATCTTCCTGAACTTTTTCCTCGAATTTACCATATGAGCTGGATTTCTCTAGGGAGCTCACCAACTGTGTCTTACCTGCTTCCACCCTGATTACCGTTCCCGATGCCCTCCATAGCCTCCCAGCACCTGACTCTGAACCCAGGTATCTCAGCCTCTCCTCGACTACTCTTGCTTCACTGACAGCAACGCATGATCATGGGCTGGGTATTTTTCTCTAAAAGGCAGAAGACATGGCTCTGTACTAAAGCAATACAGAGGAATAATCCTTTTCTGATGACAGGATCACATAGCTTTTTCAAATGCTGTGTATGTAAGAGTTTTACCCCTCCCTCAACCCACCTGAATCATATTCCTATTGCAGGAAGAAAGAGAGACAAAGTTCTGGAGAGCCAAAACTGTAGCTGCTATTTATAACCAAGGTAACTTGGACCACAAAGCCAAGGTTATGGCAAAGCAAGATACTGCATAGAAAGCCAAGGTATAAAAAAAAAGACAAGTGGAGTTGAGAGGCTCACTGAAACTGAGTGGGGTCAGAGGCATCTATCTGAATCTGAATATGAAACCAGAAAGACAAAAGCAAATGCAAGGGAATCAGGAGGAAGGTGAAGCCACTTTCAAGGCCATACCCCAGAGTGGCCATGTGTATGAGTCACCAGGGAACACCGAGAGCCTAGGTGAGCTCAGAACAAGGAGACAGGTGCAGAGCTTAAGCAAATGAGAAACTATGTGGCATTAATGACCACTCAGAGCAGCATGGCCCTGAGCAAGCTACTCAATCTCTCTAAACCTCAGTTTTTCGCCTGAAAAAATATATCTATATTTTATATATTATATATATATTTTATATATATTATATATATATCTAACAGATCTGTTGTAAGAATCAAGATAACATACATAAAGTTCTTAGGCTGCTTACATTCTATACCAAAAGAAAAAAGAAAAAAAAAGTGCTTGGCCATTACCTGGCACTTATTAAGTTTTTAATTAGTGACCATTGTTATTGTTGTTGCTAATGCTGTTATTTATTGATTCGGAAAGTGGCCCAGATCACACCCATATATTTTTCTTCACATGCCTGTAGTATTTATTATTCAAGCAGTATTACTTAAGATTAGACCTGTTGGGGTTTGGCAGGTCAATAATGAAATCACCCTATTCTCTGTCCTGAGCTTGGAACTAATAAAGAAGTAGACACGTAAGTCAGACAGATGGAGATCAAAATGTCAATTGTATTACTGGTAAAGTTGGGCTGAAGAACACGGGTGATCTTTGCATCCACAAAGCTGGCTGACACTCCCCTGAATGAAACACACACCTGGGCACAGGCACCTGGACCAGCACAGGGCAGAGCTATGCTGCCAAGTTCACTGCCGAGTGAGGTGAGCTTACTGGACTGCACTCCCTATGCAGGCCTGGGACAGTCTGGGCCCTGCTGTTTGCTTCTCCTCCTAACTCACCTCTCAGGACAGACTCTTCTCCTTCTCCAGGGAGAGCGAAGGGCCAGTAGGGATCCTCTAATCAACCTACTGCCTGGAGACAGGAGTAGGGAATAAGTGCTCCTACCAGGCATGGCCATAGCCACTGTGCCCCCAGAATGTCTGGTTGAGACCCCACTTAAGAATATGAAACTCATGGAACTATGGGTTTCATGTTAGCCTAATTTTGCTTTCTTGAAAGGAAGCACCATCTAACTGTTTAATTTCATAACTTGCTATGAGAGATACTGAAGGATTGTGGGTTTTCCACAGTGGCCTTTGCACACCCTTGTGCCCTGTCGCTGCTCCTGCCCATCCTCCTGCACAGGGCCTTAGCCCCTAATTGCTCCTCTCTAACCCTCCGGATAAGATCCAAATTGCCCAACAATCACTGCTCGGCCACAGAACAAATTCCATGTCCCCTGAGAACTGTACGTAATGAAGTATTCCGGAACCTGGATGAACTCTTGCCAGCCCCTTCCTACTAAGTCTCAGAAAACATTCCACATCTTTCTCCAAGTTCAAATGCTCCTTCAGAGTCTCCTCAAACCTAGCCTTCTCCAATAATGACCTCGGCAAGGGTTGCTCTGGTCTATTTACACCCACACTGGAATTCTCTGTGGGATCGTTCTACAAGATTCATGGCCTCAAACTGGCCCCTGTTCAGTATCACTGCAACGTGTCTTAAACAAATGTGATATATGAATCCACCGAACCAAAACATCTTAGAGAAGTATAAAACTCTAGGTCTGAAAGGGACCATTTACCTCACAAATAAATAGAGTTTCTTTAAATGGCCCTCATGGTCTGAAGCTGAAAACTACCTATTTAACTACGGCCTTCTCAGCAAATTCAAAGAGTTTAATCTATTAACCTCAATGTGCTTTTAAGCTTGGCATGGCAAAATGCTATATATTAGAAGGTCCACATAAGAAAACCTCAAAGATTAAAAAAAGAAAAAAAAGAAAAGAAAACTTCAAAGATGATGAATAAAAAATACTTCACCGACATAATCAAATCAATATAGTCCACTTCCCACAGTGCTTATATAACGCTCCAAATAAGTCAAAAGACCACTTGTTCAAAACCTATTTTGCGCATCAAAAATCAAATGGTAAAAAATGACAACAGCAGTACATTTTGTGGTATTTCAGATAGCCATGCCGTGAAACTGTCCCGCAGTCTCTGAGTCCAGCCTGCCGAAAGTTAAAGCAGTAGTAGTATTACCATAGACTGGGAAAAGAGAATGAGACTGCGACCCCAAGAAGGGCCCGCTCACCAGGGTAGGGCTGTGAAACCAAGTATCCGAACATGATAATGTCCCACTCACCATCCTGACTGGTCAATTTGGATGACATATTTTGGGCATCTTTGCCGATTCCATGACTGCAACTTGTACACCGTCCACAAATCCCCATCTGCAGCCACAGATGGTCCACAATTTTTTTCCCGTGTTTATAACAGCTCTTGGGGGTGGGGGGAATGAAGGTTTCATAGCCAAGCTGCCCTAGTCAGGTGAGTGTTCAGCCCTGCTGAACTACAGTGTATCTAAAAACCAAATTTACAGAACTATACTTATTCAGTGCTGGCAAACTGGGTCTCAAAAGATTATGCTGCACAAACATTACCCAGCAGAAAATCATCTTTGGCACATTGCATACCATTGATCTTTAAAAACTGGTAAATGAAAGGACACTTTCTTTTTAGAATAATTTATATTTCCAACTGTGGACTGGACACTATAAAGCTATGCTCTCCAGTACAATGGCCACTAGCCACACTTGGCTATTTAAAGTAACTAACATTATATAATACTAAAAATTTATTTCTATCACACTAGACACATATAAAGTACTCAATAGCCACATGTGGCTAGTGGGTAGTTTATTGGACAGCAGAGAAAGAACACTCCTATCACCACAGAAATTTCTATTGAACAGTACTGTCTCCAGGGAAAATGGTTTAATCAGCTGTGGATATTTCTGCCACAATTTTTATTGACTCTTAACACCTCTTAAGTTGCTCAATGCTTTTTTTCTGTCTTCAAACATCCTACAAGATGTTTTTGGTTTTTTTTTTACTATAATATCAATGGCTTTTTTTTTGAAAGACACCAGAATAAGTTTCCTAAGAAAACTTGAAAACCCCTGGTGACCATTGTCAACAGACAATTTAAGGAACTGAATATTAATGTAGACTTTCATTTTGACATACAGACTTGGAACAAATGTATGGTTCCATTAACTTTCCTATACTTTATTTAGCTAGTTCACACTTGTAAACAGCTAACCTACCTTACTTAATGAACATAACAGCTAGCAAAATGCTAAGCATTCCCTATTCTAACACTCACAACACAAATGTATTGTTCTTATCATATCCACATCCCAGTTTTATTCATGAGAAAGTTAACATTTAGAGAGTTAGTTTATTAATTTGTTAAAATATTTCAGCAGTGACAGGACATGAACCAGGTCCATCTAACAACAAATTCTTTGCCTCTAACCACTATGCAAGATTGTCTCTTGATGAGTTAGGTGACTTATAAAAGCTCATGGGAGCTTTTCCAAACAATGGGCCAGAGTGCACACCTGTATTACAATTCCTTAACTCTTTCCATGGAGTTTATGATGTAAGAATGAAACAGACTCTGGTAGCTACACCAGTCATTGGCTCTCAAACACGATACTTTTAACTTTACCCAGAATCATAAGTGAGGAAAACTTCCCAAAAATCCAGAGAAATCCTAATTGATCACCCGGCATTGCAATGAAAATAGTTTACATTCATAAACACACACACACACACACAGAGTCTGGCAAACAATGTTTACAGCTTTTACCTTTCATTGGTGATTGATTTCCCCTCCGCCCTTCTTTTAAAAAAAATATTGAAACTGAAAAATAACGTGTAAGAAAGACTAACATGTATGTTAAGAGATGGCTAAAAGAAAAGTTTGCCATTGCTCCATCAAAGATTTAATCATGCAATTTTTCACAGGAAAACTGACTCACATTATTGGTGTCATTAACAAAATTTCCTTTCTGCCAACTGTTGTACTTCTTGTTCTGTGCCAGTTGGCTGCTGTCTTCCATAGCTGAGGCAGCTGCATTTCAGCAGTGAAAGAGGCACAAAGAGACTGAAAAGCCTACTGGGAATTCTAAAAATTAAAGGAATTTTGTGCTTGTGTGCACACCGGAACAGGGTATAAGTAAACCTTCTCTTGCTAGGATATATGGATTATGTCATAAAAGAGTACAGATAAGCTAATGGAAATCCCTAAAGAAAAAACCTAGAGAACAATCTACCCATTTCTACTATTTTATGTTTCTCTTATTCAGGCAGAAATGGCACTATTATTGCTCCTGTCATTAGCCCACCTCAAACCAGTTTTTTTTTTTATTTTTTTTAAAGATTTTATTTATTTATTTGACAGAGAGAGATCACAAGTAGGCAGAGAGGCAGGCAGAGAGAGAGAGAGAGAGGAGGAACAGACTCCGTGCTGAGCAGAGAGCCCAATGCGGAACTCGATCCCAGGACCCTAAGATCATGACCTGAGCCGAAGGCAGAGGCTTAACCCACTGAGCCACCCAGGTGCCCCTCAAACCTGTTTTAAACACTATTACACAACATAGTCCCATGAGTATTGCACAATGTATGACCTGAAGGGGAACTAGCCACAGGATAAATCACATATTTATATATTTATTTAAATAATAAAGCAACATCCTTTTAAATAAATCAGGGTATTATGATAATATTCCATCAAATGATAGTAAAGATTTTGAGGAAAGCACGCCTTTTAAGAGTATTTATTTATTTATTTATTTGAGATTGAAGATTATTTATTTATTTATTTGATGCTCAACCAACTGAGCCACACAGGCACCCTTTATATTCAAAATTGCCATTGGAGCAGGTTGGTGGTTGTTTCTTAATAATTCTGCATAAAGATATATATATATATATATATTTTTTTTTTTTAAGACAAAAATACACTTGTTGGGATGCCTGGGTGGTTCAGTTGTTAAGCGGCCAACTCTCAATTTCGGCTCAGGTCATGATCTGAGGGTCCTGGGATCAAGCACCTGTCAGGCTCTGTGCCCGGCAAGGACTCTGCATCAGGATTTTCTCTCTCTGTCTGCCCCTCCCTCCACTTGCTCACTCTCTCTACAAATAAATAAACCTTTAAAAAATTATACTTGTTAATATTGCTATTGTTTGTATATATATGCTATAACTCCTTTATCCATTTATCTATTGATGGACAACTTAGCCTGCTTCCATAGCTAGACTACTGTAAATAATGTTGTAATAAACATAGAGGTGCATCTATATCTTTTTAAATTAGTGTTTTCATTTTCTTTGGGTAAACACCCAGCAGTGGAATTACTTGATCATATGGTACTCTAGCCTTAAAAAAAAAAGAAAAAAAGAGTAAAATCTTACCACTTGCAAAAATATGAATGGATCTACAGGGTATAATGCTAAATGAAATAAGTCAGTCAGAAAAAGACAAATGCCATATGATTTTATTCATATGTGGAATTTAAGAAACAAATGAACAAATAAGGAAACAAAAAAAACAAACTCTTAAATATAGAAAACTGGTGGTTGTCAAAGGAAAGATAGGTAGGAGAAAGAGGGAAATAGGTAAAGGGAATAAAGACTACATTTATCATGATGAACACTGAGTAATGTATAGAATTGTTGAATCACTATATTGTACACCTGAAACCCATATAATACTGTATGTTAATTATACTGGAATTAAAAAATAAATGAATAAAAATATTTTTAAAATATTGTAATTATTTCTTTTATCACAAGAACATGCTTTTAACCTCTTAATTAAAATAAAATATATTCAAGAATATGCCTGTTTGAGTCAAGTTATAAAACCCGTAAACCATGAAAGTATTCATTTATTTATTCATCTGTTCATCCAACATATATTTGTTAAATGTCTGTTATAAGCCTGGCAACATGCTAAGTACTAAGTACATAACAATAATTAAAATTCAAACATAAAGCAAAACTAATAAAATTAACAACGAAATTTTTGTGCAATGAGACAAGTTGATATTAAAGCTCAGATTTTAAAAGAAAACATGAAAAATTAGTACAAAAACAATAGAAAAAAAAGAGCTATTGGGGAATGAGACATGAAAGATATTGAACATACTGTTAAAATAAAAAACAGAGACCAGCATTAAAAATTCCTTGAGAATTGTATTTCCCTGATGCCGAGTGATATGGAGCACTTTTTCATGTGTCTGTTGGCCATCTGGATGTCTTCTTTGCAGAAATGTCTGTTCATGTCCTCTGCCCATTTCTTGATTGGATTATTTGTTCTTTGGGTGTTGAGTTTGCTAAGTTCTTTATAGATTTTGGACACTAGCCCTTTATCTGATAGGTCATTTGCAAATATCTTCTCCCATTCTGTCAGTTGTCTTTTGGTTTTGTTCACTGTTTCCTTTGCTGTGCAAAAGCTTTTGATCTTGATAAAATCCCAAAAGTTCATTTTTGCCCTTGCTTCCCTTGCCTTTGGCAATATTTCTAGGAAGAAGTTGCTGTGGCTGAGGTCGAAGAGGTTGCTGCCTGTGTTCTCCTCGAGGATTTTGATGGATTCCTTCCTCACATTGAGATCCTTCATCCATTTTGAGTCTATTTTTGTGTGTGGTGTAGGGAAATGATCCAATTTCATTTTTCTGCATGTGGCTGTCCAATTCTCCCACACCCATTTATTGAAGAGGCTGTCTTTGTTCCATTGGACATTCTTTCCTGCTTTGTCGAAGATGAGTTAACCATAGAGTTGAGGGTCCATTTCTGGGCTCTCTATTCTGTTCCATTGATCTATGTGTCTGTTTTTGTGCCAGTACCATGCTGTCTTGATGACGACAGCTTTGTAATAGAGCTTGAAGTCCGGAATTGTGATGCCACCAACTTTGGCTTTCTTTTTCAATATTCCTTTTTGGCTATTAGAGGTCTTTTCTGGTTCCATATAAATTTTAGGATTATTTGTTCCATTTCTTTGAAAAAAATGGATGGTACTTTGATAGGAATTGCATTAAATGTGTAGATTGCTTTAGGTAACATAGACATTTTCACAATATTTATTCTTCCAATCCAGGAGCATGGAACATTTTTCCATTTCTTTGTGTCTTCCTCAATTTCTAAAACCACCATGAGATATCACCTCACACCAGTCAGAATGGCTAAAATTAACAAGTCAGGAAATGACAGATGCTGGCGAGGATGCGGAGAAAAGGGAACCCTCCTACACTGTTGGTGGGAATGCAAGCTGGTGCAACCACTCTGGAAAATAGCATGGAGGTTCCTCAAAATGTTGAAAATAGAACTACCCTATGACCCTGCAATTGCACTGCTGGGTATTTACCCTAAAGATACAAACGTAGTGATCCGAAGGGGCACGTGCACCCGTATAGCAGCAATGTCTACAATAGCCAAACTATGGAAAGAACCTAGATGTCCATCTACAGACGAATGGATAAAGAAGATGTGGTATATATACACAATGGAATACTATGCAGCCATCAAAAGAAATGAAATGTTGCCATTTGCAACGACATGGATGGAACTAGAGGGTATCATGCTTAGCGAAATAAGTCAGAGAAAGACAACTATCATATGATCTCCCTGATATGAGGAAGTGGAGATGCAACATGGGGGGTTGAGGGGGTAGGAGAATTGTAAATGAAACAAGATGGGATTGGGAGGGAGACAAACCATAACTGACTCTTAATCTCACAAAACAAACTGAGGGTTGATGGGGGGAGGGGGTTGGGAGAGGGGGGTGGGGTTATGGATATTGGGGAGGGTATGTGCTATGGTTGAGTGCTGTGAAGTGTGTAAACCTGGCGATTCGCAGACCTGTACCCCTGGGGATAAAAATATATGTTTATAAAGCTGTAAAAAAAAAAAAAAAAGAAAAAAAGAAAGGATGAATACCCAAGTTTTGTAGCAACATGGACGGGACTGGAAGAGATTATGCTGAGTGAAATAAGTCAAGCAGAGAGAGTCAATTATCATATGGTTTCACTTATTTGTGGAGCATAACAAATAGCATGGAGGACAAGGGGAGATGGAGAGGAGAAGGGAGTTGAGGGAAATTGGAAGGGGAGGTGAACCATGAGAGACTATGGACTCTGAAAAACGATCTGAGAATTTTGAAGGGGTGGGGGGGTGGGAGGTTGGGGGCACCAGGTAGTGGGTATTGTAGAGGGCACGGATTGCATGGAGCACTGGGTGTGGTGCAAAAATAATGAATACTGTTATGCTGAAAAAATAAAAAATTTAAAAAAAAATTCCTTGAGAAGACAAAACCAGTTTAGTCACACAAGCTTAATTTAGCTAATTTTGCAAGACTAAGTTGACCTGGACCATGTCTTGCTTAAGCCTCTGAAAATCAAAAGCAAAACATAAACTGTTTCTAAAATGGATATGAGATGACGATTAACCTGTTTATTCTCTATTATCTAAGAAAATTCTAATACTATAACTAATCCCTGTGAGGAAGAAAACATCATTGCCTTCCCATTGTATAAGCTGTTTATAGCAATATGCCGCCAAGCTTCATTATTTTGGTTTAAAAGTTCTCAGTATGCAAACTGCCTTTTTGGTGTGTGCACAATAAACTTTTTCTAATTACTACTTTGGTGTTTTGTTGGTTTTATTTCTGTTATTTATGAACTTTTTATACACTATAAATAAAACAGGAAGACTCTAGTGCATATAAAGTTAAGAAAGAAGAATATAGAGTCCAGAAATAGATATATAATATAGGTAACATTTCAAATCATTAGTGTACATATACTTTTTAATAAATCGCTTGGTACTACAGAATACATATTTTAAAAATAGGTAGTATATCTGGGACGCCTGGGTGGCTCAGTGGGTTGAGCCGCTGCCTTCGGCTCAGGTCATGATCCCAGGTCCTGGGATCGAGTCCCACATCGGGCTCCTTGCTCAGCAGGGAGCCTGCTTCTCCCTCTGTCTCTGCCTGCCACTCTATCTGCTTGTGCTCACTCCCGCTCTCTCTCTCTCTCTCTCTCTGACAAATAAATAAATAAATAATCTTTAAAAAAAATAGGTAGAATATCTAACATCATATACAAAAATAAATCCCAATGGATCAAGGATCTAATGCAAAAAATGAAATTATAAATATATAAGAGAGCAGATAGTAAAAAGCATTCTAAATTGAAATTCAGATTCCATAAAAGAAATAGTGATGGATTTTATTATATACACATTTAAGAAAATACCATAAGCAAAACCAAAACACAAGCAGGGGGAATGGCAGAGGAAGAGGGAGAAACAGGCTCTCTCCACTGAGCAGGGAGCCCAGTGCAGGGCTTGATCCCAGTATCCTAGGATCATGACCAAGACAGATGCTTAAGCGACTGAGCCACCCAGTAGGTGCCTCACTAGTAAATAGAATTCTTAAACTCAAGGGAAAGAAAGATTCATAAACCTTACAGAAGAAAGGGCAAAATACACAGATAAACAATTGACCAAAAAAATTATTTAAAAATAGATCACAGATATATGAGAAGATGTTCAATGGCATACACATATAACTACACTGAATATTTTTCACATGTCAGAATGGAAAAAGTTCAGAAGTCTGATAGCATATTCTGCTGGTGAGGCAATGGAGAAATGGACACTCAAATATATTACTTCTGGAATGCAGAATGGTGTAGTGTGGGAAGGGAGGGGAAACTGAATGGGAAGAAATCAGAGAGAGACGGACGAACCATGACAGATTCTTAACCCTTGGAAACAAACTGAGCATTGCTGAAGGGGAAGTGGGTGGAGGGATGGGGTAACTGGCTGATGGGCATTAAGGAGGGCATGTAATGTGATGAGCAGTGGGTTTTATATGCAACTGATGAATTACTGAACACTACATCTGAAACTAATGATGTACTGTATGTTGGCTAATTGAATTTAAACTTAAAAAAAATGGCAATAACACTTCTAGGAATTTGTCCTGAAAAATGCACTTCTTTTTTTTTTTTTAAGATTTTATTTATTTATTTGACAGAGAGAAATCACAAGTAGGCAGAGAGGCAGGCAGAGAGAGAGGAGGAAGCAGGCTCCCTGCTGAGCAGAAAGCCCGATGTGGGGCTCGAACCCAGGACCTGGGATCATGACCTGAGCCGAAGCCAGCGGCTTAACCCACTGAGCCACCCAGGCGCCCCGAAAAATGCACTTCTAACATTATAATAAAACTATATATATATAAGTTATTCACTGTGGCCTTATCCGTAATTGCAACATATGGGAATATCCTAAATGCTCACATAAAAGAGACCACTGAATAAATGATGTCTATGAACTTTTAGGAAGAGATTTGTTGTCTATAATGTTGAGGGGGAAAAAGAGTATATAACATACAAAACATATAAAATGCGCAGCCTTGGGTAAGAAAGATAGAGAAAGAAAATATACTTGTTTTTCAAAAGGAAACAAAAAGAAGGAAAACAAAAAATCAATCAAATTGGTTACTAGTGAGTGTTGGGAATAGGGGTGGGTACAAGATAAAAGAGATGAAGAGGAAGTGACAATTTTCTGAATATTTTATTATAGTCTTGATATTTTGAAACATATTAGTGTTTTACGTATTCAAAAGGATAATTAAATCAATAAGAATGAGAGAAACTACCAAAAATTAAATATAACTTTATTCATTCAATAATGAATATTCAGAGATATCAGCAATATGGCAGAATAATAGGTTCCAGTCCCCAAACTCCCCACAGAATCACTGATTTTAACAACCACCCACAGGTGAGAAAACATTTATGGAGGCCCTGAAGTCCAATGAGAGGTTCCAGCAACAGAAAAATATCTGAGAATAGAGACACTGAGAAGTTAGTAAGTTCATTCATATTATCCCTCCCCTAAGACAGCATAACTCTATTCCAAGAGAGACCCCTTCAGGCTATGATTTTTGCCACAGAGCAAAGTAAAACTCAAGTGAGCATGTGACTTCTCCAGCCTTATGGGACACTTTGATAAAGGCCCACTTCTGTCTCACTCTACCAAAAACACATAGAGGATGAACACAAAAGAATAATCTGAGGGTAGCTGGGGGGAAAGAAACAGGGGCTCAGAGTAACTCACTGTGGATCTCAGCTATGGATCATAGCAACAGCTCACAGTCAGCACCAAGAGCCCCGTCTATGAACCTCATAGGATGCCTGAACTGTGAACCCCAACAACTAGTTTTTGCTTGTCCCCAACACTCCACATATCTACCCTACAGCCAGAACTCTATGCTCCTCTACAGATAGAGCATGGTAACCTCCTCAGACAGTGCATGGATATCAGCCGCAACTTGATTCTGTTGGATTGGGAGGCATACAACCTTCAACATTTCAGGGCAAAATAAGTTGAAGTCTCTGGCACCCAGGTTAGTTTCATAGGACTGAAAGAAGGCACACAAATCTATGACTTTCCACTCAAAAAAAGAATAGAAGTGAAGTGGCCACATCCACTGAAGAAGTCTGAGAGACCTTCAGAATCTCTAGATGGGCTGATAGGTAAAGGTTTTTCCCTCCTGATCAGTCAGCAGAGAATGGAGGAGGTGGGTGCTTTTCAAATGTAAAGTCAGCAACGCAAGGCTTAGAGGAACATAAAAAAATCAAGTAAATACAACAACAAAGGAAAAAAATAAAGTTCCAATGACTGACCGCAGATAAATGTAAATCTGTAAGTTACTTGACAAAACAATTCAAAATAACTGCCTTCAAGTGGGTCAGTGAGCTTTAAGGGGACACAGTATGACAAACAAGTGAAATCAGAAAAATAGTAACAAAATCACAAGTTCAACAAAGATACAGAGACCATAAAAAAGAACCAAATGGAAATTTTGTAGCTAAAAAATGCAATGACTGAACTGGAAAACTCAAAAGAGAGCTTCAGTGACAGATTCAATTAAGCAGAAGGAAAAAAAAAAGTCAGTTATTTGAAGACAAATTACTAGAAATTATCCAATCAGAGGAACAAAAAAGAAAAAAAAGAAAAATGAAAGAGAGACTATGAGAGTCATAGGACACCATTAATAGAAGCAATACACTTATTATGAGATTCTCAAAAGGAATCACCAGTTTCCAATAAACAGGGGACTCTGCATTCCAGGGCACCAAAGGACCTCTTCACAGGACCACTACTTTCAAAAGCAGATGTAGCTAATTTTCTTAACACAGAGAAACAGACACAGAGAAGTAAACAGAATGAGGAGACAGAGGAATATGTTCCAAAGGAAAGAACAGGACAAAACCACAGCAAGAGACCTAAGTGAAATGAATATAAGTAATATGCCTGATAGAGAATTTAAAATAATGATCATAAAGATTCTAATTGGACTTCAGAAAAGAGAAGTCAATGAGACCCTTAACAAAGATTAAAAAGAAAAAAAATCAGAGAAGAAGAATACAGCATATGAAATTTAAAACACACTAGATGGAATAAAGAGATGAGAGGAAGGAGAGGAACAAATTGGTGACCTGGAGGACAGAGTAATGGAAAGTAATCAAGCGGAGCAGGTGGGGAAAAAAATGTGCAAAATGAGACTAGTGTTAAGGAACTCAGTAACTCCATCAAGCATAATAACTCACACCATTGGGATACTAGAAGAAGAAGAAGAGAGCAAAGAGACCAAAATATTTATTTGAATAAATAATAGTTAAAAACTTCCTGAAAAGGGGCAAAGGAAGTAGAAATTGAGATTCAGGAGGCACAGAGATTCCCCTAACAAAATCATCCAAAGGAGGTCCACTCCATGACACACAGTAATTAAAATGGATAAAATAGTAACAAAAAGAAGATTTTAAAAGCATCAAGAGAAATGAAAACAGTTACATAAAGGAAAACCCATAAGGTTATCAGCTGATTATTCAGCAAAAATGCTACTTGCCAGAAGGGAGTGGCATAATATATTCAAAGTGATGAAAGGAAAAAAAAAAATCTGTAGCCAAGAATATTCTATCCAGCAAGGCTATCATTAAGAACAGATGGAGAGGGCGCCTGGGTGGTTCGGTTGGTTAGGCCACTGCCTTCAGCTCAGGTCATGATCCCGGAGTCCCAGGATTGAGTCCTGCATCCGGCTCCCGGCTCTGTAGGGAGTCTGCTTCTCTCTCTGACCTTCTCCCCTCTCATGCGCTCTCTCTCTTAAATAAATAAATAAAATCTCTTAAAAAAAAAAAAAAAAGATGGAGAAATAAAGAGTTTCCCAGACATATAAAAGTTAAAGGAATCCATGACCATTAAACCAGACCAACAAAAAATGTTAAAGGGGAGTCTGAATGGAGTAAGAAACATAAAAGCAGTAAAAATAAGGAAATCTGTAAAAATCACTCAAGGGTCTCACAAAATAAAAATATGTAAAGTATGATATCATATGACTAAAACATAGTGGGGGGAAAGGAGTAAAGAATGGGTTCAAACTTAAATGACCATCAACTTAATATAGACTGCTATATGCAGAAGAAGTTATATACAAACCTAATGGTAACCACAAATTAAAAACTAGTAATAGATGGGGTATTTGGGTGATTGGCATTAAGGAGTGCACATGATGTGAAGAGCATGGGGGTTATATGCAACTGATGAATTACTGAACTCTACATCTGAAACTAATGATGTACTATGTGTTAGCTAATTGAATTTAAATTTAAAAACTAGTAATAGATATGCAAAAAATAAAGAGAAAGGAATCCAAGTATATCACTAAAGAAAGCCAACTTATTGTGAGAGAAGCAAGGGAAGAAATGAACAGACAAGAATTACAAAGACAGCCATAAAACAACTGACAAAATGTCAATAAACACATATTAATAATTACTCTGAATGTAAATAGATTAATGCTCCAATCCAAAGACACAAGGACATGGAGTGGATAAAAAAAACAAGACCCATCTATATGGTGCAAACCACAGACTCACTTCAGACCTGAAGACACATGCAGATTGAAGGTATGGGGATGGAGAAGTATTTATCATACAAATGGAACGAAATCCAGGGTAACAATACTTCTATCAGACAAAACAGACATTAAAACAGACTATAACAAGAGACTTAAACAAGTACACTATGTAATCATAAAGGGGATGATCACACAAGAAAATAAAACAATGTAAATATTTATGCACTCAACATGGGAGCAGCTAAATATATAAAACAGTTAATAGCAAATATAAAGAAACCAATTAATAGTAATACAATGTTAGTAGAGGACTTTAACACCCCACTTAGATCAATGGACAGATTATCCAAACAGAAGTCAATAAGAAAACAGTGAATTTGAATGACACTTAGAACAGATTGATCTAATAGATATATTCAGAACATTCCATCCTAAAACAGCAAAATACACATTTTTTTCAAGTTCACATGGAATATTCTCCAGAACAGATCACATATTAAACCACAAAACAAGACTCTACAAACTCAAGAAGATCAGAGTTATCCCATGCATCTTTTCTAACCACAATGCTATGAAATGAGAAATCAACAAGATAAAACCTGAAAAGACCATGAATACATGGGAGTTGAATTACATGCTACTAAACAATAAATAGGTCATCCAAGAATTCAAAGAAGAAATCAAAAAGTAGGTGGAAACAATGATAATGAAAACACAAAATCTTTGGGATGCAGCAAAAGCAGTTCTAAGAGGAAAGTATATAGCAAAAGAGGCCTACCTCAAGAAGCAAGAAATAAACAACTTAACTTTACACCAAAAGGAGAGAGAAAAAGAAGAACAAACAACACCCAAAGCCAGCAAAGGGAAGAAAATAATAAACATTAGAGCAGAAATAAATGATATAGAAACTGAAAAAAAATGTACAGATTTGTACAGATCAAGAAAACCAGGAGCTGGCTCTTTGAAAAGATCAACAAAATTGATAAACCTTTAGTCATACTCATAAAAAAAGAAAGAGAGAAAGACTGAAAGAGAGGGAAGAGTCAAACAAAATCAGAAATGAAAGAGAAGAAATAACCAACATCAGAGAATACATAGGATTATAACAGAATATTATGAAAAGTTACATGCCAACAAATTGGATAACTAAGAAGAAATGGATAAATTCCTAGAAACATATAACCTACCAAAATTAAAGCAGTTTTGGATCAGTAATCAAAAAAACTTCCACAAACAAAAGTGCAGGAACAGATGGCATCACAGGCAAATTATACCAAACATTTAGTTAAATACCTATCCTTCTGAAGTTATTCCAAAAAAATAGAAGAGGAAGGAAAACTTCCAAGTTCATTCTATCAGACCAGCATTATCCTGTACCAAAACCCAGATAAAGATATTACAAAAAAGAGAATTGCAGACCAATATCTGTGATGAATATAAATGCAAAAGTCCTCAATAAAATATTAGCAAACCAAATCCAACAATGCTTTTTAAAAAACCATTCACAATGATCAAGTGGGATTCATTCTTGGGATGCAAGGATGGTTCAATATTCTCAAATCTATCAACACACAACACATCAACATATGTCACATCACATGAACACACATCACATCAACAAGAGAAAGGATAAAAACTACATGATCATTTCAAAGATGCAAGATAGTATGTGACAAAGTACAATATCCATTCATGATAAAAACCTTCAAAAAGTAGGGTTATGGAAACATAACTGAACCAAATAAAGTCCATATATGAAAAACCCAGAGACAACATCATACTTGATGGCAAAAATTGAGTTTTTCACCCAAGGTCACAAATAAGTCAAAGATGTCCATTCTCACCGGTTTTAATCAACACCCTACTGCAAGTCCTAGACACAACAACCAGACAAGAAAAAGAAATAAATGGCATCCAAACTGGTCAGGAAGAAGTAAAATTTTCCTATTTGCTGTTGATATGTGATATATAGAAAACCCAAAAGACTCTATCAAAAAACTACTACAACTGATAAATGAATTCAGTAAGGTTGCAGGATACAAAATCAATGCAGAGAAATCTATTGCATTTTGATATACTAATAATGAAACATCAGCAAGAGAAATTAAGAAAACAATTCCATTTACAATTGCACCAAAAATAATAAAATACCTAGGAATAAACTTAACCAAGGAGGTGAATGAATTGTACTCTGAAACTATAAAACACTGATGAAAGAAACTGAAGACGACACAAGGGAAAGACATGTCATACTCATGGATTGGGAAAACATATATTGTTAAAATGTCCACACTACCCAAAGCGATCTACAGATTTAAGGCAATCCCTATCAAAATACCAACAGCATTTTTCAAAGAACTAAAATAAATAATCCTAAAATTTGTATAGAGCCACAAAAGACCCTGAATAGTCAAAGCAATCTTTAAAAAGAAAAACAAAACTGGAGGTATCACAATTCCAGATTTAAATGGTATGGTACCGACCAAAAAAACAGACACATAGATGAACAGAACGGAACAGAAAGCCCGGAAATAAACCCATGAATATATGGCCAATTAACCTTCATCAAACGAGGCAGGAATATGCACTGGAAAAAAAAAAAAAAAAAAGACAGTCTCTCCAACAACTGATGCTGGGAAAACTGGACAGCTACAGGCAAAAGAATAAAACTGGACCATTTTATTACACCATACACAAAAATAAAGTCAAAATAGATTAAGAACCTAAATATGAGACTTGAAACCATAAAAATCCTAGAAGAGAGCATAGCAATAATTTCTCTGACATTGGCCATGACATTTTTCTAGGTATGTCTCCTTAAGCAAGGGAAATAAAAGCAAAATAAACTATTGGGACTACACCAAAATGAAAAGCTTCTGCACAGCAAAGAAAACAACCAACAAAATTGAAAGAAAACCTACCAAATGGGAGAAAATATTTGCAAATGACGTACCTAATAAAGGGTTCGTATCTAAAATACATTTTAAAAAGCATATAATATCCACAAAATGAACAATCTAATTAAAAAATGGGAAGAAGACATGAACAAACATTTCTCCAAAGAAGACACACTGATGGCCAATAAACACATGAAAAGATGTACAACATCACTCATCAGCAGGGAAATGCAAATCAAAACTACAATGATCTACCAACTCACAGCTGTCAGAATGGTAAAAATCAAAAACACAAGAAACAACAGTGTTGGCAAGTTTGTGGAGAAAAAGGGACCCTTGTGCAATCTGGTTAAAATGCAAACTGGTACAGCGATTGTGGGAAACTATATGGTGGTTCCTCAAAAAATTAAAAGTAGAGCTACTATACAACCCAGTAATTGCACTACTGAGTTCAAACCCCACACTGGGCTTCACACTGGGCGTGGAGACTACATCAAAAAAATAAAAATGAGAGAGAGAGAGAGAGATGTCTTTTATCAAAAAACAAAAGCTAACAAGTATGGTGAAGATGTGGAGAAAAGGAATTCTGGTAAAATGTTCATGGGAACATAAATTGATACAGCCATTATTTGAGATGCCTCAAAAAATTAAAAATGGAAATACCTTATGATCCAGTAATCTCACTTCTGGATGTTTGTCCAAAGGCAACAAAACATTAACTCAAAAAGATATATGCATTCCATGTCATTTCAGCATTATTTACAATAGCTAAGATATGAAAACAATTTAAGTGTCCACTGATGGATGAATAACAAAAACATGATTTTATATATATAATTTAGCCATAAAAAAGAAAGAAGACAGAAGGCTGTTTGACTACAGACTTAAAGACTAAAGATAACAAGAACCACAAAGAAATCATGAACTCTACTTAGTAGGTTGGTTGTCAATGTTGGTGATGAAAGAGTACCTGAAACTACTTTAAGTGTATAATGTGATTATGCAAATAAATAAATCGAGCAAATAAATTTCTACTTGGAGAAGCTGAAGATCTCACTGTGAAAGAAAAGTGATACAAATAAGGTATGGGAGAAAGTAATGAATAACTCTGTAGTGTTGGATTGGAATTAAGAAGTATTGATGTAATGGAGACAGAAAGGAAGAGAAAAAGAAAAAGATTTTCTAGCTCTTTCTGAAAAAAAAAAAAAAAAGGAGGGGGTGTCTCAAAACAATGAGACTGCAATATCCATGAGCATACGTGGTACCAAGATCTTGGTTTCTAAAAATCATTCTCCACTAAAAAGAACCAAGGCTCCTTGTCATATGAATTTCCAGGGATGTCATTTTGCTCCAGAA
This sequence comes from Lutra lutra, assembly GCF_902655055.1. Taxonomy (NCBI): domain Eukaryota; kingdom Metazoa; phylum Chordata; class Mammalia; order Carnivora; family Mustelidae; genus Lutra; species Lutra lutra. The sequence goes on along the minus strand of NC_062279.1, from coordinate 206,584,214 downwards.
AATAAGGAAGTCCTCAAAAATTATGGAAATATTAAACAAAAAATCTTAGAAGCCACTTAAAGGGGCTCTCATTAGTCAAATCTAAGACAATTTGAGCATAAAAATGAAAAGTGATAATAATTAATTATAACCAATTTATTTTTTTAAATATGTAAGATCAAACTGCTAATTACTTAAGATGATAGAAGGGAAACTCTTATTTATATTAAAATGCCAACTATTAACTATAGAAAGAGTGATACAGTCATAAAATTTATTATTTACAAACATCACAGTAATAACTGATACACACAAAAACCATAAGAAGATGCTAAAGACACAAAGTGAAAACTTGATGGGGAGTAAGATACCTACAGAGTCTTATATTGTCTCCCCATAGATAAATTATTAATTAAAAAAGGGAAAATTATAGCTATACAGTACAGAATCTAATGAATGTCACATTAACCAAGCAATCAAACTAGTATCACCAATAATGGAACCGACTGACACTGTATGTCTCTGACATGATACACTGAGAGGTACACAACATCACTGGTGTTGTATCATATTTCTGACAAAAATGCATAATGTAATCATGAAAGAACAAATAGACAAACCCCATTTGAGGAACATTCTACAATACAATTGGATCCCCTTAAAAAAAAAAAATGACCGTGTTATGACAAAGAAAGTCTGAACCCTGAACATATAGTAAATTAAATGAGGCTGATGAGACCTGACTACTGAATGTAATAAGAAATCCTGCACTGGCTCTTGAAATTGGAAAATTAAGAACATTAACTGAACAACTAGTAAAATGTGACTATGCTAGATAATAGCATCATTTCAACATTAAATTTCTTGAATTTGATCAATGTATGTGTTTACATAAGAGAATCACCTCATTCGTTAAAACAGAAATAACTATTTGTAAATAACTATTTATTTTTAGATGTAAAGGGGAAAGATGTCTGTAATGCATTTTCAAATTGTTCAACAAAGACAATAACAAAGTAACCCGATCTATATATCTGTGTGTGTGAGTGGAGAGAGAGTAGTAAAGCAAAAAGGGCAAAATGATAGTAATCAGCAAATCCAGGAAAAAGTTACACAGTAGTTGTTGTATTATAGTTTTTTTTACTTTTACTACAATTAAGCTAATTAACACATCCATTACCTCACATAGTTACTTTATTTACTTATTTACTTAACTATTTATTTTGGTGTATATATGTTCAAATGTATTTTTTTTTTAATAAGAAATTACTTTCTAAAAGTGGACATTTTTCTGCATAAAAAGCTCTCAAAATCATTCTAATGAGGGAAAAATGTCAATTAAATAATTAAAGATGAGAGATCAGAAAGATTCTGGGAAGAAAGAAGGTGGAACAAGATAGTTGTTGCTTTTAATATCCCTTCGACTCCCCCATGAAAATAGACACAGAAAATACAATAGCAAAACCAAAAACTCTCAGACAACTTCTACAGCAAAACCAAGTAACGTGGAAGCCTCGGAAACCTGAAAATATGAATAGGTATAGACAAACTACTGATCACCGTAGTAGCAGCTGCGAGATCCCTGTGGTATCAGAAGCAGTTTAGGGAGAAGCCGAGGAAAAGCAATTGTGATAGCTTTAGATGAAGACTCGAATTTCCCAGCCTTGTAAATGCAGTGGTGCAAGAGAGAACAGCACCTGAAACTGAAAGGTGTTCATAGAATCCAGTTCATGAGTGGATGCAAGGGGACAGCAATAAGATCTGACAGTGCTGGAATCGGCTCAGCCCAGTAGAGTATCAAAGTTAGCATAGTGAATCTCATTTACAAGACAAAATCCCACACCAAGAAAAGAAAAAGCTTGAAGTAGAATTTACTTGAGCAGGATAGAGATAATAGAGGCAAAAGATAAAGGCCCAGTGTGGAAGGAGAGCAGAAGCAGAATTAAGGAAGTCCGACTGACCCTGAACGACATGAGTTTGAACTGCACAGGTCTACCTTCACGTAGATTTTTTTTCAGTGAATACAGTATGGTTCTGTAAATGTATTTTCTCTTCCTTAGGATTTTCTTAATAACATTTTCTTTTCTCTAGATTACTTTAAGAATATAGTATATGATATAACATACAAAACATGTATTAACTGTTTATGTTATCAGTAAGACGCCTGGTCAACAGCAAGCTATTAGTAGTTAAGTTTTGGGAGATGCAAAAGTTATACATGGATTTTTACTGTGCAGGGGGTTAGCACAATTAAACTCCACAATGTTCAAGGGTCAACTGTATACAGACATCACACTATGAGAACAACATGAGAGAGCACTAAAGCAGTGAAGCTACCAAAGATGTCATGCCCTATCTGATCTCTCAAAATTATGAGAAGACTCATAAAATTAGCAATAGTGAAGAGTCACAGTCAAATTTTATGAAATTATATCATGGAAAAAAGAACAACAATCAATAATATAACATCCCCACAAAAATGAAAGCATGCCAGAAAAGACATATCAACAAAATAGGTAAAAATTGTAACCAAAGAGAGCAAAGAGAATTAGAAGAAATGATAGAAGTATGAATGAAAAACATAAATAAGAATTAGAAAAACAAATACAAATGTAGTGGTTAAAAAGGAGGAACATTTGGTGCCTCTAAAAAGAGAGGTAACAGGGCTTGAGAAACAATTAGAAATAAAAGGGAAAATAGAATTTTTAGATTTTAGAATGCTAGAAGGCTAAATTTTAAAGAATGCAGGAGTGAATGAACACATGGACAATGACTTAGTAGAAAATGAAAAGAAGGAAAAGGTTAAAAAAATTTAAAAAGAGTAAAAAGGGTCAAGAAAAAAGGTTAGATATAAAAGATAGGAAAAGAAGATCTAACATGTATTGTGTTAGTCTGTCCAGCTGCTGTGACAAAATACTAGAGCTGAATGGCTTGAAGAATAGGAATGTATTTCTCACAGTTGTGGAGTCTGGGAAGCTCAAGTACAGAATGCTGGCCAATTCCATTCCCAGGTGAGCTCTCTTCCTAACCTGCAGACAGCCATTTTCTCAATGTAACCTCACGTGGTAGAGAGAACGAACACACAAGCTCTTTCGTTGCTTTCTTTAAAAATAAGACAATAATTTCATCATGAGGACCATATTCTCAAGAAGTTATGTAAAACTAATTATCTCCCAAAGGTCCCATCTCCAAATAACATCACATTGGAGGTTAGGGCTTCAATATACGAATATTGGGTAAAACATATACTAGAAACTATAATTCAAGAAAACTTCTTTGAAGTCAAAGTAACCTGAAACTGTATATTGAAAGGATATAATACATCGCTGCTGAAAAGTCCGATCACAATCTAATTTTTCCCTTACAAATAACTTGTTTTCCCTCAGAAATAATTCATGAATTTCCTAAAGATAATTAAATATATTCAAACAGCAGTCCTGAGATAGGAAAATAAGACAAAGGAATCTAATTTTGTATCTAATCAGTGACATAATCCCTGCATAAGTGTGACTCTGTATTTTTGGTGTGGAATTCCTTACAGGTTCTAAGTCTCACTCTCCCCTCTCTTCTTTCTGCCTCATATCTGGGAAAACTAATAAGAAAACCCAGGTGCTCCCTTCTTTGGCACCAGTGGGATGTTCAAAATACGTAAACCCCTGTTCATGCACAGGAGCTCTCAGCACTTCCCGTGCCCTAACCACCATAAAAATTCCATAGCAGTCTACTTTCCCTACTTTTTCAAGCCATTTTTGGACAATTTAGGGAGGCCTGCCCTTCTCTCCCCAGGAAGCCTCATAAAATGACAATAAATCTTTTTATACTCTCCTAGTATGTGTATTGCATCATCAGTGTCTGTTAACATTCCATTTTTTTTTTAAGATTTTATTTATTTATTTGACAGAGAGAGATCACAAGCAGGCAGAGAGGCAGGCAGAGAGAGAGGAGGAAGCAGGCTCCCCGCTGAGCAGAGAGCCCGATGCGGGGCTCGATCCCAGGACCCTGAGATCATGACCCGAGCCGAAGGCAGCGGCTTAACCCACTGAGCCACCCAGGCGCCCCAACATTCCATTTTTGAACCATCTCATTTCTGAGGTATGGTCACAACACACCAAGAGAGTACTATCCCAAGCAAGATTAAAAACAGAGTATGTATTGATGTATTTCACTATGTGACAGATCGTAAACAGGAAAAAACAGAAAAATCAGCCAATGTAATCCAATACGTTAATAGAGTAAATGGGGAAAAATCATATAGTCATTAAAAAGAAGACAACAATGAATGATACAATTTAATATCCAATCACAATTTTGTTAAATACTAGCAAAAAGAATAGAAAGAAACTTCCTTAATCTGACAATTATAGTAGGGTAACAAGAGGAAACAGCACACTCAATAAGGTTAATAGAGGAACTACTTATAAAGGTATATTTATAAGGAAACCCACAAAGAATGGCAAGGCACCTCATAGCTAACAATCAGAGAAGAGCTGTCACATCCGTGAAAGAACAATAGGAGGAAACAGTTACTGGACTCTGCAAGAGCATGTAGCTACCAGAGTCCTGCTGAAAGGAATTCAGAATGTGATGGATGAGGGCAGTTACTTCCTCAAGTCCAACAGGGAAGTGTCTGAAAGGGTGAAGACCATGCCTATTTCTGCTTTGACCCTCCTGATTTTCTGCCACTGCCTGTTGTTGACCAAACCCAACCAGAAATCACTAGACAAGTGATTTGATGATGTCCAGATGATGCAGTACAAAAGACTGGGGTAAAAATGAAAGCAGAGAAAGATAAATGGTAGATCTGGGAGAGCAGGGAGGAAACAGGGAAATTAGCTACAGTACATCTACAGCAAACATCATATTTAAAATTCTGAAAGTTGGGGTGCCTGGGTGGCTCGGTCAGTTGAGCACCCATCCAACTCTTGATTTCAGTTTAGATCATAATCTCAGGGTCGTGAGATCAAGTCCCACAGCAGCTCCACACTCAGTGCAGAGTCTGCATGTCCCTCTCCCTTCCCTCTCCCCTACTACACTTCCCTCACTTGTGCATACTCTCTCAAATAAATAAATAGATTTCCTTTATTAGATCAGGAAAACTACAAAATATCTGTTATTAATCCCTTCTATTTAACATTGTCCTGAAGATCCTAACCAGTGCAATAGGAGAAGAAAAAAGAAATAATATGTAAGGACAGAAAGTAACAAATAAAACTGTCATTACTTACAGCAGGAATGCCTATATATGTAGAATATCCAAAGAATCTACAGGTAAATTATTAAAATAAGTCACTGAATTTAGCAAAGTTACTTATTCAAAAGCAATATTCAACAACCAACTCTATATTATATGCCAGTAACAAGCTGAAGACTACTTTTTTTGGCAATCTAAAAAAAGATATTTAAAATAGCACCAACAGGGGCACCTGGGTGGCTCAGTTAAGCGGCTGCCTTCGGCTCAGGTCATGATCCCAGGGTCCTGGGATCGAGCCCCAAGTCAGGCTCCCTGCTCAGTGGGGAGCCTGCTTCTTCCTCTCCCTCTGCCTGCTGCTCTGCCTGCTTGTGCTCTCTCTCTGTCTCTCTAATAAATAAATAAAACCTTTTAAAATTAAAAAAAAAAATAAAAAATAAAATAGCACCAACATTATTAAAATCTAGGGAAAATATCTTAAGGGACAACACATTCATAAAGAGAACTTGCTCTACAAGATATCAAGTTTTTTTATAAAGCAAAGGTCATTATGAAATTATAATATTTGTGTAGGGATTGACAAATGGATCATGAGAATACATTAGACAGTCCTGGAAGGACCCATTGTATAAATGTGCACCTGACTTGTGACAAATGTGTAATAAACTGCAGGAAAACATCAGTAAGTGGAGCTAAGACAATCATATATCCACATGGAGAAAATACACCTTACCTTAACCTCCTAGCATACACTAAACATTAGTAAATAAAATATAGATGTAGAGATGAATGATAAACAGTAAAGTTCCCAGAAGATACTATGAGAGGGTCTCTGAATGTCACATGAGGAAAGATATTAAATAGGGTGCAAAAACATTAATTTTTTGATAAACGTGATGTTAAAATAGGAACTTCTGCTCATCAAAAAAACACCATGAAGAGAACAAAAAAAGCAAACCATGGATATAAGAATATATTATCAACTCTTATAACTGACAAAAATCTGTGCATATGTACACAGAATTCCTATAAATAAAAAGTCATATAGCCCAAAAGAAAAATGGACAGGAAGCACAGTATAGGCATTTCATAAAAAGAGACATCTAAATGGTCACTAAACTTCTGAAAAAATATCAAGCGTTAGCAAAGAAAAGTGAGTATTCAGACTCTGGTATATGGTTGGTGAGAATGAAAATTAGTACAACCACACAGGAAGACCATTCAGCTGTACCTGCTAATGTTAACCCAGAAATTCTATACCCAGGGGTATATTCAACAGAAATTAATGAATCCATACATCAAAAGACATGTCAAAGAATATTCAAAGCATTATTCACAATAGCCACATACAGAAAACAAATCAAATGTCTACCAACTGTAGAATGAATCAATATGCTAATGAATGGTACCAAAACCTTGGACATACACATGCAATTCACAGAAGAAACTAGACCAGCCAAGAGACTAACGAAAAGATGTTCTGCCTTAAAATTAAAACCACGGTGACATGCCATTTTGCATCCACCAGATAGACAAAGAAGGTCAACATCAGGAAATACACATGTTGGCACAGACACAGAACAGGGACTGGTGCTCACTGAGGGCAGAAGCACTTACAGGTCCGACCATGTCAGAGGGCAACTGAACTATTTTAAGTGATATTGATAGGAACATACATTATAAACCAAAAACTTACTTCTAGACAATCACCCAAACAAACACCTTTTTCACACTTGTGTACAAGGACCTATGTACTTGAATGCAGATGGTGCCATTGTTCTTCACAGTGGAAACTGAAAATGTAACTGTTTACCAACAGGAGAACGGAGTTGGGTGTGTGATATGCTTTTACTGCAGAATACTATTCAGTGAAAATGAATGAACTAGAGCTATTCAGATTTACAGGCATAAATTTCAAAGAAATCATGAAAAATGAAACTTTACAGAAACACATACAATAATGGCACTATTTATATCAGGCTTGAAATCATGCAAATAATACTGTATGGATACATACATCTGTATTAAAATTATGATGAGCTGCATTAGGATATTAAACTCAAACTCAGGACAGTAGCTACCTTTGGGAATAAGAGGAGAATACAATGGAGGATGGGTTGCGTATTTGCAATATTTTATTTCTGAAAGTGGGTGATGAGTACAAATATATTCTTTAAATCATTATTTTGATATAAGTTACACATTTTACCATTCATTTTATCTAAGGGGTGGGGGAGGCCAGGCTATGAGTGATTTAAAACCCAGAAATGTTGTACTTGATGAGTAGGAAATAGGGAGTCACTTCACACCATGATGTAGGAAGATTCGGGGCAGGAATTAGCAGAGCACCTGAGACAGAAAAAGCTATAACTGCAATAAACTAGACCCCAGGTGACGAGGGTTTTCTCTAAAATTTGAGAAGTGAAAAAGAATAAAAAAATCAACAGACACTTCATGGCCTCTGACCCTTTACTGGGTGCCCCGGAACTCCGCTTCACATGTAGAAGGACATTCTAGGGAAAATTTGGCCAAGAGGACACTGGATAAACTGTGTCTTGTATCACTTAGGAAAGTTGCCTTGAGAGAATCCTGACAAATATATAACCTCTGCTTCCTCCAACGTGGGAAACCTCAAGTTTCAGAGTATACCCTTTTATTTTGGGTACAAATATACTGAGTTTTACTTCTGCAAAGAGGACTTTTCTACTCTGCCAAACACATATTTATTTATTTTAGATCTAACCAGTTGGCAACAACTTCTGCTCTCAGCATGGCTGACTAAAATTAAGAGTTCACGCAGAGTGTGTCTCTCCCACCCCAACTAGCCTCTAGCATTCCTGCTGTTCCTTTTGAATTCTGATTTTTCGAGAAAATTGTTTGGGTCTTTGCTTTATCTGTCTAGAAAGTACAGATACATACATGGCTATAATTACATTTGCCAACAAGTCTCTGCTGACAGTGAAAAAGTAAGTTCAAATTTTGTGAGATTTTTACTGGTTGCTTTTGAGATTAAAAAAAAAAAAGACTCTCTCAGGAAGTAGACATTTTGTTATATATGTTTGATTTTAAAATTCAAGTAAGTAACGATAGAACTGGAAGCTCACCTCTGTATTTTCTATTATACAAACTGCTGCCATTTAATAGAAACTTGGATGTTGGCAAAGCACCTAGCTAAATATTAGATTATGCTGACCTAACAAGCATGTCAAAATAGGATGAGAAAACTAAAATCCTAAGTGCTTTTTACCACCTGAAATGATAGCCTTCTTCCAACAAAATGAAGTTTTATTAGAGATAACTACAAACCCATTTACCTATCAAGCACGCATCTCTCACCTGCTATGGCTCGTGCCCCCCACGCCAGGGTTGAGGGCCATCCCAATCATCGCAGCTGACATTGTCTTCCCAGTGGACGCACATCCATTAGTGCCTGGTCTCACTCTGCTGCTCTCTCACTTCTCCAGGGAAACAAAGTTACTTACCAGCCTGAAGAGTTTGGAAGGACAAACTAAATATGACTGGCTTAGCCTCTTCAGCCCTCCTTCCTTCTGAAAACAAGACTGGCCAAAAGGAGCAAACACACTCGTCCTCTCAATAGCCTCATCCTCAGTCAGTAGGGCAGGCCCCCACATGGGGAGGCCCAAGGCTAGTTAGTGCTATCTCTGACAGCCTGTGTGATGTAGTTCTGGGATTCTGAATCAAAAAGTTCCTTACTGGGCGCCTGGGAGGCTCAGTCATTAAGCCTCTGCCTTGAGCTCAAGTCATGGTCCCAGGGTCCTGGAATCAAGGCCTGCTTTGAGCTCCCTGACTGCTGCATATTTAAGCCGTTTCTCTAAGTCAACTTTTATCAGTAATAAAGCTGATACATATGTGTGTGTGTGTGTGTGTGTATACATATGTATATGCACACACACACACTTTAAAGTACATATACTTTATATATATAAAGTATACGAAGTGCATACATATATATATGTGTGTATATATATATATACATACACTTCACAATGGATGTTTGATAGATACATACATACATAGTTATAATTGTATCATTATATATTATGATCACTGTGCTCTGCATTGGTCCTCAGGCAAGGAAAGGTGGTATTATTTATGGGACTCCTTCAGACCCAGTGTCAGATCATGAGATTTTAGGTAGGGAGGAGGGGGAACTCACGTATCGTGCATGAGAGCTGACTCTTTACCAAGGTCTTCTTGGTGAGTGCTCACAATTCTAATAGGTAAAAGTGTTCCCATGCATATTTTGCTGCTATGGAAAATGAAGCTTAGAAATGTGTCCAAAGCCACTTGGCTAATAAGAATCAAATCCAGGTTAGCCTACAGCAGAACTCTTTTCCCCTCCTGTTTGAGGCCACCTCAAAACTATGAAGATAAACAGCACAGAGTCCCGATTCTTGAGAGTTCCAATTCAGCTGGAAAGGTCTGTTCACTCTTAGGTCCCCAAAACACCTACTTCCTAACACAAACCTAACATTTTAATCTGCCTCTTAAAGACCTGGCGTTTCTGGAATATTCCTAAGAAGCATCCTGACTTAATATGTCTTCATAATAATTAATCTATATGTCTACTACTAGCTTCATACAAGAGATGTATATGGGAATAATTTTTACTGCACTGGGGGAGGAGACTGGCTATTTAAAGGAAAAATTTTGTAAAGTAAAGAATTCTTTCTTGATTCAAATGATTGTCCCTTATGTTTTTATAAATGTAAATATTTAAATGAAAGGTTTTTTTATTAGAGCATATGAATTTTGTAACTATTTTTATCAAAGAGCTACTTTTTAATATTGACATGAAAACCTAAAGAGGTTACACATTTTTTATCTTTAAAATTAGAAGGTTGGACTACAACTGGATGTTTTAAAAGGTTACATCCAGCATGAAAATTAAAGTTTATTTAAATTACAGTTTGTTTTCTATCTATGTCCTTAAAAGCTGTCAAGCTGATGCTGGAATCAATGATGGGGGCTCAGGGAATCTTCCAGATAAAAGGAAATATTTAGAGTCTCAAATTGGATAATGTCACTGGTTCTACAAATGATTGTATTTTGGGGGTCTTTTTTCTTAACCAATACTCTAACTAGAGTAGAATTTATTATATAGAGAGAGCTTATTATATATTTTTACATATGTGGATACACACACACACACACACACACACACACGTTATAGGTATATGTATATATATGTAGAAAATAAACTTACTGGATCTTCATATGGTCCAGGTACTGAAGTGCATACTGTACAGAAATACGCAGAATAAAAAAATCAGAAGTCAGGTGAGAGGTCTGTGGAAAATTATGCATGTGATCTACACCAAAAAAGCTATAAAATTTGAAGAGGATTATACCTAAAATTGGAACGCACATTACCATATTCTACATGTTTTTTAAATATGGTGTCCCCTGGTGATCTTATGAAACAGCAGGAATTTGAGGGAACTTTTAAACTGAACTATATATACAAGCAAAACAGTGGCCAGGGTGTGAACACCACTGCGTAAATCCTGCCCAGCTCAAGACACAGACCACCAGCAGCATCCTGGACGTCCCGCAGCCATGGCTGCACACCCCACCATCCCATCACCTCCCCACACCAAAGGAAACCACTATTCTGACCCCTCACAGCACAGTTGCTTTTCAGCACAGGTTTTCAATGTACATCTTAAACGTGAGGATACTAGGGCTTGAGAAGTGCAGTGACTCGTCCACAATCACACAATTCTCCAGCTGCCGGACCCAGTTTTAACTCCCAGTCTCATGCCCTGTGTTCTACCCCACACTGCTACATTCTCTTTCCAATTCCTATAAAACAAAGGTGATTGTATGCTCTACTTACTGCTCATGTCCTTTTAATACTAGATGAAGGCTTCAAAGATTAACCTAAGCAGGGATGTCCAAAAATGTTTTTTTAATAAGAATACTCCACGCAGCAAGACTACTCCTCGTTGCTGCCTTTCCACACTTTGTTATGAATGGATTCATGTACTGAAAAAACAAAATTTGTTACCAATTTTTAGTCCATATCCCACAGAGCTAAATAACTACCTTCATGTCATACTTGGGCCACAACATTTTTTCCCCAAGTCCTGGTAAGATAACTCAAATACTACCTAAGGGAGAAAAACTTCCAAGCAAGTAGGTGCAAGAGAAACATAAAACAGTGTCATTCTGATAATTACCAGGTAATAATAAAGTTAGTTGTCTCTATAAAGAAATAATGCATTCCTTCAAAAAATTTAATACACCTGTGTGGCTCAGTGGGTTAAGCCGCTGCCTTCGACTCAGGTCATGATCCCAGGGTCCTGGAATCGAGTCCCGCATTGGGCTCTCTGTTCAGCGGGGAGCCTGCTTCCCCTCCCACCCTCTGCCTACTTGTGATCTCTGTCAAATAAATGAATAAAATCTTAAAAAAAAAAGTTAATACAATTACATTTCTAACTCCTTTCATTTTTCTCTGATTACCTGGTATTTAAACTACTTCATCTTACTCTCCAATTTTCCTTTGACTTGGGGAAAAAGAAACGGTCACAACACTGATGACTTTTCAAAGTTATCACCTTATGACTTCCAAGTACTGTAGATTAAACTTGGCCCAAAGATCACTGTGAAGAACCGAAATATTTTGTTGAATGTAGAGCAACTCTGTTAATAACGTCAGTATTTTGGTCAACAGATCAGAACCCATATAAACCTTTGTTTTTTAAAAAGAGAAATGATGGCTATTCTGCTAACACATTCAATATAACTAGGGATAACAGGCCCACGATAGGCAGAAAAAAAATCTCATCCCTAAAAATGTGGGTAAGAAAAAGGCTCCCTTTCCTTGTTAATGTCAGCATTAGAAAGGAACTGGAAAATAGAAAAAGTAAAGACAACTTCTGAATGAGGTAATATAGAAACACCATTCTTACTATTGCACTGAATTATTCAAAAATATAATGAAATTCCAGGAAACATCAGATGCTGCAGGTACATGAAGATAATTTTGTTTTTATAACCAATTTCAGGCAGATAAATACTAGAATCCTTTCCAATTTCTCCCCTATGAAACTGAAGTGTCACCAAGATTTACAGCCCCTCAAGTTCCCTTTTCAGAGGAACATTCATTTACATAAACAGATAATCCTAGATAAAAATTTCCATTAGACAAAGGTGAAATGGATCAATTTTCTCTGCCAAGACAAATCTTAAATCTTGAACAGATAGGGTCATTATTACACCAGCCCCATTTCAGAAATAATGTATTTTTTAAAAATCAGCCGATAGCAGCCATTTCCAGCTTTCCAATTATCTTTAAGAAAAGCTTATTCTGTGGACAATAAAGCACATTACTGCACAATATGATACAGTCCATAAAGATCACAGTGTTTTATGAAAGGTTAAAGAAAGCTCAGCACATTTAGGGGAATGTCATAACCCGCAAAGTCTTTCAAGACTCAGCTGAAGCCACGGGCATGCTGGGCAAATATTGTGCTAGGCAATGCAGTACTCCTTTTTCAGTATCAAAACAGTGAAGGAGAAAGCATATGCTGGGATGATTCTATCGTGAATCCTGGGAGTCCTAAGATAAGGCGGGAGAGGAAATCAATCATGAGACAGACCTCTCCTGATTTTTGAGGCAACGAGATTCTCTCACTGGAATTCTATTCCGACAAGAAGGCAACTCTATTTTCTTGGTACCCACTGGCCTGCTTTGTTTTCTCTTGAAGTGACTTTTTCGTGCTGTTTCATTAATATTAATAGAACTATAGAGAATTAAGAAAAGGGGCTCTGTTTTTTTTTCCCATTCTTTATTTCAAATGACTAAGGAGGGAGTGATGTGTTCAGGGACACTCACTGTTACAATTTAGTTAGGAAAGTAAAAAATTCTTGGATGCTTGCTATAAGATGGGTCCAGTGTAAGAGCATGGAGAATTTCAGGCCAATCCATATTTCCTTCTATACTAACAAACCACTGCAGGAAAAACAGCTTCAGGGGCTAATATTCCCTTAGCAAATTAAGAGAAGAAGAATTCACTCTGTAGAGTGAATTGATCACCTATTATGGGCGAGGCTACAAAAAGAAAAGGGGATAAAGGAAACTCAGTCTCAGTCTCTCAAAGAATTTATATATACCGACCCAGTGGGGACTGAGGGGGAATTGGATCACTTAGAGGAATTTTATATTCAGATAAAATTAGAAGGTAGAATAGGATAGGAGATGACCTAGTCAGATTCACTCACTTTACAAGGGCCCTAAAAACAACATGACCCACCAAACAACCAAAATTATAGTTTAAAATAAATAAAAGCTTCGAAGAAGCTTGACATTGTCACTGATACCTAGTCTACACTCTCCAGGAACGAGGGAAATAGCTGCATCTCTTACACATTATGAACAAGAAAAAAATTACCATAGAACCCACTGAAGTCCATTACTTTAAAAACCTAGTTTTTGAATAAAATTCAGTTCCCTCATATCAAATGCAATCTTCTAGATTATACGACTAAAACTAGATTAAGTTTAGGAAATAAATTACCCTTCACATTATCATAGTCCGATCAGATATTTATGCTACATTTGAATATTTTATTGAGAGGAAAGAGCAGAGGCTGAGCCAAATATGCTCGGTTTTTTCTTCTAACAGGAGAAATCACTTAGGAGACGCGCCTTAATCCATCTGAGCTACTGTAACAAAATGCCACAGATCAGACAGCTTATAAACAACCGAAGTTTATTTCGCACCATTCTGGGGGCTGGATGTCTGAGATTAGGGTGCCAGCCTGCTCGTGTGAGAGGTCTCTTCTGCAGCACGGACTTCTTACTGTGCCCCCACATGGGAAAGGGGTAAGGGAGCTCTCTCGGGCCTCTTTTACAAGGACATTGATCTTATTCGTGAGGGTTCTGTCTTCATGACTTGATTTACCTCTCAAAGACCCCATCTTCTAACACCACAACATTGAACATTAGGATTTGAATTTGGCAAGGACACATGGCAAGATGTGAGAAGAACATGAAGGGAGTGAAGAGGAAGAACTACTCTGTTCTGTGTTTCCAGAAGGATCTGCATTTGCATGTGATAAGCCAAAGTAGCAAGGGGAACAGAATGAAGTTGGGTTTGGATGATAAAGATTTACAAGTCAAAAGTAGGTGAGATTGAAGGGCCTGTTTCTAAGCCTGAGCCAGGTGGATTGAGTAGAAGCAAATCTCTTCTCTTCTCCTGACCCAACATTTTCATGTAGCACTAGAGAGAAGAAAACAAAATACTTGCATTTCCCCTCTAAAAGCTGTCCATCTCGAACCTCTTGCTAGTATATTTTCCTTTCTTCACCTCCCAGAAGAGGAAACATCAATAGAAAATCAAGAGAAATTTCCCTTCCATGGCCATATAACCAGTGCATGCCTATGAGCAAAACAGTAGAAATAGAAAATAAGTCTTCAAACACGTAGTAAGATGGGGAAAATAATTCTATACTTATAATTGGCACTAGAGTTATCATTTGGGGGCAGGGGGGAACAACACCTTGCTGAGTGCTAAAATAGGAGTTGAGACCTCAGAGGGCCAAGCAGTGCTCTGAGTAAGAGGAGAGAGATGTGTTTGTTTTTGCAGTGATGGGGGGAAGCTAGGGAGGGAAGCAGGTAGGACCACAGAAGTGGCAGATGGCTATAGGGTGTACTATTTGACATTTCCCAAATTTTTAGTAAAACCCACAAAAAAGTCAGCAAATATTGATATAACTGGGTTTCATATAGAAATCAATAAAGGAGCAAAAAAGTAACTTGAAGAAAAACCTCAAAGGCACCTTGCAAAGCTGGGAAGAGACTACTAAGCCGTGAGCCAGCAACATGACCAGAAATCTTCAGGAAGCCTAACCTCTTAAAGGATGGTGGGATTGGAGGTGAGAAGCAATCGTACCCTGCTCCCAAGTTTGGAGAGGTCCCTGGTGTCACCCTGGGCTAAGTTTTCCAAGGCACCCTTTGGCTTGCAAAGAACCCTTACAAGTCAATATGGAGAAAATGAATGAGGAACTTGAGGCATCACTTTTACAAGTACACTTTTCAGAGTGTAAGTACACCTTAAATATCATTTTAACTTTTTATGCTCGTGTAAATAGCTATTATTTCAGTTACTGGGATATTAGTCATAACATCTAATGATGTGGAGATTGTTGCCTTATAAAACTCACAGCTGGGTAGCTACATGGCTCAAGGCAAAAGCCTATTTTAAAATCCATTGCTTTAGGAGGAGAATGTTTATTAAAACATTATCTCTATTAAAAAAATATGATGCATCATTGGTCATTCCCTGTGTTGCTGTGCCAACCACAGTTTTTCCAGCAAGGCATTTTAAGTTGATACCTGAAAACCTGGCAAGGTCCATGGCCTCATAATTTACCAGTCCATCAAAAAATAAATAAATCCCAATAACCGGAAAGTAAATCACCAAAGATGCCTGCACAGCAGCCCATAAACTCATGTTTACACAGCCTTCATGGGGATAGCTATGCTGTCCGTCAAATATTTCTAAGCTCGCAGGGAAGTGAATATTCAAAAAGGAATGAATGCTTGATCTCTTTGCAACAGAAGCTAAATGAATTAATAATAAAGATATGGTGGGTGGGTTTGATTTGTAAAACATAAAAGTGAGACGGCAGAAAAAGGAAAGGCTAACAACTGGGGTGAAAAGGACTTACCAAACATGTGGAAAGACTGGTAATTCGATGTAAAGTAGTCCTCACGCTGTTACTTAAGTTACAAAGGAAAATGGATTTTTCAACAACTTAACAACAAACTAAATAACCTGTAGGGATAAAGAACTTCCAAAGAGAGTCTCCTGACCTTAATTAATGTGCGTTCAGTCCATTCTTGCTGCACTTTCATTTAAAGAGATTAATCTCCAGATTTTCTACCACCTAAAATAAATCATCAGTGAAGATAAATATTTGGTCTGGACAGAAATATATGTCACATTTAAGTCCATTACTTGTGTTTATTTGCCTTTTTTTTTTAAGATTTTATTTATTTGAGAGAGAGTAAGAGAGAGCAGGATTGGGGGGCACAGAGAGAGGGAGGAGCAGACTTCCTGGTGAGCAGGGAGTCCTGTGTGGTGCTCATTCCCAGGACTCAATCCTGGACTCGATCCTGGACTCGAGATCATGACCTAAACTGCGGGCAGACGCTTAACTGACTGAGCCACCTAGGGGCCCCTATTTTCCTTCCTTATGCCCAACTTTACACAATTACTTTGCTCAATGCTATTTCAATCACAGTAGATGAAGAAGGGCAAAGCTGAAAATGTTCAAGGAAGGTAAATGCGAGAAGGCCCATGGAAATGTTTTTCATCAAGGTTGAAATTTGAGATTTAAAATAAGGCTGATCTTTGACTTTCGACTATCTGAATTCTACCTTCTTCACCCTCCTGGTGATATACAAGCAATGAAAAGGGTGATTATTAGAAGTGGAATTAAATAATTCAGCAAATACCTTTGTGAAGCCAATGACGTAGAACCTCTAAATCTTTCTTTCGATACTGATCTCAATTTTGTGCTCTCCCCCTTCTCCACACTCATTCACTGATCTGTACAATAGCTCTGGCATAACCCCAGCCTCAGGACTGAGGCTCTCCTTTCTCTGCTGTCTGTTGTGCTAGCTGCCCGTGGGTCATAGCTGACTCTGGGGACTGTCCTCGGCAGAAGGGAGCTGCCCCACCCCAGATTAACCCCAGGGCAGCCAGACATCCAGTCACACTGGTCATTGTGGGGATACAAAAGCCATCTTCTTAATGTGGTTTTGGAATTAGGTGAGGTTTGGCGGGTAGGGTCCGGAGCCAAAGGCCAAGAAAGCATTCTTGAGATGCCTTCGGTGCAAAGTTGGTTTTATTAAAGCACGGGGACAGGACCCATGGGCGGAATGAGCTGCCGTACCCAGGGTTGTGAGGGGTGGTTGATTATATACTTGGGAGTTGGGGGAGGTGAGGAAAAAGGAGGTTTCACAAGGATTTTCATATGTTAAAGAAGACATGGGATATTAGAGTCCTTGGCATTGTCTAGTTAAGGTTGTTTTTCGTCTAGCAAACATTAAGACAGTTGGGAGCTTCCTGGAAGAATGTCACACATATCACACTCTGGGGGGTGGGGGGAGTGCAGGGTGTTAGCTTGTGCTTTGCCCGCAGTTAGCCTTCTGCTCCCTCAGTACCCTCAGCTCAATGCAGGACATCTCTGTAGGGCCTTTCAAGCTTGAGGGCTTCACGTGGGATCAGCTGAGGGCTCTGTTGCAACCCTTATTGCAATTGAATTGTCCTTCTGTCCAAACATGCTTCTCAAATGAGTATTGTTCCTAAGGGATTCTCCAATAAATTTCATGCCCACAAATATTTGGCTCAAAGTTGACTACCCAGAACCCGACCTATAAAAGGATCTTTCTTACCTTATACCTATAAAAGGATCTTTCTTACCTTACAGCAAAGTTAGACTGAAACCGAGAAAGGAAAAGCCTCACTGAGAACCACCCAGTGTCTGCGCTTGGCAGTTGTGCTGTCAGTGACCCCTCCCTATTGCTCCACCAGACCCCCTGTTGCTAACAGTCTCCGGCCTCTACCAAGGGAAAGAAACCTTACTAAGCTTTATAGAAAAGTGGGATTGGGGAAAGGAGATATGGTCTCAATACAATCTTGGCTCAATACTCAGTGGCCTTTCTGGGGCAATCTTGGTCATATTCCTGGAGCAGGAAGGGAAAATAGAGCTGAAACTGAAGAGCTTATAAGGATTCCCAGTAGGAAGCAGATCCAGTCTAATTAATTTCCACCTCACTGACTCAGTAACTCCTCTGAATGAAACTTTCCGCTGCAGCCTACTGAGACCCCACAGCACCTAAACATTTCAGACCATTATTTTTTAACCTCAAAGTGTTGAAGAGTCTAGGTCACCTCCACTCACCAAGTCCTTTCTCCAACCACCAAGTTTTAATAGGTAAAATTATTCTCCAGTCCTTAGAGCTATTGATGCCTCCTTATCTTATCTGGAAGAAGAATAAATGTCTGAGAGTGTTTCCTTCGGGGGCCACGGTGTATTAGTTTCCTGTTGCTGCTTACTAAATTACTACAAATGCAGTGGTGTGAAACAATAGCAAGTTTCACAGGCTAAAATCAAGATTTAGCAAGGTTGTGTTCCTTTTGGAGGCTCTGTGAGAGGGTTCATTTTCTTACCATTTCCAGCTTTTAGAGGCTGCCTAACATTCCTTGGTTTGTGGACCCATCCTCCGTCTTTGATGTTAGCAGGATAGTATCTTCAAGCCACCTCCCCAACCCCCAACCCCCAACCCTCTCTCTCCTTCTATCATTACATCACCATTTACTTACTCTGACGTTCCTGGCTCCTTCTTATAAGTACCTTGTGCTTTTAAATTGGGTCCATATGGGTAATCTCTCCATCGCAAAATCTTCAATGTAATCACACCTACAAAGTCCCTTTTGTCATATAAATTAACATATTCAGAGGTTTTAAGCATTAGAAAATGGACATCCTGGGGGAGGGAGGGCTTTACTCAGTGCACCACACATGAGTATTCATTTTTTCAAGGAAATGAAAAAGAATGATCTAAATCCTCCAGGAGAGCTAGTCTTAAAGTTCCTATCACAGTCCCACCTCATAAATACTGGTTCAGGCTCTTCTCCCCAGTGCTTCAGCTGCATAATCAAACATCATTGTGCTAATAGAAGCCCGTCCATTCAGCTGCCTGGGTTTTGTTAAGTCAGTTGGAGGCAACAAATTCAGTCAAGCTGTATTTGTGAAAATCTTTCCCGGGTGTATGGGGTGGAGAGCTTTAGATGGGCAAAAACTGAAACAACTTTGTGCCTGAAAGTACAGTCAAATATTTTAATGTGTAATTCAAGAATCAAAGAAAATAGAGTTGTAGAGTTGGATAAGCTGCAGGGCTCCTAGGAGACTCACTTAATGAATTCTTTCCCTTTAATAGTGAGAAAACTAAGGAGCAGAAAGATTAAGTCAAACTCACCAGCCTCTGAGTAGCAAAGCTCAGACCTGATCTCCTTGCCTTCCGCCCTCCTGCCAGAAGGGGAAGAAGGCAGGCAGGCAAGAAAGGAATTAAAATGATTTGACCATTCATCCTGTGCCAGACCTCACACAAGTTATTTTGCTGCATATTATTTTATGTCATCTCTACAAATATCTGGGCTGATTGGGGTATTGGCTTCATTTTTATCAGAAGCCAAGGTTCAAAGAGATGTGGATAACCACCCCAGTTCAGACAGTCAATACAGTCAGCTTTCCATTAATGAGGATAAAAGGGGAGAGGAAAGAAAGTCATGTATAACCCAAAACCCTGATTAAAACTAATCAGAACCTGGTACCAAATGAATTTATATAAACATATTTCCTTGTAATTATATCTAATATTTAGGAACACATTTACCACTCCACAGATGTCCAGAATTGTAAAAATAATTTTAGGGCAACTCATTAGGAACACTAAATACCACATGTGTCACTTGATGAGAAACTGCTAAAAACTTGCTAAAATCTAATTTCTATTTGCTTCCTAGTTGATCCCTTTTTTAAAAATGTTAGAACAGAACAGAGTTGGGCAAAAATTATTCTCGGTGCTTCAGTCTTCTTCCTCCTTTCTCTCACTTGCTCTCTCCACCCAGTCTTTACAGTGCTTGAAACCATGGCCCTCCAAATTCCCTGTCTTTACTTAGAGTAAATGACACCTTCCTCTTTAAGGGCCCATTGGCTGAGCCCAGAACCAAACTAATTACCTAGCTGGAGGGGTTCAATGGTTACCAGACAGCTTAAGCAAGGTAATTTTAGGTAATTTTTATATTTCATGCATTTTAATGCACCTTCTATTAATCAGAAAATAGAGAACACAACCCCAAATAATTGAGAAATGACCGTGACTAAGAAGCTGGGATGTGAACTTAGCTTTCCAGGATTCTCAAGCTCAGCTGTTGACCGTTCACTGCCGATAAAGCAGGAAACACCAGGAGTACGCAAGCAACAGTTGGCTTAAAATCATATACAAATTCAGCAGCATCCTAAATTATGCTACAAAATAGGACCTGAAAGCTGTACATGAAGTGAATTTTCTCTAAAAGAATCACAAGTTGCCATTTGCTTTGAAAATATTTAGAGATGTGTTCCATTACATGTCCTACAAATAAGCTTCTCCCCCGTCTGAAACGCTCCTGCAGTTCCTCAGCAGCCACCGACCCTATTACACACACACACACACACACACACACACACACACACACACACCCTCACCTGGATAACTCTTTTCACCCTTCCTCATCTTCACCAGGCAAGTCTTCCCAGACCCTCCTGACTAGGTTCAATTCCCTCATCCTCTCACGGTCTCTGTGACTTGTAAAGTGACTAATCACTCTTCACCGACTGGGGTAATGTTTGGAACCAGGTTCTGGAGCTAGTCTTCCGCGGTTCACATATCAGCTCTGTCCCTTACTAGCTGTGGGATCTCAGGCAAGTTTCTTAACCTTCTGTGCTTCAGTTTCCTCATCCGTAAACTGGAGATCAGAGTACACACCTCTGAGGATTACCGAATGGAGCAGGTGTAACAACTCATGTAAAGTGTTTGGGGAAGCAGCTGGCACATAGCAAGTCCTCATGCAAGTGTTGTTTGCTAGTATTATCCATGAGCTGTTGGTCTTTCCTCACTACACTGTAAAGTTCGTGAACGGCTAGAGCCATCTCTATATTATTCCCCACTACACTTCCAGGACCCAGTATCTGCGTTGAGTAACAGTTTTTGAAGGAATAAAAATGTGAAATCCCAGAGTCTCCTCTGTCCTCACTAAATCTGTCTGCCTCATTCATGGACTCAGCCACGTTCTCCATTGCCACCACTATTGGAGCTACTACCACACTGCTGCCCTAGCACCTTTACTGATATTTTTTGGTATCTTTAGCTCCGATGGCAATGCACTAGTTCAGAAAATAGAATCCCAAATAGAGTCATTCTAATAGCAGCCCTCCTAACAAGTGCTTTGTGAATTCAGTTTCATTTCAAAGTTAACAACCAGGCATTGGTAGTTCAGTGGTAGAATTCCTGCCTGCCATCTCAAAGGTAATAAAAAGCTCTAGCTAAGCCCAGGTGACAATCAAGAAGGCAGAAGCTAAAATAGCCAAATCTGGAAACAGACAGTGGAATGGTAGTTGCCAGGGAGGTGGGGGAAGTCAGGAAATAAAGTTTCAGTCATGCTGCATGAATAAGTTCTGAGAAATCTAAGGGACAGCAGGGCATTGTAGTTAATAATGGTGTATTATACACTTGAAATTTGCTTTAAAAGTAGATTTTAAGTGTTTTCACCACAAAAAAAATAAATGAATAACCGTGTGAGGTGATAGATATTTTAATTACCATGATTATGTTAACTATTTCACAATGTATATGTATATCAAAACACCAAACTGTTCACCTTAAATATATATTATTTTCATTGTCAAAAAAATCTCTTAAACTAAAAAAAAAAAAAAAAAAAGAATGGAGGGAAAAAAAGGCAGGAGATTAAGCTTAGCAAGGACCAAAGACTGTAGAAATCCAACAAATACAAGTTCACAGCCACTAACCACCAATGAGATTTTAAAAATAAGAACAATAATAACAGACACAACAACGGAAGTCCTAAGATCCTTTCCCAGGAGGCATCATAGCAGAGATGTCATGAGCACAAGATCTAGATCCCGACTCTCTGGGTCCCAAACCAGCACTATCACTTACTGGCTATAAAATGCTAATAAAGTTTCTTCGCTTTTATGTTCAATAGCAGGAACCCCAACCACAGAGGAAGGCTGCGTCCGCCTGTCAACACTTCACGTAGGCATTCGTCAAGTACATGGGAGCACTACACTGAAGACTGGGGAAAGTCAGGAAATAGAATAAGAGGGAGACCCCTGAGGCATATAAGGTCTTCCCTAAATGCAAGCAGCATCCTGATAAAGGTTGGGTTCCGGGCAGAGGAGCTGGAAGAAATTTGTCTGAGAATATCTGAGTTTTCACCTAGGTCAAGACAGTTGCAACTGAAACCAGAAGCGAGGCAGAAATGAGAGGAATTCCTGGAGGCATTGTGAACCTTCATTAAGCACAATGCACTGGATGCCAAAGACTAGAAGCAAGGCGTCAGGAAGAAGAAAGACAATAAAACCAGGGTCAGGAAAACAATGAGGAGTCCCAAACAAACGAAACAGGCCAAAGTGTTAAGGGATTTCTAAAATTTTGCCAGTGCTGAAATTATAAGCCCTAATGTTGAAAAAGTGCTGATTCTGTCTCAAAACATTTAAAATCAGTGGCCAGCCAATCTAAAACTAAAATAATATTCACACATCTCAAACATCTATCAGATTCACTCAGCCTTCCTAAACTAAGACTTGACAGAAAAATGGGTGTGTCCTTTTCCGGGGTAAATACTCATTACCTCAATCTCTACTTATTTTTTCTTTCACTCAAAACGGCCAATGCACAGTTTAAAAAATTATGACACACACAAAGAAGCAAGAAAACATGAGCAATTGAATAAGAAAACAGTTAATAGAATCAGACACTAAAGAACCAGGATGTTAAAATTTCCAGTAAATAATTTCATCATAAATATGATAACTATGTCAAAGAATTTAGTGGACAAGTTGGCAACATTCATGAACTGATGGAGAATTTCAGCAGAGACATGGAAACTATAAAAAGGAACCAAACTGAAATGCCAGAAATGAGAATATAGCATCAGCAATAAAAACACACTTATCGGGGCACCTGGGTGGCTCAGTGGGTTAAAGCCTCTGCCTTCAGCTCGGGTCATGATCCCAAGGTCCCGGGATCGAGTCCCGCATCGGGCTCCCGGCTCCTCGGGGAGTCCGCTTCTCTCTCTGACCTTCTCCTCGCTCATGCTCTCTCTCACTGTCTCTCTCTCAAATAAATAAATAAATAAAATCTTTAAAAAAAAAATTAAAAAATAAAATAAAATAAAAAAAATAAAAACCACTGTCCAAGGAAATTTCAGGCTTAGATGGTTTCACTGGGGAATTCCATCAAGCATTTGAGAAGGAAATAATGCCAATGTTACATAATCTCTTCTAGAAAATTGAAAAGGAGAGAATACTTCCCAAGTTATACTGAGACCAAAATAAAAGACACTACAAGAAAATTGCAGATCAATATTCTTCATAAAAATACATAAAATTCTAACAAAATTTTAGCAAACTGAATCTAATAATATATTAGAAAAGGGAGAACATATGACGTTTATTCAGGGATCCAACGTTGCTTTAATATCTGAAATCTATCCACATAATTTATTATATTAACAAACATTAAAAAAAGGAAAAGAAAATAAACCATATAATCTTTGCAAAATAGACACATAAAACATTTGACAAAAATCCAGTTTCCATTCATGATAAAATCACTCAACAAAGTAGGAATTGAAGGGAGTTTCCTCAATCTGATAAAAGACATCTAAGAAAAACTTAAAACTAAACATCATACTTAGGGGCACCTGGGTGGCTCAGTTGAAGCATCTGGCTGCAGCTCAGGTCATGATCCCAGGGTCCTGGGATGGAGCCCTGCATCAGGCTCTCTGCTCAGCAGGAGGCCTGCTTCCCCTTCTCCCTCTCCCAGTGCTTGTGTTCCCTCTCTTGCTGTGTCTCTCTCTGTCAAATAAATAAAATAAAATCTTTTAATAAACAAACAAACACGAATCATACTTAGAGATGAAAGACTGGAACAACACAAGAATACCCACTCTCCAACTTTTTACTGAAGAGTCTAGCTGATGCAATAAGGAAAGAAAAAGAAACGCAATGCATACAAATCAGATTAAAGGGCATATAAAACTTCTACTCACAGAAAATTTGATCATCTGTATAAATATTTAATAGGACCTAAAGCAAAAGCTACTAAAAAGTGAACTTAGCAAAGTTTTGGGATACAAAATTAGCATACAAAAATCAAGTGAATTCCTGTATACTAGCAAGTAAATAGAAATGGAATGTTTCAAATGTGACTTATAATAGCATCAAAAAATTTAAATACTTAAGGATTTATCACCCAAAAGATGTGGAAAACCTGTACACTAAACCTCAAAACACTATTAAGAGGAATTAAATAAAAACCAAAATAAACAGAAAGATAAAACATATACATCAGCCAGAAGACTACGTATTATTCAGGTGTCACTTCTCCCAGATTGATCTACAAATTCAAGGCAACTCCAATCAAAATTCCAGCAGGCTTTTTGTAGAAATTGACAAATTGGAATTCATAAAACACAAACGGAAATGCAAAGAACCTAAAATAGTTAACAACCTTGGAAAAGAACGGAGTTGAAGATTTAACACTACCTGACTGTAACACTTCTTATAAGTAATCAAAAGAATGTGGTATTTGTATAAATATATACCAGTAGACCAATGAAGAAATGGATCAACACATACATGTTTTTCACATTGATGCAAAGGAAATCCAGTGGAGAAAAAACAGTTTTTTCAACAATGATGCTGGAACAACTGGATATCCCCAGGCAAAAAATAAACTATTCAAATCTTGTATCACATGAAAAAATTAACTCAAAATGGATCACTGACCTAACTATACAATCCTAAAATCAAAAAACTTCTAGCAGAAAACATGGGAGAATAAATTCATGACCCTGTGATAGCCAAAGACTGCTTATTTACAACGAAAGCACAATCCGTGAAAGAAAAAAACTGATGAATTGGACTTATCAATATTAAAATTTTCTGTCTTAAAAAGATGCTATTAACAAAGTGAGAAGATAAGCCACAGGCTGGGAGAATATAGTATCAAATGATATAGATGAATTAAAAAAACCCTGTATCCAGAATACATAAAGATCCTCAAAATTTATAAGAAAACAATTAACTCAATTTTTAAAAGGACTAAAGATGTGAACAGACACTTCAACAAAACATCAATATATGAATGGCAAATAAGCACATAAAAAGATGCTCAACATTGTTAGTAGTAAGAGAAATGCAAATTAAAACCACAATGAAATACTCCTATCTACCCATCTAAATGACTAAAATTATGTATTAAAAGGAAGTAAAGAGAGATTGGTATAGCAAGTATTGATGAAGGTATGAGGAACTAGAACTCTTATACACGGATGCCAGAATTATAAAATTGTACAACTTTGTAAAACAGTTTTAAAGGTTATCACAAATCCAGCCATTTCATTCTTAGGTATTTATCCAAGATAAATGAAAGAATATATCCGTATATAGATTTGTATATAGCAATATCTTTATTTTTAATCCCCAAACTAGAAAGAATCCAAATGTCCATCAATGGGTTCATGGACAAACTATGGCATATTCACAAAATAGAATACTACATAGCAACAAAACTGAATAAACTGATACAAGCTACATCACAACCAAATCTCAAAATAATTATGCTGATGATGACAAAATGAATATAATCTATATGACTGTATGTATACAAAATTCTAGAAGTGCAAACTAATGTACAGTGACCAAAAGCAGATCGAAGATTGTATAAGGAAAGTAAGGAGGGTTTAAAGGAAGGAGCAATGGAAAACCCTGGAGCACAGTCTATTTCTTATTTTCATTTTTAATTTATGTATTTGCCAGAGAGAGAGAGCACACACAAGCAGGCAGAGAGGCAGGCAGAGGCAGAGAGAGAAGCAGACTCCCCGCTGAGCAAGGAGCCCAATGTGGGACTTGATCCAAGGACCCTGGGATCATGACCTGAGCCGAAGGCATCGGCTTAACCAACTGAGCCACTCAGGCGTCCCACACAATGTATTTCTATATAAACAATGGAAAAATAAAAATTTTCAAAAGCAATATCATATAAAACAGCATCAAATAATATAAAATACCTAAGAAATTTATTGAAAGCTCTCAAGACCTCTACTCTGAAAACTATAAAACATTTCCAATAAGAATTATAGATTTGAATAAATGG
Source organism: Lutra lutra (assembly GCF_902655055.1). NCBI lineage: Eukaryota > Metazoa > Chordata > Mammalia > Carnivora > Mustelidae > Lutra > Lutra lutra. The sequence goes on along the minus strand of NC_062279.1, from coordinate 206,558,061 downwards.
ATATACCATATGCATAGATTTGAATTTTCAACATTGCTATTTTCCATTCTACCCAAATAAATCTATCTACTCAAAGCAAATTCCTAGAATACTTTTTGGAGGAATTGAAAAATTGGTTCTAAAATTTACATGGAAATACAAATGACCCAAATTACATAAAATAGTATTTTAAAGGAACAAAGTTGCAAGGCTTACACTAGCTGATAAAGTATCAGTGTATGACATTGCAGTATGACAGTTGCAGTATTGGCTTAGGGATAACATGGACAAAATAGTTCAGAAATACACCCACATGTATATGGTCAATTGATTACTGACCAATGTTGCATGAAAATTTACTGGGAAAAAATCATTTTGTAAAAGGTACTAGGAACAATTAGATATCCATGTAGAAAAAAAACTAAACCTCAACTCCTACATTGCTCTATGCACAAAAGAAACCTAAGAGCTATAAATAGAACTCCACATAAATACTAGAACCATAGTGTTTCTCAAAGAAAACATAGGACAGTATTTTCATAATCTTAGACTTGGTAAAGATTTCATCAAAAGAACAAATAAAATCACTAACCTTAAAAAAGAACATGTTGTCCTTTTAAAATATATAATATTATCAAAAAGTATATAATATTATCAAAAAGTTCCTCTGCCACCACCCAAAATACCATCTCCCCACTCCCTTCTCCAATATAGTAAGCTCTTCGTTGTTGTTGATAGTGGTATCAGTGTTGTGTTATTTGTAGTGGCAGATGCAGTGGTTATAACATTAGTGGAGAGGAGAAAGCAGAACCAGCAGAGCACTAGTAGAGGAGGAGAGGAGAAAGAAAAAGAAAGGAGGAGGAGGAGAATTTAGCTATTTGTTTATTAAAGGACAAATACAATTAATTCCAGTTTCTCGCTACTGCAAAGAAGACAATGAACAGCCTCATGTGTGTCTCATGTGTAAATATATTTACATAACAAGAACATCTTTAGAGGAGAAAAGTGAAATCTGATGATCATAAAAATTGCCCTCAAATGAACACAGGCAGCAATCTCTTCGATCTCAGCCACAGCAACTTCTTCCTAGAAATATTGCCAAAGGCAAGGGAAACAAGGGCAAAAATGAACTACTGGGACTTCATGAAGATAAAAAGGTTTTGCACAGCAAAGGAAGCAGTCAACAAAATCAAAAGAAAACCAACAGAATGGGGGAAGATATTTGCAAATGACATATCAGATGAAGGGCTAGTATCCAAAATCTATAAAGAACTTACCAAACTCAACACCCAAAGAACAAATTATTCAATCAAGAAATGGGCAGAAGACATGAACAGACATTTCTGCAAAGACATCCAAATGGCCAACAGACACATGAAAAAGTGTTCCACATCACTCAGCATCAGAATATACAAATCAAAACCACAATGAGATACCACCTCACACCAGTCAGAATGGCTAAAATTAACAAGTCAGGAAAAGACAGGTGTTCGCAAGTATGTGGAGAAAGGGGAACCCTCCTACACTGTTGGTGAGAATGCAAGCTGGTGCATCCACTCTGGAAAAACGGTGTGGAGATTCCTTAAGAAATTAAATATAGAGCTACCCTACGACCCAGCAATTGCACTACTGGGTATTTACCCTAAAAATACAAATGTTGTGATCCAAAGGGGCATGTGCACCCAAATGTTTATAGCAGCATTGTCCACAATAGCCAAACTATGGAAAGAACCTAGATATCCATCAATAGTAGAATGGATAAATAAGATGTTTTGACAATGTCCATAGTTTAGTGAGAGACAGACACATCTACAAATAATCATACAATGATGGAGTAAGAATTACAATATAGATACCCAGAAGTAAAAAGTAGGGAACTGTATAAAAAAGTCAGGTGAAGTTACACATGCATGTGCCCACATACATACACACACACACACACACACACACACACACACACGAAGCATCTGAACTGAATCTTAAAAAAACAAAAAAAAAGAGAAATGGGGAAAAATCTTGGAAGAGGGAAAGAACATCACATATCCTCAAAAGGGTGGCTGCAACTGTTCCTTCAGATGACAGCTGGCTACAGGTTCCCCAGTAACTTCAGGAAAATCACAGATGCTAGTCAGAGCTGGAAACTCTTCAGCCAACTTTCCATTTTATAGATGATGCATCTGAAGCCCAAGCCCAGACAAACCTTCCCCAAACCATAAGCTTGTTAAGTGGAAAAACTCAAGGGAAGAATTCAGGTCCACTTATTTTTAGTCCACTATTCTTTTAATTTCTTTTCAGTGTTCCAGAATTCATTGTTTATGCACCACACCCAGTGCTCCATGCAATATGTGCTGTCCTAATACCCACCACCAGGCTCACCCAACCTCTCAACCCCCTCCCCTCCAAAACCCTCAGTTTGTTTCTAAGAGTCCACAGTCTCTCATGGTTCATCTCCCTCTCCAATCTCCCTCAACTCCCATCGCCTCTCCATCTCCCCATGTCCTCTGTGTTATTTCTTATGCTCCACAAATAAGTGAAACCATATGATAATTGACTCTCTCTGCTTGATTTATTTTACTCAGCATAATCTCTTCCAGTCCCGTCCATGTTGCTACAAAAGTTGGGTATTCATCCTTTCTGATGGAGGCATCATACTCCATTGTATATATGGACCACATCGTCTTTATCCATTCGTCCGTTGAAGGGCATCTTGGTTCTTTCCACAGTTTGGCAACTGTGGCCATTGCAACTATGAACGTTGGGGTACAGGTGGCCCTTGTTTTCACTGCATCTGTATCTTTCACATAAATACCCAGCAGTGCAATTGCAGGGTGATAGGGAAGCTCTATTTTTACTTTCTTAAGGAATCTCCACACTGTTTTCCAAAGTGGCTGCACCAACTTGCATTCCCACCAACAGTGGAAGAGGGTTCCCCTTTCTCCACATCCTCTCCAACACATGTTGTTTCCTGTCTTGCTAATTTTGGCCATTCTAAGTGGTGTAAGGTGGTATCTCAATGTGGTTTTGATTTGAATCTCCCTGATGGCTAGTGATGATGACCATTTTTTCATGTGTCTGTTAGACATTTGTATGTCTTCTTTGGAGAAGTTTCTGTTCATCTTCTGCCCATTTTTTGATGTGATTATCTGTTTTGTGTGTGTTGAGTTTGAGGAGTTCTGTATAGATCTTGGGTATCAGCCCTTTGTCTGTAGTGTCATTTGTGAATATCTTCTCCCATTCCGTGGGCTGCCTCTTTGTTTTGTTGACTGTTTCCTTAGTACACTGTTTTTCTACTACAATGAACTGCTTCCCTGAGGCAACAAGGATTTATTAAAATAAAAAAGTACTCCTATTGTAATAAATGTCCTTTTATCCCAAATACATCGGGTTCAAATAAATACCACTATTTTCAAACAATATACAAAGATAATTTTTTTGGTGCCTCTCTGGCCCTATAAAATTCTAAAAAGTCTTTGATTCAAAATGGTTTATTGTTAAATATGGTTCTTCAGTCTAATTTTTTAAAAACTGACAATCTATGAGTGCAATGTAGAATAACTCTAGATTTATCAAAATATTATTAATAAGTAGAAGCTTAATAAACTATTTTTTAAATCAACAAATTATATATTGAATATGTGCTATATGTAATATACAACATTATGTGCTCTGGATCATAAGAACACAAAAGACACTGTAATTTGGCACCTGTTACCTACTCTGCAGTTTATTTGTGTCACTTAGGGCTTTAACTCATCAGATGTGACACCTGAAATATATAGGTGTATATTCTGGCTCCACTTATTTGCTATGGGATCTTGACCAAATAATCAAACCTCTTTTAAAAGCTTTGATTTCCTCCTCTATAAAATGAAGTAACACTGTTACCCCATTTATGAGTTGTCGTGCATATAAAAAAGCAGTCAGAAGAGTGCTTGATGCAGAGCAAGCAGTCATCACTAGGTACTGGCTGACATCACCGTAATCACCATTTTTATCACCTTCATCTTTCCATGATGATCTAGGTGCTTCCATGTCTTAGCCTGGGCTCCTTAGAAAACCAAGCCTGAATCCAGATGAAGTGCTGGTACTTACTCTGGGGCACAAAAAGTAGGGCAGTGAAAGTGAGGCAAAGGGGGAAGAGGCAAGGAAGGACAGAACGCCATGAGAAGGGCTTGTCATTCTGCTGGCCACGGCTCCGTAATGAGCTGCAGAAAGACACAGCAGATCGTTCAGCAGACGCTGCTTGGCTCTGCAGGGCTTCTTTAGATGCGCTTGCAACTGTGCAGCTGGAACCACCCTGGGAAGGCAAAGAAGGGGACGGGAGCATTTACTTTCCCCTCCCCTCTCCATTTTCCCATTGGTCCAAGTTTGTTCCATGGGCATCAGCACACCACAATTCTGTGTTGTGTCATCTAGCGCTTTAGGTGGCCACTTGAGATGCCAGATACTGCAGCACTACTGTGGGGTTTCTTTCAAGTCTAAAAGTGAAGGGAGGTGTCGGAAACCACTGAGCTGCAGCCGGGGGAATGTGACGGCACTGCAGCGATCACAGACAGGGACAGTGTACAGCACGGCCACACCTCGGACAGCACGGCCCAGCACTGTCCAGAGAGTCTGAGGCAGGACATATGCTCTGTGTCACATAACACTCCTGTTCTCACATACCAACAGCCTGGAATTAGAGACCTCTCTAATGGCGTATTCGTCAGGTTTTGCGGCAATAATGCTGCATAACAAACTGCCAGATTTCAATGGTTTTAAACAAAAACCTCTTTTTCTCCTTCACACATCTGAATGTCGACAGTCGACTGACTAGACTCAGTTAGGCTTGGCTTGATGCATGGTTAGGTTGGTTCCTTCTGTCTGACCCTGGGACCGCAGGCAAAAGGACCTGTGGCTACTGGTGACATGTTCTTCTCATGGCCAATCGCAGGAGCACAAGAGAGGCCAACGGAAACTGGCCATGCCTCTTAGAGCCTCAGCTCAATGTCGCTACACTGTCACTTCCGTGAAAAACAGCAGCAATAACTCACAAAACAAGCTTACAATCCACATTCACCTTCTAAAATCCCTAGCAACACTGCTAGTAAAACTATCCCCATTGCTGGTATTTTCCATTTCTTCAGGATGATCTTTTTATTAACAACTAAAGTAGCACATAATCACATTCTGAATCCTCTGAAGTACCTCTTCTTCAAAGTCATCTTTCTTGTACTAAAATTGACAGTTGAACACAACTTGAAGTCTACTTCATTAGTGATACCATTTGTTCCTATTAACACCCTGAGAGACAGAGAACATCTAGAGAATTTCAGGACTCCAAGTCCTATGCATTCATGAACGGGAATAAAAAGCTCCTAAGCAATAGGATTCTTGATACCAAGAATAGTCTAGCTGTTCCCTAGCCTTCTTCCAAGTCCCATGTGTTTGCTTAGTTAACACACTAAACTTCTTTTTTTTCTTTTTCTTTTTTTTTTTTTTTTTTTTACTACTGCAAGCATTGCAAAGTCAAAATAGCTGTGGAGGAACAAGCTGTTCTGCCTCATGTCTCATCAACATTCCTTGCTCAGTGTATCAAAACACAGAGAGCATACAGAACAAATGCAACAACTCCAGAAAGTTCCCTATTGGGGTTTTTCTTACTGTGAAGCCATCCACAGCTGCCTACTCTGAGCACAGAAGGAAGGTGGGTCTCCTACTCAAACCCAAATGAAGTCACAGCAAGCTTTCATTTCAACTCTCATGTTGTCACTTGAAAAATAAAAACCTATCGTGTAGGCCTGCATGAATTAATCTCAAGATTAAACTTGCAAACAGGTTTACTTTCCAAAGGACTGATTTAAAATGATAAAGGGAAGTTACACTTCAGGTTGATTTAAAAAAGGGGCCACTGAACCAACAATAACCCAAATCTCCTTAGTCACCAAGAAAAGATTTTAATTTCAAAGAGCAACCCTATCACAAGCTGTCCTATGTCAAGTATACAAGATAGGTCTATTTAAAGAAAGCTAAAAGGAAATGTTAATAAGATGATCAAAACCATTTCCATTCAGATCACAGTTCAGCTAATCACCTTTATCTTTTAAAATAGAAAAAGATCAATAAGAGACTAAACTAGTTGTCCACATTTGAACATATGAAAAATTGAATATGTAACTTCGAGTCTCTTATTCATGATCTTGTAATTAAGTTAAAATCTATTCCAATGAAACAGTTCCTGTTTGCATAGTTAAAACAAATGGCATTTTCATTAAACATGAAAATAGTTCAGAGTTAGAATTAGGTTAATATCTAAACTAATATTCAATATTTAATAACCACTACCTATTGGCAATGAAAAACAGCCAAAGAGAACATTTGATAGAAAATGGTGATTTTTTTTTTTTGAGAAGTTAAGAAGTTGTTGCCTTTCCAATAAAGGCCAAGATGATCTAAAACACCATTCCCTTCTACCAGTGTGTCTACCTTCCTACAGCATAAAGGGGCAAGGTCTTTCCCAGGTGTTCTCAAATGTCTGCCGTGCACAATCTGTATAGATATTGGGAAGAGAGCCACACACCCGAAGTTCCAGCAAAGCACTAAGAACAGGGAGAGAAATAGCTATAAGAGGAATAATGCAATACGAAATACGATAGATCTAAAATTTGAACAGTTCTAAATAGAAAAACTGATAATTCTCTGAAGGTAGACATCATGCCTTTTTTAAAGAGGCCAATTTGGAGTGGATTATGAGGATTGTTTTTAAATACAGAGCTTACAAGAGAAAATGGTACAGAACCAGGTGAGAAAAGAAGAGATTATTAACAAGATAGACCTTATCTTCTCAATATCCTCTTCTTGTTTTAAAATATTTTACTTATATTTTAGTAATGAGGTATTAAAACTAACACACTTATTTGTGGAGCATAAGAAATAACACAGAGGACATGGGGAGATGGAAAGGAGAAGGGAATTGGGGGAAATTGGAGGGGGGAGATGAACCATGAGAGACTATGAACTCTGAAAAACAATCTGAGGGTTTTGGGGGGGCGGGGGGTGGGAAGTTGGGCCAGCGTGGTGGTGGGTATTGTGGAGGGCACATATTGCATGGAGCACTGGGTGTGGTGCATAAACATGAATTCTAGTACACTGAAGAGTAATTAAAGAAATAAAAAATTTTTAAAAAAAGAGCCAACACTAGGACTGTATACTGAGTATATAAAAATCTAATTTTTTTGAAGTTTGCTGTTTTAGTCATTATGTGGAGAATTCCTCTATTTACTATAGTAAAGGCTATGTATGTAGCTATAATAAAAACACCTAACAATATAATGACTAAAAAAAAAAAAAAAAGTTTATGTCTCTTATCAAAAACAGTTCTGAATTTGAGAAATAAGACAGAGGATCACAGGGGAAGGGAGGGAAAAATGAAACAAGATGAAACCGGAAAGGGAGACAAACCATAAGAGACTCTTAATCTCAGGAAACAAACTAAGGGTTGCTGAAGGGGTGGGGGGTAGGAAGGATGGGGTGGTTGGGTGGTGGACACCGAGGAGGGTATGTGCTATGGTGAGCGCTGTGAATTATGTAAGACTGATGAATCACATACCTGTACCCCTGAAACAAATAATACATTATATGTTTAAAAAAGATTTACATTAAAATTTGTCTAAATAAGCACCACTGATACATGAAAAAAAAAGAAAGAAAGAAAGAAAAGAAAAGAAACAGTTCTCAGATAAGCAATCCAATTTGGTGGGGCACTTCTGCTCCATTCCATCATCTGAGGTTCTAGATTCCTTCCATTCTATTGTCTGCCCTCCCCAAGGACATCTTTGTCACCTGCATGGTTAAAGCTGAATGACCAGGAATTCTAGCTACAAGAAACAGGAAAGAAAGTATGAGAAGAGGAATGCTCACTACCTTCAGGACTAGAATGAGTTTAGACACTGCACTTTTCTTCACATTCTATTAGTGAGAACCTAATCACACCCAAATGTAAGGGAATATGGGAAATGTGGTCTAGTCTCATTTCTTTAAAAACATTCTTTTGCTGGGTCTTTCTAATATAGCAGCTTATCCTTTTATGCCAGTTAATAACCACACAGAAGAAGAGAACAAGTTTTGTTGGGCAACCAACAATCTCCTCCATATTTATAAAAAATGGTATGAAAAAGCATAATTTTCTATTAGTGCCTTTAAGAATCTATACATGAAAGATTCTTTCTTTCCCATTCTGGTATAAATCATATGAGGAAATTCAATGGAAGGAATTTTTGAAATCATGTAGTTTAAATTTCTAACACGTAAATTGAGGTCCAGAGAAGAGAAGTTGCCCGTTCAAGCACCTGGTATGAGAATCAAGACTGGACTCCACGTATACAGACTGCCAGCCCAGTGTTCTTCACATCCTGACATGAATTACCTAAAATATACACTTTCCTAAGTCATTTGGCACTGTAGACAATCAAGAAAGTCTGGGCTCCAAATGGATTTTTTCCCTTCCTGAATTAAGTGGTTTGGATATGTAGTCAGTCCAGAAGTCCCAGATAACTGCTAATGCTCTACTTTCTATTTTAATATAAATAACTTATTTATGTGTAAAAGGAATTGGGAAGTATTTTTAAGTACCTCCCCTAGGAGAGACAGAATAATTTTGTGTAAGGTCCATCTGCCCTACCCAGTATTTCCTTTCCACCGTTGAATCTTTCATCATTCAAAAGCAAGACATTCTGTTCATTGCCGCCAAAGAATTTAACCACAGAAAACAAAGTAAAAAAGACCTATCTTTCTGACTCTTTCTGTTTCAAGGATCTAAGCCTGGGGTTCGCAACTGTGGGATTACTGACATTTGGGACATCCGTTCTTTGTTCTAGAGGGCTACCCGGTGTATTACAGGATCTTTAGCAGCAGCCTGAGCCTATACCCACTAGGTGCCATAAGCACCCTCCCTGCTCCTCAGATGTGACAACTAAAAATGCCTCCAGGCATTGCTAATGACCCCGGCGAAACTGCTGCGGTTGGGAATCACTGATTTAGGCTGTTAGGGAAACAGGAAGAAGCAAGGCATAGACAAAATATCTCATATAAGCAGGACAAATAAGCCAGAATTTGTCCCACCTTCTCCCCCACCCATTCCCACCTTCAACACAATGCTAGAAAAATACCCCCAGTCTTAGTGATGGGGAGAGAGGAAATGATAACAATATGCATCAGTAGAGAACTCAGCCATTGCTTCGACCAAGTCCTGGGGATGTGGCAATACCCCTAGGTATTGCCACAAAAGAGGGTCAAGAGCAGAGGAAATCTAAAATCTATTGCCCGAGTAAAGTCACAGGAGGGGTCACCACCCCAGAGAAGAAATAATTACAAAACTGACCTATGCAAACCACAGCATGGCATGGGAGCAGCAGAATAATGTCTGGTCATTCGAGAGTGGGCTGGAAATAGTGAAGTAAATGGCAGACCAGAAGGACCCACACGGAGGGAAGCAAAGTTCACCTCCGCAGCAACAAGTCGGAACACTGTCGGTGAACCGGGCTGGCCATGCAATGGCTCTGGGACACCAGAGTGGCCTGGTGGTGTGAAGGATCTGATAGTCCCCACATCAACATCACATCTTGCTGATACTTGAGGCAACTCCAGAGAAAGAAGAAGGATTCCCCAACTTTTATTCCCCAGGGTTCATTTTTCTGCTATTCCAATTAAAAAGGGGCCATATATTACTTTCCTAGGATGCCATAATAAATTACCATACTGGGTAGCTTAAAACATCAGAAACTCATTTTCTCACAGCTCTGGAGGCTAGCAATCTGATATTAAGATGTCAGCAGGGCCATAGTCTCTAGGAAAGAATCTTTCCTTATGTCTTCCAACTTCTGATGTTTGCCAGCAATCCACATTATCCCCTTATTTGTAGAGCATCTCTCCAACTCTACCTTCATCTTCACATTTCTACAGTTTGTGTCCATATTACCTTCTCATTATTAGGGCCCACCTTAACCAGCACGACCTCATCTTAAGTTGATTATATCTGCAAAGACCCTATTTTCAAATAAGGTCACACTCAGATCCAAGGCAGGCATGTATCTGGGGAGACACTATTCAACACAGTTACAGGTTATAATAGAAGTTAGGCAAAATTTAGAAAAATAAAATTATATCTTTTGCCTATCTGAATTTGTGGGCTTATAGTTTGTACCCGTTGTAGGCAATAAAGAAAAATTTCTCTGCTGTGATTCTTTTTTTTTCCCAACATTTTATTTATTTTTGCAAGAGAGAGAGGGAGAGAGAGCAAGTGCATGAGCAGGAGGGAGAGGCAGATGAAGCAGGTGAAGCAGGCTCCCTGCTGAGCAAGGAGCCCAACGTGGGACTTAATCCCAGGACCCTGGGATCATGACCAGAGCGAAGGAAGACACTTAACTGACTGAGCCACCCAGGTGCCCTTCACTATGGTTGTTAAGAAGACTTAGATTCTTCTTTCAGTATAAGACAGCTGTATCATAACATGTGCTAACACATCCGCTATACAGGAAATCACTGTTGGGGCACCTGGGTGGCTCAGTGGGTTAAGCCTCTGCTTTCGGCTCAGGTCATGATCTCAGGGTCCTGGGATCCAGCCCGACATCGGGCTCTCTGCTCAGCGGGGAGCCTGCTCCCCGCCTCTCTCTCTGCCTGCCTCTCTGCCTACTTGTGATATGCTGTCAAATAAATAAAATATTTTAAAAAAAAAAAGGAAATCACTGTCACATATAATTGGTACTTAAAACCTTTTCTGGAAAATCAGCTAAGGGGTTAAAATGAAAAGAAGAGAGTATGAATAACTTTCACCCCTCTTGTTGTAGAAACCGTTCTGTCTCAATGTGTGTTCTTCCCTTGCAAACCTGATTAGGTGTATCATGGTCCCAATACTAAGAAAGAGCTCATGTTTAATGTGATTTTGAGCATGAGAAGAAAAGAAAAGCAAGAGGGAGAACATGGTTCTGCCAAAACTACACACTCGTGTAACTCATAGATAAACTCCAAAATATGCTCACATTTACAGCAACTCACATTTCCTTGTATTTTTATCCAAACTGTTAAAAAAAAAACAAAAACCATACGTAATAAAAGAACATCAGCAATATATCAGCTGAATTCTGTGGGAAATTCTGATGGAAAGAGCACAGGTTTTTTTAATAGTGTTCAGCCTGTTTTGTTTTGGTTTGGTTTGGTTTACTTCTCTATTTGCACAGGGCAGGAGGATAAAAGATAAAAGTGAAGAACACAAAATCATCATTCCTCAACCAACAGGCAGACTGGATGGTGCCTGACTGAGGGTAGGGAACCTGCTCTCCCCACTCTACCGTGGCCAGCACATGACTACTACGTCCACCATCAAAGACATACATGTTTGCCATTTGTATGTACATAAATTAGATGGACGGGATATAGTTGGTCAACAAATATTTTCTGAGTATGTACTATGTACTAGGTCCTGTTCTGTACAAGTAAGATGGTAAAAATGGACATCAAGAATAATAGTGATGTGGGAAAGAATCAGCCAAAGGAGAGGAGCCAAAACTAAGCTGGGGGCACTGTTGCTTGGTGGAGACCCTCAGTTCCATCACCGATACTGTAATAAGTTGGCGGTGAGAAGACTTAACGTTAGTGGGGTTAACATTTCAATTGAAAACGAGCTCCACAAATCTTTTTAGGACTTTTCCTCACTTACGTCATCCTTGATCATGTCACTGTAATGTTCTAATCATATAACCTTTTCACTAAAGGGACAAGAAATATAAAGAAATCTAATTGAGGCTTGTGATCGTGTCATTTGCTAAACCCTAGGTAGGATACTGGTAATATTTAAGACAAATGAATCCAAGGAAGCAGAGTTCATAAAATTTCTCAATCACATTCACCACTTATTTTGTGGTAATCCATCAGTCTGGTGGATTGCTGAAAAATGTGGCAAGCGGAATCAGTTTTTAATACATCCAAACAGAGCATCCAGATCAATTACCACAGTCTAGTTGTCTGATCACCCAGATATGTCCCTAGTACCTGAAGTACGAAGTAGTAACCTAAGATAGCCTCCTACTCATAAGGAAAAACATAATCACGTAATTTATCTATCTATCCAGCAAGACATCCAGGCAGACAACAGTACTTATCATCTACTTGTTAAGAGCCAGACATTATCCTAAGCAATTAGGAATATCAAGAAGAAAAGAAATTATCTCTGTCCTCAAGTAATTCATAATACTGTATGGTAGTCTCAAATTTTTTTCTTGCATATCACCAACAGGAAAGATCTTCGAGCACATAGACCCAGTACCAAAAATATGCATCTCCTTAGTTAAAATTATAAGTAATACTGTATTAATAAGGTGTGCATACATTATGCATAACAATGCCACCATATTCATATAATACCTCTACATAGAGATAAATTACATCAGAAAACAATATGCACAAAATTGAAGTCAAAAGGACTAAAATGAGAAATAAATAGTTCTAAATAGAGTAAGTGAATGAGTTCAAAGGGAAGAACCAGACTCTTAAATCAGTAATGTCAGGAACTACTGTCCCTGTGACCGAGGAGACAGGTCACAGCTCTCTTGCAAGGGTACTCCTAATGTGTGCTCTACAAAGCACATCAAAGGACTCCCTGCGGTCCCACCTATTGCTTATGCCAGACTTCCCCATTCCATGCAGCAGACAACATTTCCAGGCATAAGAGAGTAATGTCAGTTAGCTTGACATAAATGATTTAGAACACAAACTTTAGGGATAGAGAAAAATAGTTTTGCTTTGGAAAATTCAAGACCACCTTAGTTTTAATTATCTGTAGAAATTTAAGAGAGATTTCAGAACCCTGACTGAAGCCTAAGTAGAAAATAACATATTACCCACAAGTTCTTTTTTGCAGTCATTAATAACATAACAATGAAAAGCCAAATTCTGCCAAATTATTGGCAACCATCCTCGTATCACTAAAAAGAATGATCTTATCATTGACAGATGCTAAGACTCAGTGGTTTGAATCACACCATGTGTTACAAATTAAAAGGGCTAAAATCACAGTAATGTTAATATGGAAAAGAATAGGGAAAAAAAAAAACAATTGTTAGGAGCTACAGGACCAACATTTAAAAAGTAAAGTACGTATAACCAACCCAAAAAAGCTGTGCAAAAATTCAATGACACATTAGTCCAGACAGTGCTCTGAGCAAGTCAAGGGTCACTCCACGTAAAGTTTGCCATGAAGAAAAAAGTAGCCATACTGTGTTACTATTTCCATTAGAAAGACAGAGGTAGGTTTACACATAGGAAAGACTGTAAGAATATATACTGAGTTGTTAACGTTACTTGTATGTGAAGGGATTGGAATGAGGAAAACTTTTACCTTTTTAAACATCCGTGTCTCTAAATTTGAGATTTATAAGGATAATTTAACTATTCTTGTAACCAGGAAAAATATGTAACTATTTTAACAAACAAACAAACAAAAACCTTATTGAAAGCAGTATTATTATTGAAATTATTTATATTGAAAGCAATAATATTATAATTAAAAATATATAATAAAATATAATAAAAAACGTACTGAATTAGTGGCCTTGGGTTCAAAGAATCAATGCTGCCACTCACCAGCCATGAAATAGGTGGTCATTGATATTGGTGCTGGTGCTGGTAGTGGTTGCCATTACAGCAAACTGTTTCAACCAGCTGACTGCAAAGGAGCCCTTAAATTTGCCCGAGGCCCCTCTCAATGAATTCTGCCTCTTTCATATATATTGTGTCCCAGCATTGCCCCCTACCCTCTACATGTTGCATTACAGCCTGCTCAAAACGATGGGGTTTTTCCCACCTGCGAAAGAATAACACACATACTAAAAATATCATTTAATGGGTTTTAGCCTTTACAAAAGCCTCTTATATCCCTCCCCTAGACTACAGTCAGAGGATGGGCAAGCAAAACTGCTTGGTGGACGGTGGCATGTGTATATAGAATGGTCATCTCTGGAGAGTGAGAACCACCTAACGGTCTCTCTGTTCTGTGTCTGAATGATTTCTCTAAGCCTGAACAGCCCTGCTTTCTAGTTGTCATCCCCTCTAAATAGTGCGGCACTCTGGACAAGTCCCTTAAACTCTCTGTTTAGGAGAACATTCCAAGCGCATATATAAAAATGAGGCTATCTTTTGTTGCTGTACTGCTTGATGTCACATAAATTAATTTGTGGGTAGCTTCTTGAGTTGTATTTCAACAAACATTTAGCCCGTGTTGTTATGTGCTAGATAGTGTGCCAAGAACTAGACATCAATAAGATACAGTCCCTACCTTTAGAGTTCCACACAATAGTAACTCAAGTTGGTATACGGAAAGAAAAATAAAAGATACACATAGGTTCATTTCTTCACACTAATGGACAAAGAATGCATACACCTAATCCTCAAGGAGCCTACTTGTTATTTGGTCTACATTGGTTTACAGGAACAGAAGTGGGAGGTGAGATTTTTAAAAATCCTTTAGTGAGTCAAAACGCATTTATTAAGCATTCCCTACGTCCATGCCAGGGATACAAAGGCTCCATGCCAAGGACACAAAGAAGATGAAAACTACTTGATGTGAAACTGATGGGAAACAAACAGATTAAAGAAGGAGGCAGTAAGTGCTTGGCTCTGTAACTGGTCAACCACATCTTTCTGGAGGATTTGAGGAATTGCCCCAAGAACAGACACTGGGACAATCTTGAAAGTTCATTTCTTGCTAGGTAAAGAATATAAAAGAAAAGGGATGGCCGGGAATACCACCAGACAAGCGAAAAGAAAGAACAGAAGCAAGCATGAAGTTCTGACTGTACAAGGTTTAGTACAGGAAAAACATGCCGGCACTTAGGGTCCCCTGAAGCTAGCACTGGCAACATTATTAAAATGCACTAAACTGTGAGGGATTCTCAGATCATCTTTAGTAAATAAAGACCCTGGGGCTAAACTCTGGGGATGAAGAATGCGGGAGAGCCATAAAGAGAACCCCCAGTGAGAAGGGACAGCAGTTGGAGACAAGGACCAAATCAGATTTCTGATCTGTGTTTGGGGAACTGTTAGCTCCTGAGAACACTGTCTGTCTTTCAGCAGTTTTCAAACCTTAGTGAGAGAAAGAATTGATGTTGTTTCTCATAAATTATCCAGAGAATCTAGTTCTATGCTTGTGAAGAGAGACAGGTCTAAGGTTTTGCCCTTTTTATTTTATTTTAAACAAACACCCCCATAATGCACATGCAGACCATCAACAGACCACACTCGAGGCACTGCCTCAGAGCTCCACCAAGGGATCTGGGGAAAGAGAGAAAAGATTCCACAGAATTTTTCTCTGGAACATGAAACCTTAAATGTTTCAAAAATATATTGGAGAACTGGAGGCTGTCACTCAACGTGAATACTGAATACTGGCCAGCCGTGCAGAGCGGCAGAGCTAAGACCGGTTCTGTGCATTTGCCCAGAAGCATCAGGAGAGTCATGTGAGCCGAAAAGCGTGTTTTTGCAAATGCCATGAGATAGTAAGAAAGAAATTGCTATTTTTCTGGGCATGTGGCTCATTCTGCTTCACTCCAATCCTGCAGCTGCGTGTTTCCGAAAGGCCGTGGAGATGGTGCCAGCTATGGCCATAAGCTGGAAGGAAAAGCTAAGGTCTGGCGGGAGATAAGGCTGACGGCCTGGGCTTCCACAAAGGAACCAGTCGGCTTCGGCCACTTCCCCAAGCTCAGGTGCATACCCCCCACCAAAGAAGGAAAACAAGTCAGAAATGATATAGAGAGGGCGACACAAAATGAAACACAGGGGAAGGGAGGAGCTTTCCATCCACTGTCTGAACCTAAGACTGCCTTTCAAAAAAATTCTTTGTTTACTGTTCCTGAGGGAAATAGGACAAAAAATCATATTCTTTTATGATAAAGATAAAGGTAAAATGGAAAAACCATTTTAAAAGTGTATGAATTGATCACCAAGTTTTCTATTTTAAAAGAACTTTTTATACATAACTTTCTAGCGGGAAGGCTGATTCTTCTTTAGGAACGTCAATTCAAATATAGATAACATGGTGATTTTTTTTTTTTTAACCTTAGTACATAGACTCTAAAATCACTTGTGTCTCAGCCCTATCTCAGTGCTAAGACTAAGGTCTCAAGGGGTAACATTCTGCAGGGAAAGAGTGACATCTGCAGGAATACTGTGTTTTTACACAGTAAAATCCACAAGAATTCTCAAAAATCAAGTAATTCATCAGCACACAGATGACACACTCAGCCCACTGCCTGGCATACATTAAACGCTCAACAAATGTTATTGTGGCTTGTGTGATGGTAATGGTATAGCTGTGGCATTGCATTTCTTGAAATTAAAAAGCAAAACAAGCCCCATGAAGAAAAGGGCCAGAGGCTATTCCATTTACTCAGATCAATCTTCTGTTTTTCATAGGAACCCTTCCAGACAGATAAGAATCTATCTTCTTTTTAAAGACCTTGCAGAAGGAAAATTCCACAGCCTCCCACATTAGCACCATGGCTCTGTAATCTTCCGCAGGGCCAAGCTTAGGGAAACTTAGTTAAGCATGTAAATTTAGTTTAGAAACTTCCCTATCTCTCCTTTCAGAATAGATACTGCCTTCCCATTTTTTTTTCTGCCTTCCCATTTTAGAACATACCTTCCTTCATCTGTTCAGTGAACATTTGTTGTGCACCTACTATGTGCCAGGCACTGTCCTCTAGCCTGAGTGCAATGGTGAACCAGATACATTTCCTGTCCTTGACGGGTTCACTGTCTGCTGATCATGCAAGATTTCAGGTGTCCTGCCTCCTTTTCCCTGTCTCCCACCTCTTTTTTTTTTTTTTTAATTTATTTTATTTTTGAGAGAGAGAGAGAGCATGTGAGCAGGGGAAGGGGCACAGGGAAAGTGTGGAGTAGGGAGTCCAACACAGGGCTTGACCTCGTGAACTGAGAGATCATGACCTGAGCCAAAACCAAGAGTCAGCCACTTAACTACTGAGCCACCCAGGACTCCTCTCACCTCTTTTTTCAGCTCCTCATTTGTTCTTCCTTATAAACACTGCATGCTGGGAACTTCTCATAATCTTCCTCACTCCCAGCAAAACTATCCTACCGAGGCCAACACTCCAGGGGAACACTAAAATAAAAATTATTTTCTACAGGAATAGAAAAAACAAATGAAAGGACTTATGGTTACATCTTGAATGTACATTCATGGCTAACAAGCTATGCATCATTTATGGGGGCTATTAAATATAATTTTCAATATGCAGCCATTTGGAGATTAAAAATCTTAGTGTAGTGTCTCTGTATCATTTGTGAGAAGTTAAGCCTCACTACTGTTATACACAGTTTAGCCTAAAAAACCCTGATTCCTAAAGTAATGAAACACCGATCACATTCAAGCCTTATTGATTTCTGCTCTGTGGTATCTTCCAGTATATTCAGAATGTTCTAAATTCTAAATGAAATGTTCAGAGCACTTACATTTATAATAGCCCAAAACTGGAAGTAACCCAGATGTCCTTCAACAGGTGTCCGGTTAAACACATGGTGGCACATAAATGGCATGGAACACTATTCAGCAACTGAAAAAAGAATGAACTGGTCATACACACAACATCTTGGATGAATCTCGAAGTAATCATCCTGAATGAAAAAGGCCAATTCCAAAAGGTTATATACACGGCATGATTCCATTTATGTAACATTCTTGAACTGACAAAATCATAGAAACATCGGACAGGTGAGCAGCTGGCAGGGGCTAAGGAGAGAGTGAGGATAAGAGTGAAGTAGGTGTGGCTATAATAGGACAGCGGGAAGGATTCTGTGTTGATGGAAAGAGTCCAAATCAGGGCCGCATCAATGTAATACCGCGATTGTGACAGTGTCACCACTGTGGCAAAGGGCACAGGGCTATCTCTATATATTATTTCTTAAAATTGCATGTGAGTCTACAAAGACCTCAAAATAAAGAGTTTATTAAAAAAAAAAAGATACTGAACACCTAAGGCAATGGAACTACAAAGACCCCTTAAAGGACATTAAATACCTGTAGGAAAGAAGGCAATTACCCTGGAGTGCAGTAAATTCAATTCTATAGTTTGCACAGATGCCGGGGGACACAGAGGAAAAGCACTGGACCTATAACTGGAATAAGGGACACAAAGTTTCCCAGGGGTGTCTGGGTGGCTCTGTCCAGTGAGCATCCAACTCTTGATTTTGACTCAGTCATGGTCTCGGGGGTCTGAGAGTCCGCACCACATCAGGCTCAGCCCCGGGCATGGAGACGACTTAAGATTCCCTTTCTCCCTCTCCCTCTGCCCCGTGTGTGTGTGTGTGTGCATGCGTGCGCACCTGTGTGTGTGTGAGTGTGCCTCCCTCTTTCTCCCTCTTTCTTTCCCCTTCTTAAAAAAAAAAAAAAATATATATATATATATACATACATACATACATACATATACATATATATATACATATATGTATGTATGTATGTATGTATATATATATATAAAGTTTCCTAGAAAAGTGATGCTGCAGTAGAGACCTCAAGTGTTAGCGGGAGTGTCCTGGCACAGAAAGGAGAGAAAGGGTCAAGAGCATCTAGCAGAGGGAACAACATGTGCAAAGGAGACTGAAATAATGTGGTGCATTCAGGAAACTCCAGTTCAGTATCTCATTTGAGTGGTGGGTAAGGCAGCTGAGTGAGACAGGGCTCACTGTAATCCAAACGCAAAGTCTAGGTCAAGCCCTTATTTTAAAGGGCTTGAAGTAAATCCAGTAGGGTATAGCCAGAAACTACAGGTTTGTCTGCTTGTTTATAGCAACAAATAAGATTTAGGTTTTAAAGGGCACAGGGGAAGAGACTGGATTGAGTTGAAGACAGGGACCAGAGGGAGCTGGTGAGACACAGCTGAGATTTAAACGACAGCAGTGACGACAGGAATGAAAAGGGGGTGGAACTGAGAGACTCAACAGGGACAGAATCCAGCAGCACACAGCGATTGTCTGAATGTGAGAAGGGAAAATGAGGGAAGAATTTAGCACGCAACTGCAAATGACTGAAACTAGGATGCTACCCCCCACCCAGGGCAGACATCCCTATTAATAACTGTACTCTTCACAGCTCAAATCAACTCTCCCAGAAGCCCCCACTTATCTATTAGGGTCAGCAAATAAGTTGTACTTGTTTTCTACCTCTTACGTTAGCTGACTTCTGAATTTCTAGATGGATGGTGGTACTATCCATAAAAATAGGTGAAACAAGAATAGAAGAGAAAAATTTTGAACTTGTTTTGGTATGTTCCTGAGTCCGATGGTCATGAGAGACAAGTGGAAATATCTAGTAGGAAACTGGATATTGAGGTATGTAGCCAGGGTAGAGATTTGGGTATCAGTACCCATATACATGGAAACTAAGCCATAGAATCCAGAAGATTAAAGTCTAATTACAGTGTACAAAGAGTGAAGGAGAAAAGGATCAGGAGCAGAACCCTCAGGAACACGGGAATTTGTGAGACGGACAAAAGAAGCGACCACAAAAGAGACTGAGATAATATGCTAAGAAAAATAAAAAGAAAACCAGGAGAGCATGGTTGCTGAAACCAAAGAAGAAAAGAAAGGCAAAATGGTTAGAAATAAGCGCTGCAGATAAGTCAGTAAAATGAGGATTAAAAAGAACCTGTCGACAGAGACATAAAGAAGACAGCAATGGTGGTCGCATCACAGATTTGGGTTTTCTGCAATCCTTACAGAAAAATAGAAGAGCTAGAGAGCAAAACAAAAAAATACACGAAAAGGTTATAAAAATAAATACGTACTATAATATCCCTACAAATCTCAAAACATGAGCAAATCATAAGACTTGTTCCTTTTACAGGTATATGTGAAGGAAAAAGCAAAGGGAGGCCACAAGGCACCTGACAGACTGAGAGATATTCATTGGAAAGGTTGCAGAACAAATTGAAAGCCACAGCTGAACCCAAGAGGGACTCTGTCCAGCCCAGGGAACATAAGAGGTGTGCGGGATGACACAGAAGGGCTGGGGCATTCTAGCCCTTATGAATGCTTAAGATTGACCCCCCAAGGCTCTCAGCCAGGACAGAGCTCCCACCCTATTCTGAGAGAGCTTGCCAAGAGTACAATAGAAATTAAGAAAGACTGATATAACCAGACAAAGAAAAGAAAAGGTGCAGAGAAAAGTGCAAAAGATGAGCTGAGTCAGAAAAGGTCAGGAAAAGCTCTCCATTTTTGTATACAGAAACAACAGCAAAGGGAATTCCAAAAAGTTAGGAACACTGTCTAAAACAAGCAGCCTTCTGAAGTTCAGGAAAAATAAATTTGCATAAAAATGAACAATAAAAAATATAGAGGTCAAATCCCAAACACAGTTACTGTAATAAAAAAGAGAAGAGGGGCACCTGGGTGGCTCAGCTGGTTAAGTAAGCATCTGCCTTTGGCTCACTCAGGTCATGATCCCAGAGTCCTGGGATGTAGTCCCAGCATCGGGTTCCCTGCTCCACAATGAGTCTGTTTCTCCCTCTTCCTCAGCTTCTCTGCCTGCTTGTGCTCTCTTTCTAATATATAAATAAAAATCTCAAAAAGAAAAAGAAAAAAAAAAAGAGAGGGAGGGGAAGGGAGAGAAAACCCTGTAGTGCTGAATTTAATTGGAAATATCAGTATGAACTCATATGGTATCTAATCTTTAAATATAAATATATCAATGCACCATATTGTAGTCTTGAAACACTATTTTCTATTAAGGAAAACCAAGGCTGTGTTAGATTCCTAGGGCAGCTGTAACAAATTACCACAAACTTTCTGGCTTAAAAGGGTAGAAATGTATTCTTTCATAGTTCTGGAAGCTAGAAGTCTGAAATCAAAGTGTCAGCAGGACCAGACTTCCTGTGAAAGTGCTAGGGGAGAATTACTCCTTGTCTCTTCCGAATTTCTGGTTCCTTCAGATCTTCCTTAGTTTCTGACAGCATAACTACAATCTCTACCTCTGTCTTCACATGGACTTCCCTATGTGTCTGTCTCATCCTCTTCTTTCTCTTACAGGGAAACATATCACTGGACTGAAGGCCCAACTCAACCCAGAATGATCTCCTCTTCTATCCTTTAATTTAATCGCACCTACAAAGATTACTTTTCCAAGTAAGGTCACATTCACAGGATCCAGAAGGACATATCTTTTGAGGAGCCACCACTCATCACACTAGTTTGCCCACTAAAATTCATGTCCATCAGCATACAAAATATGTTCACTCCATGCCAACATCCCCAAAAGTCTCAGCCAATTACAGCATCAACTGTAAAATCTCATCTAAATATCATCAGCCCAAAAGCCCCAAATCTCATCAAAATTAGGTATGAATGAGATGCTAGGTATGATCCATCCTGGGACAAAATTCCTCTCCATCTGTAGTCCTGTTAAAGTACAAAACAAATTATCTGCTTCCAAAACACAATGGTAGAACAGGCACAAGATAGACACTTGCACTGCAAAAGAGAGACACTGGAAGGACAAAAGGGGTCACCAGTCCCAAGCAAATTCCAAAACCAGAAGGACAAATTCCTTTAGGTTTCAAGGCCTGAAAATAATCCTCTATGGCCCAATGCTAAGCCTGGGAGCCTATGATGGGAACTTGCCAGCCTCTGTGCCACTGGGGCTCTGCCCTTGGAGATATTCTTCCTTTTTCTCAAAAAATAACACATGGGGGCACCTGGGTGGATCAGTGGGTTAGATCTCTGCCTTCGGCTTAGGTCATGATCTCAGGGTCCTGGGATCGAGCCCCGAATCGGGTTCTCTGCTCAGCGGGGAGCCTGCTTTCCCCTCTCTCTGCCTGCCTCTGCCTGCCTACTTGTGATCTCTTGCTCTCTGTCGAATAAATAAATAAAATCTTTAAAAAAAAAAAAAAAGATAACACATGTTTGCAGCCAAGTAACTCTACTGGGCAGTTTCCTACCTGTAGGATCTTGGAAGTCCAACAGCCTTCCCTCATTTTGTCTCTCTCTGTGCCCTTCAGTCTAAGCTATCAGTGTTTCTGCTAATGTTACATTTTCAAATGTAGCCCCTGTGGGCCCTGGTGGGCCACCTATGTATGTCACGGAGATCTACTCCATTAGACAAGAGAAGGTTCTCCACAGATGTTTCCTGGATCATCCCGTCTCTCTGCTCCTGGTTTCTGCTGAGTTGGTTGAGTAAATCCACAAGTCACAAGCCTAATTTTTTTTTTTAAGCAAAAGGCTGCCCAGCTACATCCCTGACCCTCTCTCTAGAGTGTATTTTTCCAACAATGAACTTTCTCATTTTGGCATCCTTGTGACCTAGACAATGGGAGAACCTCCCAAATCATCAGGGGCCTGAATCTTTTTTGCTTAACAGCTCCTTTCTTCCACTGATCTCCTTCCTTCACATTTTAAGCAACAATGAGAAACCAGGTTGGTCCTCTAACACTTCACATGCCTTCTTCTGGACCTCTGTCTTTACATGTTCATCCTCTGGGCCTGCATGTCTAAAATCTTCCTCTCCCTTCTCTCATAAAGACACAGTCATTGAATTTAAGGTCCACCCTAAATCCTGGAGATCTTAAGCTAAACTGCATGTGCAAAGATCCTATTTCCGGTCACCCTAAATCCTGGAGATCTTAAGCTAAACTGCATGTGCAAAGATCCTATTTCCAAGTAAAGTCACATTCAGAGTTACCAACAATTAGGACTTGAATACATCTCTTGAAGGCTACAATTGATCCCTGTGCAAGGGCTTTCTGGGGAAATGACTGATTAGAAATCTAGAGCAGTAAATTCACATGATGAGCCAGGACCACCTTGACATACCAGAAAGAAAGAAGCTATTAAGACTACTACGGTCACACCATAAGGACTGAGGAGCCAAATCTGCAGAGGTTCCCACTGATCAAAGATGAAACAATTTGAGTATCGATGAAGAAATGAACCATAATGAATTAAAATGATTAAACACCCTTAAACACCATTAAATTCAAGATAATGTTTTTAATTAAATTGGTCCTTGTGAAGATAACAGGAACCAACTTGCTCTCTTGAAACCTAGGTAAATAAAATGAAAGAGTCAACAATCTCGCTTTCCTTATTTGACCTATAACACTAAGTAACCAAACAGTAGATGAGGAGTATCTCCTTATGAAAATTATTCCAGTTAACATATGGAAACAAAGTGACAAAATTTTATCATCACTATTTTGCAAACACCATGAGTTAATGGATGTAGGCACTGAACATCAATGGTTGATAACATCAAAAAAGAACAAAACCGGTCATTAGGTGTCTTCAGGTGAAAGAACACCTTGCCACCTATAGTCTTGCCAAAAGGCTCAAACAGGAATCTGATCGAGCTTCTGGATCTCACTGGCAATTTGCAGAAAATAGAGAGGACAGAGTAACATATGGAACTGCGCCATGGTTCTACAAACAGCAGAATACAGACTATGAGAAAATGTATTAGTTCTTTCACAGATAAACTGTAAGTAATGAAAGGAATGGAGGAAAACCTGTACATTTAAAAAAGGATTAAAAGATAGATCACGTTTTTTTAAAAATGGGTGGACTAAAGCTACCATGTCAAGGGATGTACACTTGGATTAAAAAACCATCAAAAAACCCAAGGGGGTGACTTTTGCCTTTTTGGTTTTTTATTATGTTAGTCACCATAGAGTACATCATTAGTTTTTAATCTAGTGTACCAAGATTCATTGTTTGAATATAACACCCAGTGCTCCATGCAATACGTGCCCTCCTTAATACCCATCAGCCAGCTCATCCACCCCCCACCCCTCCCCTCTAAAACCCTCAGTTTGTTTCTGGGAGTCCACAGTCTCTCATGAAAAGTCAGGGTTTGATTACTTTAGAGGAAGGTTAAAGATTGTGATTGGCATGAGGAATATGAAATGGATACTGGTGTGACTGGCCATTTTGTTGTGGTATGTTTGTTCCTGTATTTTTATTTTAGAATTAAGAGAGTTTTTTTATTTATTTATTTGACAAAGAAAGAGAGTACAAGTAGGCAGAGCAGCAGATAGAGGGAGAAGGAGAAGTAGGCTCCCTGCTGGGCAGAGAGTGCGATGTGGGGCTCAATCCTAGGACCCTGAGACCATGACCTGGCTGAAAGCAGTAGCCTAACTGACTCAGCCACCCAGGCGCTCCTAGAGGTTTGTTTGTTTTGTTTTGTTTAAGTGTCCAATGAGTTTAGCATTTCTGGCAAAAGGAGTTTCAATAGAACTGTAGCGCAAAAGTGAGACTGCAGTGAGATAAGGAACAAAAGGAAAGTTAGAAACGGGAACAATCAATGTGGACTTCTGTTGGTAGAAGTGTGGCTGAGAATGGAAACAGAGAAAGGTGTAAGTTTAAGATGACAAAGGGCAAAGAGAGAGGTTTTCTCTTTTCTTTTTGCTCATTTGGTTTATTTTTTTATAATTTTTCTTAACATATAATTGTTATTTGTTTCAGGGGTACAGGTCTGTGAATCATCAGTCTTACACAATTCACAGTGCTCCCCATGGCACATGCCCCCCCCCCCCCCAGTGTCCATCCCGCAGCCACCTCATCCTCCCACCCCCCACCCCTCCAGCAAACCCTCAGTTTGTTTCCTGAGACTAAGAGTCTCTTATGGTTTGTCTCCCTCTCTGGTTTCATCTTGTTTCATTTTTCTCTCCCTTCCCCTATGATTGTCTTATTTCTCAAATTCCTCCTATCAGTGAGATCATTTGGTTTAAAATGAATGAGACTTGAACAGGTTTATGTGCCAAAGGGAGATAAAAAATAAAGAGCGGGACATTGGAGATGCATTTGAGAGAAGGACAATTGACAGAGCAAAATCCATGAGGAGACTAAAGGGAACATGATACCAAAAACAGGTAGCAGGTTGACCCTAAGTAAGAGGCTAAAAGTGGTCATTTCTACTGAGACAATGGAAAGAAAACAAAAAATCTGTGGTGAACTTAGAGAGGGAGGGCTAACAGCAGAAAGTTGAGGAAATCCCCACTCTCTGTTCTCTATTTCCTCTGTGAAACAGGAAAGGGGTTATCTCCTGATATCGGTGCAGGGGGGAGGGGGGCATAAAGTATTCAGTCAATGTTTAAAATATCCAAAGTGATGCTGGAAGTTCCACAGAGATGGAAAGATGAATTTGTAGTGATAGTAACCCATGCCATTTCGTCATTGTCTTCAGAAACCTGAGTGTCGGATTAAAGAGGATATAGTTAAATTGATGAACTCTTTGTTGTTCATTTGTATTTTCAGATCAGCCTAATGAGGCAGGGGAGCTGATATCATTGGTGAGGAACTGCTAAAGGTGATGGGGAAAGGCAGAAAGGAGAACACGAATAAAATGGGGCCGGGGAGGAAATAACTCTGAGGCTTAAAACACTGAGTGAATAGGGATAAGGGAGAAAAAAACAAATTTAGGAGAAAAGAGAATGAGTTCGTTTTTAATATTTCAAGTTTCTATGTCCAGTGCTAAATGTGAACCCAGATGCCCAGAAAGGAGATCTGGCCTGAAACTCCAAATGTGAGCAGCATTACCTTAAAGAAAATATACACAGTAAAAATAGAATATTTAAAAAAAAAAAAAAACTGAAGAAAGAATCCTGAAAAACATTGAGGCTTAAAGATCAAGTAGAGAAATTGCAGGTATCAAATTCTCTGGGATGGACAAGCCAGAGAGAGGAAAGGGAAAAGTCCAGATGAAAGATGTCCCCCAAAGTCCAGAAAGAGAGTTTGGGGGTGGGGAGGGTCAAAATGTTGATGCTGCTGGAATATGGAAAAGACGCCTTAACTCATGTTTGTTTCCTTACCGTCTAGGAAAATGTGTGGCGCGTAGTTGGAACTCATGGTTGTGCCCATTTCGATACCTGTACGTCTCACTCCAACACCGTTAGAGTTGTAGAAAACGCAGAAGGGGTGTACAGGAAGGAAGGAGGAAAGTTAAGGGAAAGAAAAGGAAAAAGAAAACAAAAAAGAAAAAAAAAATCTCACTCACCCAAATGCTCCGCGGCGGTGCCACGTCTGAGTCCCAGCTCGGTGATCAAGGCTCCAAGTCCCCCCAGACCGCACGCGCCTGTAACGCGCAGACGGGCCCATCGAGGCGGTACAGACTCGCTTTCCTCGCTCCTGGCCCACGCGAGGAGGCAGGGCCTCCAGCTCCTGGAGAACGGCCTCCCCTCCCCACACGTCTCTCGACGTGTCTCACAGGCGCGCGGCGGCGGCTGCCACTTTCCCACTGTGGCTCACCGGGTGGTTCAGTTCCCAACCAGCCAGTGCGGGGGCACGGAGGTCTCCTGCTGCGCGGCCTTGACCCCCACCTCCCCGCAGGTGCCCGAGAGCCGCAGGTGTTCGACTCCCCGATCAGGCCGCTCAGGCCTCAGTCCGGCAGCGGGGCTGGACGGCCAGAGCCCTCACAGTGCCACAGTGCCCCGGCGCTCCGTGGGGCCTTGCGCCCTGCCCTTCTGGGCTCTCCTGGGTCAGATGTGCCCCAGGCCACGTGGCCCCTGCTCCCCTGTCCTACAGCCTGAGCGGAAGAGCGCTCCGCGTTTGCGCTCCTAGACCTGTCCCCGGTCTGCAGGCCTCAGACGCGGGCTGGGCGACGTCCGGCTTTTCAGGCCTGTCCGTTCGTTTCCTTTTTCTAAGCGCGTGACGTCCGAGCGTGCGTAGCTAACAGCTAAACCACACGAGTGAGTCGGAGGGAACGAGCCGGCACACGTTGTGCGGCCCGCACGGGAGTCAGTCTGCCGCGGGCGTCACGGGCACACGCCGCGGTCGGAGCCGCCGCCCTTCTCAGCTCTTCTCGCTACCGTCCCGCGCCGCCGCTGCTCAGCCGCTGCCTCGGCCTCCGGGCACCTCTGAGCACCTTCTGCTTCCGCTTCAAGGAACAGACCACGCGCTTCCCCCCGTGTCCAGGCCCAGTGCCCAGGAAAGACACTGACTGGGAAGGCCCGGGCGCCCGGGTGGCTCAGTCGGTTAGGCCTCCGCGTTCGGCGCAGGTCATGCTCGGGGCCCCGGGATCGAGCCCCGCGTGCGGCCCTCTGCTCGGTGGGGAGCCTGCTTCCCCTCGCTCTCTGCCTGCCTGTGGTCGCTGCCTGTCATATAAATAAATAAAATCTTTTAAAAAATAAGAAAGAAAGAAAAGAAATCCCTGCGCCCCAGGCTCCCCGGGCGCCTCTGCAACTTGCCCGCCCGCCCGACCGCACCGCCCGGTTCGGCCTCGAGCCGTCGTTACGGTTCAGCGCGCATTGTGTCACGTCCGCTGTGACTTCATCAACCGAGGGGACACCTACAAGCGATTCTGCTCAGCTCGCGACACTGGGGAGGTGCTGACCGTCTCGTGTGTCTCCGCGTCAGTTCTCGGCGGTCGGAGAACGCACACGGGACGGCGTCGGCGCTCCGAACGCCGCCGGGGCTCCTCCGGGACTGGACCACACTTCGTCGTGGTGCAGGACCGCGCAGCTGCCCTCCTGCTCCCGCCGCGGCTCGGGGACCCGGGTCCGTTCGACGCTCCCCGCGGATTCCCCCCAAGCAGCCGGGAGGAGTCCGCTCTCGCTCTCCGTTTGCTTCCAGCGAGCTCTCTCCTCGTCCCCTGAAGAAAACGCCGCCGGTCCTCGTCCGCACGGCCCCGCGCTCCTCTCACCGACCAAGACAGACCGGCGCCTCGGCTTCGCGTGTCGGAAACCGCTGGGACGCCCCCGCGCGCGCATCCGTTCCCGCGTCCCGCCGGCCCCGCCCCCGGCCCCGCCCCCGGCCCCGCCCCAGAAGAGGCCGAGGGGTGGGGCCCGCCGCGGCGTGCTGACGTCAGAGAAGGCTGCGACGCCGCCGGGTGCGCGGTGGAGCTGACGGCGGGGACCGGCGGGTGTGATCGCGGAGCGGGGCCTGGGCAGCGGCAGGAGCATAGGACCTCGCGCCGCGTTCCCGGGCTCCGGGGCGGGGGCGGCGGCGGCGGCGAAGCCCCCTCCCCGGGGAGACGGGGCCCGGACGAGCTCCCCGGAGCGGGGACGGCGGCGCAGGGAAGGATGCACCAGAAGCTGCTGAAGAGCGCGCACTACATCGAGCTGGGCAGCTACCAGTACTGGCCGGTCCTGGTGCCCCGCGGCATCCGCCTCTACACCTACGAGCAGATCCCCGTGTCGCTCAAGGACAACCCGTACATCACCGACGGCTACCGGGCCTACTTGCCCTCCAGGCTGTGTATCAAAAGGTACGGGGTCGCCGCCGCCGCGGGGGGCGTGCCGCGGGGGGCGCCGGAGCCCTCCTCCCCGCCACCGCACCTTTTGTCGAGGGTCCCTGCGCCGCCCCCAGCCTAGCGTTCCCACCTGCCGCCTCCCTCCCATTCTTTCCCCCGCGTCTCCCCTCTCGTTACCTGTCTTCTTCCCCCGCCCGGTGCTTGGCCCACGGAGCACGAGTGACAGTTAGTAGGGCTTCGTCGCCACCGCAGCAGTTTCCCCTGCGGCGCTCCGCCGCCTGTACCGCGTTTGCTGCCGCCGGGAACCTCACCCCACCCCTCCCCGACGACGACGGCCGGGTGGTCCTTGCCCAGTGCACACCCAAGCTTTGTTTGTTTTTAGATGAGCCCTGTGGAAATTCCGGTGTTTCGGGCCCAATGTGACGTGTGATAGGAAATTGTATTAATATAATAGGACACAGGTCACGGTGCCATAGGCATTTGCGTAAATATTTATATACACACACGTGTGTGTGTGTGTGTGTGTGTGTGTGTGTGTATCCAGATAGATGGACAGATGTCTCAGAGCAGCCCTGATTCATTCATTCAGCAGGTACGGGGAGCCCCTCCCAGGTGCCAGACCCTGTACCAGGCCATGCCCAGAACTGCAGATATTGCCCTGTTCTTGTGAAACTACTAAGGTTTGGTCTCAGTGACACACATTTAAGAGTGATTACCCTATTGCATAATAACCATTGTGGAAAACGCTGTGTAAGAAAAGGACATACCAGAGAGAAGCTGTCATGGGCACCACCCTCCACCAGAGCCCCCTAGAAGCACTTCTAAGAAAGGAATCTCTTTATCATCTAAACCTTTAAAACCTTGAGTCCCTTGAGTGCTTGGATTTTAAAAAACAAAACCAAAAAATCAGTGTTCTGGTTGTTAGACTAGATTTATGTTAAAACTCACTATATGTGCTTAAATCTAGAACCCCATTTTAAGGGAATGAAGGAACAGGTATTGGTTAGTTCTAGGATGTGGTAGTGACAGACTCTGTGCTGGCATGTGGGCTGTTGAGTTGCTCAGGAAGCAGTCACACATCTGATTCTTGGTCTTCTTTTCAGCAAGGTCTTTCCCCAGATCTTTCTGCCCTGCCTTGAAAGTGTTTTGTGCTCATCGTCACAAGGTGACATTACATTCCGCCCATCCCTACTCAGTGGATGGCCCACAGGCCTTCACAATTTGAATCCTAAGTACTATTTGCCTCCCCAGTGTCTCCTTTGCATAAGTTACTATACAAGAAACCAGAGCCGGGCCCTGCTATGCAGGTGAAGTTCCCAAGGACACAGCAGGTCGTGAATTACCTAAAGTATTTTATTACCATGTAGCAGCAATCCTCTGGATTCTTATGCGAGTGTCCAAATCTCATGGACTGAGAAGTGAAATATGTGTAATGCTCTGATCTTGGGCTGCGGAGTCAAAAAGTCCCGATCTGCCACTTAACCATTTCAGGACCTTGAACAAGGGCTGACCTCTCTGAATCTTACTTTCCCCTTTTGTAAAAAGGAGGGTAATCACAATTCCTGCTTCAAAAAGTAGTAAGAATTAAATGACATTATGTATATAAAATGCTACACAGGGCATGACCCCTAATAGGCACTCAATTAATGGTGACTTGTTACCACCCTAATTACTGATGTTGAAGCTGAACAGAGAAGCAGAACTTCTCACAGAGTAAGAGCAGATTCTCCACAGGCAATATTCTTCCAAGTGCTCTTCCCACCAGCTTGGTCTTGGCCAAGGTCAGCTTTTGCCCTCTCTTCTTCTAGCTGTCAGAGTGACCAGGACAGATTTTGGATGTAAGGAGAGGTTTTGCATGTCACAACTGTTCTGCCAGCACTCTGTTAGTTGGAAGGAGCGTGCCAAGGTTCTGCCTGTCGGTTCAGTCACTCAGGTCACGCCGAGTTTCACAAAGTGAAAAGTTCTGAGGCAGAGGCAGAGCAGCGTACTGACCATCAAACTAGTCCTGTAGTTAATACCTTCCTTCACATCCCTGTGTCTTCACTCCGCCCCAGTGTTAGTAGCCCTTACACTTGATGCTCATACAGGATAAAGCCCAAAATTCATGATAAGAAGATTCACTTTATTCTTGATGATCGTTTGATAGTGTGAGACCCTGTTATGTTTATGGTGTGTAAAAATGGGATAATGAGAACCGTGGTGATTCCTACAAATTCAGTAGGTTAGAATGATACATTGATGCTTATTAATAAGGAATGTGAACCAGCGAATGTCAAAGACCTTAATTCAAACAAAAAGATTAGATTTCACCAGAGAAATGCAAGAGAATTTTAAACAATAATCAGTTGCGTTCTGTCTATAGTTAGAGAAACATTTCACAAAATGAAGGAGCTAAAAGGGACTTGTAGCAGTATCTCATTGACCTCCCTTGTTTTATAATTGAAGAAGCGGAAGCCAGAGAAGTTAAGTGACTTATGATCACAGAGCTACTTTGTGGCTGAGGGTGAGAGTGGAGGGAGGGGCAGTGAGCCTTTTGACTCCTGGCTGCTGTGGTCCAGTCTACACCACCCAGTGCCGCTAAGACTGCTCAGACCAGCTGGGCATTTAGTGAGCAAACGGTACCGATACTCAAAGTAACCTATTGTTCCTAAAAAGGAGAAACTCATGCCACCTAGGAACTAGTTTGGTTTCACACAACCACAGCAAAGCTGTTCCAGCATGCCTATCATAAGAGCCTTTCCAGTGGAACAGTTTGTATTTATTCTGCTTCTCTCGTGTCTGTTTAGCTTTGCGTTCACATTTAGTGTGTGCTGAAAAGGTATTTTAAGTTTGTGGCTAACCTTATACTTAGCAGGTTTTTAGATACCTGCGTTTGAGCATGAAAGTATGGTAGCGAACATCCAGTTTTAATCTGCACATTCATTTCTGTAGACACCTAGCATCCGATCTGAGCAAAGTCCTCTGCCCGGGACAGTGGTGTCATAAAGACGGATGGTGCCAGCCATAGGGAGAGGATAGGCTGGAGGATGAGATGGAATTTATACATCATAACTCAGAGGAGGAAGGAAGTAGTAAATATGATAATAGAGGTGAGCCCCCAAAAAGCTCCAAGACCTCAGGACTGATGGAGACGTGGAAGAATGTAAACTAAGCGAGAAATCCTATTTACAAAGGCAGAGACAGGGTTAAGGGCTTCAAGTAGCGAGTGTTGGATAACTGCCCCCAAAACTGTCCCTAACCTTCTAAATGCTGATGGTGAGCAAGCCAGTATGAATCTGAGATGCATGTCTGTCTGTTTTCCAGTTTGTTTATTTTATCTAATGAGACCGTAAACATCTGGAGTCATTTGCTGGGTTTCTTCCTCTTCTTTACCCTGGGAATATATGACATGACATCAGTATTACCTTCGGCAAGCGCGTCCAGAGAAGATTTTGTAATTTGTTCTATTTGTCTTTTCTGCTTCCAGGTAAGTCATTTCAGAAACATTATTACTAATAAAGAGAGCTTTAG
Source organism: Lutra lutra (assembly GCF_902655055.1). Taxonomy (NCBI): domain Eukaryota; kingdom Metazoa; phylum Chordata; class Mammalia; order Carnivora; family Mustelidae; genus Lutra; species Lutra lutra. Next base: position 206,526,353 of record NC_062279.1, on the reverse strand, counting down.
TCAGACAAGCTTGGGCAAGTGATCTTACATCACAGCCACCACTTGATTTAAAGAGCCCCCAAAATAGCACATAGGTTAGCTTATTCATTTCCATAGTACAAGCAGCAAAAGTGTTTTTATGAGAGTATATTTGGGCTTTACTCTTAGAGTATACTTGAAATCCAGTAGATTTTAAAGATTGAGAAAATGCCTTTCCTTTTCTCCTTCCCTTTTTAGAGATTTCTGTTTTAAGACTAATAATGGGATAGGAACCTCTGTACTCTATTTTCTGGCTGAGATAGAACACTAGTTACTGCTTAAAACGTTTTTCAGAAGATTTCCCATCTTTTTCTTACTTATATGTCTGTGATTTCTGTATTTGTCTTAATTTTATCTTTAAGTTTAATAAATTTATGTAATTTATATACATATATAAATGTATCTGTCTTAATTTGAATGTCTTATTTTGCTAGTAGTGATCTTTTCTATTGCTTTAGTGTTCGTTTCCTTTGGTCTTTTTATGCTTGCCTGGTTTCAAATGCTTTCAGTTTCTCCTTTCTACCTTTTGTATTTGTTAGTTCCCTAGCACTTTCAGTTTTCTTCAAGGATTGGTAAAATTCCTTTAAAAGTTCTATAGAATAGTTTTAAAAACAATTCTAAAGAAGAAAACAAATGTGGGCTGAAATCCTGCTGACATTTTTAAAATTAAAAAAAAAAAAATTCAGAGAGTACAGAAAACATACAAATTAAAAGCTGTCACCCCCTCCCCACTTCCTGCAAATGCAGGCCAGCACTTCCGGCAGTTAACCTGTGGCTACTGTGCGAAAGGTGCTTCTGTGCCAGACTTCAGCTGCTCAGATGTTGCTTTCATGAGACATCATTTAATTTCAGACCATCATTCAACTCAAGTTCACACTTCGGTGTCAAAAGACTAAGAACACATTGGGAACATCACCCTTCCCCTTTTTTCCTAATTCTAGTTTTTGGAATAATATGTTGAATTTCGTTTAGGGAAAGAATACTCTTGTATCTTCGTTGTTATTATTATTTGATTATTTATACTTAAAGAATACTCATTTTGTCCTCATTGCAGCCTAAACCTCTCTTAGCCGCCATCTCTGGTTTTAAAAAGGAAATGAATCAATTTCTTTATACCTTAATTTTTAGATGTATCTTACAGACTAAGATGCTCTTAATAACCATTAATAAGCAAAACTGGTTTATACTCTCCTGTTAATTATATGAGTAGGCTCTCCTTTGAAAATCCCATATGTTTTCCTCTACCCCTGGGCCTGCCCTTTATTCCTTCACCATCCAGCCACAACTGACATTAGTTCAAGGAAAGCATATTAATCTTCATACTGGTTTAACAAAACAATGCATTGCAGAACAGAAAAACAAATAATTACAACTGCCAATGAAGAAAAACCCAGAATATGTTACAGTGACTTGCTCAGGATTATTCAGCAGGACGGTAAAATAGTGCAGTGATCTTTGTTACACACTGCAGAAGTTGCTAAAGGCAGCAAGATACTAAAGACAGCAGATTTTCCCAACTGAAAACTGCCATCTCCGTTATTTTTATTTTATTAAATTTATAACTTGTGGACTCAGTTTTCTCAAATTCTTAGAGTCAGCAGGCGGCATGGTAAACCACAAATTAAGATTCATTTACATTTAGGGGCTCCTGAGCGGCTGAGTCAGTTAAGTGTCCGACTTTTAATTACTGCTCAGGTCATGATCTCCTGGTCTTAGGACCGAGCCCCACGTTGGGTATCTGCACTGGGTGTGGAGCCTGCTTAGGATTCTCTCTCTCTTCCTCTCCTTCTCTCACTTTCCCCTTCTCTCTCACCCCTCACTCTCTCAAAAAAGGAAAAAAGAAAATAATTGATTTACATTTAATTTTAATTTAAAAGACAATATTTTTTTCTCTTTCACTTCTACTATTTTATTATATGCTTAGTACCTTCCCATGAACCAGATTTAATAAGAGTACATCCTGAATAGTAGAATGAAATTTCAGGGGCTTTGAACTTTCCCAGAGGTCTTTCGGACTTAGGGAAGAGTAGAATCCAGGAATGCCTTTCCCTAGATTCAGTTCATTTGCATTAAGTTCCATAATCTACAGCCAGGCACTAAGCTAGGCGTCATGAATGTAGTGCTGAACAAAACCAGCCTGTCCTAATGATTGAGTCACTTAGGTAGGAGGGCAGAAGGGAGAGTGAGGCAGGGATTTAAGCAGATAAGATTAGTTTATGTAAAAGCCCAGAAGCAAGAGACCATCCAACAGTTTCTGGACTGGTAGGGGTTGGCCTTTGTGGTTGGCTCGTGGGAGAATGGAGAAGGATGAGGCTGGAGGGAGGCAGGAACCTGAAAGTATTTGAAAAGTATTTGGTTATCATGCCAAGGAGATTAGATGTAGGATGTCACCCTCCAATTATCTTTCTGCCTTGATGGAGTGAGATAGTCCACAGAAGGAAAGTTTCCAGAAAACTTTATTATCTAAATTCAATTTGCCAGATAATTTTTCAGTTTTTTTTTTAAGGAATTCTGATAATAACACATTTCTTTTAAAATGGATTTCTTTTAATTTTAATGGATTTCTGTTCTTTTAGAACAGATACTAAGTATAGGTTTACTTTTTAAAAACTCAGTGCTCTCTGTTAACACTATGTATTTTAATTTCCTTTTAAAAAGTGTAACTTTTCTCTTTGTTTTCCTTTTCCCAATGAAATTAGCCTTATTGTTGTTTCTTAGTATTACTATAAAATATACTCACGTCGGAATTCAAACAAAACAGTGTATGCAAAAAAGTAAAAGCCATTCCACTTTGCAGAGGTAGCCATATTTGGCATTTGTGTATGCACAGCCGCCTCCCATCTACCTGGCTACCTATTTCTGAGCTGTGATCATCTCTGCTTGCTTTTTTGTGTCACTCAGCATTGTGACAATGAGATCTTTCCTTGTCAACAAGAATACACACCGTGGTGTCCTCTAGACTTAACGGTGTTTAATCTCAAAGGTAATCTGAGAAAACAATAACCAAACTTCCGAGAGTTGTGTTTCATTGGGTCAGTGAACTCGGATTTGTGGGCTTCCTAGCCTAAGCCACAGACTGATGAAGACTTCCGACTGTGGACAAGAAAGGACATTGTGGCTAGGTATGTTGTTTTGAGTATTGATATTGGAGCTGTGGGGCCTGATTAGGTTTGTTTAATGACCAGACTGTAGACTAGCTAGCTGACCATTTTTCTACCTGAGCAGCTGCTTACAAAACATTTATTTGACCTACTTCCTATCATTTATGCTTCATATTACTTTGTGCCATTTGCTGCACCCCTGCTGTCACTGGCTTAGTAGGCTCTTGTCATTGCTCTCCAGGGCTACTCCTGTAACCTCCCATCTCAGCCTTTCTGTAAGGCTGCACTTAAAATCTTCAATAGTATCACACTTTGTCCATAATATTGACGTTAAAACTCTCTGTCATAATTGTATTATGAAGGGCCACACAGCATTCCTTGATGGTTCTGTCTCTCAACTCTGCTTATCCCGTGGCCCCTCCAGTACACACCGGGCCACCTGTATTGTGTTTATTCTAGATGACGGCTGGAACCGCCTTTCAGGATCCAGCTCTGGTGGCAGCCCTTCTGGGAAGCTCTTCTCCCCGCCACTTCCCCCACCCAACAAATGCACACACACACCCACAAACCCAGGCCCCTCTCGCCTCTGTTTTCACACTGTGGCTTCTGATAGCACCACTCATTTGTCCACTTGTTTCCCGAAAACCTGTCTGTCGTAGAGGTCTCACCCTTGTATCCCCAGTGTATGACACACAGCAGGTATTTAATGGCTGAAGGGAGTTCAGCCCTGGAAGCCTTATCAATCTTCAGAGCAGCTGCCCGAATCGCATTAGCTTTGCTCTCAATTTGGCAACATAAAAAGTCAGCATAAGTCCGTTATTTTTTTCTTGGACACAACAAAGCTGTGCATAACTTACATCCCAAAAGTTGACTGTAGACAATGAAATTTCATATGGACATGGGAAGTCTTAAGCGTAAAAAGCAAAATTGTAGAACAGAATGTATTATGTGATTCCATTTGATTAAAAAGTATATAGCATGTGTTTGGATGTGTGGACTTGTAGGTCGTAGGTGTTCGATACATTCGATGAAGATATCTAGGACACGTATCACATGTGATCAGGAGCTACTGCTGGGGAGTAGCTAAGTAGGAGGACCTTATGGTTTTACATCACACAATCTGATGTTCTTTGATCTTCTCGTGGGTACTTTTTAAAAAGGAAACTCATTCGTGAATCCAAATAAGCTTCAATATTTTAAAAACATTGACTTTATATCATTTTCCCACTGCTGTGCTACTTATTTAAAATTTTATGTTATAAAACAGCTACCATTTTAAATTTCTTTATTACTGTTAGCCTCATTTTACCCATAAGGAACCTGAGACCTAGAAAAGTGACATGGCTTACCTTATGGCACAAAGCCAGAGTCCAGGTTCAAGTTTGTTTTGCCAGAAAGCCTGGACTTGACCTAACCACTTCACTGAATGTCACACACGAGTTGCTTTCATTCCTTTTTGTTTCACTTTGCTGAGATTCGTTTTACTGTCCATAGGTCTGCATGCTTTGCTCTGTGGGCTATCATCTTTTTTCCTGCCATCGATCAGAAAAAACCTGTCGAAGATGGATGGCATTAGATTATGCAGGAATTTCTATTGGAATACTGGGATGCTACGTCTCTGGGGTGTTCTATGCATTTTATTGTAATAACGTAAGTAACTTAAAACATTTTACATTCTACCTTTCCAGTAGGTCTTCTGTTTTCTTGCCATGGTTCCTTTGAACTTCTGAATAAACACATAATTAACTTATAGAAGAAATATGAGTCTTATATATGTATAAACTAATTTTTCAGAAGGTCCCTGTGATCTCTAATATCTGTTACTAGATCCAAACTCATTTACTGATTTTCCATTGAAATATATAAAGATTATTTCTGAAAATGGATGTAAACACTAAGTTATTAATGTTTCCACTAAATCCCTGTAACTACATGATTCTTCAGATGCACATTACATGTCTTTTATGTTTATAGAGCTGAAGTTAAAGTTAGTGCTTGATAAAATTATGAAGCTGCCTGCTGCTTTCCATTTCCCCTGATCCTTTACTCCTCTCTCAGTGAAAAAAATAAAGGGCTTGTCTGTGAGCATGTTGACTAAGTTCTTCGTAAGAAATACGTTTTCCTTTCTTTAGTCTTCTATTTGGAGGTGAGCATGGAGACAGACCAGCTGGGTGATGAGTGACTTAAATAGGTATCTCTTCTGAGGTAGAGATCAACTCTGCTTTGGAGTCTGAAGTCACAAAAGTTACTTGTTGCCCTGTGCAAAGCAGCATTTGAAACACTGCTTTCGGATTATGTTGGCCCAGCAAACTGCGGAATATAATCCTGTCCCATCACCTCATGTCCCCACCAAGGAGGTAAACAGTCTTCCCCTGGGCCCTGTACCTCTGAAGGCCTCCCATTCCGGAAGCCCTCATCAGCTCTGTTCTCTCTTCTTCCTGCTCGCCTACCCTTACCCTTTTCATTTTCTTTTGTCTTTTAGTTCCCTCCCTTTCAGAGCCAGGACAGAGCTGTGCAGGGGCAGTGTACGTACTAGGTGCTGGTAGTCCTGTTCGCAAAAGACCGGAGCCTTCCTCCCCACGGGCCCTCACATGTAACAGGTGCTCCAAGCCGTCCTCCCCAGCCTTCGCGTCCTGGGAAGATCGGCTGTAGCTCAGGATCCCTCTGAACTGAGAATTCCTAAGTGGGACCTTTGTCTCTGCACAATAATAGAGATAACTGAGCTAAAGTGTAAAACTAGCAAAGAGAAAAATCATAAATTTGGTTTGAAGTAAGAGAATTATTGATTGTAGCCACTTAACATATGAGCCATTTGCTTTTTAGGCCTAATTACTTTGGAACATAAGCATTTAATTAAATATATGTGCAGTTAACCTTGTAAATTGATTTGATTTTAATGGTAAGTTGTTCGTATCTGCTCAGGTTTCACTTACTCATTTTGCTGGAAACCATTTATATCTTAGAAAATTTGGTATAAGCTGGTCAGTAGGAGCTTGTGAGTGCAGTCATGTCATATTTGAATTGTTTTACTTATTTTAGTCTTTCTCTGAAAGCTGACCTGATTTCTGTTTACTTTTTCCCACATATACCCAATAATTCAGGAGGGTAGTAGGACTAAATCTCTTTTCAGAAAAGCTCGGTTACCAAGAGAAGAGAGAACCACCAGAGCTAATGATCATTTAAAGGAAAATCATTTTCTTTCCTCTGGGGCCTAATCATTTCCGAGTGCTCCGAGTGCGCAGTTGCTGTAGCGGCTCTTTGTCTTCGAAGGGGTGCAGGCTGCATTGAGAGTGAGATCGACAACTCGGGACCCTTCATTTGGGGGGTGTGCGTGTGGGTACAGGTGAACCAGACGGTTTGACGTGCCATTTCAGGAAGCTTCCAGTCTCACAGCGGTCCCTGCAGCCCAGCGTAAGAACTCTGCCCCGTGAGGTGCTGGCTTTTGAGCTTCAGCTGCTCATCTCGATACCCAGACACTCTGTAAGCCCTTCAAATGTAACGTGTTTCAGAATGCACATTCATGATTTCCCATTCTCCCTCCCCCGCCACGCAAACACCACACCTGCCTTATCTGCTCATTTGCTCCGAGAGCAGAGGCCGTGTGCATGGCCTTTCATGATGGAGACGGCCTGGCCATCCTCTCCTGCCTTCTCACACATCCCGTCAGCCATTAAGATCTGAGTTTATTTCTAAAAAGTCTCCTGACTCTGCTGCTCACATCTGTATCTTCCTTGTTCAACGGGAATCCAAGCCTCCATTCTCTTTTTGAGTTGGTTATTCTAGTATCTTCTAGCCGGCTTCCCATCCCCACTTTCTTCTTCACACCGATGTCAGCGTCACCTAGTAAGTCAGTGCGAGAAGCAGGCCCGTCCTCATCCTTAAAGACCCCGCTCCTCCCCCAGCGCCGGCGCGTTAGAGCTCCAAGTCCCGGGCCTTACAGGACTCTGCCTTCAGCCTTGCTTCTCGAACCGTTCCCGCTGCACGTGCTGTTCCTTTGCCTCAAGGACTCCCCCTTCCCACGCAGTCGTGTGTACTCCTCAGGCAGCATCTGCCTAGACGCCCTCTCTCTTCTGTGGAGCGTTTATTCGCGGCTGCAGGGAGCAAATGCCCCCGACCCCCGGGGCTCTACAGCGTTGTGTCCCAGCTCGGTTACAGCATGTCTCATCGGGTCCTGACGATTCTAACCGTCTGTCGGTGTCTGCCCTGCCACAGTCTGTGAGCTCACCCACTGGGAGAGTCCGCGTCCTCGTCAGCTTCGTCTGCGGGACTGAAATCGTCCCTGGCATGTGACAGTCCTCCAAAAATGCTTTTGTGTGCATCAGTGTGGTTTCTGCCAGCTCTGTCATCCTGAGAAACCTAGTGGCCGTGTGGAGCACGTGGTGTTTTAAGGAAGGAAGTTAATTATGTTTAGAAAGGGGAAAAAAAACATAAATAAGTTTGGAATGTGTAATGTAAAACCCGGAATGGCTCTTTCCTTCTCTGACGTTGCATGACAACTGAAACTCGGTTTCCTTCCGCCCAGTACTGGCGCCAGGTGTACCTGGTCACCGCGCTCGCCATGGTCCTGGCCGTGTTCCTCGCACAGACCCACCCCAGTTACCTCACGCAGCAGTGGCACAGGCTGCGCTCTGTCATCTTCTGTTCCATCTCGGGGTACGGAGTGATCCCTACGCTTCACTGGGTTTGGCTCAATGGAGGCGTCGGGGCTCCTATTGTACAGGTGGGTTGAGTGGGGTCGATGTTCTTCTTTTTTGTCCTTTCCATTGTATTCATTTTGGGTAAAGTACTGTAATCAGACCAGGTGGGTGGGTCTCTGTCATTTGAGAAAATGCTTATATTTGCATATTAATGCCCTCATGTTCACATCTTTATAAATTAGCATGCCTTGCAGGAAAGAGAAGTGTAACTGCTGCGTTTTTCTAAGATGTCTTTATGTGAAATGATACGTTCTTAGTTCTCCTTCTGCCACCCTCAGGGTATTAATGCCTAAGTGCTTACCAGTGCAGGGGAACTTCTAAGTTTCCAGCTTTGTTAGCTGCGGCAAAGGTAATGCCAGTGAGAACACAAATGTGGAACTAGGAGGGATGGATGGATGGATGGATGGATGGATGGATGGAGGGATGGATGGATTGATTGAATTGGGGGAGGAAAAGGAGCTGGAAAAGATTTTTCCTTGGACCTGTTGATTTGGAGGCACCTGTGGGACGTAAAGGTGGAGATGGAATTGGAATTCAGGTCACAGTTGGGAGACTAGTGATCAAGATTTGAAAATCAATACTGTATTGGTAGCTGGAGCCCTGAGAGCATGTCCCACCCACCAAGGACAACATACTGGCAAGTAAAAGAAGAGCTTTTAGAGGTAGGTATTATGGGGCAAGTCGTGAGAATGCCTCCATATTCTGGAGAAAGGGATTAGAAATAAGACTTAAGATCTCAGAGATCCACATAAAAATGCTTTAAGAAAGCACTTGAGAGTAAACTTAAGAATTTTTAACATCACGGGGCGCCTGAGTGGCTCAGTGAGTTAAGCCTCTGCCTTTGGTTCAGGTCATGATCTCAGGGTCCTGGGATCGAGCCCCGCATCGGGCTCTCTGCTCAGCGGGGAGCCTGCTTTCTCTTCTCTCTCTGCCTGCCTTTCTGCCTACTTGTGATCTCTCTCTCTCTGTCAAATAAATAAAAAAATATATTTTTTTTAAAAAAAGGAATTTTTAACATCAGTAAATATGCCAGGAAATCTAGCAGAAGTAATACACTTGTTGCAATGGGGTCTTTTCTGGAATAAGGGGATTTAACTGCAGGTTTTATACAAAAGGATCACATATTTTTTAGAAGACAGAACTAAGAGTAGGCTTATATGTGCTTGAATGAAGTTGGTAACAGCATGATGGAAAGCATTTGGGTAAAAAACTAGAAAGAAAGGAAATTCTGTGATCTAGCAAATCGAGTGCTATGACTTGGCCAGCCACTTTGTCAGCTGGAGAACAGGGTGATGCTTTCTTCATAACATTAAGAAATTGGGAGAAAGTGAGACAGTGGTGATGAACTTCAGTGATCCTAATAACTGAAAACCTCATTTCTCTGCCAATTTTAATTCCCTGAATATAAGTTTAAGAAAGTACAATGGTGAACTACAATTCTAGATTTAATTCTAACCCGAAATGAATAACTGGTTATTGACAGAGAAGGGACCAGAATTTGACATGACATAAACACATCCCTTTTAAGCTTATAATGAGAAAGAGAACCAGACCTATTGAGCCAGTAGATTTTTGAGAAATTCAGAAAAATATGGGTGCTTTCCTGGTTTCAGAAATCTTACAATAGAAATATGGTTGAGGAAAAGAGTGGTTCTGAAAGATAGAAATCTAATGTGATCACAGATCATTCCAGTGAAGAAGCAGAGGGAGACTTCCTGAGAAATTCTCCAATATGCTGTAATTTTTAAAAGATGGGGAAAGAGAGAGAGACTTAAACAAAGATGAAAAGTTCCAGAAGGGTTAATTCTGGGAAGCAGGGTATGGTTGTGTTCTCATGTTCATTATTTTAAGAATGTAGGATTTCAGGAGGGCCAGGATAATTGTCAACTATGTGTAGAGAGAAGTAATTTGTCTTTATTTCTTTTTGTTTGTTTGTTTGTTTTTGTTTTTTAAAGATTTTTATTTATTTATTTGACAGAGACCACAAGTAGGCAGAGGAGATAGGCAGAGAGAGAGGGGAAGCAGGCTCCCCGCTGAGCAGAGAGCCCGATGTGGGGCTCGATCCCAGGACCCTGGGATCATGACCTGAGCTGAAGGCGGAGGCTTAACCCACTGAGCCACCCAGGCGCCCCTGATCTTCAGTTTTTGCTTATTCCACTGGTACCTCCAGTCCCCATACGCGTTCCACCCGCACACCTCTAGTTGGGGTGTCCTTAGGACCTTCAACCGTGGTACAGTTCTGGCTCCCTTAGTGCCCTCACCGTTAGAGCACTGCGCTCTACTTCTGCGGGCCATTTCCTACAGGGAGGAAGAAGGAAAGGGAGAGAATCCCAAGTAGACTCTGCGGGGTGCAGGGAGCCCCACAGGGGCTTAGTCTCACAACCCTGACACCATGACCGGAGCCAAAACCAAGAGTCATGGACGAAGCCAGCCTAGTACCCGTTTCCTACAGCAGTGAGAACAAGATTTCCATAATTGGAGACTATCTACAATTAAGATTTAACAAGGTTAAATTCCACCTATGACTTCTACCTAATCTGTGAATTAGATTCCTAATAAATGAGGAATTCAGTCACAGGAAAAAGATCTGTGAAAAAATGTTTTGCTTTTCAGGACTTTGCACCCCGTGTAATTGTGATGTATGTGATTGCTCTTCTGGCTTTCCTGTTCTACATTTCCAAAGTTCCAGAGCGGTACTTTCCAGGTAAGTATCACTTTCATGGTGATCTCGCGACTTTCTTCTAAATATATGGTAGAAGTATATGCTTCAGTATCAAAAGTTAGTTTTTTTCAATGTTATTGGTTACAGAACAGCTCTCCTATTGTCAAATGTTACCTAAAAGCTTAACTTTCAAAGGACTTTCACAAACTCGAGTGCAGTAGATGAGCTCACCACCATTTCCTGATTATGAGCTAGTGACAGAGCTAGGAGTCTTCTGACTCCCAAACTCTGCTTTTTTTGTGGAATACTAATTATCAGTTACCATTGACTTCTTTATAAACCAACTCAACTTAAAAAATAATTTATGTATGTAGAGATCCACAAAACAAGAAATAAGAAAAGAGAGGAAAATAAGATAACAAAAAGAAGCCAGGGTTAGGATCACTTCACCATATATCCATTCTGAGTTTCTAAAAGTAGATAAAGGCCGCCAATCTGCCTTTCAGCTTCCTAATACCCAGTGCTAAAGGGAAAATACGTAAGTGAAGGGTCTTCACGTCTGCAAGATATACACAAGCTAGTACCTCAATAGAAGGACAGATTTCCCTGATTCTTCAGTCCAGAAAAAAAAAACCACCTTTGATAGAAAATAACTAAGAGGACACTGGGTGGAATGAATAATGTTGTCCAAAATCTGTATTTGCTTGTTTAGGAACGTAGGTCTGGAGTCAGACTGCTGGGCTTCAAATCCACGTCACCCTCTTACTAGCTGCACGAGCTAAAGAAATTACTCGTGCTTTTTCGGGTCATTTCCTCATCTGAGTCTGGAGATCATACTTTCTCTCATGGTGTTGTGAGGATTACATGAGAAAGTGTACATGAACCATTTAGCAAGTTCCTCACGAGTAGTAAGCACTCAGTACGAGTCAGCAACTATTGTGATGGTCCTTCCTTGACCTCAGTCCCGGAAGTGGAGGATGCAGTTGGGTAAGGGACACAGTGACAGAAGTCTAGGGATCTTTGGCTTGAGTCAAGAGAACAGAGTGCGTAGAGCAGTGATTTTTTGATGTGAGGAGCTAGACGTAGGACAGTGTTCACTTTCAAACTGCAGACTTGTCCCTCCTTCCTGGGTTAAGAATGTCTTCCACAGTGAATTGAAGATAGGATTATGCTACTCATAATGCATGTTGGAAAGGAAAAGGATGAGAAACCCTGATCTGGAGAATGTATAGATCACAGGCTTTCTTCCGTGAACTTGGTTGTCACCGGTAAGTTTTAAATAAGAGTAAGAAGAACCTGAGGGTAAACATTCGGATTCCAGAGCATAAGTGGGACATGACCCTACATTGAAGACTGGCCCTCCTTCAGGGAAAGCCACAATTTTCCTTAGGAAACGGTTCTAGCAAAATACATTTTTGTAGCACCTTAATAATTCCTTTTTTTTTTTTAAGATTTATTGATTTATTTATTTGACAGAGATCACAAGTAGGCAGAGAGGCAGGCAGAGAGGGGGAAGCAGGCTCCCCGCTGAGCAGAGAGCCCGATGCGGGGCTCGATCCCAGGACCCTGGGATCATGACCTGAGCCGAAGGCAAAGGCTTTAACCCGCTGAGCCACCCAGGCGCCCCTTTTATTACTTATTTTTTCATGAACTGAACCATGACATTTTTCTACATTACATAATTGTAGCCATAGTATTTTTATGCCAGAAGTTTTTTATGCCAGAACTTTCATACCGGAAGTTTCCAGTTGTCTAACATAGGATCCCTGTAAAAGGTCAAATGTTACATAACTTAACATTTCTCCCAGATGAGATTGACTTAAACCGTGCCCCCATAGAGCTGAGTGTGTGGCGGTGTGGGCAGGGTGGGAGCAGCAGACATCCGGAGACCCTACGAGATGAAAAGCTTCATGGATAAAAGTGATAGCTCAGATGCTTTTGAATGAGTGGCTTAGAAATCTACCACGTCTCCCCAGTCCCCGTTTATGACCTGGCTGTAGAGAGAACCGTGCAGCAGTGAGAATGGTGGCTGACTACTAGGAAATCAACAGATTGACACTGAAGAACTTACTTTCAGCTCAGTTACATCTTCACAAACGTAGAAACAGCACAATGGTGTCTGACGGGGTCCAAGGATCCCCAAAGGTGTCCATGAACACAATTGAATATATCTATGATACTTATCTACTTATCTGATAATGTGATCAGTTTTCTTTGTAATCCTCTGTGTTTTGTGCTTTTGAAAATGAGTCTGTGGGTTTCACTAGACTGTCACAGTACACCGTGGCACCAAAAAAGGCTAGGAAGCCCCACAGAAAGGATTGTGTGGACTTACAGTTTAAAATCTACGCACTGTGCTCTTCCTCTTGGTAAGAAGAGACAGGAATGGTGACTGCGTATGTTTACATGACATGACCACAGAAGCACCATCAGTAAGGAAAAGAGAGTTAATCTAAATTTCTACAGCTCTGGATTTCATTTATTTTGTTCTTTTTCAAGAAGCTTCTCGCGTGTCAATTATCTAATCCCCTTGGAATTTAAGCACAAAGAGAAATAGTTGTAAGGTGTGTGTGTGTGTGTGTGTGTGTGTGTGAACTAATCAACCTCAGTAACGATGAAGCCATACTAATTACATTTTGTGGATTAGTCCATGGCACATATATCCAGATAAGTAACACATGAGACCGGGGAGACGAAAAATCAGATTCCTGAAATTAACCAAATTAGTTTGGAAGACACATTTGGAATAGTATTTCCAGAATTCACCAGTGTCCTTAAAGTAGACCCAAATATGAATTCATCCTTTAAAAAAAACTTTGGGTTTGAATGAATCTCCTGTCAGTCTCCAGGTGCTCTGACGCTGCCAAAATCTTTTTGCTGCGAAGCCATTATTTCCAAGTCCAGAGATAAAAATATATTCGTATTTTAATATCAAAACATTAGTCAATATTCTTGTGTCTCTGCCTTCCCTTCTAGGACAACTAAACTACCTCGGATCAAGCCACCAGATATGGCATGTCCTTGCAGTAGTGATGTTATATTGGTGGCATCAGTCTACAGTGTACGTCATGCAGTACAGACACAGCAAGCCATGCCCGGACTATGTTTCACATTTGTGAATGCAGGTATGGCCGCCTGCTGTATACGGTTGGTAAGCAATATGTCACAGGGAGTCGTCCACCCCACTGTTTCTAAGGTTCACATTAGTTTTTCCTCTATCCTCCTATTTAATATATCATGAGTAATACTTTATAAAAATGGAAGAATATACTTGGGAATCTGTAATAATAACTGCTTTCCAGCCCTTAAAACTACTAATTTGCTGCTTGTACAGAAAGTGAAAATTAGTTGACAATTAGAACGATGATCGTGAAACCAGTGTAGAAAGAGTATTAGTTTTACTTTACACCAGCTTCATTTCCTTAGGAAGGCCTTCACCTCCATTATAAAACGGAGTCATCCTGTGTGATTCCTTTAATAGAAGATACTTACAGTAGTGGATCCAGTCGAAGTGCCTCCTCAAGGCCAGGGTTGCAGTAGCCTGTGCTTAGCACAGCCAGGAGTGCCGTTCTGAGTCCTCACTCGCCTTTAAATACACGGGTTGTGAGAAACTGGCACTTAAGTTATGATTTCCTTTAGCTGTAGGCTCCCTTCTCTTTAGGAACGTTGGATTTGTTAGTTTGCTAGAACAAAAACTTTAAACCTTCCCTCCCCTGAGTTGAGAGAGGCATTAAGAGGAAAAGAACTTGCATCGTCATTTCCCCTCCGATAAGAATCACATTAAAAACTGAAGATATGATCAGGCAACAAATTCTGTGGTCTGATAGCTAAGGCTTTTCCGCTTTTTTTTAAGCTTTTTAATTTCAAGGACTATTACTCAGTTCCATATAATAACGGCACTCCTGCCAGTGATTACAGATTTTTCATTCCAAAATTCCTGTAGCAAAATAAGAGTTTCACCTCTCTGAATTTGCACTCCTACTAAATTTCCTGATGGGTGGGAGTTCCCAGTTACATGGGTGCTACTTTCAAGGCCACAGAGTCCAGATGGCCCAGGGTTGACCCTGAAATGAACGTTAAGCCTTAGAACAAAGTCACGTAGATGCCCCAGTTGACAGGATTATTCCCCCGTACTCTAGTCTTTCCCTGTTTATGCGCATGTGAGCATTTTACTGACAGTGCAGAGTGTTGGTAAACACGATCTCATACTTGGGCCTGAAGCATTTATATATCTTTATTGTATATGCCTAAGAAATAGATCTCACCACCCCAGCATACATGCTCTTCTCATTCCTTGGTCTTTTCGTGTGTGTAAATTAGATCCCTTTGGACGCATTCACAAAAACACGTTCATCGGGATATAAAATATTATCCAGATTTCTTAATGGGTTCACATGAGTTGCTTTAAATACTGGTGTAGCTTCAAAGCACCGGAATTAGTGTTGATTGAGGGTGAAGCTTACTTCCACATTGCCATTTCTGTATCATATTAGGGATGTTACTTTAATGTGCCTCAGTTTATATATCTGTAAAATTTTGGTTTCTTTTCGGTGTAGTGTTTTTGGAGTATAAATTCCCCATGCTAGCATCTCAGCACAGAGAATCTTCCCAGTAGGCTAAGGGCGCTGTATTGTACCATTATGATGATGAACACACTACTTTGAAAATGGCTACCTTGCCTCCTAAGGCCAGAAATTTGATTCCTATGCTGAGTGATAAAAAAAGACTTTGCTGTAATGATAATAGGATGTATTTTCCCCAAAACAACCCTTAGGGGTCTAACGTGGTATTGTTGATTTTAAATAAGATATTTTGTCATTTTGGCCCAATAAAATACACTGAGAATAGTTAGAATTAATTTAAAAATAGAAAAGTCTAGTTATTTTAGGCCTGGTACCATTTTACTATAAAATCTTCTCAAAATAGAAACACTGAACTTTAAGCTCTATTTTCTCTAAATTTTTTAAAAACATTCCTGGTTTTTTGTTAGAGAGTGTATGAATTATCTAATACTTGCCATCCAAATTAATGGATTAAAAAGGCATACTATGTTTGACTGTTTTTTGGTTTTTTTTTTTAATTTAAAAGGCATACAAGTCTGACTGTAGGGAGAATTCTACCATGGGAACATGTCATCTTTTTATGAAAATGTTAAATATTGTAAGGAACCTATCCTCTCTCATTTTCATCTTTACTATAGAATCTTTTATTATAAAGTAGGAAATGAATGGATGAGTGTGGATTGCTGTCAACTATAAACACTTCTGTATGTCAGCATTTACTGACCACCTACTGTGTGCATAGCACTACTGGCAAAATTTGTAAGACATTGTTAACATGAGAGAATATTTAAAAATTGCCTACAAATCTGAGCCTTGTAATAATGTATATTTAAGTTATTTTTGGTTTTATAGATTTACTAAAATAAGATTAAAAGTACACTATTCAGCTACCATACTAAAAAAACTGGTTTTAATTTTACAGTGTGTAAACTAGAAAAGCTGTTTACCTACAGACTTTACACGTGCATTTTAAAACTATCCGTGGCGGTTTTAAACTGTCTATTGTGATTTATAAGGTTGTAGTTAATTCATTGGAGGCAATTATCTTTCTATATAAAGCCATTTTCAAAAGATAGTGCTTGTCTTTTTTGTTATGACACAGAGTGCAATTCAGTAAGCTGCATGGCAAATACGTGTGATGTAAATAAACCGGTTTACTAAAGGTATTACGTGCTGCTTGTCATTCTTTGTAATACGTAACGGCTTCAAAATCGTATTTTAGAATCAGGAATGAAGACTCAGGGAATCTCTGTCCCATCCGTTGGCATCCTGCCCGAACAGAGTAACCGATTTGAAGATTGTGACCGACTGGCATAAAGCTGTGCAACGCCATTCGGCAGGTACCTCCCTAGAGCGATCCTTTGCCCTGTAGTCAAGGTCAGGGGGCAAAGCCTGCACTCCTGGGTTCCTGCCAGCGGCCGAGCTGAGTGATGTGTATCCACCTGAAGTCGTCCGTCTGGGTAGTCCCAGCCCTGCCAAAAGGCGTGAAGAAAGAGCTCAGCTGTTCGGGGTAGGGACGGAGTGTCGTTTTCCCAGCATCACCACAGTGACTGTGTGTCCTCAGAAGAGGTGCAGAGGCCGTTGGTACCGATGTCCCCGGAAATTCCCTATACGTCCTGAGTAGGGAGTAAGGGAGTGACCCAAAACCAAAACTACCTTTAAGGAAACACTTTGGCAAGGGACAGGAGACAGCAGGAGGTAATGGTCTCTAGTGAAAAGTGGCAGCTCTCGCCTTAGAGGGTAGGAATGGCAGCCACCAAAGCCCTCGCCCAGCTGCGAAGTCTGGATCAGAAACTGTCCGGAACGTACGTGTAACTACAGTCGTGCCGGCCGTCTGTGGCGGAGGCCGCTGTTTGTAAATGTGCTACAGAAAACTCCACTATGAGAATAACTAACTACATCTTACCGATGATGCCCGAGCTGGCATCATTTATATCCTTTATATCATTTATAACCTTAAAAGGGGATATAAAGAGCTCTAATCGCGGGATATGTTTTTCTCTGAAGAAGTTAACCATAACTCAGCTTGAACAGTGGTACGTTCCACACTTTGTACCATTTACTAAAAAGAGACAGGGCCCTTATTCTTCCGTGTAAGTTGAGATGTTACTAAGTCAAAAAAAAGCAAAAAAGTTCATAACAAGACGAATCTTTCCACAAGCCACCGGTCTAAAGCCCCCGTTTGTGAAATACTACCTAAGATGATGTGGTCTTGACCCCAGACATAGCCCCCACCAGCACCAGTCCAATAAACAGGTTTTCTCTTTAACATCCCAAAGCCTCTTTTCTGACATAATCAAGGATTACAGTATTTTATTTAACCAAGTACTTTTTAAGTTATATATGTTGCCAGATTTTAAGAAGCTTCAATAAATTAGACACAAACAAAGACAATGCCGGATGTTCACAAGGTACTTCAGAGTCAGGCTTTGCCTTACCTTCGTCATTGTAATAATCCGTAATTGTAGTTCCCGAACAGCTTGTGCTATGAAGTATTTCTGCTGCAAGAATGCTAGGTTGCAATGTTTTCCTACTTAAATCCCACACTGTGAGCTTTACCCTAAGAACAGAAATCTAATCCTATTCATTTGTCTATTCTACTAGTTGGAGCATAACAGGTGCTTTCATGTCTGTAGTGTGAATAAAAGAGCTGAATCAAAGTCTACATCCAAAACATTTAAGACAAATAATGAAAAACTCCACAGTCACTAATTACAAAGAATATGCCATCCATTTGGGATTTATTGCATTTAAAGAAAGCAGATTATTAAAACAGTAGGTATGATAAATACAGTAAGAAAATAATTTTAAATTTCAAACAAAACAAAGTGAATGAGGGACAGAATTCAGTCAATAATAAGCAATGTAAAGGCAATAAAGTAGTAAAATCAGTTAGTGCTTAATTAGATGTAGAAAGAAAAAAAAATCAACTGATTCTATCTCATAAACAGTTTCCCAGCTAGATTTGAGGACTGAAGTTACTTTAGAAATATAATAAACATGTAAATCAGGTTTATTAAAAGTTAAAGTTATTTGCTTAGTGGTACATAAAAGGCTTCAGAAAATTCAAGTTTAACAAAAAATGGAAGTGTAATCAAAGAAAGTGCACTTAAAGCTGTTTGCCAGCAATTTAAAAAGTAGCTTCCTATTACTATACTACTTACTATTAGATGACCTTTCAATCACAAAAAGAGAGTAGTAATAAAAACAATTTTCAAAAGTAGCACAATTTTTAAATAAAAATAACCCCAAATGACAACCCATTGCATTTTCATCTACCTCATTCTTTGAGTGGCTTTTGTAAAACCTCCCTAGGAGTGAATGTTCTTTTAGTAATGATTGTGGTTGCAATTCCATTTAAAATTAAAAATTCACATTAACTCCACAGTAGAGAGATGTGACATTTGCATGCATGTGTGTGTTTATATAGTTTCCTCAATATATAAACACCCTGGTGCATAAAAGTTTTCAAACATAATTTTTATTCTCACAGTAGATATGTCATCTCATTGTCACAGTAGATCTGTCAGCTCAGTATCAGACCTAACAATGATGAGTGAATTTGCTAAAAGGAAGAAAAAGTTTACTGCACATTCTACACATATTAAAAAAATGTACCAAACTCCTCAGAATAAGTGATACTAATACATGTGTGTACCTTCTAGCAATGCTTATATGAAGTACCAAAACTTGAACTAAGCAGAAAATGGCTCTGCCTGATGAACATCAGAGCAGAAGAGGGGTTCCACCTGACTCTTCTCCACTAGCCGCAGGAAGACAACAATCTATCACTGTTAAAATAATAAACGGCTGGGATCAGAAGGTGTATCTGTCTACAATTCCAAATAAGGAATATATATCATAACTGCGCCCAAATACACATGCAGGGAGGGCGTGGGTCTTCTGAATTTCCCAATCGATACTTCTGAATAAATAGTTAACTTTTCATCCGGCCTAAAACCCTTCTTCCTCTACCTAATACATACACCAAGCAACTTCCATGTCTCAGCAGATACATTCTTCAGTGCCATAAAAGCTGATCTTTTAAACACAGTTGTGCTGAAGTGACATTTAAAAAGTTAACTGAATGGTCCACTTTTAAACAACGATTATTCAAAATCAATAAGCATTATTAAAGCTGTTAGGACAGAAATAACTTTGGCCTCAGATTTTTGCTAGTTTCATAATTTACTTCCCTTAGTGATGTTCAAGTATTACAGGTTGTTAGGACTACGTACAAAAGCACAGAGAACACCTGATTAATAACAGGAAAAATAATTTCAACTTTCCTTCCTTAAACGAGAATTGGGCCATCCCATAACAGTATCAAACGTTTACTGAAACCTGCGTCCCAAGTATGGGTTAGGCTCTTTGCCGTGCCTTGGGAGCTCCAGTCTGCCAACTCGCATAAGGGAATCACCTGGGCATTGCTTGAGTGGCCTATATCCTAACAGTAGTGGGAGGAGATAATGAAAAATGGAAAGCAACCCAAATCCTATAGTCCTTGGAAAATGCCTTTACATCAGCACACAGGAATCTCCCCATTTCTATCTAGTTAGGTCACCTGTTGAATCCTAATAGTTCCTCTGAGCTACAATCTCAAGAGAGGAAAGTCACTGGGCTGTGATACAAGAAACACAAGGACGGGAATATTTTAAACCATGTCAAAACTGCTTCCTTAGAATCCATCCAACTTTGTAAGCCCGAAGTGTCTACATCAGTGTCTAAATCACTTACAATTGTTCAGTGTATTGAAAAGCAAGTGTAAGCAAGGCCTTGGTATCAGACACAATCTAAGTATTTCATGTTTACATCCCAAGGAGACCATTAATTCATCTACTACCTCTTTTAAATTAAGAAACTCATGAGGTCTAGCAGAGACCAAGGCCGAGGACTAAAATAGTCAACATACTGTGTACACATCAACCAACAAATTTTCATTAAAAAAAAAAAAAAATCTGTTTGATACAAACCTACTATATATAGTTCATGAATTTACTAAATGAAAGAAAAGTATCACTTGAGTCTACCTTGTAAAGTTTTGAAAAATATCGACTTGAGCATTTGCATTAGCAGTATTAATCAACCTGAGAATCG
Organism: Lutra lutra; assembly: GCF_902655055.1. Classification (NCBI taxonomy): domain Eukaryota; kingdom Metazoa; phylum Chordata; class Mammalia; order Carnivora; family Mustelidae; genus Lutra; species Lutra lutra. Next base: position 206,506,216 of record NC_062279.1, on the reverse strand, counting down.
GGGAGGGGGGGGCGGGGGGGAAGGTGCAAACATAATATTTGCCTTTGGCACAAGGACAAGTAATTGGTGCAGTCAGGGCTCTAAAAATACGATTCTTAAGCAGTAACACAATGCTTGGTCTGCCTCTGCTACACTGTGATTCACATATTGCTTCCCTATTTGTCCACAAATTTATATCTGATTTCAAACATCAAAGAAAAAAACAATAAACATGAATATATAGTTTAGTCACATATACTTTGCTTCTTTCCAAGTTTAGAACTGAAAACAGGCAAACAGCTCATCCCATTTGGGGCACTATAAAATTAAAGAGATTCTAATAAGATTACTCATAAAATAGACTTTAATTGGGTTCAAAGAAAGTTCGTCTAAGGTATAGCAAACAATAAGAGTGCCAGTTAATTAGTTTCCACCACTTTTTGTAAATAGCTTTAACAGTTCTAGAAACTTCTAAATGTTGATAGGGAAGAACAGTTAATTATAACTTAAAATAACCAGAGACACAGGAAGCACAGATACTGGATTCACATTAATTCATATAGTAATTTCTATCTTATTAAACAATTTCTATAAAATCTCAAGTTTCTAATTAGGATTTGGGGTGTTAAAAAAAAAAAAAAAAAGGCAATTTGGTAGCTGGGTTCTCTTGTCACCGGAGACGGACGCGTCAGCCCGGAGAAGTGAGAGGCTCGCTCCTCGCCGGCGGACCCCGTGGAGCCGCCCGAGGGTCCGCTGGGTCGGGGCAGAGGTACTTGCGGCAGGACGCGGGGTCCTGCCCGTAAGGCTTCGTGGGTTCCACTGGTCCGCGCGCTGCAGGAACACACTCCCCGCCCGAACCTAGCCGGGGAGCTGCTGCTCGTGACTCGGGGACATCCCGGGAAGGTGGTACTTTAGTAAAGTCCGTTACTCGATGCAACACGATTTTATGTTGTAAACGGCTCAAAAACTCAGGGTTTCGGCTACATGTGTTTGTCCTGGAGCACAGTTCCCCTACAACCCTGTCCTCACTCCCCGTTTTCCCAACGATCTGCTTTATTCCGGGCACGACGGCAACACTGGGAGCAAGAAGCCATTCGGGAACCAGAGTGTCCCTGACGTTCCCGGTCTCTCTCCTGGACCCCGTGCGCGTCCCGTGTCCCCCGGTCTTGTCGGGGACGCCCGCGGGGTGCTCCATCCTAATGGCACTTGTCTTGGAAAATGCGACCGTCCGAGGCGCCTCAGTCCGTCGCTCTGGCACCTCCGCTCCCCGCAGACCGGAGCTCAGCGCTTCTCCAGGAGAACCAGGGTCTACACCGCGTGCGGCGGGGAGACACTGAAAGCTCCGCGAGCGCGGCTGGTGCTCGGACCGACGCGCTCGGTCTTCACGGCCGGATCGTGCCAGGAGCCCGGAGCGCGCACACCCAGGGACGCGCCGCTCGGAGGCGAGGGACTGTCCAGGCCGGCCCCGGGGCGACATGGCTGCAGAGGTGGCCCGCGCCGTCCCTGCATGCCGGGCGCCCCTGCCCTGCGCGGAGCCTTCCTCTCTCCATTTGGTTGATCGAAAACGGCCTGTTCCGACGGGCTGGGGACGAGTGGCACACGGACAGACGCGTTTTCTCGCGGATTCACACAACTACTCACGCTCTGGCGACGGGCGTCCGGGCCGCTACTGCTTGGAGGGGAACGGCGCGGCCCCGAACGGGTCCAGCTCGGCCGGCGCGCCCCGCAGCACCAGCTCGGTGAAGGGCACCGCGCCGAAGTCGTCCGTCCGCAGCGCCTCGGGGCTGTGCAGCGCGCCGGGCCGCGAGCTCGCCCTGGGCCGCCCGGGCAGGACGGGGCCGTGGTCGGCCCGCGGGTCGCTCAGGCCCGGGTGCGGCGGGTGGTGCGGGGGGAGCCAGGGCAGCTCGGGCGGACGGAAGGGCTTGGCGCCGAAGGGGTCCAGCAGGCTGTCCTCGGGCTGCAGGCCGCCGCCCCGGTCCCTGCCATCGGGCATGGCCACGCTGATGTTCTCCTTGGAGTCCGAGATGGTCAGGAACTCGTTGCTGCTCTGGGAGTCGCGGCGGCCCGCCCTGCGGGGCCGGCGCACGCGCTCGGGGGTGCGGAAGGCGGGCTTGGCGGGCTTCCTGGCGGCGGCGGCCGCGCCGTGGTGCCGCTTGCCGTTGGCCCTGGCCGCGTCGGGCTTGGGGCGCCGCTGGCGGGACGACAGCTTCTGCAGGCCGCGCGTCTTGGCCCGGGGCGGCGGGGCCCCCGCGAGCTCCTCGAACGGCACGAGCCCGAACAGGTCCTCGCGGCCGCCGCTGCCGCCCACGGGCGCGGGGACCGGCTGGAAGGGCGTCGCGCCGAACGCGTCCACGCTCCGCGGGCGGCCGGGGCCGTCCTCCTCGCCCCCCCGGCGGCCGAACGGCGCCTTCGTGAACACGTCGGGCTCCTCGGGCTCGGGGCGCGCGGCGGGGCCGGCGTCCTGCGGGCGCGGCTCCTCGCGCGGGCCCTGGCGCGGCTGCCCGGCGCGCACCGCGAGGAAGGGGACGGCGCCGAACACGTCCACCTCCGGCCTCGCGGCGTCCGCGGCCCCGTCCGGGGGCGACGGGCCGCGGCCGACGAGTGCGGCTCCGCGGCCGCCCCGCACCTCGGCGCGCTCGTCGTCAGAGTCGGAGCTGCGCTTCTCGTCGTCGTCCTCGTCCGAGTCCATGAGCAGAGGCCGGTGACCCAGGTTCTCCGGCTCCGTGTCATCGTCGTTAAAATCGCCTTGTTCGCCCTGGAGGACCTCTTCGTCCTCCTGCTCGTCCTCCTCGCTGCTCTTAGGAGAAGGCGGGTCCGACTCAAAGTCGCTGTCGGACTCCTCGGTCCGCCGCTGCACCTGACCCCGCACCGACGGGCTCTCTGCGCTTTTCTTCCCAGCCCGCTGGTCCTCAGCCACCGGACTTGCTCGTCTGTTGCTGGTCGGGTCCGCGGGGCCGTCTTCTCCACCCACGGATGAACGGTCCGTTTTCTTCTCCGGGGAACCTGCAGGTTCAAAGAACAATTACTACGGCATCCCAGCACCTCGGGACCCATCTGCTCCAAACCGAATGCGAGGACACAAGGCATGACAAGTCCCTCCTTCCCGCTCACCTACAGAAAACGATAGTTACTCTTCCGCCACTGGGCTTAGGGAAAGCACTTGTGCTGGACTAGGCGGTCAGGTCCTCTAGGGCAGACACTTTTACTTGCCTCTGTACCCTACACACCACCTACTCGCCAAGGCCCTCCTTGACGGCTGGCTTTGACTGATGGTACCCAGAAGGGGCCTCTGAATATAGCACAGGCAGATTCTCTTCTCCCACCTTCAAAGTAAGATTATTCAGCGAATCGCCCCTCCTCAGAATCCCACATTTACCAAACCCCCTTCTGCTTATATCTCAAGACCGTTACAAAGTTTTCCCAGAGAGATCAACAAGCACGAAGAGCTTGTCTGCTCAGTCGTATTTCACTGTAATTTTTTAAAATCAGCCTCTGGTCATCTTAAGACTTAGGCTAACATGAGCGCATCCCCATAATCTGATCAAAGACAAGGACCAGATACTGAACCGAGACCATACCAAGGACATCTACCTTCTCTACATGCCACATCTTCCTTTAACTATCATATCTTCACTACTAAACATTCCACTAAAAGCATGCTACCTTTAAAAAAAAAAAAACTTACCTACCAATATGTTCTCTGTACGATGCATAATAAAACTGCATCAAATATAGTGCCTTACGATTTCACTGTATGGCATATAATAAAGACTGTATTAGTGACATGAAGATATCCTGCCACCCCAAGACACTGATATACCGAATTGATTTTCCTAGGGATCAGTTTTAACTGATCCAACCATATGTCCAATCACCCCTTCCCTTCCTTTGACTAAGATCAGGTACTTTCAGAATAATTAGCTAGGGTTGGAGGTAGTCTGTAGTCATGAAAGCCAATCAACTTCTGAGGGAAGGACCATTTACTTCCCTGTTATTAATGTGGTCCCTGTGGCATAGGACACTCCGAGTTCTTACCTTCTCTTTAGGAGTCAGTACTACTGTCTTCCCACCTCCCTGACTATTCTTCTGGATCACCCACACAGAGACTTCTCTTTCACTAATATCTCCAAAGGCATGGATGATCCCCCGGGTTCAATCCTTGGATCTCTCCTTCTGTATGTCCTCCTGGTTTTAAATATTTACATGCTAACCATCACGACTCGATCTCTCTACTACTGACCATGAATACTTATCTTACTCATCTAATACTTATGAATATGTATCCTACTATTACTCCATACTCAGTAATTTCAAGAGAGCGTCTTTCCTCTTAAAATGTGCTCCTCACCAGTTCCTACTAAATTAGTAAATGACACGTCTAACTAGTTCTGCAAATCAACAGAAGTCTGGAAATCATCTTCCTTCCTCAAAGAGTTAGTGTTTTTAAACTCTTGAATCTGTTCCCTCCAGTACCGCATCCCTCAAACTGCTCCTCTATCCTGCCACCAGAATGACTTTTCTGGAACACTAATTATGTGGCTACAGCCTAAACCCATTCAGTGGCTCTCTAAAGCCCTAACCCTTAGCCCAGCACAGGGTGCCCTTCTATAGATCCTGTCCTCCCACATCTATAGCCTCAGACCCTGATGTCTTCCACGAGTATATAGCTCTACCCGAGTTCTCCTGCTACCCAACCTCTTTACGTTTGCTATCAGAGACTGAGGAACCCAACAGATCTGGGTTTCAAGCGGCAAGCTGCTGTTTGAACATCTTCCTACCAGTGTCATACCGCCCCTTGCAGGAACGTCCTTCCAGCACTCCCACTCCCAGCTGACTTGCCTAGGGGACCCGGCTGTGTTTCAAGACCCAGCCGATGCCAGGGCCCTGCAAAGACTTCCCTAGAAAAATACCCATATTGGGGGCTCCCGATGAACTCAGAACCAGCCTCAATGGCAGTGTATCATGATTACTGTCTGCTTGTCTGTTTTCCCTCCTCGATTATGGGCTCCCAGACATGGTCCTATTTGTCATCCACCTCACTTAGCACAAATCAGCACTTGTCGAATGAACAGGAGTGACTACTCTGAACTCAGAGCGACGGGCGCACCCAGTACACTCGGAACACAAGAAAGTCACATTCAAAAATGAACTCTTTACATTTGCAGATTTTTTTCAGCTCAAGATTCACTCACTGCATGTTTTTAGGTTTAATTTTAAAAAAAAAATGTTGGTTACACTGAGAATGTTGGTTACCCCAGTCTCTGCCTTCAGGGGTGTACCGTCGAGGGTGGGAGCCAGGGCAAGCACAGAGACAGAGTCCAAGCTCGCTCTGCAGTAACGGGGCAGTGGCGCGGGTCATGGCGGGGGCAGGGGTCCAGGCGCCTACTCTGGAAAGTCAGCAAAGGCTTCCCTGAGAGAGGATGGTTGACACCGAGCAGTGACAAGGAGCCAGCCATGCAAAGGACAGGCAGCAAGCGGCCCCGAGGAGGAGCCAGGGCGTGCGCGACGGCGACTGCAAGCAAGCTGACGACAGGCCAGCGGTGGCGCACGGTGGGAGGGGGCAGGTCACAGAAGATACCACGGAAGATGGGGCAGGAAACGGAGGGCCCGAGCCCGGCCCGTGAAGGTGCCTTTCCGGCCCCGAGGAGGAGTCTGGAATTTGTTCTCAATTCAGTGCGGAGCGGAAAGCTCTTAAAATGCGTGTCCTGCCCAGCCCGGGATTCGGCAGCGAGCGCAGCGCCGGCCGGGAAACGAGGCCGGAGAGAAGCGCCAAGATCGCGGAAGAGGAAACGGTAGAAATTAGAGCCGCCGACGCTGGGGGCCTGCACGGTGGCGGCAGGCCAAGCGGGCGTGAAGGACGCGACCGCGGGGCGGCACGCGGGGCGGCACCCGGGGCGGGCGGCGCCGCGGACGCGGAGGAGTAAGGAGCACGAGGGACAGCAGAGATGGTCAAGAACCTGGCTTTGGACGCCAGGCGCGGGTTACCCGGGAGGCACTGAAGTGCGAGCAGGTGCTGGAGACCAGAGACGCGGGCGTCCCCCAGGGGGAGGGCGCGCAGAGCGACGAGCCTGGAGGACGTCACTGAGGCGGCGAGGCCGCAGCACTGAGCCCCGCTGCAGCACAGCCGCGCAGCAGAAGAGCCACCTGCGAAGTCGCAGAGCAGCACCGCAACGCGGCGGGCCAGGGCCCGGGCAGCCGGGAGAGGGGCGCCCCGGGCAGCGGAGGGCAGGAGCCAGGGGAGGCAGAAAGGTGCCGCCCACCGAGGACAGACAGTGGCCACTGGCTCTGCTCAGCCCGTGCGGCTGGTGGGCAGCCGGGACGTGAGCAACAGGGCTGAGGAGGGGCAAGGAGACAGCGAGAACCACCGTCAGGTCCGGCTTCGATGTCATCCGCGTCCATTATTCATCTACCGCTTCCGTGAAACCAGCCCGGAGCTAAGTGCTGTCTCTTTACTAATGTATGACAGGCTTATCTGAAATCCTAACAGATTAAAACCCAATCAGATGCAGATTCTCGAGTTTGACTTCTCCTCCATACAGCCTACTTTTACTTATTAAAAACAAAGATTACTTTTAGATTAGCTCTAGAATTTTCGTGAATTTTTCTCCAAAAGAAAAAAAAAAGTGTAATGGCAAAGACTAAGAATGATCCCTCACTGTGGGCAGTTCCATAAGATAGAGTTTTACTACTTCAAGCTCCTCACCCACCCAGCGAGCCACCGTGCGTAGACGCCTCCAGGAACATTCCAGAATGTTTTCCAACCTGCATCCACAGAACATGTTTCTTCCTCCAAGAACCAAACAGCTCTGTGGTCTCAGGTACCTGAGTTTCTAAAACGCTGCGTTTAATATGCCTCTACCCGGAAAATGCGCACTGAAGGTGCTGCCCAAGCCCTACCCAAAAGAATCTGCTTAATCTTGTGAAACCCAGGACTTCCCAAATTTGCTTCACTATAAACATTTTTATGTACAAGGAGCACCTCTTAACTTTATAAACGATTTTGCAAAGTACTCTCTGAAAAAATACTATTTCTACAACTTTTTCCTTTTTTGAAGACTGTATTTATTTGAGAGAGGAAGAGCACAGAGGGAGAGTGAAAGGGAGAAGCAGACTTCCTGCTAGGCAGAGAGCCCAAGGGGTGGGGGGGGTCTCGATCCCGGACCCTGAGATCATGACCTGAGCCAGAGGCAGATGCCCAACCAACTGAACCACCCAGGCGTCCCTGTTTCTACAATTTCTTGGGGAAATTCCATTTCTAGGGCATAGAGATCTTCTGGAATATTTAACATAGGACTCAGTCCTTCAGTTGACTTTCTCTTTGTTATTCTAGTTTAATCCCAGTCTTCTAAATTAACTGTTTCCTTTACCCAGCTGGCCACTAGTGCTTTTTCCAAGACACATACGTCCTTTCCTACTCATTCTGTCCACACTGTCAGTTTCTCCAAGTTGTTTTAATATAGACATAGATTTCTTTAAGTTAAGTGCTATAGTTTTTCTTTTTGTTTTTTTGTTTGTTTGTTTTTAGAGAGAGAGAGAGAGCTCTGGCGGGGTGGGAGAGGTGGGACGGGGGTTAAAGAGAAGGAGAATCTTAAGCGGGCTGCCTGCTCGGCACTGTGCCCAAAGCGGGCTCGGTGTCACATCACAGATCATGACTGAGCTGAAATCGATCAGGTGCTTAACCAACTGAGCCACGCAGGCACCGCCAGTTCCATTTTTTAAATTTTCAGCGTGAATAAAAACTTGTGGGGGTTTTTCATTCCCCACTTTTAACACATGCTCACAAAGGCTCCCCACTTTTAACACATTTTAACATTATTAATCGGCAGGAACATGATAAAGCATTGTATGTGCAACATTTTAAGATTTAACGTTTACCTCTAGGTTGTCTCTCGTTTTTCAGCATTTTAAATAGAACCGTGATCATACACTTTTTCCTCGAGGGGAAAAAGGCATAAGAAAACTCTCCTTTTGGAATATCAACTTCACTTTATGGATTTACTGTAATTCCCTCATTCTACATATTATACATAATTAATACACAGCTAATGAACTTTAATCCAGTAACAATCTCTGACAAGATCGTAGCTAATACTCTGTGCCCTCAAGCATAATATCAGGAAATATATAAATTATCATGATATGAAGGAATAATATGACAATTCCAGGTTCTACTCACAAGACTGTTACAAAGGAAGGACTTAGAAGATAGCCCAACACACAATCACTCCAGAGCACACGACCGGCATCGGCTCCACAACAAGGCCGAACTCAATCACTTCATCCCCCAAATTCCGCCCTTCCAGGGTCTTGTCTGGACCCCGTGGTCAACAGTGAGTATAAGTGCAGGGGGAAAGGGGTGCAATTTTTTCTTTCTTTCTTTTTTAAAGATTTTATTAATTTGAGAGACAGTGAGCACACAAGCTAGTGGAAAGGCAGGAGAGGAAGAAGCAGACTCTCCACTGAGCAGGGAGCCCAACGTGGGGCTCCATCCCAGGACCCCAGGATCAGGACCTGAGCCGAAGGCAGACACTTAACCGACTGAGCCCCAGACACCACAGACACGAGTGCAGCTCTATGTGGCTAATCCAAGAGGCGTTCAGGTCCACCTTAGAAACGGCCAGAAAACGAGTGCCTGGGTCGGTCAGTCAGAAGAACACGTGACTTGATATCAGGGTGGTGAGTTCAAGCCTGACACTGGGTGTAGAGATTACATAAAACATATATATTTTTTTAAATGGCCAGGAAAAAGTAGGCACACAAATGTATATCCACATACAAGGGTGCATACTGGATCCTGGAAACTGTCTCTGATTTTTAAACAGCTGTAGGGGGCGCCTGGGTGGCTCAGTGGGTTAAAGCCTCTCCTCAGTGGGGAGCCTGCTTCCTCCTCTCTCTGCCTGCCTCTCTGCCTACTTGTGATCTCTCTGTCAAATTAAAAAAAAAAAAAAAAAAAAAAAGCTTTAAACAGCTGTAGTCGGGGACACAGTATAAGAAATTGAAGAGACTGCTTTCAAAAACCCAAGAACAGACGCACACAATGATCTATGCCATCTTTGTGGTTTCAGATTACAACCCTGAAAAAAGTATGGGCAATGGGGGAAATTTTCTGTTGGTTATAGAAAAACGGGTTTTGTTTCTTTTATTGTCTCCCCTTTATACAACTAAGACAAGCAAGGGTATTTATCCGAATTCCTTTCTTCTCCCACATTTTCACAAGAGAATGAGGAGCAGCTACGAACTTTAACTTTTCCGACAGCATACTAAGAGCAATTTAAATGTTAAGCACCATTACAACAATATAATTGTTGTAATTGTAATTTACATTGTTACACTACAACACTGTAAATGCATGCGGTCCTCCCTCTCCAGGACCTCCTGCTGAGGGAAAGTTAAATTCCAGGCTGTGTGTTACAGCAATCCTAGAGAAGCTCTACTTTCTGTAGGAAAAGTGATCTACTGAAGCATCCCGTCTTCACTGTGAAACTACAGTAGAACTGAGGAAGAAATGGGAAATTTACAAAATTTGAGGTTATTTCATATATTCTAAGGCTTTTAGTCCTATTCCATAGGCACGGAAGACTGTCAAAGTACGTACTACGGTTATAAAGTTGGTTATCCACTGTACAATGTATAGTACTTTAAAATGTGGCTTCACAGTTAAATGCCATCAACTCTTACATTCTATTTCTTTGCCTAAACATAGTCCTGTAATTGGGGAAAAAAAAAAAAAAAAAGAATTCAGATATTCCTACTGTTTGCTCCTGGGGCCAGACTGCTTCTTCTAGTTATTAGAGTAAATATTACACATGTGATTTACTATGAAATTTAAATCAGGATTATTTCACTACTTAATTTCCCCAAAGTACAGCCTAAATATGTTTCCTTATAATTCAATATATCTTAAATCCTAATAATCCCTACATTTACTGAGAACTGTATTATTAACATTAAAAAAATGGCTGTTTTTCAAGTGGGTGGAAGGGAAGCTGTATTTAGAATAAGCACTAGAAAGATATATTTAAAGAATAAAAAATGTCTAGAATGTGCCCAGAAAGATACCTCAGTTATCTTTCTCTATGAATCGGTTTTGATAAAACACTGTACATTCTCATACACTGACTAACTTCTCTTTTTGGCTCTGGTAGGGCGCTCTTCTTTTCTCAAACTAAATACGTTAGAAGACCTGGGTGGCGTCTAGTTACAATATTATTTCTGCTCTGTGCCTTGGAACTACAAACTACAAAATTTCAGCTTTTTGAGTAATGCTTATCTTTTGAGGTTGGCTGATTTCTGCAAACAGCCAAAATCCAATCAGAACAAAATCCTGAAAATAAAGGGAGTGACTAAGACAATGTAGATTTGGATAAATTATTCAATAAAGGGTTATAAAAGTCTTTAATTATCTTGTGCAGCACGTAGATGGTCCCTCAGGAAAATTCCAAGTAATGTGTTGGGGGGAAAAAGTTACAACAGGGGCACCTGGGTGGCTCAGTCGGTTAAGTGTCTGCCTTCGGCTCAGGTCATGATCTCAGGGTCCTGGGGCTGGGATGGAGCCCCGTGTCAGGCCCCCTGCTCAGCGGGAAGCCTGCTTCTCCCACTGCCTCTGCCCCTTCCCCTGGCTTGTGTGCTCTCTTCTTCTCAAATAAATAAAATCTTAAAAAAAGTTACAACAATGTGAAATCACTAAAATGTCAAGAGAACTAGTATACTTAAACACATAGATCCTGCTGATTAAAGTTATTTCACTGGCTTAATATAAGTCATATACAGAACTGCAAGGTAATAGTTCAGAACTAGCTAGAGCAATGGTTCAGTTATTCAGTACTGCAAGTAAAACGCATTTACTACATATCTAAATGCCACATAAACCATCTGATAACTGTTTATATAAAAACACATAGCATCCTTCCCTTCCTTTATCTGCAGAAGATACTGAATGGAAGTGTCCTATGATGGCCTGGATTCGTGCACTGTCTAGCGTCTCACTTCCCCCATCTGTAGAGTAGGGAGGGCAACAGCATTTGCCTCTGAAAGTTTTAGCAAGGATTAAAGCGAGAACATATGTGAGGGGCTTCCCACACTGCTGGCGGGTACTCAGGGAAGGGCTGTGTCCATACTGCTGGTGTAACACGCCATCATTTCATGATTATTTATGGAGTATCCGCCACATGCTTCCAACGACACTGAGAAACGAATCAGAGAGGACAGGAACAGATACTGCCAAGCACACAAAGGCAGTGCCAAGGGCCTTTCAGACATTCTCTCTTAACTCCCCACCATGAGGCTCCCACAACCACGTGAGGGTGAAAAGGCTTTGAAAAGACTGTTATGATCTTTTCACCTTTCTTGACTACATCTTCAAAAATGTCCCCCTTGCTCTACGTCAGATCACTGTCATGCCCTCCTGCCACTTCGAAAATACGCACTATTACTCTCCAGCTCTCTGCCTGGCTTTCCCTTTTCTCTCCGTTTCTTCCTGTCGGTGACCTTAATCCTATTTCATAGCTGCAACTATATTTGAAAGCAAAAAACAAGAAGGGATTTTTAGAGATGTAGTCTTTTTATACACGAGGCATATGAAGCTAGGAAAAAGTTGACTAACATCCAAGCTTAAGGCCATACACATCAAAGTCGGAGTGACTTCTCTGCTGACACTAGTGTAAAACGCTCACCTGTAAATCCTACAATTAAACTACCAGTAGAATATCATCACCAGCAAATACTCAACACAGCTCATTGTCAACCCTACAAAATGCAACCATAGTCCTGTTCTGAACTTCTTTCGATTTCCTTTACAAAGCTGTGTCTGGGGGGAAAAAAAGCCCCATATTGTTTCCACTTCAGCAAATAGTGTTTTGTTCAACTGTACAACACGTATCTTGTGCTGAGGGTTTTAGAGTCTGTAGGCCTGAGGTCTAGAACTACTATAAGGCATCATCACCAAAGGAACCAATACTCAACTTTACAAAATCCACAGAAGATAAACATCCAAAAAAGCCTCCATTTCCTCATCTATAAAATAAAGGCAATAATGGAACTTACCTGATAGAGATGAACATTAAATAATATTCACTTTACTTAGTAAAATCTCATTAAATATTAGGGTATGTGTGTGTACAAAGAGAGAGATTATATTCGGTTACTAAAGTAATGAGCTTACTTCTCAAGGTACTGTATGGCACACAAAGGTGAATAAACCATTTCCTGACTTCGGGACGCTTACCGTTCACTTTAGCAGCAGTGAAACTCACCTGCTCTTCCTGATCCCAGTGATCTGGGAAGTGACTAACCCGGGAAAAACAACTGGGAGGTTCTGAAGAACAAGCGTAACTCACCAAATGAATTTATGAACATGAATCTGCCAAATAATATCAGAACATAAGTTCATCCATTTCATGCTTGAGTTTTCATAAAAGGAAATTTCTAGATGTTAAAATTTCAAAAATACCATAGTCTTGCCCAGCCCCAGAGAGGATTCCAAACTCAAAAGTTAAATTTCTAAGGTCAGTTTTCATATTTTCATATATTTATTACAGTATTCTTCTATAGTCTTTGGGAAGAAGAGTGAAATCCTAGTTAATGCCACATTATTTTAAGTGAATATTGCAAATAATGTATTCTTCAATCATATAAATTAACCTTCATAAACTGTATCAGAAAATTCAAAATATTTAGAAAATGTCAAAAAATGTGGGGAGGGGGCATAGTTTGCATCATACTCTTCTAAACAGGCTTCCATCTTTTAGACAATAGCTCTTTCAGTTATAAAACAAGTGGTACATTTTTAATCATGTAAGAAGCTTCCAGCTTCAAGGAAATTTTATTTTGATGTTCTTTTCTTGCTATCAGATTATAGAGGATGAATGGCTGGAAAGTGCTCTTGTAATTACATGCCTTCTGTTGTCTCATCATTTAGGGTACAAGGGAGGGGCTGCGGGACTTGAAAGCCCACTCTGAAGGACAGCCTGCCGTCATTTCCCAGCAACGCGCCATGCCAGGACCGAGCATCAGTGGATTAGGAGGCTTTATCCAAATCTGCACTGTTTCTCCAAAGACAGGCCAAGTGACAAGGCCTGAGTATAAAAAGAGAATCATGCTAGTTGTGAACAGTATTTTCAGCCAAATTAAAAATGCTACAAAACTGACATTTTTATTATGTAGATTTTTATTTAAAACAGGCCACTCAACATCTTTATTTTGCTACTATTTACAGAAGAGAGTTTAGAAGCAGACAGAGCTGGATTCCTACTTATAAACTTAAACTATCTGAACTTAACCAAGTCACTGACGCTCTCTGAGCCTCAGTTTTGACTGTATGTATAAAACAGAGCTTAATAAATGGTAACCATTATCGCCGACACCCTGGAATAGCAAAATTCTTGATCTTCAAGAATTACTAGAATCTAAAAATATAAGCAATACATTCATCATCACTTATAAAATGACACAGCATTTGAACTGACGATCCTGCGACAGTCTACGTCCCAATAAATACTCACTCTACACAATGTGGCCTTTCCTAACCTTACACTCAATTTAGCCTCCTGTTAGGTAACGAGAACCATGAAGTGGATCTGGGATTTGGAAGAGTAAGTACCAAACCTAATTAAAAATGAAATGCAGGGGCGCCTGGGTGGCTCAGTGGGTTAAGCCGCTGCCTTCGGCTCAGGTCATGATCCCAGGTCCTGGGTTCGAGCCCCGCATCGGGCTTTTTGCTCGGCGGGGAGCCTGCTTCCTCCTCTCTCTCTGCCTGCCTCTCTGCCTACTTGTGATTTCTGTCAAATAAATAAATAAAATCTTTAAAAAAAAAAATGAAATGCAATATATGAAATCTGAAACTTCAATAACTTAATACAGCCTGTCAACAAAATTCTTCAAATATTCTACGTTTCAGAAGTTGTGTTTATTAATCAAGCAGTTCTCACTTCAATTCCCGTGTTGGTATACAAACTAACTGTAAAACGATGCCTGCGGGAGAAGGGAGAGTGTGTGGGTTTGATGGAGAATGAATCCCATGCTTTTAATACAGTTGTATGTGTGTACTGGTAGTTAATGCTTTAATACGAATAGGAATGGCACTATCCAAACAGTTCTTGGTAGTGAAAACCTTCAAAAACAGATTGTACAAGTTATTTAAAGGTACCAGTAGTTAAGAGGATCCTAGCTCATTATTACTGGAATTTTGAAGTTCTACTAGCTAGACAGCAGCTACAACTTATTTAACACAAAGATTTTATAATTTAGTAAAGAGTAAACATATTATGTAATAACACTACCAACAGTCACGATAGCAACAACACTGAGAATGTTGTGCTTTGTGTAACACTCTCCTCTTTGATTCTTTCAATAATCTCATCAAGTAGCTAATATGATCTCCAGTTTAAGATAAAGAGACCCTCCAAGAAACTTAGGCAACTTCTATCACACGGCTAATCTGTGACAGAACCAAGATTTATATCCAGGACTTAATAATTCCAAAGTTGTTTTGGAATTACAATATTATAATCATGATATACCACTCCACTAACAGTTTAGTGACCTGACATAAAAGGTAAATATAATTCCATGATAATTAAAATATCATCTTAGGGAATATGATATTACCCTTACGTACAGCACCAAACATATTCTTGATATAATTATTTCATTTCTGCATAAATGGATATGTACAAAATTTAATTTGGCCCATAAAGAAATGTTTAAAAACAAGAACAGGAAAAGCTAGGTTTGAACAATTTAAGATGCAATCTATCAAAACGTTATCTCCACCTAAGTTTCCAAAAAGCCTGAAAAAGTGGTAGCATAACCTAACACACCAAACAAATCAGAAAGATGCGTCTGTGTGAACAAATCAAGGTAGTCAGCTGACTGTACCAGCAGCTCTGGAGTACACGCAGCTGTTACAGAAATGGGGGGAAAAGGTATTCTGGAAGAGGCTATGGGACCTAGGGTAGGGACATAGAGACTATTCCCACTAATTGAAGCCTTTTTCTTTTTTTAAGCTGCAATGCAATGAAGCAATACCTCAAAAATTCACAGGGAAAATTACATCCAGTGTAGAATTATTTATGCAAATAATCAAGTGTCAGTTAGGAAAAAAGATATTTTCAGGCGGAAAAGCTTAAAACTTTTCCTCCCACGCACAGTTTCTCAAGAAACTAGTAGAGGGTTGCTTTGCTAACAAACCAAGGGAAGAAAGGAGATCCCACCCGCCCTGGGTGGGAGGAGGTGTAGAGTAAGAGTAAGATAGCAGAGTAAGTATGATGTATTAAATACCAGAAGTGAAAAATCATCTCTACGGAATCTGAACAGGGATGGGGGCATGGAGGCAGCAGGCAGATAAGTGAGTTTCTTCATTATAAACGTTGTTAAATCTAACTTTTTGAAGTACATAAGTATTTTGATTAATAAAATTAAGTTTAAAAACTAATTTTGTAAACTTATGATAGACTGAAAAGCAAAACTAAATCCATCATACCTTCAAAGTTAAGATTAAAAGTTCTCACAGAAATTTTGTCTTTCAAAATAAAAAGAGCACAATTCCTAACAAAACCAGTGTAAGGAACACTAGATTTAGGACAATGGAACTTCCTTTTTTTTTTTTTTTTTTTTTATTTGACAGAGGGAGAGATCACAAGCAGGCAGAGAGACAGGCAGAGAGAGAGGGGAGGAAGCAGACTCCCTGCGGAGCAGAGAGCCTGATGCGGGGCTCGATCCCAGGACCCTGGGATCACGACCTGAGCCGAAGGCAGAGGCTTTAACCCACTGAGCCACCCAGGCACCCCAAGTTCCTCTTAAACATACTTTCCCAATGGAGTTAAAACTTGCTGAATTCTTACAGCACTCTGCTTCATGACTAAATTTACTTTATTCTCAAGTAGCATTCTCCATCTGGTTGACCTAAAATACAATTATATCCAGTAACTGTCAACCCTCAGATTGAAGTAAGATGGTTTATCACATACACCTATCATTCTGCATTCTGTGTACACACACACACACACACTCTCTCTCTCTCTCTCTCTCTCTCTCTCTCTCTTAGTCCTACGCATCTCCAAACGCTCACAATGTTAGGTGGAGTGTATTTTCACTGAACAGAATTCATTTTTCTTTTTCCAGTTTCTTCCTAAATCTTACAGAAGACAATACTTGTTCCAGTAGATTCGACTATTTTATTATGAGGAAAACGAATGACCCCAAATAGTTTATTCTTACTGAAAAATTATACATAACAAAGTGTATTGAAGCTTGATAATGAATAGTTCAGTCAGTGGAAATCTGTTATTTTTAGTTTTAACTTAATTACGTACTTTAGATCTGGTGAATACAAATTAACAGTGATTAGCCAAGTGACTACCCTTCCTTCTCTTTCTAGATGAACATCTCACCTGTGACCATTCCATCCTTTATTCCATTCTGTGAGCTCAATTCTTCATAACCAAACCATTCCAAAGCTCAGATGACACAAAATCTAACAAGGTTCTTTTGGAGGGGTACATTTAGGGTAAAGATCATTTCCTTGGGTGCCTGGGTGGCTCAGAGGGTTAAGCCTCTGCCTTCAGCTCAGGTCATGGTCTCAGGGTCCTGGGGTCGAGCCCCACATCGGGCTCTCTGCTCAGCAGGGAGCCTGCTTCTCCCCCCTCTCTCTGCCTGCCTCTCTGCCTACTTGTGATCTCTCTGTGTCAAATAAATAAATAAAACAAATAAATAAAATCTTAAAAAAAAAGATCATTTTTTTAGGTTACTTTCTTAACACTTAGGAGTATGAATTTTTAGGAATAGTCAGAATTTTTTCATACACCCAAAAACTGTTATGAGATACTTACTGGGTTGGCCACTGAATAGGATTCAAAGACAGACAATGCACGTTTTCCACCCTTGATAAGTTTAAAATATAACAGAGAAATTAAATGCCCACAGTGAAAAGAAAAACTAACGGGGACAGCAATCAAGCTAAAATCTGTGAGCCTATTTCTAACTATAACAATCTTAGGCCAACCCCAAAACAAAAGTACCTAAGGAAAGAGCCACTCATTGAGGCTTACTCTAGGCCCTGATTCCAGTTTTCATTTCTCCAGGGTTCTTTCAGAAACTTCTAAACAGGGAAGTTGCAGAGATACGTGCAAACCTGAAAAGGATTATACAACTCCTTCCAGGGCCTAAAAAAGAGCCAGCAGTAAAGAAACCATTTTCAACCACAAACAGATCAATACCTACATTCCTTTTTTTTTAAAGATTTTATTTATTTATTTGACAGACAGAGATCAAAAGTAGGCAGAGAGGCAGGCAGAGAGAGAGAGGAAGAAGCAGGCTCCCCGCTGAGCAGAGAGCCCGATATGGGGCTGGATCCCAAGACCCTGGGATCATGACCTGAGCCGAAGGCAGAAGCTTAACTCACTGAGCCACCCAGGTGCCCCCAATACCTACATTCTTGAGAGCTTCTAATGACCGTTTTGAGATATTATACTTCGTTTGAAAAAAGAAATAGCATTAGCACTGGGAGTGTGAGGGAGTACATGTGTGCAGATTAAGTAGAAACAGTAAATTGTCTTCCCCACTCAATGAATGTTGTCATGCCATTCATTAAAAATAATTTGAAAGAAGCAAGCAAAAAATGACAACAAAATGGACTGTTTTCAATAAATGGCAAAGAGTAAAACATGGAACAGGAAAATATGTAGAAACTCCTAATTACTTTTGTGCATATCCTGAATAACCAAATCTAAATACTGAAAAGCTACTAACACTGCCTCGATGTATTCATCAGAAATCCTGAACACCTATATCTTATTAAACTTATATTTATAAGTTTTTCTTTTGTTTATAAGGTGTGTCTTTTTTTGTTTTCTCACTTGGGTGCATTTTTAAATGACAACAATGATGTTATTACATATACATAATGTGCCTGAGTGAGAAATATTAGGAAAAGAATGCTAGAACCCTCTGTCAACTCCTTATCTCTTCTAATATATCTCCTTTTTCTATGATCAAAGTCATTTTTTTCCATTAGGAACACACACACACACACACACACACACACACACACACCACACATTTACAACAAAGCAGAACCCTATTCCAGCCTAGTATCTTTGACGGTGCCAACTGGGGGATTACTTAGAAAATATTACTATGGACATTTTTTAATGGTAACAACATTTAAATTCTAAATTGAAATCAAAGCAAAAAAAAAGAAACTGAAGTTCACAACTGAACGAAGAGCAACCTGATACAAAATCACGAATACTTTTTAAATACAACTACAAAAGAGAACGTATAAACTAGGAAAATACAGGATTTTTAAGCAAAAGCTGAGCATAAAAAGATCTTTAAATATATTTTAAATATAGAAAAGGAGATATTCATGCATGAATTTGTTTCACTGGTACCCAACAATAGAGAGAAAAAGAGAGTTACGGCTCTCCTGTGTACGTCAGCATTTTCCTATGTTGGCTAAAGACACACCTGAATCGCCCAGTGGAAAGGAAGACTGTGAGGAAGACCAGCAGCAAAGGTAAGAATCAGTTTCTGTTCTCTGCACCTAACACCGAATCTTTACTTTGGCCTTATATTAATAAGGGTTTTTTGTTGTTATTTTTATTATTGTTGTTCTCGCGTATATTTTTAAGGATGATGATGTTGCATATGTAACTTGCCTGAGTGAGAAATGAAAGGAAGAGAACCAAAAGGATCTTCCGGAGGACGGGTATGTGGAGCGGAAAGTGGGTCTACATTCTTATCTGGGGGTGCTCTCTCCTCGAGCCTGTCTGCAAAAATAAGATGAAACAAAAAAATAAAATAAAATAAAAACGGTCTTCAAATTAAAAAACAAAGTGGTAACAGTATAAATAAAATTAAACAAAGCAACAGCCTTTTTGAAAAATATCAGAGTCAGAATTCGTTTTTACAAGGATGAGGGGTAGCCCTGAGTTAACAGATACTTGCTTCTACAAAGGCAAGTGTCACAACATCCTCTCAGCGCCAGATTTCACAAACACCATTAACCCAATAAGTAACTTAGTCTGCTTTATCTAAATCCCCAGTTTTCTTCAACTTGTAACATTCTGGACCTGAACTTAAAGCCAGCTTACTAAACAGAGGCATTATTTGGCAGATTTTCTCCCAAAAATACTCCGGGAAAAAAGACTGCAAATGGTCATTTGTTCATAAAACGGGCAAATCTTATTTCTCAACAGCAATAAAAAGTAACTATTACACTGATGTTCATTTCGCATATTAAATCATTCACATACACATACACATACACACAGAGACTATGAAAAGCCTAATGGTAGAGTTTATACTTCATCCCGCGGATAGCGGAGACCCAGCGTGTGCCAGGCACTGTTCTAAGCAATGGGGCGGCAACATGGAACACAACAGAGAGTCCTGCCTTCTTGGAGTTTATATGCTGGCGTGGAGAAACCAACAGAAAGCAGTGAGCATAATGAGACGTATATACAGTATGTTACAAATCAAGCTACAGAGAAAACTGCAGTCCCGGGGAAAGGAAGTAAGGGAGTGGGCACAAGTCACAGTAATAAACAGAGATTCTGACTGGGACCAGGTGAGAAAAGACGTCAAGGAAGCAGCAAAAGGACACCTCGGGGAGAGCACAGCGGACAAAGGAAGGGCTGGGGCAAAGGCTCTCGAACTCAAGCAGAAGCCGTCCTGCCGCGTGTGACGACAGCGGCTGCCCCTACTTCCTGCAGTCCGGATTAGCTTTCCTTGCTCTGACACCGCGTATCACAGGCACTCGATCGGCTGGGAACTCCCCGATCTCCGTGAGCTGTCTCTCTAGCGTCTGATTCTTAGCAGTCCAACATACACTATTAGGAACACATTCTGCTGTTTTCAGGAATTTTAAGTACTCCTAGGACTACACCCTCAATGTTTAAGAAACTCTATGGGTCAATTACGCTGGTTTCGTTTGAGTTTTAAGACATTGAGGGTAGGCAGAAAAAATCCAAATACAATTAGAATTCCCTAAAAATGACCTGTAACTTCAGAATGAAGCAAAAGCCCCAGGTGAAAGCAGAATCCCTCAGGACGGTGCTTCCAAACTGAAGGTGCATTCCAGTGAACTGTGCATTTGTTAAAATGCAGACTCTGGCTGGACAGTTCTGGAAGGATCTGAGCTTCACTTCGTAAGCTCCCAGGTGATGTGATACTGCTGGGTCAGGGACACAATCTTGAGAAGGCGAGGCCCTGGTGTCTATAATATCCTCAAGACACTGCGATGGACAATTCTTTAAATACCTTTATGACAACGGACACATTTATCAGCTTTTATGGCTAAAACTAATATCCACATGAAACGTAATATCCACATGAAACTTTGGGTTATCTGAAATTTTACTTAAAAAAGTTCCATCGGTCATATAATAAGTGATAAATATTTTGTTAAGGCAACATATCTGACAACTGATTTATGCACAAACAGAAGCTGCAAGACTTAAGAGCTGCTTTTCAAATCCAACACTGTAAAGGGCAACAATGACAATTCTGGTGTGGACAGAGTGAGGACAAAGGAAAGACGAAGTAGGACAGGACAAACAGAAGAGACTATCTCAGAGTGATAGCCACAGCATATCAATATCCAAGATCCCTCGTTCTTGAAAATCAAGAGAGTATGTGTGGGCACTCAGGTCTAAATTAGGACCAAACTTCCTTTCTAAACCATCTGCAGCATAATGGCTAGGATTCCCGTATGAAACTCAGTAACTCAGTTACCTGTGGGCGCTACACCACAAACCTAATGCATTAGATTTATCTGAGCAGGACTTTGGAAATCTACACTTTAATATACTCCCCAGAATCAGAAAAAAACAGCACTGTACCAACGGTTTCCAGCATATAAAAATGCAGTTACCACTAAGGTTCTTTGAATCCTCATGCATTGGTAGATTATCTCTATCAATTTATGGTTTCAATTCACATAAATGTAGAATAGCACCGTGTAGTTAGAATAAGAGTACAAACATTACCATGTGGGGATAAACTAACATTTTTTATATAGTGAGTCCCATAATTTTAAAATATGGAGACACTGTTCTATGCAAAGTTCATTCCCCCAATTATTTCAAAACGGGAGTCAGAATAAACTCGCTATAAAATGAATCACATTCTCACTGTGTCACAAAACAGAGAATCAATTTATCCAAGGCGGACTTTTGTTAAACCATCTAGATTTCTAGAGTTCACAGAATAATCTGGGTCCCAGGGCACAAAATACAAAATAAATACATATATTAATTTTTTAAATTATTAATTACCTATAATTAAAAACTAATGAAATGGTATAAGAGCTACTTTTCAAATACACAGTCACTCTTAAAATGAATTTAAGTTCCATTTTCAAATCACTGGTTTACATTAGAGCAAAACCAGAGCTTGATTTGTCCAATATTGAGAGACTTACCTCCTCCCCCTTCCCAAAAGAACTGTGTTGGTAAATAAAGACAATATCTTTTCAGGAATTTTAATTGATACAGATGGCAAAAAATAAAGGATTTAAAAATCCTAGAATCAAATTATATTCCACAATATCATCAGAAAATTAAAATATTCTAATAAGTTAATTCCGTAGCTTATTTGGATAATGGCTTGGGTAGCCAAAAAGGCTAATGAATAAATTTGTAAGTATAGTCTTCATCTGATACTTTTGAAACTATTCTATTTGAAAAGTTCTGTTATTCTGCATGAAAGGAACAGCAATATACCTGAATTAGCTTAAAATGGTGAGAGTTAATGCTGTACAACAAACTAATACAGATGTTTACATCTATTTCTTTCCGTGGCTTCATAGAAAAAAACAACACATTCAGTAGAATTTGCAAAGCAGCCACAGTCTTTAGGTTCTTCTATTCTTCCTTTCAGTTGTCGTGATGCAGTTTGAAAAAGAAACAATCGTCACTAACAAAAAATAATATTCCATTAAGTATTACTTTTAATTAGCATGCAGAGCTACACAACTATTTGAACAAAGGCAAGTTAAAAAGTTTCCCAAAGCAAATACCTGTACTCTAGTGTTTAATGTATTAAATTTTATCACAGTTAGATATCTAAAGTTTACATACTAATCTGGAAGTTTTGATATGAAAGACAAAGAAAAATACAAGTTTTTAAACTTTAAAAATGTCATTGAGATCAACTTATATTATATTGATTTAATATTTTGACTTTAAGTAGAACAGGTGAAAAATTCTGAACCATAAATAATATTCAGTTACACTGAAAGCAAAAGCAAGAATCTGGTTTATTTTATATGTTAAACCCCTTTGCTAACTGGTGTATGGATGGAATCAACAACTGCTTTCTTAAAGATCACTGAAAAACCATTTTTTGTTAACAATTACTAATATTTTGGAATTCTGGTATGTCAAGATATATTATGATTTTTAAATCACCTTTTGGATAACACAAACATGTAAAATATTTCCTAGACACAATATCCTTTTTCATTTTAATAAATAATATTTCCCGTCTTAAAAATAAAAACTCAAATGGCAATGTACTCTTCTGAACAATCATTACATGGGCAATGCCTATATTTTTAAGGACCATACATAAAGGTATTGTTTCTCACTGGAGAGCATTTCAGAAACCAAATATATATTATTTCAGAAAAGACTATGGAAAATTGTTGATAAAATCTGTGCTGAGATAAAAGGTAAATTTGCTATTCCAAATGTATTCCAAATAATTTACTTATTTAGGAAAAGTTTTTAAGGACAAAAGAACAACCAGTAATGACCAAAGTTCATTTCCATTACACCGTCAGTCTTCCGCCGAGACTCTTAAGGTTCCGAAAGACCTTTTTTCATGCCGCAGGTAATTTAGCCCCTATCAAGTGGATCGAATACCAGATGCCTTATTGCTTGTGAATGGAAGAGCTGCTAAAGATGACTGAACATAGGACAGTTAAGTTACACTTTGGAAAGAAATCTTTCTAAACTACACTCTATATATTAATGATTTCTTTATAAACTTTCGTAAAGACATTTCACCTTTTATGAGCACCATTATTACGACTATCGGTTATGAAGAAGAAGGCAGATACTTTCCATCGTCTTTCTTGCTGTCATATGTCACTTCTGCTGTTGATGTCATCCACCCACAAAGACCCTTCTAATGTGGTTTTCTAATTGCCAGCTGAGAAACCTGATAGTTTAGACACAATTTTTAAATGTCAGTTAAAGGGCAATAACCTTGAGTTGGAGCCTAAAGATTTACACAGAAGACGAGGAACAGGGAAGTGACATTTATGGAGTACCCACATTCCTTCAAGACATTATTTCCTTTAGTTTTCCTGATCATCTTATGAGATAGGCATCACTATACCCAGCTCGTAAGTGAGGAAGTGAGACAGCAGTTAAGAGACTTACTGAGATTACAACCTAGGTAAGTGGCATTGCCAAGGTTGAGAATTCTGGTGCTAGATGCCAATTTAAGCACATCAGCCTTGTGACAGGGAAATGATTTCAATAGCTCATCTAGACACTTGCCCAAATGGCTGAGTTGCTCCAAGTCTGACCTTCAGAGAAGTTCTTCTCCTGAACTTTCACCTGGAACTTAGTATCTTTCCGTAATTAGCAGGCAATGAAATCTAAATTCTTTGGCACACACATGTGCGCACAGATACACACAAAAATGACACGTTATCTGACCTTGAAGTCTGAAAGCAAATAGCTGGTTAAGAGTTTCACAGGCTAAACCCAATTTTTATGAAGTTATGTATACATGAATATTTTATTCTTCCCTATAAGAAGTAAATAAAACTTGCTTACTGTTACAAATTCTACGGAGCTGAGAATGACATATTTTTATTTATAAGGTACAAAATAAAATGAATATTTTACCCATTCCATAACTGATGGGAAGAAGAAAAAAGAGAGGAAAGAAAAAGGACGAGTTTTACCCAAATAGTAGGAAACTGCTTTAGCAAACCCTCAGTTACTATCCTGGAACACATTAAAATGAATATTTCAATTTTTACCTTTTGCTTTCAAAATAACCCTATAAATTATATTGATTTGGTTAACCCATATATCACCCTGCCGTCCCCCCAAAAGAAAGAGATACTTTATTTCCTTTTTTAGAACTGAGCTTTTCGGACTACTCAACATAAAGGTCTACTAAAAATGCCAAACAAAAAAGTCATGGTTTAAAAAAAACTTTCTTTAATAAAAAGATGGAAGTTTGGTTTTACCAAAGTTGACAAACCTTTATTAAAGGTTCAAAACTCATGTTTATATATGCATTAATCATCAACTTAATTTTTCATAGTCATATAACCAATATGTAAAATACAAACCGAAATCTCAAACAACTATTCTTACATGAATTAAGGGCATTTATAAACTTTACATAAAATATATATCATTTGGGAACAAAGCGACTCATCTAATAATTGTTCTCATAAAGCCAGCTGCCTGGAAGAGAAGAGAAGCTCAGAACTATGATGACAGCCATTAGGACCTTCTTTACACATGCGACACAGGAAAACACACTTGGATACGCGTGCACATGCACGCCCGCACGCACACACATGTACAAGCCTCTGAAACCTGAAAATTATCTACAGACTCCAGAAGTGAGTTTTTGCAACCTCCTCAAAACATTCCACACTTCCCTTTTCCGAAAAAGGGCTTTTCTAAAATACGTGCGGTAAGGCTTGACATATATAGTAGGTAGTTTAAAAAAAGGCAAAGATGCCAAGTAAAAACATTGAGATATCTGATTCAAAGTGGAAAATCATTTATTTAACTTTTGCCATATCAGGACAACAAAGCAGCCCTTTTATGTCGGCACTCAGTAAAAGGGCGTTACGAAACATTAACATAATGTAGTAGCCCATGTTTTCTTCCAGGCACTTTCAAAGGACATCTCAGACCCACAGTGTCTTCTACCGCATGTGCAAGAAAAGAGAGCTGCAAAATGATTGGTAGGCAAGATTCGGATATCTCCCTTTTCATTTAAGTATCAATTTTCCATGTTTCAGAGATAATCTGAATTAACATTCAAAGATATGCAGTATTTAAGTGCTAGGAATCAGCATGTTACTAGCAATCCTGGGTTTAATAACTACTACCAAGCAACTGATTTCAAATGCACACAACATAGTTCAATAGTTTACGTAAAAGACGGCCTGATTTTTGCCCTCAAATGCGCAAAAAGAATTTTCTATTTACCACCTCAAAACAGTCTTTGGCCTTGCTGAATGATTATAGAGCTGCGATTTTACTGTGAAGCAAAATAAGCCTTCAAGTGTCCCTTACTTGATCTCAGAAGGTCAAATTCTCTGTCCAACAGTTCCTCTTCCGTTAACTTGGAGAAATTATCGTCTCCGAAAGGGTTCCACCCCGACATGTCAGGTGGGTTACTGACGCTCCTCTGACTTGTAAGATGTGCAACTGCCTCTTTATCAGCAACTGACCTGTGGTAATAATTAAGAAAGGAAAAGAAGAGAGAAAACATTAGAATTCAAAATTCTCAAGTGCCCTAGTTCATACTTCCTAACTAACTTGGAAAATTAGATGCTTTTATTATGATGAAGATGGCAGATCTGGGCACAGATGGGACAACCCCCCTGGAATTTGAACTGATGTGTACCCTTGGGCAAGCTCCTTAAGTTCTCTGTCTCAGCTTCCTCATCTGTACAACAGGAGGCACTCGATCTCCCTCATAAGGTTACGGAGAAGATTACTTAATACATAAAAAGCCAAGAGAATGGTGTCTAGAAAAAGAAACCAGGACTTAGTATTATGATGGTGCTAGGGAGGAGCCCTAAAGCGGTACTCAGGTGCCACGTCAGACAGGATCCGTCTAAAATCACCACGGAATAAGACGGTCCCACGTCCCGGCTCTGCTGAGACACCGCGACAACTCTCCGTTTACAGAGGCATTCTCTACATAGTGACCGAGGAGTGCTTCATGAATTAGCTAAAACTAGATGGGGGTTATTTTCTACATCATAAATAATTCATTGTATTTTAAGTATCCACATAGTCTGGAGGCCAGAACCTCTCGTTTTATGAAAGTTATCTACTAGGCCTCTTGGCTCTTAAGAGAAGGTGAGAGTCTAATGATTCCTTAACTTAAGAACCCCTGGTTACCTCTCTTTCAACCCAGCCTGGAAATACTAGAGTAGGCAAATAACAAATAGTTTGGCAAATACCAATCTGAATCTTTAAACCAGCCTCTCATCTTATGCCCTGCTCTGCACTTAGACACACTTGTCCTAATTCCTGCATCTAAATGTTTGATTTAGGAAAATACTTCAATCAATCCATGTTTCCTCCCTTCCTCTCTATATTGCTCACACTCTCTCTCTCTCTCTCTCTCTCTCTCACACACACACACACACGCGCACGCTGGGAGGTGTACTACAGCAAACTGTATGTATATCTTATCCCCCTCTCGACAGGCTCACTGAATAAGTATGCTACTGATGTTGCATTTTCTCAAGCCTAAGTCCTAACCAAAGCTTACAGACACCTTTTCCCAGCTAATGCTCATATACTGAAATAATATTATATAGAACCTCTTCAGAGTTCCCATAATCAAAGTTCTAATAGCGACTTCCTCCTACATATCTAAAAATATTAGGAAATATTCATAATGGTCAACAGATTTTTCACTATAAAATCCTGAAGCACTCCCCAATTCAAATCTGAATTTGAGAAAATCGACACCACAGTTCTTCACCATAATGTTTTCAATATGAATGATCCATGAAAATAACTCTACTAACCAGCCTATCTACGTAACCAAAATACACCGGTTGTGGTTGTAATAAGCCTGCCCGATCTTATAAATGAACCAAACGACACATTACTGTCTTTTGCACCTCTGAATTAAACCAAACTAGACAACTTTATGAGTATTATCAAATTAATTGAAAGTAATAATATACATAAGTAGACAAAGTTAAATTAACTTGTCTACAAGGATTCTTTTTTTTAAACTACTAAAGTAGCCCGTTAGGGCTTTGTTTCTATTTAAATTACAAACACTGTCTTAACATATAAGCCACTAATTTCCTTAGCCTTAAATGCTGCTAGATATTGTGAAGCCTCACCTGCAAATAGCAATTATTAGATCTGACTGATGGAAAAGCAAGGAAGGACAGGGATCCTCAGGGTCGGGAAGAGAGGACTAGCGCGAGAAAAGGGGGGACTTTGCAAAAAGATGGGCTCGCAATTCAGGAGCCACTTGGTGACTCCACTCTGCATTCACACCCACTTCCACGATCATGGCTTCTGCATTCGCCGGAAAGATACTTGCCTGTTGGCACTATAAGAGGAGTCCACTACGGTTCCAACCTGAGCTGGGAGGGAAGAAGTGTAGGAAACTAAGGCGGACGGGAACTCCTGAGGGGACGTGAGAAACTCGGGTGAAGCCTGGGGCTGGGGCTGCGGACGCTGCGCTAGCATCTGCTGCAGGAGAGCCTGCTGGTACTGCTGCACCTGAAACGAGACACACCGTTCCCCAGACAGGGCTCGAGGTCACTCAAGCTCGGTCAGCACCACCCTGTTTACTACGTTCTTCCCCTTGCATGCCGGCAGCACAGTCAGGAGCCTGAAAACCAGCGTGCGCACGAAGGAGCAGTCTGTGACTCCAACATCACAGCAGTGAACAGAAGTCTACTTACGGAGCTGTCTGACTGCGGGTATGACAGTGATCATTTGCAAAATATACAAACATCAAATCACGACATTGCATCCCTGAAACTAATAGAATGCTATGTCAGTTATACCTCAATTAAAAAAAAAGTTGTGAAGTTAGGCTCATGTGACAGGATTCAAAGATCTTCCTTTGAACAGTGTAAGAAAAAGACAAGAGGGTAGTTTATAGTCACTAGTACAGCAATTGCTATAAATTTGCTCTGAAGCAAATGCAATTTCCCATTGAGTTTCTTTTTTTATTCAACAGACATGTGCCAAATGAAAGAGACATATGACCAAAAGACCATGGGAAATAGATCATTTCCCTTATACGACGAGGAAAGAGAAAAATACCATCTGTCAGTTACAGTGTTCCAAGTTCAGGTGCTACGGGTCAGACCAATGTCAGACTACTTAAGCACACACTACTGTCTTTGTTAAAAATGTGTTAATTAACTGACTTGAGTCAAATCTGAATAATTAAATTCTGAATAATACCATTCATACTGGGAATTCCCACACTGGAATGTATTCTCAGAGAGAACTATCTAGAAGTTACGAAACGCTTACCATTGCAGGATACTGTGATGCAGAAGGTTGCGGCTGATACACGGAATGCAGCAAAACCTGCTGCTGGAGCATCTGCTGCTGCTGCACTGTGTGCTGATACTACAATGAAAAAAAACAAAGAAATTCATCAATATCAGGCACGCCTTTTTTGTGTCATCGTTTTTTTTATTTGGCTTGGGGGATATTTTTTAGTACTGAGCTCACCATCGTAACAATGATTTCAGTACTAGGAGTCCAAGCATCAATGTACAAAAACTCTAGTCCATAACTGACTATAACTTACATGTGCTCACTGGAATTGCATTCCCAGGGCACTTTAAGGATGCTTGGAAGAAAACTAACCCTGACACATTTCCCCGCTGACGAGAACCCCTGAAATGACCTGGGTCCGGGACTCACAGTAAATTCCCAACCTCTTCTATCTCCTCTTCCACGATGCCTTCCGGCAATGCAATGGCACCTTCATTTAACTGTTCTGCTCCGGTCTCTTAATCAAGCCCAGGAGAGGGAGCCCCCCACGACAGGTGCCATGCGTTTACTGGGCTCAACACATTTCAAGAAATGACAGAGAGGGAATTGTGACAAGTCATTAAAGATGAAACAGCTTAATGAAACTAGAAATTTGCAGGTTCTGATAAGGCAAAGGGCAGAACAGAACTTAAGGTCATTTTTTTGTCTGTGTCCCTTCCAACTCTAAATGCCACCCCTCCACACACACACACACACACACACACACACACACCGCAACCCAGGCCTGGGGGGGCAGGGGCGTACCTAGAACAAAAGCCCAAGACAGTTTTATGTCTGAGAGCCTAAATGCCACCTTTGCAACAATGACATTCTTAAGCTGTTTCTTAACAAAACATAACCTGAAAAAGATGACATTCATCATAAACGGCCATGCTTGTTCAAAATGCCCGATGACTAAACACTTCTTGGCTTCATAAAGTCCTGATGCTACCTATTTCAACAGGAGATTCTTAGAGAATCTCACAGAAGGCAAGGAAAATGTGTTTTCTTCAATAGTGTGCAAACGGGCGAAGGCTGCCTTGGAGCCAGAGTCCCCGGGGCCCCCGCCCCGTGGGTACAGAAAGTGGAGGGTGACCTGCTGCCCGTAGGCGTCCTGGAGGAGCGGCGGCGGCTGCGGCCGGTGCTGGAGCTGAAGCTGCTGCAGTCTCCAGTCTCCCTGCTGCAACTGCTGCAGGACGCGGTGCTGCTGCGGGGGCTGCTGCGGGGGCCCCTGACCCAGCGCGAGCTCGGGGCCACGGCCGGGTCTCAGGGCTCCTAAAAGAGGTTTCAAAAATGCAGGTTAACATCCTCAAGAGTTCAAGAGAACGGCCGGATTTCGTTCTGCTTCATTCAGCAGCACTGAGCAAGGCCGCTCCCTCTCCTCTCCCGCGTGCACGCGCACGCCGCCTCCCGGAACTTCAGGACCCGCGCACGCCGGCGCGCCGGCCAACCCTGGGCCAACCCTGAGCCAGTCGACCTCTCAGAAACGCTGCGTCGTCCCCACCTCACGCCTCGCCTCGAGCCCGCCAGCCTTGCCCGCGCCTTGCCCGCGCCTCGCCCGCGCCTCGCCTCTCAACTAGCCCGCGCCTCGCCCGCGCCTCGCCCGCGCCTGCCTTTGCCGCGGCGCTTCCCTCCGTCTACACGGCCGCGTTCACCGGCCGCGACTCTTCTTGCCCGTGGAGCTCTAGCTCACGTCCCTCCGCCCTGTCCTTCATCTAAGGCCTCCCCTCGGCTCGCAAGGCTTCCTTCTGCCCTGCGCACGTGTCTTCACGGCCGCCTCCGACGAGGGCCCTTTGCCGGACGGGACAATGACTCACTCATCTAGGACGGCCCCAAGGAACCTCTATTTAACAGATGCTCAACAAATGCTCGCGTGGTGACGCTAGTCCCACCGCCTCCTCAGTGCGTATTTACTTATAAGCTTCCGAAATTTCACCCAAGGCAAATCCTATGAATAAACTTTTGAAATTAATGAAAAAGAGACACACAGTAGCAGAAAGGAAATGCGAAATGCCATAATTTCTGAGTCACCATCAAGTCAAGCGCAGCTATGTGAGCCCGCGGGAGGAGGAGGAGGAGGGTGCGAGGAGGGAGACAAGGATTCTTTTTCACCAACATCGTCAAACCTCCCCAGACCTTAAAGCCGACACCCCTGTGAAAACAGTTTTACCGCTTAATTCTAAGGAAATGGGTGTTGATTATAATTAGTCTTGAAACATTTATAAAAACATTCAGAAGAAAATTAAAACCGTAATTCTACCACACAGACATTACCACCATTAGCCTTTTAAGTGTATTTCTTGCGTCTTGGTAGAATATTAAAACTGCAGCTCCCCAGCTATGTTCATCTTTTAGGACCCTGACGTCTAACTGTGACCACCCGTGACTGGGGGTGAAGCCGGGTCGCAGCAGGGAGCATCCTGTGGCACACCTCTCACCTCACAGACTCTGACTTCGCTCTCGTCACCTCAAGCTAAGAGGAGTCCCTGGTTCTCAAGCCAAGGCCACAGAGCACCAGAGAAATCCCAAACAACATCATAACAATCCTACGTGGAAATGGCGCTTTCAAGTATGTCATTAAAGCTATCATTCCCCGTTTTGCAAAGGACAAAACGAAGGCTCAGAGAAGTGAAGTGAATTCACCGGGAAAGTTAAAGACATACTGTAAGAAACTTCACAATACATATGGCAAAGAACTAATATTCAGAAGACGTAAAAACAAAATCTGAAGGGCAATAAAAAATAAACAGAAACAAAGCGATCTCACAGAAAATTATGAAAGATAATTCACAGAAGAAAACATGTAAACAGTAAACATGAAACAGTGGTATTAATTAATCAATAATTAAAATAAAAACACAGATATTTCACCTATCAAAAGGGAAATATTTTAAAAAACCAATACTATCAGGTATTGGCAAAAATAAGAATCAAAGGACACTCACTGTTGTTGAGAGTGTAAATTTCTGAACTCTTTTTGGATGGCAATGTGGCAGTAGCTGACAAATTTTAAATGAGTATACTCTTTAATATCTTCCTCAGAAAAATGCTCTAACGTGGAAATCAAGAGTCTGTTTTAAGGATGTTCCAAATACTGGAAATGACCTGAATGGTTACATAGACTGGTACATTTACACCACGGAATATCATCTACCTTTTAAGAACTACATGGTAGATGTGTATGCACTAATGGGCAAAGCTCTCCTAAGCAGAAGAGTTTAAAAAAAATCAAGTTGCAGAGAACTAGGTATAGTATGAGTCCCTTTACCTTAAACACAACCTAAGTATTTCGTATCCAGGCAGTTGCGTGCAAGAACATAAAAAAATACACCCAGGAAATGCATACTAACCTACTGCTAGTTTTACTCCACAGAAGAAAATAATGAAGACTTTAATATCTTTCCCTGAATACTACCATACCATCTGAATATTCTAAAAGAACATATTTGTGGGTCATTTCTTATATAATATTTAATGGGGGAGAAATGTTAAAAGATGCACACATGGCAGGAGGGAAGGAATATTGCTTTTTCAACTCAAGCTGGAAACATGACAAGAAGAAACGCAGTCCCTGCCGTGGGAGCAGGCCTGACCCTCACAGCCCCTAGTCAACAATTTCACAGACGCTCACGTCGGAGGAGGCTTCCTGTCACCATGTGGACCCGGGCAACACGACCACCCCGTCATCGCATCTGAACACCGCCAGGGTCAGGAACACCGTCCAAGCCAAAAAAAGACCAGACCTCTCCCAGATGGAGCCTTGCTCCTGTGGCTGACTGCTGCCTGGACACCAAATCTGAGGTTTTTGCTTCCCTCCTTCTAGAGAAGTTTAAGATTTATCAAAATACCTATGGTATCATATTCACTTCCTAACGGCATTCAATCCACAGCAAAGTCCCACTTCCTTCAAGCTTCCCCCAAAATACCAAAAACAAGCCCAAATCCTTCAGTAAGTCTTTCAAACACCATCTGAGACACTCCCACAGATTCCCATGATATGTGAGTAATAAACCCAATCTGTTCAAATACAAGTGTGTTCCTAGTGGTCTTTGGCTGGAGGGCATTGATAAACGATAGAGAAGACTAATAGGATCGCCAACCCAAAGTGGTAGGAAAGAAAGAAAGAGAGAGAAAGAAAGAATGAACGAACACTGAATGCTTACTACAAAACAGAACCTTCCCAGATACCACACACTTTGTCATGTATTTCTTGTAATAGGAAAAACAGCTTTTATTCTCATTTTACAAGAGAGAACAATGAGGCTAAGAAACAGACACAAAAGGTTTCAACTTCCCCTATTTTCCCTTTTCCATGAAACAATCCTCCATCTGGTGTGCCTGGTCATGACAGAAGGACACAGCAACGCATCAGGTAACATAAACATTACCTTTACTGAGTATAGAGTTAACAGTAATAGTAGCTAATATTTAACATTTCTTAAGGACATACTACGTGGCAAGGGATTATATTAAGCAGTTATGTAATCCTCACAGCAATGCTATCAGATAGGTACCAGAACTTTTATAACATACATTACTAAGAAATGGGAAAAACAGAACTCACATTCAGGTTCATGAGGCTCCAAGTATGGGCTCTTAACCATTAGAGAATACTAGCTGAAAACACCTTAACTTAAAACATTTTAACATTAAAGCAAAACAGCTATATCATGAAATAAAGTGCAAAACCGGGTTTTCTTGAGATGAGCCTACAAGTTATAACCCCAGACCCTTGAAAGGACAAGTTCACTATCTAATATTAGAAAAAAAATTCCCTAAGAAAATCTCTTAAGTCCTACCCTATATCATAATGCTTTGAAGATATTTAAGATCAGAAAAATAAATCTTCTCAAAATCAGATGAGAAGACAGGTTTCTGTGTTGTACTCTCCACATGACCCAAGATACACTCCTCCGCCAGGGTTCTGGATGCAGTGGAAAGACATACAACATTTTAGGACAAGAGTTTCAACCCCTTCCTTTCCAACACGATGCAGAATTGTCTATACTCCTGAACCTTATTACCAACCTCAAACCCTACTAGCTGAAGACTCTATGGATAAGCAAAATGGAAGCTTTTTGTACCAAACTATTATATTACCAGTAACCGCTTTTGCCTACAACTTTAGGAAAACAATGGGTTGAGTTTATCAGACATCAGTAGAAAGTTTCTTAAGCATTAAGTGACCTGCTTCACAACAGTAAGCTGCCAGTAATTTACACTCCTAGGAAATCAAGCCATAAGGTTTAGGTTAACTATAAAGGTGACAAGGTTGGCAGGGCTGTTATTACCTTTTGGTCTGTGGTTCCCAAATTCACCAGGAGCAGGGACTTTAACAGGTGTTGCTGAACTCTGAATGGTCAGCACACTGGGTGTGGCAGTAGTGGAGTTGGCCTTTGGTCTCTGTCTTGGTGCAATTGAGGTTTCTGTTGGTCCAATGGTATCTGTTATTCTACAACAGAGGAATATATTTCATTCCAAATCCTTGGATTATTTCTAATTCAGTATTTGTCTATAAAGGCTCTATTTCAACAGATGCATTTTAATTATTATTGACGATCATATTAGTCCTCTTGGCTTCTTCCTCTCTATTCTCAAGTGTTAAATGTTTAAAAAAGGTAGGAAAGTAAATAAAATAAACCTAACCATTTTCCTTAAACCAGTATGCTCTGCTACCATTCACAGCCACTGAAGCAGATAGAAAAAGAATACAGGCTTGCTCTTAAAGAGACAAAATAAAAGAAACAAACAGAAACCTTCTCATAAGTTTCTGGAGAGAATCAGGAGCCAATTCTCTAAACCAGTCAGAAAAATAAAAAACAAGAAACAAAAAATAACAGTCTCCTTAGCTTAGACTCTAGATCAAGAAAGAAAAGACCGCCCTCCAGAGCTCACAGAAGAGCCAAAACTTTCAAAGAGTGGAGCTACCTGTTCGCATTCAATTTCTTGAATCTTCAACATGCTTTACTTAGAACAATGAATGGAAAGTATGCAACATCTTCCCCACTAGAACTTAGCTTAGGCCACAGACAGGGATGGTCAAAACGGTAAGCATAGTTTTGAAAGCAAGAACACTAAAGGACACATTTTCTTTTCTTTAAAAAAAAAAAAAAAAAAAAAAAGCCAGGGGAAATCTTTAACTCACATATTCATCAACTTATTTTTTCTATAAATCCAGTACAAAAATTCAATTACTTTCTAATAGCATCATATGTTCACTTTTCAACAGGACTGCCAAAAAATCTCTTCACCAAGTTCCCTCAGCACCTTTTCCAATGACTTGGAAATGAAAGTCTGCACACATGATTTACTAAGTTCTATCTGCTGCATTTGGAGAATGCCCGATATACAGTAACCGTACAGATCCACGGCTCTCCCTTACATCTGTGCATACCACAAGAGGGAGCCCTCTTAACTAGCTTTGTTAAGAGAGAAAAGAATTAAAACTGAATCGAAGATTTTAGATAGTTACAGAAATACACTGTAGGTGTGCGATTTTCTAAAAATGACATTTATGTTTCAGATGGGATGGGTTATAGTACAAGTCATGAAGACTGAATTAAAGGCAATAAAATTATTATGTATACATATAACCAATTGTATCTCATCATAATGATAATCAAGTACTTACTGAGTTCAAATTACAGATATGACACTAAAACCAACGCTGTACTCCCTAAGTTCAAGTTGGGGACTGTATATCCTGTACAGTCTTTTTATCTGTCTAGCCATTCTTTATTAAGTAGAAAGGATGGGCCAAACCTCACCCTGCCTTGTTCCCGTTATAAATTGCTCTGTAGAGATTCACAACACACGAGGGCAGCAAACCTCTAAAAAGCATGTTCAAAGTTCTACAGACTTTAGTGTAGCCTTTCCTAATGTATCTTACCAATGTACCAAGATCTATTATATAATTACTGATATCCAGCAAACATAGCACAATACCACCTTCGGACAATTTACAGTATACCCAGGAAGATATGATACGCGTTCATGAAAGTAGAATAAAATAAATGCAAGACAGTAAAAATAACCAGTGTCAAGCTAGTACGGTCAACAGTTTCATAGAGGAGTAATTCTACCCTTAATCTAATTCGACTATGAAGGCTTCAGGTAGGCACTGGAGGGTAAAAATAAACACACTTCCATTAGACAGTAAAAAAGAAATTAAGCGTTCTGTGTGCAGAAATGGGAAGAAAATGCCTGGGCAGATTAGGCAACATGAAGACACAAACTCGCCTCGAACAAAAGACTGAGTAATCACTGGTACCACCACCATAAGGACTCATCTGCCCTATTACAGTAGACAAAGCTGTTTCTCTGCTTCCTTCCTTGTCTTTCCTATTCCCTATCTTCTGAACAATCTCTTAAACACAGACTGTCTCCTCTTAAAATACTTTAGTGTTTCCATCTGCCAGGACAGTAATTCTCAATCTTCCCATTTTCAGACACGAGTCACAAGTCTCCCATGTTTAACAGTCCCAAGAGCAGATGCAGGTTTCAGGGAGGTAGAAAGGAGCTTTTAAGAAAGAAGGAAACCAGTATGCGATGTCTCTCAGTAAAGGCAGGGTAGATGGATAATACTCATAAAAGCTCTAAAACATGTAAATCGTAATACTAGCTATTTAAAGATTTCTCCAATCACCTGTCCCCCATCAAGAAGACTTTTACATGAAAAAAAAAGACTAATTTTTATTTTTTAATTAGGTTTTATACATATTTAAATTTTTTCAAGTACTTTACTGATTCTGTCAATAAAGAGAAAATTTATATTATTGACCATAAGCACCAGTGAACCTAATTTTTTAATGTAATGTACAGATTTAACCTAATATGGATAGCACTGTGAATTTTAGTTGCACTGTTTCATTTGCCTATAATTGTATAGCTAGGACTTCTGTCATGGTTAAAGAGATATTCAAAGCATCATTTTTGTTCACTTGACTCATGCTTCTTAAAAAATCTTTGTCTACTTTCTTATAGATTTCATCATTAACACAATAATTACTTAAAAAACCACAATAGGGGCACCTGAGTGGCTCAGTTAAGGGACCGACTCCTGGTTTCAGCTCAGGTCGTGATGATGTCATGAATCTTGGGCTGGAGCTGGAGCTGGCAGCACCTCCCAGCTCACCAGGACGTCTGCTTGAAAGATGCTCTCCCTCTGCCCACCCCACCGCTCACACTCTTTCTCTTTCTCTCTCTCAAATAAATCGTTAAAAAATAAATAAGTTTTTTTTTTAAGATTTTATTTATTTATTTGTCAGAGAGAGAGCGAGCGAGCACAGGCAGAGGCAGAGGGAGAAGCAGGCTCCCCACAGAACAAGGAGCCTGATGTGGGACTCGATCCCAGGACGCTGGGATCATGACCTGAGCCGAAGGCAGCGGCTCAACCAACTGAGCCACCCAGGCGTCCCTAAATAAGATTTTACGGACCACAGTAAAATTGAACTGACATGTCCTGTGGTAATTCATAACTGCCACCTGACTCTAACAGCAGTTGCCAACTACAGCTGTGTCACAGACAAGACAGTCGGTCAGAAGAGATTCCCGCAAGTTACATGGAACTTTATTCCTTCAGTCTCTTATTCGAGAGAGTATTTTAAAATTCAAGTGAATGAAGATAATAATTTTAGACTGAGGGAATATTTTTTAAACAAAGTCATTCATAAATGATATTTTAACAATTTACAAACAACAAATTATTTTTTATTATAACAACACATCTCACACAAAGTCCCAAATAGTAGAGTAGACTACAAAGTTGAAAATTCACCGGCTTCAAGCCCAAAGTCCAAATTTTTCAGCATGACATATAGACCAAGTTGCTCGGGACGGCATCTAGCTACCGTTTCCCACCACTGCCGTCTATGTCCCCTTATGCTTCAGCCTGGCACGTTGACAAAGGGCATTCTTCCTGCCTGAATTGCCTGTCTGCTGTAGTTTCACTCCCCATCACATCAGGTGACATTCTGTCCATCCAGCAGCAAGCCACAGCCCCAGGGAGAGGAGGCTTTCTCTGCTCCCAGCTTTCCCGTCCTCCACTCTCAGAGCTGAACAGTAGCTATGTGTGTATCTACCTATGTAACGTAGTATCTATACATCTAACTGTTCTCTTATCTATCTTCATTAGAATTTGAGCTCCTTGAGAATAAACACTGCTCCTTTTCCTTTGTGTTTCCAGGATCTATATCTTACATATAACAGGTGCATAATAAACATATTTTATGTATTTCATGTCAAATAAAATTTTACCTAAGTAAAATACAAAAAAAGCTCTGAATGGGACACCTGGGTGGCTCAGTCAGTTAAGTGTCCAACTCCTGATTTCAGCTCAGGTCACAATCTCAGGGGCCTGAGACCGAGCCCTGAGATGTGCTCTGTGCTCAGCGGGGAGTCTGAGATTCTCTGACGCTCTCTCCCTCTGCCACCCTCCGACCCCTACAACTCGAGTGCTCATGCTCTCTCTCAAATAAAGATACCTTTAAAAAAAGGGGGAAAAAAAGCCGTGACCAAGATATCTCCCCACATGCAATATTATGTCTGATAATCTAAATTATAATCCTGTTTATTAACTTTTATAGACAAAAATAGTATAAAAAACCATTAATTCAATCATTGATCAGATACACATCTTAACCTACATAATACATATCAAACTTAGTACAATAAAAAAATATGAATGATAATTTAAAACATTATACTTCTTTATCAGTCTTAAAAGAATTAGTTATAACCATTCATTATAAGTTATACATAGCAGTACATATTCCAAATATGTATTAGAATACATAAAAGAACATATGAATTTAGAATACTCTAGTTTGCTGTAAGTTATTTCTTTCCTTAAATTAAAAAAAAAATACTAGCTATAAACACAATACAAAAATTTCATGAATTAGAGTTACCATGTGATGAAATAATGACACCCTTCAAAATGACCCAATGGAACATCACTCGTTGCATAATCACTTCCTAACTGCTGAGGGTGAGCATTTCGAGTAAGACCCATGTCAAATCCCATATCTAACGCAAAAAAGCTCATTTTATAGTTGCTATCTAAGCTACTCATCACATGCAATAAGAATCCGTTTTTTGTGTGTGAAAATGATATTTAATTAACGATACTAGCTAGAATTTAAAAAAGAACTGCACACTTTGTAAAAAATGTCTTTTCCGATCTCAGCATAGCTTTGCCTACCTGGCTTTTATTTGGCTTTTCCTAGAAGCTGCTTCACTAGCAGTCATCGGTTCAGGAAGAGTGGAAGGAACAGAAGAATTCTTGGAAGAAAAAAATAAAACTTTTCATTTTCGTTTTCATTTTAATTGCAGAAAGTTTCATTTAAACAGTATGGATATACCCTTGAAAAGTACTATCAAGGAAATACTACTTGCACCTCAGATGCCTACGACACG
Source organism: Lutra lutra (assembly GCF_902655055.1). Lineage (NCBI taxonomy): Eukaryota > Metazoa > Chordata > Mammalia > Carnivora > Mustelidae > Lutra > Lutra lutra. The sequence continues at coordinate 206,467,574 of NC_062279.1, read as the reverse complement.
CTCACATGTATTTGCCAGATCTAATCTGCAAATATCACTGCACGATACCCAAATGTCACTTTCATATTCATGTTCCACAGACACCATTGGAAAAGAAACAGAACATCATCATCAGATCCACTTTACAAACCGGTAAATATCAGTTTAAAGGAAGGATTACAGTATACTTGTAAATCAGTGACTATTTTCCAAAAGACTTTGGAAAAAGAAGCGAACCCCAAGAGCTGAGGGAAGTGTTGTTTCTACTTCAGATAACGCTCATCACACCCCTCGTAAAGGTCACCAAACACATGCTCTCTAATGTCTGTCTTAGAGTAGGCACCCAAATACATATTTGCTGAATGAAAAGCTAAAAATCCACAAATGTCAAATCAACCTACTTTCATTACTAGGTTAGAACTGCCTCACTTTCAGCTTCGACAGAGAATATATTACATTGAAGCTTCAAAAAACAAAAAGAAATAGTACCAACTTCCTTATTGTTTTAGTGGGATGGACGAAGTTTTATACACCAAAAAGAACTATCTGAACAAGAGCCAGAATAATCTTTAAAAGTTGAGACTAAGGGCGCCTGGGTGGCTCAGTGGGTTAAAAGCCTCTGCCTTCGGCTCAGGCCATGATCTCAGGGCCCTGGGATGGAGTCCCGCATCAGGCTCTCTGCTCAGCAGGGAGCCTGCTTCCTCCTATCTCTCTGCCTGCCTCTCTGCCTGCTTGTGATCTCTGTCAAATAAATAAAATCTTTAAAAGAAAAAAAAAGTTGAGACTGACTTAAAGTCAGTGATGAACACAGACCTTTATTAAAATCAGCAAAGATGTGCCATACAGAGTTAATGCGCTGTAATCAGGTGCACTGTGCAGACGAACTCAAAGCCTCAGAATAATGCTAGCTACCATCAACTCAACACCTTCCACGGATGAAGCACAGGGTTCACATTTATTATTCGTGATCCTCATAAGTATTATTTTCACAGAAAAAGAAAGAGATAGTAAGTAACTCCCCAAAACATACAAAACCAGTCACTGACAGAACTGAACCCAGGTCTCCCCATGTATAATAGCTACGCTCTTTATACCAAAGGTAACCAGACTTTTTACCCAGCGCTTCGCGCCTCAGGAATTTTTCATGAGGCACCTCCCAACAGAACAGAGAGGCCCAAAGAACTGAATAAAAGCAGTTTGTGCTGTGTCAAACAGAGGTCACTGCGTGTCCCTCAAAAAGGAAAAAGATCCTGCAGGAACCCAGGTCTGCTGTAGCTCCCAGGGCACCTCGGCACAGTTTGGCAACTGTGACTTTTTATAAAAATACTAACCACAAACATACTGTCAGACCACTTGTCATAAAACAAGTAATTCTGAAAGTGTATGTACCTATACATACGAAATGGGATTTTATGGGGCGCCTGGGTGGCTCAGTGGGTTAAACCTCTGCCTTCAGCTCCGGTCATGGTCTCAGGATCCTGGGATCGAACCCCACATTGAGCTCTCTGCTCGGCAGGGAGCCTGCTTCCCCCTCTCTCTCTGCCTGCCTGCCTACTTGTGATCTCTCTCTCTGTCAAATAGACAAATAAAATCTTTAAAGAAAAAAAAAAAAAAAAAAGAAATGGGATTTTAAATTCATATCCTACTTGAAAAACTACTCACATTGATGTTGGAAACCGGACAATCCTTTTTGGCAAATTTAAATGCAAAATAGGACACTTGAAATATGTCAGGTCTGCGCTCTGGATCTGGTTCCAGCATGAACCCTGAAAGAACAGATTAAACTAGTAAGTTTCACGGAATACACAGAAGCTATATAGGGGCACATTAAAACAATGAAATGAATATACACTTTTTTCCATTCTAAGATCAAGTGATTCTAGTAGAGTTTGCTCGTGTTCTAGAAAATATAGAAATATATATATATAATATAAAATATAGAAATTGTTATTTTCTACATGAACCTGAAGCATTAACTGAAGCTAAAAATGGTCACGGAAGAGCTCTGCACCGGAAGTATAAATAAACAAATAGAAACGTTCTTCTCAGAAAGTGACCCAAAACAGTGAGTTTAGTGGACACCAGGGAATTATTCAAGAAAGTTCCAAAGCCACAGTAGAGGTCTTTATTTTATTATCTGAAATACCTCCACTAATTTTCAAATGATCCTGAATCACTGAGAAAATATTAAGTTGTTTGTGCATTATGTTTAACAAAGTAGTTCAGGGTTGACACAACCGTTTTCCAAAAACATTCTTTCTTCCCATACTGATGTTAACGATATTCACCCTAGCTCTTATTTCTATATATTATTCACATCATGTTCAAAAGTATGAGTAGAGCTTTATGGTTCTATTATAAACAGATTTCACACCAGTCTTACAACATTGCTTGAAATACCTGACTTTTTTCCTAACGAAAATGATCTTTTTTTCTAACCGAATGACTACTTTTCTATTACATCACTTATTCACAAGTTCACAAGGACACTGACATCTACACTCAATTCTATAACTAAAAAGTTCATATTTTGTTACGACATCTCCATGTTCTAACTCTGATTCACTGATTAACTCTAAGTTCTTACAATGTTCAAACCATTTTTTTACAATTTATTTATTTTACAGAGAGAGAGTGAGTGGGGGTTGGGGCGAGACACAGGGAGACAGAGAGAGAATCCTGAAGCAGACTCCTGCTGAGTGTGAAGCCCAATGTGGGGCTCAAACCCAGGACCCTCAGATCATGACCTGGGCCAAAACCAAGAGTTAGCCACACGGGCCTTCGCCTTCCCGCATCGTGGCTTTGCCTGGCATTGGCTGGCCGTGTCCCATGGAATGTCTTCCTTGCCGCAGGGTCAGCCAAAAGGGAAAGCCTTTGCGCCAGAAAGCTAGAGCCTTTCTATAGCAAGTAGAGGCACCCCTCAAATCATTTTTAAACCTATTTGGAACAAAAATGCATAGCATCAATTAGATAATCTTCTGAAACTTGATAAGAAAATTATGTATAGAAAGATCTAAGTATATAAATGGGTAAATTAAAATTAGAAAAAAAATAAATTAAATCTTCCTTTCAAATTTAAGTAATATTTGAACAAACAACATATACTACATCTCCAACATCATGATAAACTTAGGTTAAAAACACAGTGTGCCTCAAATGACACTAAGTACAAACTTAGAAATTGATTCAGGAGATTCTAAAAAGTCAGTTTTAAAAAATATTCTACATGAGGGCACCTGGGTGGCTCAGTCCGTTAAGCATCAGACTGGATTTCAGCTCAGGTCATGATCTCGGGGACCTGGGATCCAGCCCCACATCAGGCTCTGCACTCAGCAAGGAATAAGCTTGGGATCTCTCTGTCCCTCTGCCCCTCTACCCGTGCATGCGTGCATACTCTCTTTCCCTCTCTCTCTCTCTAAAAGTAAGTAAATAAATCTTTAAAAAAAAAAAAATACTCTGCATGTAACTTGACTTTATAGACTTAAAATAGGTCACTTATAAAACTGATTATTATTTTGTCACCATTGTTAGATGTCAATAACCAAAAACATTTATGTATTTAGTTTGTATTCAACTACATTCCAGAGAAGATTCAGGAACCTACAGGTTTATTTTATCCTCCGAAATCATATTTGATCTTGACACCAACAAATATTAAATGTTTTAAAAAGATAACAGCACATGACATAGAAATAAATTTAAACAGACTTTTAACAATAAATGCTTATTCATATAATTTTTTAAAAACAAACAAATCACAAGAAACTTATCAAATTCACAAACTTAATCTATTTTTCTATACTAACGATTAAGTTTATTTCGCTTTTAAAATCTAATTTCAACTGTAGCTAATTATAAATATTTATTCCTATAAGAGACCTGAAAAAGCATACAAAACTATGAAGTTTTAGGCTTGTTTTTTTTTCCAAAGACTTCATTTATTTGAGAGAGAGAGAAACAGAGCAGAGAGACAGAGAGCACGAGCAGGGAGAGGGGCAGAGGGAGAGAGAGTAGCGGGCAGCCCAACGTGGGGCTTGACCCCAGGACCCTGGGATCATGACCTTAGCCAAAGGCAGACACTGAACACAATGAGCCACCCAGGCACCCCAAAACTATAAGATTTTAAGTATATGAGAAAAATAATACTAATAGAAAAGTAATGGCTAAGAGCCCGTGCCCACCCCCACAAAAAAAACAGGATAATGAAGTCAGTAAAGAAACTGCATATGATTTGGTCCTACAAATGTAAGCCAAAAATTTAGCTACTTTCTAGTTGGCAACACAAATACAGCAACATGACCTATTACAAGAATCACAGTATCCTTAGCACAAAAACAAACCAGGTGTTAAGAAAAAGCACTATTCCTAATATTGACGGCCACGAGTAAATTCTCCCAAGTGTTTCTAAAGAAAGTTCATATAGCATGAACAATGTCCTTAAGAAACTGCAATGGGTCATTCCTTCTGTGATGACCGGTAACATCACACCTAAATGCAGTTCAGCAGAAGAAATTCTGTAAGAGCAGAGAACAGCTCAACACAACAATATACTTTTCTGGCCTGACTTAATCTAGGAAAAGTTTAAGTATCTAGAGTGGAAAAGAATGATCCTTCCGGCAATCCTATATATTTTTTTCTTTCATAGTAATGAAAAGCATTAAGAGCCAATAAACTTGAGATTTTATGTTCTCTAAGCAGTATCTTTACAGGTAATCCTATCTCCCAAATTAAGCACAGCACAATATCTCCCAATGATTAGGTAACCAAACTGTGGAGAGAACCGGTATCATCTTAGAACCAAACAGAAGGACCTCTAACTCCCAGGTTTACATCTGCTAAAGCCAGTCTAGTTTGCCTAACTGTACTGATCCCATTTATGGAACATAAAAGCAATTTAAAAGGTCACAACTGTCATTTATTTTATAGACTATGTGCATTATTAGGGTAAGCATAAGCAATAGCTTATGAAACTTGTTTCATGCGTATGTGTGTACATGCACACACGTGCACCAGGTCACAATTAACATGCATTTTTTACTATGGACCACAGTCAAACAGTGTGAAAACCACTGTACCAGTTACCTCTCTCTACTACTATAACTCATTCCTCTCCAGGAAGAAAAGAGTAATTTGTCTAACTGTTAGCTAGCAAAAATAAATAAGCACCCACACGGATCAATTTCTGAGACTTTCTTTCAGGATGGTTCTCCAGACAGAAACATTCTCTCTGAAGACATGTCTGGTAAACGGCCTGCTTCTGGAAGGGAATCTCTGGCTTTCCAGCACTGCCTATGGTTAAGTACATTTGGGGACTGAACACAGATGAATAGGCCCATTTACCTTCAGATCTAAATTTCATTCAGCAACCTGCTTTTTAGTATTAATGTCGACAGTTTTATCTGATGAGCTCCTGTGTCCCTCTGATTTGGTTCTAATTCAAAAGTATGAGGAGGCTGAAATCCATAGGAAGAATATGGCTACATTTTTATCTCTGAATATTTTTATAGTGGATATTACCAGCCATTAAAAAAGAAAAAAAGGAAAAGAACTCAATAAGACACCTTGAAGCATTTAATTTAAATAATATAACTTCCCAACTGTCCGAGAGGACTGTACGTTGCAAAATGTACTCCTCGATAACTAAACAATATAATCTGAAGTACAGAGGGATCAGCTCTAATTCAGCTAAACACTGAGACACATCTGCCAAGAATGACAACTTCAGTTTTTAAGTAGTTTGCCCATTTTCTTTCATAATAATTAAACCTCAAGTCTAGTGTTCTACTAACTCCCACTTCAAAGACAATAAAACCTTATTGCCCATGAAAATACGCTCCTGAAAGAATGGATTAAGAAATACATGTGTCTAGTTCATCCAAAAGTGTTTAAATTCATTTAAAAAAAAAAAAAAGGCAGAGAAGTTAGAATACGCCCTTGTTTACCCAATTTAAAGTGATCATGTGAATCATCATGAGACAGCCCCACTGACCTTGATTCTACTGAAAATGTAAGATCAACTTTTAAAACATTGGCCGCATAGAAATGAAAGGCTATTTCTCTGCTCCTAATTGTGTGAATCTTTCTGTTGATACAAACACCGCTTACATAACCCAAGAACACAAAATGTCTCAGCATTGAAGGTAGTGTACAATTAAACCACCATGCTATTTCCACCTACGGTATCAGACATAGCTTATTAGAAAACACTTGTGGGGCACCTAGGTGGCTCAGTCAGCCTTCGGCTCAGGTCATGATCTCAGGGTCCTGGGATGGAGCCCAGCATTGGGCTCCCTGCTCAGCAGGGAATCGCTTTTCCCTCTCCCTCCCACCCATCCACCCCTGCTCACGCTCCTGGGCATGCACTGTCTCAAACAAAATCTTTTAAAAAAATAAAAATTGAAACATTTGCCCAAGGCAGCTGAAATGGTTACATTTATAACTAATTGTACAGGAAAATAAAACATCCACGCCTATTCCAACAGAAACAGCTGTTAAAGGGGCTGCTGCCGCTGTAGCTGTGACCAAGTAAAAATTACACTTTCACTAAGGACTTACGCCAAAAGTTACATAAAGGGGTTCCCATTGAAGTTATACAAAATGAAAGATCCATCCCTGGGCTGGGCCTAAGTAAAAGCCAAACCAGCCTCTCTGATAGCTCAACAAATTTAACAGGAAAATACTTTGAACAGAGGCCTTAAAGAATTTTTCTGCGTAAAATGTTATTAAATTGTTTTCCTTTCATGAAGAACTTTTTCCCTCCCAAAGACTTCTATTTATTACTATCCTTACAGTAATACACCTAAAGAGAGAACACCTACTCTGATTTTACAACTATCAATACTTTAAGCATTAACTTGTTATTTTTATCTGTTAGCCTGTGGAAATTATTACAGATCCCCCTCGACTTATGATGGGGTTACATCCCAATAAACCCATTATAAATTAAAAATACTGTAGGTCAAAAATACATTTAATGAGCCTAACCTACCGAACGTAGGCTCGCCTACCTTGGACGTGCTCAGAACGCCCACCGTTAGCCTGCAGTTGCGCAAAATCATCGAACACGAAGTCCATTTTAAAGTACAAGTGCCGCATGTAACTTACTGAATACTGTACTTGCAATGGAAAACAAAGTGGCCGCATGGGCACAGAATGCTTGAAAGCATCATCGTTCACTGGTGAGATCAGGTGGTGACTTGGAGCTGCAGCGCAGCGCGGCCACCCAGCATCACGAGAGAGTGTGCACTGCATGCCGCTAGCCGAGAAAAGATGAAAATTCAAGACTCAAAGTATGGTTTCAACTGCATGTGTACAGCTTTCGCATCATTGCAAAGTTGAAAAATCATAAGCAGAACCATCTGTATTAGAAACTTGCATGTTAAGTATATGGATCCTACTTAACTCATTCTACGGACTGCTGGAATGAAACCAAATTTAATAGCCAGTAATGACCGTGTTCAATCATAAATAACCCAAACACTAAAATGGCACTACCAATATGCCCGGTTAGTGTATCTGGGGGAGTCCTGCTAGCCCCCCAGACGTCATGGTCAGAGCCCTCTCTACACCTGCCCAAGAGGCAACCCAGCAGCAATGACTGGAAACCTCCAAGGAACTCCTCCCTTAGTCTCTGATTTCTTTCCAAATGTACAGCAAAATGTCCGAGATTATTTTCAAAAATAATATAAAAAAGAGTGGGTGAGGCTATAGACGAAAAGACTGACCATGAGTTAGTCATCACTGAAGCTGGGGAACAGGCACACAATTCACTGAACTGTTCTGCCTCTATTTGTGTATTTCTTGCTTCCATAATAAATTTTAGATGTATTAAAACAAGCAAGCGAGTTCCTGGTTTCCCACAGAAAATAGGTATTAAAATAAATTTATTTACTATTAAAATGATAAGAAATAACAAGTCTTAGTGGGGATATGGAGAAAAGGAATCGTCTGGGCAGGGGGAGTGAGCATGCCAACTGGAACAGCCACTCTGGAAAACAGTACGGAGGCTCTCGGAAACATTACAAGTGGAACTACCCTATCACCCAGCGAGTCCACTTCCGGGTATTTACCCAAAGAAAACAAAAACAGCTCAAAAAGGTATCTGCACGGGGTGTCCACGTGGCTCAGTGGATTAAGTGTCTGCCTTCAGCTCAGGTCATGATCCCAGGGTGCCCTGAATCGGGCTCCCTGCTCAGTGGGGAGTCTGCTTCTCCCTCTCTCTTTGTCCATCCCCCACACTCATGTTCTTATTCTTTCTCTAATAAATAAATAAAATCCTAAAAAAAAAAAAGTATCTGCACCCCTATGCATTATTTACAATAGAAGCAACCTAAGTGTCCACTGATGGGTGAATAAAGAAAATGTAAAACACACACACACACCACACATTCACTCGCACTCTCTTATATTATTTGACTATTAAAAAGAAAGAAAATCTTGTCATGGATGGACCTGAGGGCATTATGCTAAGTGAAGTAAGACAAAGAAAGACAAATACTGTATGATCTCACTTATATGTGGAGGGAGGAAGGAAGGGAGGGAGGAAGGAAGAGAGAAATGAACTCATAAATACAGAGAAGAGACCGGTGGTTGCCAGAGGTGAGGAAAGGGGAGGGTGGGCAAAACGGGTGAAGGGTAAAGGTCGTTAAACAGTACCTTCCAGTTACAAAATAAGTTAAGTTCTGGGACGTACTGTACCCAGCACAGTGACTGTAGTTAATAATACGGTATTGTGTATTTGAAAGTTGCTAATGAGAGTCGTAAAGGTTCTCGTCCCGGGGAGTGGGGGTAAACTATGTGAGGTGATATATGTTACCTAGATGTATTGTGGGGATCATTTCACCATATATACGTGCATCCAGTCATTACATTATACGTCTGGAACTAATATAATATTGCATGTCAACTATATTTCAAGAAAAGGTTAAGCCCAATAGATGAGTTGCAAAACGCAAAGATACAGAACCACAAAGCAACTGAATAGACCCAAAAGAAAGAAAAACAAAGCTCTTCCTGCTGTTTGTATAAAACACTGCACAAAGCAAGCAGTGAGGAAAAACTTAGTAGTTACATTTAACAGTGTGTTCTTGAGCATCTAACTTACAGTAAGCCTTTGGCACAGCCACCGTTAATCTGTAAGGCCAAGCTCTGCTTATGGCATCCAAAGATATCTCTGAGGAAATACATTCTAATGAGTTTCTGAAAGTAAATGCCCTGCCCCTGACCCAGAAAATCAAAACCTCAGTTAACTAGGAAGAATTATAACAATGATATCAGCAGTAATGGTGGTTATTATAGTAGTCACGATGGTAGTATTAAAGGCCATCTCTTACTGAACACATACACATGCTAAGAAGTATTTTTCATAATTCATTTAATTCTCACAATAACCTTTAAGAGGCAGGTACTTTGAATATGGTCAGTTTAAAAACGTGATTAGGAAAAATGGAGGTGCCCAATGTTCTGTACCAAGTAAGTGGCAGAGCAGATGTGAGCCCAGGCCCTCCGGCTCAAGGTTTTGTTCTTAACCTCTACAACATACTACCTTAACCACCTTACAACCCAGACGCTAAAAGGAAGGTAAGGCAGCCAGCCCTCTGTTCATTCATCATAATATTCAGTAATCCCATTAGTTAAGCTTCTCATTCTCCTCTAAACACTCTGTAAGTTCTCTTCAACTCTTGGATCCATCATGAAAATCCTTCTCTCCTCATTCCTCAATTCACCTCCATTATTTGTCTACTGGAAAAGCTAACAGAAGCTCAGAAGAAAAATTCTGAACAATTGGTTCTGCGACTTTTAAGAAGCAGGAAAACATAATGAAATTAATAGTTAAACTGAGATTTATTGGGACACCTGGGTGGCTCAGTGGGTTAAAGCCCCTGCCTTCTGCTCAGATCATGATCCCAGGTCCTGGGATGGAGCCCCACATTGGGCTCTCTGCTCAGCAGGGAGCCTGCTTTCCCCTCTCTCTCTCTTCCTGCCTCTCTGCCTACTTGTGATCTCTGTCAAATAAATAAATAAAATCTTTTAAAAAAAAATAGTTAAACTGAGATTTATGGACAATAGGTAATAATAATTACCCTTAACAAAATTGGTGATAATTGAAAATATTTGCAAATTCTTATGTAATCACAAGCGATATAATTTTAACAAACATCAGGCATAGCCATTTTCAAAAGTCCTGAGTCATAGAAAATAGATGCAAACAGCATTAGTAAAAGTGTTAATACTAAAAAGATAAATGTTTTCAATGCTTTATATTTTTTCATTTTATTACGTTCAATTGGCCAGCACAGACATCATTAGTTCTTGACGCAGTGTGTGGAGGCGACTATACCGCAGGAATAACTAACTGCCAATAAAGTATCTCACCTTCAAAACTATGAGAACAACTAGGCAATTCCCAATTTTCTGAATGTAGAATTATTTGAAAGCAATGAAGATTACTCATTATATATTATAAAAACAGAGAGAGGGGCGCCTGGGTGACTCAGCTGTTAAGCATCTGCGTTTGGCTCAGGTCCTGACCCCAGGGTCCTGTGATGGAGCCCCACATCAGGCTCCCTTCCCGGGGTTGGGGGGGAGGGGAGTGGTCTGTTTTCTCCCTCTCCAGCTTCCCCTGGCTTGTGTTCCGTCTCTCACTGTCTCTCTCTGTCAAATAAATACACAAAATCTTTTTATTTTTTTTATTTTTTATTTTTTTAAAGCAGAGAGAGAAACCTAAGTGGGATGACAGGAAACAGGCAAAGTCACATATGAAAAAACATAAAGAATAAAAGTGCAAAGAATCTAAGTGTTTTCTAAAAAACACTGCATTGTAGGTATGTTCTTGTTTAAAAAATCTCTACTTTGTTAAGCTTTTATTACTGAAGGCAATATTTAAAAAGTAAAATCCATAAAAACCCTTTCACAGGAAATAAAACACCAACATTTACTTGAATGCTTTTATTTTATTCGACTGTTTTGCTCGCCTCTCAGATATAAGTTCAAAGACATTAATAGATGGTCAAAATTATATTACCATTGATAAAAACTAAAAGCTACACATTTATTGAAAAATAAAGGAAGCATATGAAAAACAATTAAGCATCAACAAACTAGGTAGAGTCCAATCAGTTCCTAAAATTATCAAAAGTGTTTAACTTTTCCACCTTCCCATTACACACAAACACCCCTACACACATACACAGAGAGGAAGAAAAAAAAAAAAAAAACCTAACTCAAGAAAATAAGGTCTCATTACTATAAGCAAATTAAATCACTAATCAGGGTATATACTGTCCAGTCTCTCATACAGCATTGCCCATTGAGAATATTCAGAGTTTCTATGACACTGAAAGGTCCCCAATAAAACCCTCAGTTCAATCGTAATAAAAACATTATACTCAGCAACAAAACTTTAGTCCCTGTTACAGTGAATTACAAGGACCTCAATAAAAGGTTAAACTTCAATTAGCCAGAACACACAACAGCCGAAATAAAACCCTCAATCTATTCTGGGAGCATTCCCATCAGAGTTCTATCATGCTTTTAATGCCCAAACTTCTGGACAATGAAGGAGGAAAGCAACTGAATAGAGGGGGTTATAGGTCTACGTTTATTCAGATACAATCTAAAGGTATATTTGCTTTTTTTAAAAAACCACATTCTGTAAAATGGTAGGCTAAAAATAACAGGGATAATGGGAAAAACAGAGCTGGGTCAGACCCCTGAAAAACTACACAACGTTGTCAACCGGAGCACTGACAAAAACCGTAACGGGCACCTGGGAAGGTAATTTGACTGGAAGGTGCCACAAGGATACAAAAACACATCAAAATAAGGCTGGGAAGTGCTCAACCAGTAAAGATAAAAATGGAACTCTCAGCCAGCAGGGGTACTATCCAGGGGGCACCTGTTAGTAGGGAGCCACAGGAAATAAAGGTGGATCTCTCTGTGAAGAAGATCCCAGGTACAAACCCTGGTATATTTAATGCTCTCCAGTGAGAGCTAAGAGTCTTCACACCGGCAGGACAGAAGCAAAGCTTAGGGCTACTTGCTTTCCCCTATAAATTATACCACCACCTATCCTACCCGGTTACTCTGGTTCCCTTTGCCTAGGAAAACAAATCCACATGAAGCAATGTAAGTTTGTGTTCAACTGACATACTTCTCCAACTTCGAACATGTTTGAGCAAATCCACATAAACAAAAGGTTATTCTTTAAATAAGCTTGCAAAGCAAGTCTAGATATTGTTTTACCATCCATTTTCTCTTGACCACTTTTCTACTAGTGTTTGTCCTTTTCTTTTTGATTTACATGAGCCTTACAGATTACAGAAGTTAGCCATTTCTCAAATGTGTAACAAATATCTTTTCCCAATTTATTATTTGACTTTATGTGGGGGTTAATAGGGGTTTTTTGGAGGGGGCTACTTTTAATGGTTTAAACCTATATGCAATGGATTCATCTTTTCTTTCCTAGTTTCTGAGGTCTAATACCTATAGACTACCCACTCCAATGTTATCAATAAATTCAAGCCTATTTTCTTCGAGTACCTTTAACTTTATTTTTTATATTCAGGTCTTTGATTTATTTGAATTTTTAGCATAAAGTCTGAGGTAGATTTTCAACTTGGTTTTTTTGTCCACAAATGCCTAATAATTTTTTGTACTTCCATCTAATTTTTCCCATTGAGCTGAATGGCCATCTTTATAATACAAAACATCAACTACATTTAGGTTAGCCCTCTTTTCTATTGCACTGATCTGTGTGGCTAGAGGCTATGACAGAGGATGTTTAAAATGCAAAAAACAGAGGAGACATGCTAGAAACATTTTAAAACAATGCTGAGAGGTGTTGTTTAAATACTGCAGCTTCCTAATATTTTAATTCTAATATCTGATAGCCATCCTCCCCACCCTCAATCATCTTTTCAAGAAATTTTACCATGTATGAATATCAAAAATTAAATTATAACACCATCCAAAAGGAAGAAAAATCTCTTAACGGAGGCTAGAAGGAAAACGGAGGCATTCTTTTGGAGTCAGGGGCCCATAGGTCTACCCCTCCTTGATACTACACTTAGGTTGTTTTCCAATAAACGTTTTATAATCCGTCAAGAACAACTATTTAAAAGGCTGGCCAAATAAACTACAGTCTATGACCCGTAACACTTTGATACAAAAGAGCAACAGATCTGGATATTTAGATTTCAAAGAACAAAGACTGAGTAATCAAATGTTTTACTCTAAGTTTTTCCAGAAATTCCAGCTTCCTTAATTACATAATCTCTATGCTCTACCAAAGCTTATCTAGGGGGCTTAAAAATATCCATGCACTAATCAGTAATTACGCTGCTTTCGTTCCTATAAAAGTCCTGTAAACATTTTTTCATGTTTTTCTTTACAATAGTTTCACAAAACTATAATACACGAAATCAAAAGACTAGGCTTAGGTAAAGAGATGTAAATAGCCCACCCTTAAGTAGAGTATCTTATGATTTTTTTCATAAATATTTCCAAGTACTTACTTATTAAGCAATGTATATTCTGGGAGTAGCGAGAATTGTCTGGGATGGTGAAGCTGCCATCACAGATAGCAACCTGACTCTCACCAAAAGGAAGAGTGAAGAAACAAAGTTTATACAGTAAACACCCCAGCGCCTGCAAAACAAACAAGTATGAATATCATCAGAGCTCAAGTAACTGACCACAAAAGCACAATCCCAGACCAAAATCTAAATGTCACTAAAAAGACAAAAGTCTAATGTTTCTAATACTGGATCACTCTTTTCACAAATTACTGCTTAAACCAATTTATGTGCTTAATTTTTGAAAAGATATTTAACTGTATCACTCTCGTATTTTTCTATCACATCTGTGGTTAGTCGGCTGCATTAAAGCTATCATTGAATTCTAAATCATGAATGATATAACTAAAACTGGAAATAGCTGGCTCCCTTTGGGGAAAAAATTGTATTTTTATTTCCTTCACAAGGAAAAAAATATATTCAGCACAAAACTAGCATATAACCAACAAAGTAATCACAAGGCTTCTTCTAACAACCTTTTTTTAAAAAAACCACTGTAAAACACGTTTTAAAATCCTGAGGTTCCAAATATGAGCTAGCCAGCACAGTTAAATTTATCAGACAACCATCAATACAGTTTTACTGATTATTCACTAAACATGTCATTATTTCATATCATAAAAATGACATCTCTACTTTCACATATAACCCCAAAATTTTTATTCTAAACATACTCTTCATATTTGTACTTGGCTAATCTATAAGAAAATTCACAAAGGAAGGGCTCTATCTCCTTCACTTGCATGGCTTCCTAGACAGCACAGCACCAATAAATCTGCTTGCTGACAATGAGGACAAAACACCCGAAAACACCACAAACTGCATTCTGAAAGCAGCGTAGGAAATTCCTAGCTACTGAGCTGCTAACAGCTCAAACCTAAGAAGCAGTCATGTTTTAAAAAAAAAGGCGGGGGGGCAGTAATAAAAGGATTTTTGGCTCAAGAAATCATTATGTTGTTATAAAAAATATCACCTCAACCTTTAAGAGTGTAAAAGATATTTCTAATTCTAAAAAGACCGTAATAAAATTCTCCAATAGGCAGTATACAACTATATCAGGAATACTGAAATTTGACCTTACTATATCAGCTCTCCTTTGTTGGATTTTCTCCACCCGTCAACTTAGCACGCTCAACTAACAAATACACTAAGTTTTATGACCACCATGAAAATCATAATATGCAGAAACACCTTTGTAAGTTCAACAATATTTACAAAACATTATTTTCAAAATAGCCTTCTAACAATAAAGGTTTAAAAGTTCTAGAAATTTCAGTTCTATAAGAGTAATTCTAGTAAGTTCAAAGCATTACTATGATTAATGAAATGGTAAAGATTCTGAATGGAAATAACCAGTCCCATGTCGCTTAAAAATATTTATAATGCTTTTCTCTGTAAGGAAGATATTTTCAGCATTTATACAACAAATTGAGCTGTAGGCTTCCTTAGTAGCACTAAAAAAAAATTCTACCAATGGTGTAATATCTACACTAAATGACAGCTTTCTCCTGCCCAGATGACAGTCAAATATAAGAGTTCTGCATCTTAGCCAGTTTTATCTTATAAATCAAACCTTTAGTAATGTGTCTTCTGTTAGAGTGTTGCAGGAGTCCCCAAACAACAGTTTTAGATAGCAATGACAGTATACTTAAAAGACATAAATCTAAAATATAAAATGCTCTGCTTCACACAGTGTGAACACAACTAGGTGTCCTAATTTTTTCAAACCAAATGCATTTTCCTCCTTATCCCTCTGATGATGAGAATTGTTCAATAAACAGGAGGAAACAAATGACCTGATTTTGGAAGCTAAGTATCATCATCTTTAATTTTCCTTATTAAAAGATAACATGAAGCATCTGTCACTGAATTTCCTAATACTTATAAAATCAACATTCTACTTCTCAGGATGAAAATTACCTACAATGAAAAATTTCAAGCAAAAAAAAAAAAAAAACAAAACATTTTTCCCAAAATATAAAGTGCTAAATGAATACTTTAACCTCAATATTATAAGTCCCTGAATCGGTACTACCCTGAAATAGAATCAGAAATGTAATTCTTAACCAGCATGAATTGAGTATTTTTTCTGGATATTCACACCTAAAATGCTGTAACATACTTCTGCTGCACCTGAGCTAAGACAAGAAAAAAAAAGCATCATGAAAATTAAAATTTTATTTCTATCTAGCATATAAACATAGATTCTATTTTCTATTATTTTTCTTCTTTTTCATTTTTGGGTAATCTCTCTGTATCCCCACAGCTATCCCCAGATATCCATTACAGAAATAATACCCCTATGCTAAATCTATAAATTGTATGAAGCTTAAATTTATCACAATTTAGTATGCTGCCTGGCACGCATACGAAGTCTGAAAGGTTTCCCTCGTTTTTTATTAAGATACTGGGTAACATATCGCATGCTTAGAGACTACTTGCTTTTTTTCGATCAAGCCTTGATGATTTCTGAACTGTAGTTAAGCTCTGATGTCTGTTGTTTCCTCTGCTGTTGAAATACTCTTAGGTGACATGGATTTCACCAGCCGTCATAAAATTCGGCTAGAGAAGATTTCCACAACCACCTCTTCTAATACCTTTTTATAATTTAAGATCTGATTGGATTTGCTGTGTATATTATACTATAAGCCATTTAATAAGTCAAATATTAATGCTGAGAAAAGCAAACTGAATTTGAATTACACAAGCTGGTGATCTACAAGCGGCTATCAAGTTAACTAAATCAAACTTACCCAAGGTTTGATTCAACTAGGCATATGGTTAAAAATTCAACTACCACAAGATTTAAGAATCACTGCTGCAAAAGCATGTATTACAACAGATGAAAAGATATCAAAGACACTCTCTTATTATCACCTTGCAAACCCCTGTAAGGAGGAGGTCAGGAGAAAAGGACCAAGGAGATATTCATTTGGTTTCACATGTTAGGCTTTACTACTTTCTAAATACGTTCAGAAATAAAACAAACATGGCTTTTCCTGTAAACTCTAGAACTATTTCCAAAGGAATATTTTTCTTCCATCCCTAATACAGTTACTAGAGGTAGATATGACTAAATATTTATTGATTTAAATGAATTTACATTTAAAATAGAGTTTCTTGCTAGTTTTTCAAATACAGCCAAAATAGATTTCCTTATGAAACAAGTTCTAAGGAAGTGTTGGCATTCTAACATAAAGTTCAATTATACAGAAACATGATCAATCTTAATAACTCAACCCAGATACACAGTTAACCCTTGAACAACATGGGGTATAGAGGCACCAACCGTCTATGCAGTTGAAAATCCACATTAACTTGACGCCTCCAGAAACTAATAATAACCTACTATTGACCAGAAGTCTTACCAATAACACAGTTAATTAACACACATATTGTAATATGTATTATATACTGTATTCTTACAATAATAGGTAACTTTTTCTTAACTTTTTCAGTATTTCTAGGCTATGTGGTTCATCTGCAAGTTTTTTCACTTCCAAAAAGTTTTCCAATATGTTTATTTTTAAAAACCTGCATATTAAGTGGACCCACACAGTTCAAACACATGTTGTTCAAGGGTCAACTGTATATGTTAAATGATAAGATCCTAATTTGTAGAAGTTAGCCAATGGTATGATTTTAATTAGAGAAAAGTTTTACTCCTGTTAGTTTCCATTAAAAAGATCCTAAAATACTTCTAAAAGCTACTTAAGAGTTATGACCAGCTGTTCCATTCCATGATCAACCAAAACTATGTTCAATCAAAAAAATATTAACATTCTATATAATATAAATTCTAAAAAATACTGTGGTAGAAATGTTACATTATATGGAAGTCCTTTATTTACTTTTTTATACCTAAGCTTTCCAATTCATGATTAAGAAGATAAAATGTTCCATTTGTTTTCTTCTTCTGAATAAGCAGCTCTACTATTTATCACTTCTCTTCTACTTATTATGAAATACCTTTTGGGGGACAAAGGGATAATAATCAACTGAACTCAGATTTTTTTTTAATTTGGTTAGAGAAAATGTTAACCTTTCTTGGCCTTACCCAGATATCAGCCTTGGTGGTGATGGGTTTCCCTCCATAAAGGTTGATCATTTCAGGGGCTCTGTATGACAGAGTTGTATACCTGGCAGTAAATAAGTGAAATGGAGTGGAGATATAAAAATAAAAAAAGAAAAGAAAAAAAGAAAGAAAAAGATAGATACTACATTGTTTCTATATAAAATACTACAAAAACTTTTAGTTTCAATAACATTATATCGAAATAATAATATTTTCAAAAAGCTCAATAAAAGTCCATCAAGATTTAACAATACAAAGCATCTACATAAACATTTTTATTCAACAAGTGCAACAGCATGTCTAATTATATAAAAAATTTTCTTTAATAAAAAATCTTAAAGACAATGGATTGAAAATAGAGTTTTCCTTGAATTTATTTTAAATAAAATGCCTCTAAAATTATTCCTATCAGAATATTTTAGTCTATTAAAAGCAATATTGCTACCCTCTCAAAAAATTAATTTATACGTTTATTAAGGAGTTTGTTTTTATGGCTCTAACATAATTCCTGGCACATAGTAGTCAATCTCCTTTAGGTTTATTTTTATCATTATTGTTTTAAAAGTAACCTAGTTGTCATAATCCTAACTACACTAATTAAGAACACTTCTAGAACTGTCACCATAAGCTACTTGGAATTAAAAGATACTGTGAAAAAATAGTTACCAATATAAAAATTCTAAATCCATTATGAACAGAATATTTTAATGAAGTAGTACTCAATTTCACGGCAGAAATTATTAGATAATGGAAGGACTTCCTGTATCATGGGTAATTTAAGATCAGTTTTGAGTGTTGATATGTTTTGTTTTATATGAAATATCTTAAGGTTCAACATTCTATCATCTTATGTTTTCAAAATCACCCTGACTGGTGAGACCCTACAGAGGAGCAGCGGGAGAAACCAGAAGAGAAAGTGCGTGAGGGCAGCGCTTCTGCTCACTGCCAAACTGCAGCACAACCACAGTGTCCCCTGCACTAGAGGCCCTGAACAAATGCCTTCAGCTGAATACATGGTTAGACCATTAACTCCTCAGCAGAGCCACGAAGCACAAGAGCCTCACGAGCCCGCGTTCATCACGACTACCGGATTCCACTATACCTGACGTCTCAACAGCAAGAAACGGAACTTTCAGCAACTCAGAGATCCTAAAGCAGGCATTATATATCACAACCCAGTAATTCTTTAATTTTTATATTTATAGATATTTATATACATAAACAGATATATATATATATATATATATATATATATATATTTATGTAAACAGATACATATATATAGATCCCCAAGAAACCAATTCAGTAATCATTCTTGTGTTCTCAGGACATTTACATGTTAGTAAACATGTAAGGAATTAAGTTCTACAGAACTAATATAATCATCGTAGGCTAAGTTTCCTGAGTAGCAATACACAGCCCAGAAACCCACGGTGTTGTACAAATGGGCCACAGTAAGATCAGCTCTCCTTGAGTCATTTCAAAATGTACACTGCAGTTCAAATGATAGCACTTAGTCTTAAACAACTGAGAATTTGTGAAGAAGTGAAGAAAGACAACTTAGAAAAGACAACGACACAGAAATTCCTATTCTCACAGATCTTTGGGCATTCTGTATCATTTTACTAAGGTAATCTAAGATTTACAAACCATTCTATTGTCTAAAACTAGAAAACAGAAAAGTCAGGGAAAGGTACTTACAGGTACTCTAGCAACCACAGAAAGTACAAAATTAAGAAAACATAAAGCAGATATGACATATTTCTACCAGAGAGCTTTCTAATACACTATGACAAAGTAACATGTTTTCTACACAGTTTTCAATACATTAAGAAGTCAATCTTCCTCATTTTTAATATGAAGTAAAAACTTAGTTTTCAAATAATTGTCTTCCTAACAAGCAGAAATCCTCAGTATTAGTAAAAATATGCTTAACTGAACTCAACAATCACTTAAAACTCCCTTTAATGATTCCACAAATTACTACAGCTTAACAAACTTCTAGATCAATATATTTACAATGTACATGAAAACCTGTATGCATGGTAAAATATATTTTCTACTGAGCTAGAGCAGACATAAATTAGTCAATGTCTATGACACAGAAATATTTTAAAGATATCTATAAATCAAGCACCTAAAAAATTTGTATTAGCAGAACTGGTCCACAGACTTAACTAAACTTCTCATGAGACAAAGCACAATAAAGATAGAAACTTACTTTTTAATTTCTTCTTCTACTAGATTAACTCCATCTTTTTGCGGATTAAGAAATTTATTCGTGGCACTGCCAAAGTCACAAAGTACATAGTTTCCACTATCATTCAACAAAATATTTTCTACCTTCAGAAAAAATAAATAATTAGTAGTATTTTCAAAGTGAAATTATATTTTTACAACCATGTTTTTACAAAATAAACATTGAAAGGTTTGTGCCATATATAGAGAGAGCCACACAGGAGGTAATAAAATTATGAGGAAGGACAAATGAATCAGACCAAAAATAAACTTGACTATGTCTACTGTTCCTCTTACTAAGAACAGAGAAGTACTTTTCCCATCCCAGGATGATTTTTACAGGGGCCAAGAAGCCTTAAATCCTCTTTAAACCTCTTCTATGAAAAAGAACTAGCAGCTGTCCATTTTTCTTTTTCTGACACTTCAGCTTATCTATAGACAAGTCATAAAAACCATTAAAATTCTGATTGACTACTAATTCCATTTTTTAAAAAGATTTTGTTTATTTATTTGACAGAGAGAAAGATAGCGAGAAAAGGAACACAAACAGGGGGAGTGGGAGAGGGAGGAGCAGGCCTTGTACTGAGCAGGGAGCCTGATGCGGGGCTCAATCCCATGACCCGGGATCACGACCCAAGCCGAAGGCAGGCACTTAATGACTGAGCCATCCAGGTGCCCCTCTAATTCCATTTTTATCTAAAATGCTCAACTAAAAAACAGTTTTGACTTTACGTGTTAAAGTCACGTGACTTACGTGTTAAAGTCGTGCCAAATTATTAAGGAAAATACAAACACCACATATTCAAAAGTACTGAAATGAACTACACTGGTTAACTAAATTAAAGGACAGAAGTCTGCACTCACGCATTTCAATCTTGGCTTAAATTTGTATCCTATTACTATAGGTTTCCCTAAATGACACTTTCATGGTTAACAACCTACATTTTTTTTAAAAAATTTATTTATTTATTTGACAGACAGAGATCACAAGTAGGCAGAAAGGCAGGCAGAGAGAGAGGGGGAAGCAGGCTCCCCGCGGAGCAGACAGCCTGATGTGGGGCTTGATCCCAGGACCCCAAGATCATGACCTGAGCCGAAGGAGGCTCGATCCCGGGACCCTGGGATTATGACCTGAGCCGAAAGCAGAGGCTTTAACCCACTGAGCCACCCAGGCGCCCCAACAACCTGCATTTTAAATGACACCTTCTATTCTCTTGTATATTAAGAGGATTTTATTATCACCTTGCATAAATTTTGTATAATCAGTCAGAACTGGGATTCATTCCTTCATTAAATATTTATTGAGACCCTGGCTATGTGCCAGGCACCATTCTAAGTACTTGGATATATCACTACAAAAGAGAAAAATCCCTGCCCACATGGGAGTTTACATTGTGGAAGAGAACAGAAAGTAAACAACAAGCACAATACATAAGCAAGTTATACAGCACCTTACGAGGTAACAAGTGATAATAAAGGGCAGGGCAGAGAGCAGGAATGTTAGGCTGTAACTGTAAATAAGACAGTGTAAGACAGAACCCACTGAGAGGGTTAATCTGAGCACACTTGAAGCAGGGTGAGAGTTTAGCCATGGGATATCTGGGCATACAGCATTTTGGGAAGAGAAATTTTTGTAATCTTAGTGTTTGTGGGCATCAAAGAAAACACCCATTGTTTTAAATGATATATTCAATGATATTTTGAGAAATGTGATACCAGGAATATTTAAATCGTTAGGGGATTTTTTCCAACGTAACAAGTGGGTACCCTATACAAGAGATCAGAGCCCAGAAAAAGCCAAGATGAAACGACCTTAAAGACAATCACCACCAAATTATAGTAAATTACAGAAAAATATAGTAAATTATAAATAAATGAGTAAAAAGACCCATTCAAGTTTGCCTCCAAAATCTCTGGAAAGCATCCTGATGCTTAATACGGATTACAGGAAATAGGAGGAGAGCTGAACTGGGAGAGAACAGTGTAGAAGGACATCAACCTGCATCACGGAAGTTCACATTTCTGTTCACAGGAAACCTTTTAAAAGCCCACTATGTAATACAGAAGCAGAGCAGAGGACCCCAACATCCCCTTCGACAGCCATACTAGAAGCCCTCAGAGTCATGGAAAGCACAGTTTCTATTCTACCGTCTTTACATGGCCTCAGGAAATACAGCCTGGGACAGAGAGACCCTTCTCAGTGCTGGTAAGAAAACCTAGTGTAGAGGAAGATAGTTCCAGACATTGCAATGCTAGAGTTTAAAATGTATTCATCCGTAACAGTCTAAAATTCCTACCTTCAGATCCCGGTGAATTATTGGAGTCTTGCACTGATGCAATCTTGCGACAGCTTCGCAGGTATCACAGAGTATCTGCAACACTTCCGCCTCCGTAAAACCTGTCTGCAGCTTCTTATTCATCTGATTGACTACCTGCCCAGCTAACCAAAACAGAAATTTTGAGAAGACATACTTTTAGTTAAAAAAAAAAAAAAAAAAAAAGACTGCCATCAAGAAATTAAGAAATGCCTATATTGTCTCAGGTAATGGGGAACTGGCTTTTTCATAATGCTCATGTAAGAGCCTTTCTATACCATATCCTATTGATTCAGTGACATGCACTTTTTCATATTTTACATCTCTGGAATGAAAACATCTTAAAATAGATGCTACTGGTCATTTTTAAAGATTTTAACATCTCTGAAATCAAGATATACCTTATAATTGATGGCATCATGGACCTGAAGGAACACTTCTTCAACACTGTGCTAGCCACTGGATAAACAGTGGTGAGCAAAAACGAGGTTTATATTATTATGGAATTTATAATCTAAAGGCACAGATAAACAATAAACCATATACAAATAAATACATATAATTATATAAAATAAAGATAACATGAGAGGAACCTAAATTCAAATTGGTGAAGGAGGATGGGGAGGAGAGGGCATCAGATGAGGTATGTCTGAGGAAGTAATACTTATGTTGAGACTGTAGGATGATTAGGAACCAACCAGGCCGAGATCTGGAAGGAAAAGCATGCTAGCAACAATAAGCAACATGTACAAATGCCTCCAGTATGGACAAGAGCTTAATAATCTTGAATAACTTGAAGCCAACGTAGGTATGGTCTACGAAGCTAAGAAGAGGTAAAGTGACACGAAACTGACAAGACAGCTATCCATCAGCCATATTTTGGATTTTATGTTGACAACCAGGGAAACCTCCTGTTCCACCTTTTTTTTTTTTTTTAAGATTTTATTTATTTGACAGACAGAGATCACAAGTAGGCAGAGAGGCAGGCAGAGAAGAGGGGAGAAGCAGGCTCACCGCTGAGCAGAGAGCCTGATGCGGGTCTCGATCCCAGGACTCTGGGATCATGACCTGAGCCGAAGGCAGAGGCTTTAACCCACTGAAGCCACCCAGGTGCCCCCTGTTCTACCTTTTTAAAGGATCTCCTTGATTATGGAGGAATCACAAGAGTAAAAGTGGAGAGACGGGTTAAGAGGCTTATGCTCTAATTCTGGTAAAAGACAATGGGCAGACTCACTTAACTAAACTCAACAGTCATACTAACAAGCCCTGAGAGGATGATTATATACTACACTTACCAAAATAATCAACAGTCTAATGACAATTCTAAGTTATTAAGGAAAAGCTCACCATCATTTAAGAACACAAGTAAGAATGTAATTCATTCAGAAAGCATTCTAGTAAAACTAAGTCTGAGAATTTAAACAGGCAAACTTAGTTAACTTGAAACTTTCCTTTAACAAGATTGGACAAATGAATTACTACTTTGTAATCTGCAGGAAGGTGCACACACTCCTGTTCCTTCTATTATCACTGTCTAAAGAGCGTGCTACTATATTTTCTGAAACACATGGGTTTCTTTTTAAAATTTTAAAGCAGAAAAAATACCAAGTTCCACCTATCAGTCCCCAATTTTCAGGACAGTCAGGTATGTCCGCTGCGGTTTATTCAGCGCATCTCAAGACCGAGGCGCCTGACCCGGCGGCAACCCCTCCGCGCTTCTGCGTGTTAGACACGAACTTGTTTTAACCAAAAGTTACACAGGATGGAAAGTATTTTACTGGTGCTCTTTCACATTCTTGAAATATCATTTCATAGCTGAAGAAATCATAACCTTGAACTCCATGTTGAGATCCTCTTCCAAACCTCCAGTGCAATGAGTAGAATAAATTTTAAATGTTAATCCTCTTACTTCCATCCAGAGGTCTTGAACCACAAAACCCAAGTTCCCGGAAAAAGCTAACTTTGAGCTGCATCTCAAATGCAGAAACAAATAAAATTTCATTATGCAAAATCAAAGTATCCTGAAAATTAAAGTTAAGATTATTCTGATGAGAAACCAAAAAAAAAAAAAAAAAAAAAAAAAACAGATTCAGAAATAATTTTTTTTTAAAAAGGTGTATTTGTATTTCCACTATCTCTATAAGAAAAACATCCCCAGGACAGCTTGCTATGCCAGGAAAATGGATGAGAAACGTAAGAACCGGAGTCACTCTACTAGCAGCAAACCGCCCTCACGTGAACGAGCCCAGTCAAAATGAACAGCACCATCCCACCAAGCTCAGTCGAGAACAGGTGACTCACTGCTACACAAATAATAATAAATGACTGTTGCTTTTTGCTACTGAGTTTGGGATGTTTTGTTATTAAATAAGAGCCAATAGGTATATTATCTATGGAAATTTCTGTAAAACACCGCCTGGAAGTAAAAGCGCGTGCGCGCATATTCTCTCTTTTAAGGTAGACTCCACACCCACCGCCCAGTGAGGAGTCCAACAAGGGCTTGAACTCAGGACCCTGAGACCAAATCCTAAGTGGAAATCAAGAATCAGGCGCTTAACTGACTAAGCTACCCACACACCTAAACGTTCTTTTCATACAAAGTAGAAATATATTCAAATTCAACTCTGATTCTGGAAGTCTGAAGTCTAAAGCATGTAATCTCTCTTTAACCTATATACATCAGAGTATTAGCAAATGAAGCAGTCTCAAATCACGAACCGACAAAGATCCAACATTGATTACAAAAGATGACTGCAAACATTTCATACCTGAAACCATGATGGGGCATATCAGCTACATAACACATTCTTCTACATCCTAAACAGTTTTATCCCTACCTAATCAAAATCAATGTACCTGATCTATATTGGTAACACTGACTGCCTTCCAAAAGTACCTTCATTCTTAAACAATTTTATGCAATATAATTAGCTTCTATAGAAGAAGTAAGGGTAGGGTAATTATTCTCCCATTCTCTACCCCTCCAACTCACTCCTCCCCCTTGGAAAAAAAAAAAGTAACTTATCTAATTGATTCATTTGAGAAAAAGGAACTGAGCATGCTCTATTCAGAGCCTCTGGATCCCTTCTCTAGGATGTAATTGCCCACTCAGAGGGTACATTCTGATCTACAGCACATGCAGTAAGCTTAGCTGGTAAAACATATGAAGAAAACTTCTAACATGGAAAAGAAGGTGTAATAACAAACAGAAAAAAAATCAGAAAAACAAAAACACAAGGAACAGAAGAAAACTTTTTAAAAACTCTAATTAATAACTACAGACAACAAAAGTTTTACACCTAAAACAAGAGCAAGGTGCATTTTAACAAAGAACAATGTTGAGAGAAGAGGAAGAGTTCCTGGAAATTAAAAATAACAGAGCACCAAATTCTATAGAGGAGCTGAAAGATATATTTAAGGAATGCTCCCAACACAAGTAGAATTTATAAAAAGAGAAGAAAAAGAGAGGAACAAAGAATATGAAGGAGAGGGGGAAAACTGCCAAGAAATAAAGACAGCAAAATTGACCCATAACCAAGGCAATGTATCTGAGATTTTAGAATGCTGGAGATAAAGGAAAGATCCTAACTGTCCATGGAAAAAAAGACTGAAGAATCATAATGCATCAGATTTCTCAATAGCAGCAAATACTAGGGAAAAAAATGGAATAGCGCCTTCAGAATTCTAGAACAAAATTATTTCCAACCTAGAACACTTTCATCAGCCAAATTAACAATTAAATATAGAAGCAGAATAAAAATATTTCTATATATGCAAGGTTTCAAAAATGTTTCCCTCCATAACCCATTATCAAAAAGCTAATGAAAACGTACTCTATTCCAAGGAGGTAGTTAAAAACAAGGAGAGAGGCATGAGCAGTAGGGAGCCCAAAATAGGAAGACAAAGGGAATTCCGAGAATGACAGCTAAATGCTGTTCAAAATTAAGCAGAACTGAAGTCTCTCGAAAGGATATTTCTACGGAAGAAAAACTAAAATTGACACAAGTATTTAAATGTTTAAGCATACTGTGTATAAAGATTTATAATTCCTTTGGGGAATGTGAGGCTAAAATACTTATATATTGAGAAGGAAATTAGGCAAATGAAAAATCGAGTAATTATTAACTCCAAGAAAAGAATTTTAAAGTACAAAAAAGAAAATGTAATTATAGACTATTACATATCACAGTTAAGTGACAAAATAATTTAAACACCAATTATTAATTTAATCTAAAAACAAATTCTAACAGTAAAATCCTCATCTTTACTTGGAGATACTTTCTAAAACATAAAATCAGAAAGAGCACTAGCAAACTAATTCAAGAGGGTTCTCATGCCCAGAATCACATACTTACCCTAATTTTCTAAGTTCCCTCTTTTTCATACCCCAAGGATCTCATTAAAACTACAGATTCTCCTCTACATAATTAAGTGGAAAAATCTGTAAGTAAATATGAGGAGAAATATCTCAAAGATTTTTAAAGTGAATGCCTCTGAGGAGAGGGATGAGGCAAGAGGATAATGCTTTAGACACAACTTAACAAAACCCTTTGACTTTTTAAAACATATATCTGAATTACACTTTGATAAAAATAAAAATTTTATGTGAATCAGCTTGCTAATTCAAACCAGATTTTAAGAATTTAATTTTTTACAACTCAAAAGCGTGTCTTCCTCAAAATACAGCTCAGGTCATACTCCTACTTTAAAATTTGTCCCCAGGAGCACCTGGGTGGCTCATTCAGTTAAGCATCCAACTCCTGATTTTGGCTCAGGGCACAATCTCAGGGTCATGATCTCCTCATGACTCTCTCTCTCTCAAATAGATAAATATTTAAAAATAAAAATTAAAAAATAAAATGTGTCCCCAAAAAACTGAAATTCATTTGGTTTCCCTTTTAAAGTGTCTTCTGGATGACTACTAATTAAACTCATCCAAGGTTACGATTATGCCAGATTCAATTATCTTCTTTTTTTTTTCTTTATTAACATATAATGTAGTATTTCTTTCAGGAATACAGGTCTGTGATTCATCAGTCTAACACAATACACATAGTACTCATAATACTCATACTACAATTCACAGCACTCACCGTAGCATATACCCTCCTCAATGTCTGTAACCCAGACACCCAATCACACACCTCCCCTCCAGCAACCCTAAATTTGTTTCCTGAAATTAGGAGTCTCTTATGATTTGTCTCCCTCTCTGGTTTCATCTTTTTTCATTCTTCCCTCCCTTCCTCTATGATCCTCTGACCTATTTCTCAAATTCCTCGTATCAGTGAGATCATATAATTGTCTTTCTCTGATTGACTAATAAGTCTATACTAACTCACTTAGTATAATTGTCTCTACTTCATCCACATCATTGTAAATGGTAAGATTTCAGTTTTTTGATGACTGCATAGTAGTCCTATATATATATATATATATATATATATATATATATATATATATACACACACACATCTTCTTTATCCATTCATCCGCTGATGGACATCTAGGCTCTTTCCATAGTTTAGTTATTATGGACATTGCTGCTATAAACACCTGGATGCACGTGCCCCTTCGGATCACCACATTTGTATCTTTAGGGTAAATACCCAGTAGTGCAATTGCTGGGTCATAGGGTAGCTCTATTTTCAACTTTTTGAGGAACCTCCATACTGCTTTCCACAGTGGCTGCACCAGCTTGCATTCCCACCAAAAGTGTAGGAGGGTTTCCCTTTTTCCGCATCCTCACCAAGACCTGTCCTTTCCTAACTTGTTAATTTTAGCCATTCTAACTGACGTGAGATGGTACCTCACTGTGATTTTGATTTGTATTTCCCTGATGCTGAGTGATGTTGAGCACTTTTCCATGTGTCTGCTGACCATTTGGATGTCTTTGGAAAAATGTTCATGTCTTCTGCCTATTTCTTAATTGGATTACCTATTCTCTGGCTCCTGAGTTTAATAAATTCAATACAGATTCTGGATATTAGCCCTTCATCTGATATGTCATTTGTGAATATCTTCTTCCATTCTTTCAGGTTTTTTGGTTTTGTTGACTGTTTCCTTTGCTGTGCCAAAGCTTTTGATCTTGATGAAGTCCCAATAGCTCATTTTTGCCCTAGCTTCCCCTGCCTTTGGCAATGATTCTAGGAAGAAGTTGCTATGGCTGCGGTCAAAGAGGTTGCTGCCTGTGTTCTCCTCAAGGCTTTTGATGGATTCCCGACTCACACTGAGGTCTCTCATCCATTTTGAGTCTATTTTTGTGTGTGGTATAAGGAAATGTTCCAGTTTCATTCTTCTGCATGTGGCTGTCCAATTTTCCCAACACCATTTGTTGAAAAGACTGTCTTTTTTTCCATTAGACATTCTTTCCTGCTTTGTCAAAGATTAGTTAACCATAGAGTTGACGGTCCATTTCTGGGCTCTCTATTCTGTTCCATTGATCTATGTGTCTGTTTTTGTGCCAGTACAATGCTGTTTTAATGATTACAGCTTTGTAATAGAGCTTGAAGTCTGAACTGAAATGCCGCCAACTTTGGTTTTCTTTTTTGACCTTCCTCTGGCTATTTGGGGTCTTTTCTGGTTCCATATAAATTTTAGGATTTATTTGTTCCATTTCTTTGAAAAAGAATTGATGGTATTTTGATAGGGACTACATTAAATGTATAGATTGCTTAGGTAGCATAGACATTGTCACAATATTTTTTCTTCCAATCCATGAGCATGGAAGGTTTTTCCATTTCTTTGTGTCTTCCTCAATTTCTTTCATGAGTACTTTATAGTTTTCTGAGTACAGATTCTTCGCCTCCTTGGTTAGATTTATTCCTAGGTGTCTTATGGTTTGGGGTACAATGGTAAATGGGATCGACTCCTTAATTTCTCTTCCTTCTGTCTTGTTGGTGTATAGAAGTGCAACTGATTTCTGTGCATTGATTTTTATAATCTGACACTGTACTGAATTCCTGTACAAGTTCTAGCAGATTTGGACTAGAGTCTTTTGGGTTTTCCACATAAAGTATCATATCATCTGCAAAGAGTGAAAGTTTGACTTCTTCTTTGCCGATTTGGATGCCTTTTATTTCTTTTTGTTGCCTGATTGCTGAAGCTAGGACTTCTAGTACTATGCTGAATAGCAGTGGTGATAGTGGACATCCCTGCCGCGTTCCTGACCTTAGGCGAAAGGTTCTCAGTTTTTCCCCATTGAGAATGATATTTGCTATGGGTTTTCATAGATGGCTTTGATGATAGTGAGGTATGTACCCTCTATCTCCACACTTTGAAGAGCTTTGATGAAGAAAGAATGTTGTACTTTCTCATTTATTGAGAGTATTAAAGGGTTCTTGTTTTATTAATGTATTGTATCACACTGATTCATGTGCAGATGTTGAACCAACCTTGCAGCCTAGGAAAAATCCCACTTGGTCGTGGTAAATAATCCTTTTAATGTATTGTTGGATCCTACTGGCTAGTATTTTGGTGAGAATTTTTGCATCCATGTTCATTCCAATTTTAGTATATGTGCTGCCGAAGCGAGCACATGCATCCATGTTCATCAGGGATACTGGTTAATTCTCCTTTTTGATGAGGTCTTTGTCTGGTTTTGGGATCAAAGTAATGCTGGCCTCATAAAATTAATTTGGAAGTTTTCCATCCATTTCTATTTTTTGAAAACAGTTTCAGGAAAACAGGTATTAATTCTTCTTTAAACATCTGGTAGAATATCCCTGGGAAGCCATCTGGTCCTGGGCTCTTGTGTGTTGGGAGATTCTTGATAACTCTTTAATTTCCTTACTGGTTATGGCTTTGTTCAGGTTTTCTATTTCTTCCTGGTTCAGTTATAGTAGTTTATATGTCTCTAGGTATGTATCCATTTCTTCCAGATTGTCTAATTTGCTCACAATATGTTCTTATAATTGTATTTCTTTGGTGTAAGGTTGTGATCTCTCTCCTCTTTCATTCATGATTTTATTAATTTAGGTACTTTCTCTTTTCTTTGTGTTAAGTCTGGCCAGGGGTTTACCAATCTTATTAATTCTTTCAAAGAACAAGCTCCTAGTTCCATTGATTTTTTTAATTTCTTCTTTAATTTCCTGGTTGATCCATTCATTCTTTAATAGGATGCTCTTCAGCTTCCATGTATTTGAGTTCTTTCCAGCTTTCCTCTTGGGATTGAGTTCTAGTTTCAAAGCACTGTGGTATGAAAATACGTAAGGAAGGACCCCAATCTTTTGGTACCAGCTGACATCTGATTTGTGACCCAGGATGTGATCTATTCTGGAGAATGTTCCATAGGCACTAGAGAAGAATGTGTATTCTGTTGCTTTGGAATGGAATGTTCTGAATATATCTGTGATGTCCATCTGGTCCAGTGTGTCATTTAAAGCCTTTATTTCCTTGTTGATCTTTAACTTAGAAGACCTGTTCATTTCAATGGGGGGGGGGGGTGTTAACGTCCCCTGCTATTATTGTATTATTGTAGATATGTTTCTTTGATTTTGTTATTAATAGGTTTATATAACTGGCTGCTTCCATGTTAGGGGCATAGATATTTAAAACTGTTAAATCTTCTTGTTGGACAGACACTTTGAGTATGATATTATGTCCTTCCTCATCTCTTATTATAGCTTTGGCTTAAAATCTAATTTATCTGATAAAAGGATTGCCACCCCAGCTTTCTTTTGATGTTTGTTAGCATGGCAAATTGTCTTCTACCCCACCCCCTCACTTTAAATCTGGAGTTGTCTTTGGGTCTAAAATGAATCTCTTGCAGACAGCATATTGATGGGTCTTATTTTTTTATCCATTCTGATACCCTGTGTCTTTTGATTGGGACGTTTAGCCCATTTACATTCAGGGTACTGTTGAAAGATACGAATTTAGTGCCATTGTATTGCTTGTAAGGTGACTGTCACTGCACACTGTCTCCATTCCTTTCTGATCTATGTTACTTTTAGGCTTTCTCTTTGCTTGGGGAGCCCCTTTCAATATTTATTGTATGGCTGCTTTTGGAGTTTGCAAATTCTTTTAGTTTTTGTTTGTCCTGGTAATAGCCTAGCTGGATATAGTATTCTTGGCTGCATATTTTTCTTGTTTTGTCCTCTGAATATATTACGCCAGTCCTTTCTGGCCTGCCAAGTCTCTGTGGATAGGTTTGCTGCCAATCTAATATTTCTACTATTGTACGTTACCGACCTCGTCCCGAGCTGCTTTCAGGATTTTTCTTTGTCTCTGAGACTTTTAAGTTTTACTATTAGATGTCGGGGTGTTGAAATCTTTTTATTGATTTTGAGGGGGTTTCTCCGTGCCTCCTGGATTTTGACACCTGCTTCCTTCCCCTAATTAGGGAAGTTCTCTGCTATAATTTGCTCCAATATACCTTCTTCCCCTCTCTTTCTTCGTCTTTTGGGACCCCAATTATTCTAATATTATTTCGTCTTATGCTGTCTCTTATCTCTCATCTCTCAAATTCTCCCCTCATGATCCAGTAGTTACTTATCTCTTTTTCTTAGTTTCCCTATTCTCCATCATTTGTTCTTCTATATCACTAATTCTCTCTTCTGTCTCATTTATCCTAGCAGCTAGAGTCTCCATTTTTGATTGCACCTCATTAATACCTTTTTTGATTTCAACTTGGTTAGATTTTAGTTCTTTTATTTCTCCAGAAAGGGATTCTTTAATATCTTCTATGCTTTTTTCAAGCCCAGCTAGTATCTTTATAACTGTCATCCTGAGCTCTAGTTCTGACATTTTACTAATGTCTGTACTGATTAGGTCCCTAGCAATTGGTACTGCCTCTTGTTCTTTTTTCTGAGATGAGTTTTTCCACTTTGTCACTTTGTCCAGAGAAGGAATAGATGAATGAGAGAACAAAATGCTAAAAGGGTAATAACAACAACCCCAGAAAAATATACACTAAAATCGGAAGAGACCTGAAACCAGAGGGAAAAGAAAGGAAAAAAAAATACACACACACACACACACACACACACACACGTACATATGATCAGGTGAATAGAACAGAGCCACACACTTAATATTGGGTGTATTTTGGTCTGTTAGAAGAAACTGCCTCCCAAAATTTTAAGGGAAAAATTTATATACATACAAAAATGAGGGTAAATTTTAAAATTTAATTTTAAATTTTAAAGAGGGAAATTTTAAGGAAGGAAAAATTTATATATATACAAAAATAAGGGTAAATACGATGAAGGGATGGAATATGACTGTAAAGATGAAAATTTAAAAAGATTTTTAAAAAGAATTGATAAGAAGTTGGTAGAAAAAAGAAAGAAAAAAAAGAAAAAAGGAAAGGGAAAGAATGTGATCAGGCAGGAGAGTAGAACAAAGCCATACACTAGATTTAGGGTATATTTTGGTCTGTTAGAAGAAACTGTATCTCAAAATTTTAAAGAAAGAAAAACTTGTAAGAAAAACATATATATATATATATGTTTTTCTTTTAAAATTTATAAACTTATATAAAAAGTTATATATATAACATATATACATATACACAAAAAATGAGGTTAAATACAATGAAGAGATAGAGTATCATTGTAAAAATGAAAATTGAAAAAGATTTTTTAAAAGGTATTGATAAGATATTGGTTAAAATAGGAAAGAGGAAAATTTCAAAAAAAAATAGAAAAAGAAAAAATAAGGAAATTTTTAAAAATTTAACTTTGAAAGACTAAAGAATCATGGGGGGAAAGCCATGAATTCTATGTGCCATATTCCCCTAGCACTGGAGCTCTGCAGTTCTCATTGATCAGTAATCTTGGTCTTGGCTGGATGTTCCTGCTGATCTTCTGGGGGAGGGGCCTGTTGCAGTGAGTCAAATGATTCACTTCTCCGCACATCCTACCTTCCACAAAGTGGTCACTTTTCTGTTCACAGAATTGCTGCTATTCTCTTCTTTGATCTCCTGTTAAGTTTGTAGGTGTTTAGAATAGTTTGATAACTATCTAGCTAAATTCCTGGGACCAGATGAAATTAAGGTCTCCTACTCCTCTGCCATCTTGCTCCTCGCAGATTCAATTATCTTTAAAAAAATAGCTGAGGGCTATCTTTACAGGTAACCAAGAGCTACTCTATCCAGCTAACAGCATCACAAATGCTAGAACTCAGGAAAGTGCAGTAAATAACATCAATATCTTCTCCTTAAAGAGATCACATGTTTTACAGTATGAAATATAAATAAAACAATTAAAAAATCTAATTTTTTTATTATATATGGAAATAATTTACAAGTATAACATAATAGATATAATACTGATTCACTTCATTTTCCCCTGTCCTTCCCTCCTTACAAAACTACAGTAAATGAAACTGTATTTTCTCCATCACTATCACCAACCTCCTCTTCCTCCATCACTCAGGAAATGACAAGTGTTCCTAATATAATTAAAAATCATAACTGTCTTACGAGAATCTAAATATAAACCAAGGCTCACTACAACCAAAATTGCCAGATACCATCTGATTTAAAAGAAAAAAAAAAAAAGCAAGTTTACTGGAAATGAATTAATTGCCCCCTCCAAATATATTAAATTAAAAAGTTTTAAAATTATTATTAAGGCATACTACACCAGTAAATATTTCTTTGAAATACCATGATATCCAAATAAAATATAGTTTTTAACCTTCTAATATTTATAAAAGAACCCCAAAGACTATGTAAGTTTATAAATATTATAGATCAAAATGCAACTAAATTTATTGTATTTTATATATATTGAAAATTAACATGATAGAGTGCTGGAGAAAATCTTACAACACTAATATTGATAAATTATGCTCTCCTTTGTTGGAGTATAAAAGAAACATATAGGGAGGATGATGTATAACTGCTCTTCACCTGCCTGGATTTCTTGTTTAAACCAACAGCATTTTTCTAATTGTCATTTACATGCTCCTATCATCACTGCAGCAATGATGACTAGATTTTAAATATTTCTTAATAGCATTCCTTAATTAGATAATTAAAGCTGGGGATTACAGTAAGTGTCTAGATCAGATAACAGCTGTCCTGGGAGAAACCAGACACCTAGTAAACCATTTTAAGGAAAAAAATTTTTTTTTCAGTATAAAACAAATACAGAAAAATACTTACCTCGACAATATTCCATTAAGATAAGCACTTCCCATACATTATCACTAATTGAATTAACAGCACAGTCCAAATAACTCACAATATTTTTGTGACCAGACAGCTCTTTCTGAAAAATAATAAAAATTGAAAAACATACATTTTCAAGCTCTACTAGTAATGGTTTAAAGTCTAAATTAATATATTTAAAGAATTTCAAAAAGTAAATTAAGCATAAATATGGAAGCGGACATATTTCAAAAAGGTTTCTACAGTTTCAATGAAAAGTTTCCTTACATGTGCCTACCATTTTCTAACAGGCAAATATTCAATGAACACTAATTTTTAAATTCAATCAGGAAGAAAGAGATGGTTCACTCAAAACCAACAGTCTCCCAAAGTGTGCATCATAGTCCTTCGGGACTCAAGAATATAATACCAGAACTTTTATTTATTCTTAGCTAAAAATATTTTTTAATTAAGCTCTAATATTTATGAACTAACAATTACACTCTAATTTGTTTTCCTGCAACATACTACAATTTATGTGTACTTAGTTAAGTGGATTTATGAATGTATATACTTTTAACTAAATAACCTACAAAACAAACAAGTGGCTAAAAAAATTCTACTAAGAAACCACAGGTTAAATATAATACTAATAATACAAGTACAAGAAAATAAGGAAAAAATGGCAAATCTGACACTTTTGTTTCTGGTAAAGATAATGATCAGCATGTAATAAGGTTCAAAATAAATCATCTAATTAGGTAGGTCTGGAAATTAAAAAACGATTATCAACAATACTTTTTTAAAATAAATTTACATCCACTATCATTAATAATTAACCCAATTTTAACCATGTAATTTGGAAGCTGTACATGTGACTGGTTCATAAATACACAAATATAACAGTAGATGGGCACCAAAAAGAGTTGGAAGACCACTGATGTAAAGAACGAATCGCCCTAAATTCTGTGTTCAAAAGCAGAGAATCTGAGTTTTATTGCTACTGATGATGACTATATTTTACATATCAAAATTACACAAATTTGGGGTGCCTGGGTGGCTCAGTGGGTTAAGCCTCTGCCTTCAGCTCAGGTCATGATCCCAGAGTCCTGGGATCGAGCTCCACATCGGGCTCTCTGCTCAGCGGGGAGCCTGCTTTCCCCTCCCCGTCTGCCTGCCTCTCTGCCTACTTGTGATCTCTGTCAAATAAATAAAATAAAATCTTTGAAAAACAAAAACAAAAACAAAAAAACAAAATTACACAAATTCTATTGAAAGGAAGAATTGTGGTACACAGTACCATGTCTAAACTCAAGTTCCAGAACCTAGTCTAAGAACACCAATTATCTTGGGGTAAATCTCTTCACCCTTTCGACTGATAGCTTTTCTAAAATGCTTTTAAAAACCAAGTCTCAAAGCCTAGACAATTCTAGTCTAACTAGGGAGTAGGGAGAATAAAAGCAGAATCAGATAAATCCTGTTGTATAAGTGTACCTATCGCTGAACGAAAGGGATCAAATTATATGCTGCTAATGATGTTGATGTAAAATAGGAAATCTCTCTCTAAGCAGCTCAAAGTAGCAATGATATTAACAAGTGTTTGACATGGATGTGGAAAAACTAGAATTCCCATACACTGCTGGTGTGAACATAAAAGGTTCAACTGCTATGGAAAACAGTTCTGTGGCTCCTAAAAGTTAAACACAGAATTACCATAACCCAGCAATTCCACTGCTAAATACAAACTCAAAAAACTGAAAACAAATAAATAAATATATATACACACATATTCATAGCAGCACTATTCACAACAGCCAAAAAGTAGGAACAGCCCAAATGTCCATCAATGTTTTTTTTTAAAGTCCTCAAAAGATGGATAAACAAACTGTGATAGACAGTTAGATACACACATACCAGGCAGATGAACCTCAAAAACATGCTAAGTGAAAGAAGTCAACACAAAAGGTCATATATTGCATGACTCCATTTACATGAAATACCCAGAATAGGTGAATCTATGGAGACATAACACAATGGGTGGTTGCCAGGGCCTGGAACAAGGTAGGAATGGGAACAACTGCTTGCCAGGTGGGGGATTTTTTTTTTTTTTGAAGCGATGGAAAGATTCAGAACTAGGCAGAGGTGGTGGCTGCACATCATCATGAATGCACTAAATGCCTGAACTATTCGCTCTAAAATAGCTGATTGTAATAAATAAATAAATAAATAAATAAATAAAACAAAAATTTCATTTCAATAAGACAAAAATTTTAAATATATATTAGCATTTGATAAACAGTAGATGAGAGGAGGAAGAGAGCAGAAGAAGAAAAGAAGGGGAGGAGGAAGAGAAAGAAGACGTGGAGGAAGAGGGGAAGAAGGCGAGGAGAAGAAAGAAGAGATGGTCAGAGAAGGATGGGAAGAGGGAAAGGAAGACAGAAGAAGAGGGGGAGGAAATGGGGGAAGAAGAATGGGAGGAAGAAAAGGAGGAGGACAAAGAAGATGAGGTGGAGGAAAAGGTAGAGAAAAGGGGAGAAGAGAGGATGAGAAAGAAGTGGAGGAAGCAAGGGAAGGATGGGGGGGAGAAGGGAGAGGTAGAGGGGAAGGAGGAGGAAAAAGAAGAGGCGGAGGAAGGGGAGACGTAAGAAAAGGATGAACAGGGGAGAAGGAAGAGGAGAAAAACAAGAAGCCATACAGAGCACTGAGAATAAGATAACTTAGAAAAAAAGAAAATTTTTATTTTGTACATTTTTTTAACTTTAGTTAACCAAGTTACTGAAATTTCTTTAATAACCTATTAAAATATTTTTTACTTTTCCTAACATTTAAAAAGAATATTTCCCTTATTGGAGGTTCTCTTTCCATATATTGTAGAGTACACTCCCCCCCCAAAAAAAGTAATAACAACAGTAAACTTTATAATATGATTTTTAAAATGAAAAGCAAAACAAAATGTTGTTGAAGACAAACACATTACACGGAATGTATTAAACACCATGGGGAAGGTAAACCCCAAATTCAAGACAATAGTTTCTTTTTGGATGAGAACAGCATAAGGATATGGCTAGGAAGGAATATACAGAGACTTTAACTGTATCTGTAAAATTTTAATTCTTAAGTTGGGTAGTGCATAAACTGGTACTTACTACATAATTCTCTAATTTTTCTATTCTCAAAATATTTCATAATCAAAATGTATTTAAAAAAAGAGAGGGAAAAAGAAAAAGCAGAGTACTTTGCCCATTGAACTACAATAAGAAAGAGAGGATAAAGGAGGAGTTGACTACAGTTAGCCCTAAGAAGGACTATAAAGAATGCACTTCAAAGGTTTTCTAGACGTGCATAAACCAATAAGCAGCTTGCCTAAAACCTGGCTACTGTTATAGTGCAAAACCAAAAGAAAATACAGCAAATTTTTCAAAGGGAATTACACTTTCACTTACCATAATCGTAATTTCCCTTTTACAAATGTTGAGGTCTGGCATGCTATTCACATACATTCGTTTCAATGCATGGCGGATTCCACCATGTGTCCGCACCAGGAAAACCGTGGAGAAACCACCTAGGAGAACGAGTACCGGTTAATTACAAAGAAGCAGAAACTACTATCAAAATGATGCAGTATCACTGAGGAGCTTAATCTCAGAAA
Source organism: Lutra lutra (assembly GCF_902655055.1). NCBI lineage: Eukaryota > Metazoa > Chordata > Mammalia > Carnivora > Mustelidae > Lutra > Lutra lutra. The sequence goes on along the minus strand of NC_062279.1, from coordinate 206,429,650 downwards.
TAAACCACATACAAGACAAAAATAATAGCAAGCAACTATTTTATTAGATTAAAAGCCAAAACATTGGCTTCCTATGACCATCACAAAGTAGCACATGGAGAATAACATGCTCCTCAAATAAACATGCTTCTCTTCTAAAAGTTAAAATACTAAAATTTCATTTTGCCTCTTATGTAACATGTGGAAAATGTGACTATAACTGCATTACTATAGTTTGGCACATATTAGTGACTGTCTACTCACTAGCCTCCTCCTCTCTGTGATAACAAAACACTGATGTTCTCTGAGATAGCAACAGAATCAGATGGGTGGGTTCCCCTCCAGTTCCAGGGGATGAACCAACACTGTTATATGGAGATAATGACTCTCATTTCCTCTTGTCAGTATCTGATTTAGGACTAGATATGCAAACAATTTTTCTATGGGACATAAGGGAAAAATTGGCTGGGGATTGCAGGGAAAGACTGTCCACCCAGAAAAAAGAGTGACTTGTGAAGAAGGCCAAGCTCTTCTGCTAGCTTTTGGATTTTGTTATATATGAATATGATGTTCAGACCTACTGTAGCTATCTGTGGTCAGGATGGACCAGATGGGACCATGATGGACCAAATGGATCAGAGCAAAGATGACCTAGAACAATGACATAGTTAGGCTACTGCATTAGACAACTCTGGAACCATCTCCTTCCACAAGTCTTAACATGATATAAGTGTCCTCATTATTTATGCCACAGTTATCTGGACAGTCTGTTAACTGTATTTGTGAAAGCAAATCCGAAACACATTGCTCAGTATTCTAAAGAACAATTATTTCTGTCACATCTACACAAAGACTCCACCTGAAGTCTTTAAAGCTCATCCTGCAAAGGATATTATGTTGTTTAATGTAGTTTAAAACAAAAAATGGTGTGTCACTTTTATCGGTTTGATAGCCCTAATAAAACAGCATCCTGAGCAATGATAAGGCACCTGCACTGATTCAACACAAAACAGTCAAAGGAAAAGTAAACTATTGGGGATAAATGATAGGGGGAAAAGAGTTCCTAAGACACTCCAGAAACAGTATGGATTCAATCCAGACTCTTCATATCCCCCCCAACAGCAATTCCAAGAAGCTGTAAAACTCCCACATTGTAGATTTGGATTTCCATGTACACAATGTAGGGAAAAATCAAATCATCCAACTCGCAAGGTGATTACCAGGAAAGAAAAAGATGGTATTTGGGAAAGGTACTTGAAGTAAAAGCTCTAACAATGCAGGGAATTTTTTTAAAAGAAGTTCACTTAGCATTAATTTCATATACAAACATTAAGAAATGAGTAGCACTAATAAAGTACTACTTCAACTATTCAAATTTTTATTTGATTTTTAAAAATTTAAAGATGAAAATTAAGTCTATATATGGAGGTAGTATGAGTATAGGTCAAGATAAATTATTAAAACAGAATTTGTTCTGAGATATTTTTCTAGAGCTTCCCCCTAGAACAACGTTTCCCAAACAAAGCTAAGCATCAGAATTGCCTGTTGAGCTGGTAACAGAGAGAGAGAGAGAGAGAATGAATTTATCTTGAATGGATTTCCAAGTTCTGACCCAAGTCAGAAAGCCTAAGCAGGCTGTGTGTGTGTGTGTCCCTACACTTTACATTACTCTACTTAGGTATATGTTCTTATATATAAATAATAATGTAAACTGGTTATTAACTGGGGGAATGGGCAGTAGTCTCCCAGTTGGTTCTGATGTACACCCTAGCTGAGCATCCACTGAACCAGAGATAAAGTTCTCAGAGGAGTCATGGATCCTATATATTCAATTCTCAACCACCCACAAACAAAGTAACTTTATGCCTATGAATTAGGGAAACTAAGGGAAAATTTTTAATTTTCTTCATAAAACCCCTATTCCTTAAAGTTAAAGCTTGCTGATTTCACTAAGTTGAAATTAGATCTAAATCCCACCAGACTTTAGGTTTTCTAAATAGATATGTTCATTAACTGTGCTTTATACCTAAACTAGGTAAAATTGGTCATTAATAGTGCCTGCTTTGAGAGTGAAAGGGAATAATTTATTTATATTTCTCCAAATACTATATTTTCCAGCAATTTCTGATTATTAATTAGCTAATATTATTTGCTTGAAGAACACATTCAGTGGTAATTAGTTAAGAATTATACTAATCCAAGAGAGGAGTATCATCTGCTTGCCATCAATCCATACCTACCAAATTCTTCAACGCATATTTTTCCTCAGGGAAGTCTTTCACGACCAATCCCATTCAAGTTCATCATTCATCATTCCCTCAGAATTTTTACCTAGAGTTTTGACTACATTATTGTGTACTCCAATTCTCAACTCACCACATACATATAACACAAGATTACTAGCAGTTAACCACAAATTCCCCTTTTTATATATTTCTACGTCCAACTCAATATATTGTTCAATTCTAAGCAAAGGCACAGTTGTTAAATTAAAGCTATATTTATAATTCCAAATTTGGGGCCATAAGGGTATTATAAAGCATTCCAAATGTGTCCCCAAATCCCAAGAGTAAAAAAACTAATGACAGATACTGATCTGACAGAGTAAAATGGGAAATAATGTGTATTTAAACAACTTAACACGAGAAGGAAAATTACTGGAATCTTTTGTAATCTATAAATCATATAATATAGGCATTCCTTTCCAATTGTGGGTGCATATTCTGAAAGCAATGATTATCAGCCTCCCCCAGTGTGTTTCCAGGTCAGACGTGCGGTTCACACATGAAATCACTGCACAGGTCACCAAATTCAAATATCATCTCCTTTGTCCACAACCCAACACCAAAAGTATCGTATTTCAATGAAGGAGTAGCTTGAAGCCAACCTAAATCTGTTTCAGTTGACAGTATTAAAATAATGACAATGTAGCTTGCACCTGACCACACACCGCCTTAGAAAGCCCTGCTCTAGAGACGCCAGATGCCTTCGGTAATTGTGTACGAACGTAAGGCATGTATGTCTACAGCCTAACTTTTCTTCCTGATAAACCACTCCTCCTATTAAAAGCCATTATTTTTCCATGCTTTCATTTGTCTTACTTTCCATTTACTGATGGTGCATTTATTTGTAACTCTCCTCAAATGTGTTCAGAAAGAGAACATAAAAAAAGGAAAACATGAAAAAAAAAAGAAAAGAAACCATGAATGACAGAACCAGTTTCTTTTTTTATCTTCCCGGCACTTCCTCAGGTTCAGATGTTAATTTACCAACTAAGAGAGTACCCAAAGGAGTAGAAATTCATCAGTAACAAAATAATCCTGAGAACACTACTAAGTAGTCCACTGGGTTAGGTAAACAAGAAAGTAGGGACCTGGTTTTATATCCTAGTCAACCTGAGATAAAATGAACAATCCTCCATTTAATCTCAAATGCCAGCCACCCAGGAAATCCTCGAATTACCTTGTACTGATAAAGTTTGTTTTGAAGGTATTTTACACAGGTTTTATCAGATAATCTTTATACAAGCGTCTGGTTTAAAGCACAGACGCCAGGGCACCTGGGTGGCACAGCTGGTAAAGCGTCCAACTCTTGGTTTCAGCTCGGGTGTGATCTCAGAGTTGCGAGATGAAGCCCCTCCAGGGCGCCGCACCAGAGTCTGCCTGACTCACTCCCTTTCCCTCCACAACCACACGAGCGCACGTTCCCTCTCCCTCTCAAATAAACGTTTTTAAAAAATAAAGTAAAATAAAAAACAAAGCACAGATAACCATATATAAGGTTTAGCCTCTCCTCCCTCCACACCTTTTGACAAAATTAGCATCATCTCTAGGGACTACTGTAGTGCAGACACAAGGCTTAACTCTTTTTTTTTTTTTTTCATTTAAAAAAAAATTTTTTTTAAAGATTTTATTTCACAGATAGAGATCACAAGTAGGCGGGGGGGGGGGGGGGGAGGAGGAAGCAGGCTCCCTGCCTAGCAAAGAGCCGGATACGGGACTCGATCCCAGGACCCTGAGATCATGACCCGAGCTGAAGGCAGAGGCTTAACCCACTGAGCCACCCAGGCAGCCCTAAAATTATTTTTAATTAACATATAATGTATTATGTTTCAGGGGTACAGGTCTGTGAATCATCAGGTTTACACACTTCACAGCACTCACCATGGCACAGACCCTCCCCAATGTCCATAACCCAGCCACACTATCCCTCCCCCATTTTAACAGTTGCAGAGTATGCTATACCATGTAAATACCATAATTTGATCATCTCCAAAGTGATGGTCATTCAGATTAGTCTGGTGTTTTATCTGTCTCTTGCTATTACGGACAATAAATGTTGCATCAAACACCCTCGTACAATCATTCTTAAAGACTAGCACTTTCGTTCCGGTGGCATAGATTTCCAAGGTAAGTCCCCCAAAGGAAAAATACACTGCAGATTCAATACTGCCAGGTTAAACCCTGAAAGGCTGTAGCAACTTTCACCAGCAACATGAGTCCGTTTTCTCACACGCTCACCAGAGCACTTAAAATTCTGCCAATCTGATGGGAAAGACTTGTGGCACTGTTATTTCTATCTTTCATTCTTCTCATTACCAGTGAAACTGAGCCTCTTTGCCTCTTTTTGCCAGTCACTTATATCCGCTCTTCCATGACTTGCCTTCCTATCACTGGTCTCTTTTTCTAAAGGGTCATCTCTTTCCTTCCATCATAGGAGAGCATTATAGAATTCTCCTGACACACAAAGGTATGCCTATTTGGTCTACCACTTGGCTCCATTTGGTATTGATCAAAGACACACACCAAAGCTTGATTTCAGAATCATATAATGGGGGAAGAGGAACTTAATTTTTTTCTTTTTTCTTTTTTTTAAAGATTTTATTTATTTGACAGAGAAAAAGAGTAAGACAGCACAAGCAGAGGAAGCAGCGGGGGGAGAGGGAGAAGCAGGGAGTCTGATGCGAGGCTCAATCCCAGGGCTCTGGGATCATAACCTGAGCCAAAGGCAGATGCTCAACCAACTGAGCCACCCACAATCCCAGGGCTCTGGGATCATAACCTGAGCCAAAGGCAGATGCTCAACCAACTGAGCCACCCAAGCACCCCTAATTTTTTCTTTATATGTCATTGTTGTGTTGGATGTTGTATGGGGTGTGCGTGTTTTTGGAAATTTTTAGAGAAATAATGTAGAACATTTCTTTTAAATGAATGAGAAAAGAACTCATCAACTTAAAACAGATAAAGGAAAGGTACTTTCCACCACTATACAGTAAAAGCGGCATACAAAAGAAGTCACACAAAGCCGAGATTTCCAATAAACATATTGTGATCTCAGCGGTAGCATTTACCACTGTACTCCTCCATAACAAAAATAAAAGGATTTTTAAAGCCTTAAATCCATAAGGTCAAAGAGAATGAAAGAGACAAGACATGTCAACAAAACTTTGGAAGAACTTAGGGACACATGGTATAGGACTAAACAGAACAGAGAAAGACCACATCAAGCATTTGATTGGGAGGGAGAGGGAGCAAGGATGAGCACGAAGCAAGCCTAGTCTAATGACATAAACCTGAAAAACTAAAAAACTACAGAATTATGGGGGGCCCTGTGAATGCGGGGATAACAATGAGGAAATAGGAAGACTGGATTAAAGTCTTCATAAAAGCATCAGACCTCTAGATTCCCCACCCCATTCCTCACGGCCAAGCCAACACCGCCCTCCCGCTCCAGGAAAGATGAGTTCAACCAGCAGTCATCTGGGACACCAGGCACCATTTGTAGGCATGCGGACAGAAGCGGAGGGAAAGGTGTAGTCCTAAAAACAGGAAAATTAAATAAAAGTCTACACACTGAAAAGAGAATCTCCACCTCAGTCTGAGACCACTGCTCAGCGACAAGCACCAGACAGACATTAAGTGCATCCTAGTCGTAACAAAGAAGTTCTCTTCTTGGAAACCGGATTAAAAAAATACAGATACGGAAATTTGGGAGTCACAGAAGGTAAACAGAGTGGCTTTCTGATTCATGACATTGAGGTGAAGCCCTGAATTAAGAAACCCTTACAATTTACACAAAGCCCTTCCAATCATCACTTTAAAGAACCTCACTCAAAAAATAAAAAAGACAAAAACAAAAACCAGACATCAAAGGTTCATCAGACACAGAAAGACTCCAACATGAAGAGATGAAAACAAGCAAACAGGAAAAAAGGAACTCTGAACAGATGCTAGGATCTAAAGAAATCATCCAATGAACCTATAAACATATTCAGAGTGGAAGGAAAATACTGTAGTCATGAAATAAGAGCAGGGTCCTATAAAAGGGATATTCAGAGAATGAGGAATGATTTTTGCAAATTAAAACTAAGAGATCAAAAGGGGAAAACTTCAACAGAAAGCTAGAAGATAAAATTAAGGAAAATTTCCAGAAATTTTCCAGACAAAAGAAATAAGAAAGAAACATAAGACAGGAACATAAAAGGACCAGTGTAACAGATCTACTATCACAGTAACAGAAGTTCCAGAAAGAGAAAATAAAGAAGAAATAAATAATTAAGAATAATATTTATTCTTTCTTCTTTCTTTCTTCTTTCTTAATATTTCTTCTTTATAAGAAGAAAAGTATATCGAAGATATAATACGCACACATATATTCCAAACTTGATGTGCATGGGTTTCTGTAAGTAAAAAGCTAACCATATATATACATATATAGAATATATCCTATATATATACACACACACACAATGGAACATTTGTTATAAAAATGAATGAAACCATGCCATTTGCAACAACATGGATGGATCTAGAGGGTATAATGCTAAGTGATTAAGTCAAAGACAAATACCATCATTTCACTCATATGTGGAATTTAAAAAACAAAAACAAACAAAGAAAAAAGAGACAAACAAATGAACTCAATATCGGCAACAAGCTGACGGCCACCAGAGGGGAAGTGGGGGGGACAGGTGAAAAAGGTGAAGGGGAGAAAGGGTACACTTATCATGAACACTGAGTGAGGTACCAAAATATATTGTACACCTGAAACAAATGTAACCATGCGTGTTCATTATACTGGAAGTTTTAAAATTAAAATTTAATTAAAGTTTAAATATTTAAAAAAAAGCACTAACCCAGCAAATACCAAGCATGGTGAACAAAAACAAAAACAAAAAACACCATATCAAGACTAATCATCAAGAAACTTCAGAAGGGGGCGCCTGGGTGGCTCACTGGGTTAAAGCCGCTGCCTTCGGCTCAGGTCATGATCCCAGGGTCCTGGGATCGAGCCCCGCATCGGGCTCTCTGCTCGTCAGGGAGCCTGCTTCCCTTCCTCTCTCTCTCTGCCTGCCTCTCTGCCTACTTGTGATCTCTGTCTGTCAAATAAATAAATTAAAATCTTTAAAAAAAAAAAAAAAGAAACTTCAGAAGGTTCAGGATAAAGAAAAAATCTTTTTGAATGGTTGCACATTTGCTTTAGTTCAGGGTGGATTTGGCCCTATACCCTTATCTGGCCGTCTCACAAGCAGAGAGTGAATGTGTAAGCACAATTAAGCTCATACTACTTTTAAATAAGCATATTATATATGGATGGCATCATTTTACCAGTTTTAGCGTTTTTCTAGCTTCGGGCTGGAGACGCCCCAGAAAGACCTACTACATGGCTGGAGTAGGAACTTTTCAGCCTCCTGCCTCTACTTCCCTTCCACCTGCCAACCTCTGAGGAGAAGAGAGGGTTTAAGAGACTGAGTGCAATCACATGGTCAATGATTTAATCAATTGTGCCTATGTAAAGTGGCCTCAATAAAAATTCCAATAACAAGACCCCGAGAACTTCCTGGTTGGTGAACACACTCACACCCGCAGAGCGGCCCACCCTGCCCCCATGTGGACAGAAGCCCCTGCGCTCGAGGCCCTTCCATTCCTTATACCCCTGCCTCATGCACCTGTTCAGCCCAGCTGTTCACTGTAGCCTTCGTAATAAAATGGTAATTGTGAGTAGAGCACGTTCTTAAATTCTGAGTCATTCTAGCAAATTATCAAACCTGCAGAGGAATCATGGGAAACCCCAAATTTGCTGTCAAGAAAGTCACCAGAAATGCTGAGGGCCCCAGGCATCTGAAATAGGGGCAATCATCTGAGACTGAGCCCTTTAAGGCGTGGGTTGAGTCCAGTAGTGTCAGAACTGAATTGATGGGTGCCCAGTTATTGTCAGAGAACCGCAGGCAGAATGCAACTGCTTACCTAAAAGTAGTAGTTATGGATGTATTTTATCTTCTACTTGGGAAGATGAGAAGTATGCCATATCAAGCAACAATCAAAAAAACTTTTAAACCTAATGATAATTCAAAATGGATTTGGTCTAGAGGTCTAGAGGTCAACATCAGATATTCTGGAGACATACAATACTAAACTAAGTACTTAGTAAATACTTCTTTGTTTATACAATGAGACATCCCTACAAGTTATACTGCACTGCTTTCAAACTCTCCCAGCTTCCGGTCCATACCACAGAGCAGAGTTCATCTTTTGTTCATCAATCTGCCTCTCCCATTAGGTATTAAGCAACTTGATGGCGATTTCACACAATAATAGATGCAAAATAATCAAAATGTGTTCATAACATAACAGTTCAATCACTTTTGAAGTAACCAAACTCTTCTGAAATGAAAAAAAAATGAGGTATTTTTTAAATGCTTCTATAAAGCTAAGATACACTTTAACAAAACCGGACAAGTTTTGTAGTCACTGTAAGAAATTAATTTCATCAATATAATTTACATTCAGCGAATGTCTCTTAGCTCCTAATTAGCACCTTCTTTCCAGAGAACTGAAAATCCAAGTTGGCAGAGGTTATATAAATAAAGAATTACCACTAAATGTTTCTTATAACCATGGTTCTCAGCCTACTTTCTTGCCCAACACATTGGAAGACACTACTCATTCCCAAAAAGTGATAGACACTGCCAATGGCGTTGGGAAGAAAAGGTATCAAAATTGAGAAGTACATAAAAAAAAAAAAAAATTGAGAAGTACAACACTAAGAAACTGATTCAGTAAGGATCATCAATGTATGCCCAAAATTCAAGATGAAGTGTGATGAGAAATAGGATATTCCCATGATGCCAAAGTATCACAAGGAAAAAATTCCCTTGTAAGGGAGAAATCTGGGAGTCATTAATATTGCATTAATATTGACATTACATGCTTCCTGATTACCTACAAAGTAATTTAGTTAAAAACCTTTCACCTGATAAATCTTAAGGCCCAACTCCAGCGTACATGAAACAGAGGCTAGAAGAATAAGGAAAGTGGTAACACAGAGAAACCACCAAAGTCCAAGATACTGACTCTGGCTAGGTGTCTTACACAGTGTTCCACGGGTAGAGTAAAAAAATGAGGGGTGTAGGGTTATTCTGCATTTTTTTTAAAGATTTATTTATTTACTTGAGAGAAAAGAGAGGGAGAACACATGTAGGGGGAGTGACGGTGGGGGGTAGGGAGAACAGACTCCCCACCCAGCAGGGAGCCTGATGCGGGCTCAACCCCAGGACCCTGGGATCATGACCTGAGTTGAAGGCAAACATTTAACCAACTGAGCCACCAAGGCGTCCCTATTCTAGATTTAAAAAGAGATAACAATCAAATGCATTATGTAATCCTTGATTAAATTCTAGTTTTTGAAAGAGACCATAAAACATTTTTATTGGTGAAAGAAACCATAAAACCTTTTTGTTGGTGGTGAACTGTCTGAAGGAAGTAACAGGTAGACTATCATTTTACTTACTAGTACTTAATTGGTATTTAAACACATATATGTTCTTAAAATGTATACATTTTCCTCCTTAACCACAGTACCTCTCTCCCACCTAAGAAAATGAACAATAGGTCTCCTAATACACAGCCATTATTCAAAATTATCCAAGTGTCTTCAAAAATTTATAAAGAAAATACGATAAAATGTTACTGGTAGTTGAATGTAGATGAAGAACAACATGGTTATTCGTTATACTATTCCTTCAAGTTTTCATATTATTGTAAATTTTTCATGACAAAGTTGGAAGAAACAAGAAATGCCAGATGTTTTTCCCCAGGTAATTCCTCTCTCCCTTGTCATCCAACAACCACACCACCACCACTGAGAATTATTCTTTTACAAGAAAGACACTGCCGCTGATTACACAGACTCCAACTTCCCCAAAGGCACCGTAAGTCTCTTGCCACAGAAAATGTTTACGGTATCCTAGATACCTACAGCTCCGACATCCTGACACACACAAGCACTTCATGTTTATGAAAGACTGGGCTTTAGAAGTATTTACTCCTATCAAGTTTGTTTTCCTAGGGAATGGAAGAAAAAAGATGGAAGGATGAAATTACATGTGGTCTTTCTGTAGCGGGTATATCATCATACATCATGCAAATCAACAAGACAGAGGAAATACCAAGCTGTCGGCAACTTCTGGTTTTAACCATTGCCAAAGAAAACAATGTCATTTGAAAACAATCTTCAAGATAAGTGGAACAGACACTTATTTTGCTGTGAGATTTGAGTCAGAAGAATGATCCTCCTACCCAATGCCCACTGGCCTGTGACACGTCAGAGTTTCATCACTTTAAGTCAGGCAATGACTTCAGAAGTTTCCTTTAAAAGTGAAAATACTCCTAAAGAGGATTACTAACTTAAATTTTTGCTGAAGTACTCATGTCAGTAAGTGCTATCTAGTACAAGGCAATGAAAGAATGAGTCGGGGACATCTGACGAGGCAGAAATAAGAGGAGTTAGAGAAGAACAGGCAAGCGCACAGCATTCACACAGCCCTCACGACGTACAGAGAACTGCCAAGTGCATTACCTCATTTACCACTCACAACATCGTGAGGCAGTTTAACTGACATTCCTGTTGTCCAGATGAGGAATAAAGTCAAACTTAGAAGGTAAGCAGTTAGTCCAATAACACAAAACTGAGTCTTCCTCCCTCCCCCATAAATCTCGCCTTCTAATGATTTTTACATCCACATCTGTCCGTGTTAGTTGTGTCAGAAGAAAAGTCTACTATATAATTACAAATGGGAGGACCTAGGAAAAACATTAAAACACAGGAGGAACAAAAGAAAAACGGATAACCAAGAGAAAACATGCCTTCCCCACTCCCAGGGTTTCTTCTTGATAGAAACGTAGGTAACAGGCAGTATTTCTCGTAAAGACGACGCAGGTCAAAACCATGTTTGACTGGACTGCTCAGTGCCTTAGCAGATATTTCAGATGAAAACCTACATTTTCAACTTCTCTTAAAAAACTTGGAAATAAGGAAACAGTGGGTCCTCATTCCTATACGACCTCACTCACATGAAGCTGTCAGCCGGTGTTCCCTCACACAGCGTGTGTGCTGCGCAGGGCGTGTGCACGCTCTCTGCTCGCCACCATGTCAACGCGTTCACTGGCCCACTTCACTCCCACAGGCCTGCCCGGCCTGGGCAGCATCGCAGTCTGCAACCCCTACAACAGGAACTTCCAAAAACTTACCCGCTGCAGTATTTACACTTGTTATACTCATCCAATGCCTGTCTCCTCAACTGGATGTAAATTCCACAAAAACACCTTTCTTATCACAGTTTCATCCATGTTTGAGTGCCACCTTGTCTGGCACTCAAATATTTAAGCGCGCGACTTAACATTAAGAAAATGGTTCTGCCAAAAGTAATTCTAACTGGTAAGTTACAATGACTACATTGATCTTCTGTGAATAAAAAGCAATGAATCTGATAAATCATTTTCCTTTGTTGTTCACTACACTTCTAATGTACAACATAAATTCTGAAAACAGGACTTCACTTCTGCACCATGTAAATCACGCATTCGTTCAACAATTTATATTAACTGCTCACAAGGTGCTAAGTACTGTACTAGGTACAAAAATCCAGAGAAACCCTCTTGCCCTTTGTGAGCTTACTTCTAGAGGGACTGAAACAAAATAAATAAAATATACACTATATAGGAGATAGTGCTACATCCTGAGAAGAAAATTAAGTTGAAATGGACAGCAGACTGGAAACCTGGGTTGGCATGAAATTGAAATGTTTAATCCAGATGCATGGGGATGGTCTGGAGTGACTTCTGAGTAAAGATGGAAAGTGAGGCAATGAGCCCACTTGTCCCACTTTTGGGACAGGTACATTCCAGGTAGAGAAAATCGGGTGTGCAAAGGTCCTAAGACGGGGAGCCTGGCTGATACATTTGGAGAACAGCAAAGGGACCAGAAAGCCTAAAGCCAAACAAACAAGGAAGAGATAACAAAAGCAAAAAAACAAATAAAAAAGATTTCAAAGACATAAAAGGGATCCAGACCATGTAGGGTCTTATGTATGGATGAGAGTAAAGATGTTGGCTTTCATTCCAAGTAAAATCAGAGGCCACTGGAGAGTTCTAAGTAGACGAGTGACATGACTGAACTCTTATATTTTAATACTACCACTCTGGCTACTCTTTAGGGATTAGAGTGAAGATAAGATTAGAAGTAGGAAAGCCAGGTAGTAGGCTACCACAATAACTGTCAAAAAATGATAGTGGTATTGAAAAAGGTAACGGGAAGAGTGAGAAATGAAAAAATTCTATATATATTTTGAGGGTAGACTGGACGAGAATTCTTGACAGACTGGATGTGAGATATAAGAGAAAAAGAGGAGTTAAAAATGTCTCCAAGATTTCTGGACCGAGGAGTCAGAAGGATGAAATCACCATTAATTGAGACAGAGAAGACTGTAGTGGCAAACAATGCAACATGGGTTTCTCATTTCTACTTATTTTGTCAGCAGAGGCACTAACTACCTTTGTTTTGGACTATCTTTTCAAGATTGCGTAGTGACAGCTTTAGAAGACACAGACTATATATTCCTCTGGAGCAAAGGGCAGTTTAGTTTACTGCCTAGCATAATAAAGATAATAATGCCCCCCCCCAATCTTCTCTGGGACAGACTTAATACACATCATAAAAGATTCCAGTTCCCTTAACTCAGGCATCCTCTCCTGTAATACAATCCACCGTATGCACAGGCATCACCTGGGACCTTTTCCACAGTCCTGTGGTTAGAACTAAGGCTCTGGAAACCGGGACAAACACTGATACTCTGGTTACAGCTATTGCTGTAATAAAATCCTTCGTCTCGTGTCTTCTGATAGCATCCCTGTAACTATGGCAGGCTAACCTGTCAGATTACAAGGAGGGTAAAATCTCGAACTCTGAATAGTTCTTGACAAACAGCAAAAGTCTGGGGCAAAATATCAAGAGTGCAGTGTGGACACATTACGTCACAGATGCCTACTGGACATTCAGTTGGAGACATGGAAGTGACAATTAGATTTTCAAGTATAAAGTCCAGAGAAGAGACCAAAGCAAGAGATATCTTCTTTATTATCATCATTTATAGACACAATGAAAACAGCTGTGTTCCTGTATCCAAAAAAAAAAAGTTACTTAATAGTAAAGCATCACTATATCTGTTAGCAAGGATGTTCTAAAATCAATCATCTTTTATGATCTTTTTATATGCTCTTGTTGGATGTGGAGATTAGTAAAATATTACCACCATATTCATATATCAAGAGCATATTTTTTGCCTCATGATTTTATTTATAAAATTCTACCATAACGAAATTAGTGAAGATATAGAAACCTGTATTTCTATCAAAATGCAAATGACTAGGCAAATAACATTACAAGGGATGACATTTTGTGTAGGCATTACAAAAATGCTAATATAACCAAAACATAATATACTATAAACAAAATAATCTCATTGTCTTCAGGTACAGCTGAATTCAGGACACCAAGTTTCTTTCAACCAGTAAAACTCCCTTTTGGTAAACTAACTTGAGATGGGTTCCTTCTGTTTACAGCTCAGAATCCTAAAGCATCAATTACATTAGCCTTTGGATCAGCCCTTGGAAGCCAGCCAACATTTACGAGATTATTTCTATAGGAATGTAAATATCATGAATTCCTTATTAACTGAGAACTATGTATATAAAATGCTTCCAAGGTAGAAACTCAGAAACCATCAATGATACTCCTGTGTTTGGGGTATTAGGTAACAGTAAGATAAAGTAGGCCAATACCATAGAGAGTTTCCTATAATCCTTAATATCACTTTGGGATCCATTTTAGAATATTAAGCAAAAGGAATTATTTGCATAGATATTATAGATATTATATGCCCAGACATTCAGATATGAATGCTGTCACCAAAATTACCAACATGGATTTTTCACAGCATTGCCATAATTTAACATAGTTCCCTAACAGTTCTGTTTGAAACAGACTGCAAAGACCATCATAAATTCTTTTCAGTAACTACAACATGGGAAATTTCCCTCTTTTTGAGACTGGACAAAATTTCAAAAACACTTATAAGTTATCCCTAAACAAGTCAATTAAATGAAGAGAGAAAACAAGGTTTTTGATGGGTTTCAAAGGTTTTTGGAGAAAGAAAAAAAAAGTATATGGAAATCGATACAACAGATCAATAAAGCTGTGTATTTTATAAGATGGTATTGAAATTTCTTAAATGACTTCTAAAATGTGTTAAAAGAAATGTCTTTGTCAATGGACAAAACTGAGCTTCTTGATAGAGATCACCTGGCAAAACAACACTTATTTATTTGCGTATTTACCAAAAAGGTGAACGCAGGGAAGCTGGATGGCTCAGCTGGTCATGGTCTCAGGGTGCTAGGACAGAGCCCTGTGTTGAGCCCCATCCAGCTCCACACTTGGCAGGGAGTCTGCTTCTCTCTCTCTCTCGCTCTCGCTCTCTCTCTCTCTCCTTCTTCCTTTGCCCCTCCCCCCACTTATGATCTCATTCCTAAGGGGGAAAAAAAAAACTTTTTTTAAAAAATCAATTTTTTCACAACTCTGAAACTACCCAAAAGTTTGCAACAATTTGAGAAGCTTTTATCCAAAACAAAGTGAATCTCAGTAAAAAACAGTGAGCTTTGCGACATTTTAACTTGTCCTGTTCCTATCATTCTCTCCCAGCTCCATGGCAGTCTTGAAAAAATACAGCTTACAACAGCAGTTACTGCAAAACCAGCAGACACCGGCATCAACAAAACAGGCTTGGCCTCACCAAAAAAACACAAGACCTGTCAGGCAGCTCCCTGGAAAAGCTCCATTCTCTGGGTCTGTCTGTATTTGACCTGACTCAGATTCGATGTGCAAAAGTCACGATCACCAGAACTTGTGTTGAAAACAATCAGCAGCAACTAACCACACAACCCTGCGGCGGTCCTGGACGGCCAGCCGAGTCAGGATAATGAGAGGCCAACTAAAAACACGGGGGAAAACTGGAAATGAAGTATCTATATGGGGCGCTGGAAAGCTCCAACACATTCCCGGGGATCTTTAGAAGGCCGTCTGCAGGGGCACCTGGGTGGCTCAGTGGGTTAAGCCGCTGCCTTCGGCTCAGGTCATGATCCCAGGTCCTGGGTTCGAGCCCCGCATCGGGCTTTCTGCTCAGCGGGGAGCCTGCTTCCCCCTCTCTCTGCCTGCCTCTCTGCTTGTGATTTCTCTCTGTCAAATAAATAAATAAAATCTTTAAAAAAAAAAAAAAAAAAAAAAAGAAGGCCGTCTGCATGCGAAGGGATGAATGTATGCCCAGGCAAGATGAGAAGGCCCCGGCCTCTCACCCCTGGGTGACACTGAGACTCTGAGCAAGAAAAAGTAAAGGCTAAAGCGGGGCACCTGGGTGGCTCAGTGGTTAAAGCCTCTGCCTTCGGCTCAGGTCATGATCCCAGGGTCCTGGGATCCATCGAGCCCCACATTGGGCTCTCTGCTCAGCAGGGAGCCTGCTTCCCTTCCTCTCTCTGCCTGCCTCTCTGCCTACCTGTGATCTCTGTCTGTCAAATAAATAAATAAAATCTTAAAAAAAAAAAAAAAAAGTAAAGGCTAAAGCGAAGCTGGAACCCACAGCACTGAACTCACACCACACACAGAAAGGGCCCCTCAGCTACAGCTGGAACACGTGCCGGCTGCGGGGCTTTCAGGAAAGACCTGTCCTATCATGAGCTGACCACTAACCGAACTGAGAAAAGACTCGAGTGGCTGCCCATAAAAAATTCAGACTTTACAGAATCAGTACAGGAAAGTCACTAAACAAATAGCAAAAACAAAATTCTGGAGAGTGGAAGAATCTGATTTCCAGAGTCACTTCAATAAGCTATTTAAAATGTCCACTTTTCGCCAGAAAATTATGAGTCATGAAAATAGTAAATATGGCCCATTTGGGGGTAGGGGGAAGCAGTCAAGAGAAATTGCTTCTGAGGAAACCCAGATGTTGGACACACCAGACAAAAACTATGAATCAGCTACTACAAATATGTTCAGAGAACTAACAAAAAACCACGTCTAAAGAACAAATGTATGAAAATGATGCCTCACCAAGTAAAGAGTATCAATAAAGAGTCAGAAATTATTTTTTTAAGAGAGATGAAAGCTAAAGGATGGTAAACTATACAACATATAAATAGCAACCAAAGAAAGAGCCAGAATGACTAAACTAGTATTAGATAAATGAGGCTTTATGACAAATGTAATTACTAAAAACAAGGAAAAGCATCCTTATAATAATGAAAAGGTCAATCAATCAATAACCTATAACAATTACAAACACATAAACACTTCAAAAAAGCCCTAAATACATGAAGCAAAAACTGACTGAACTGAAGAGAGAAACAGACGATTAAACAATGATAGTTGGAGAATTAAATACCCCAGTTTCAATAATGGATAGAACAAGTAGGCAGAAGGTCAACAAGAAAAGCAGCCTTGAGCAGTACTAACCAACTAGCCCCAGAAGACATCTGTAGAGCACTCCCCGCAACAGCAGAATACACATTCATCAAGCACATATGAAACATTCTCCAGAAAAGATTGCATGTTAGAGCATAAAACAAGTCCCAATATGTTTTTAAAAACTGAAATCATACAAAGAATGTTCTCCAACAACAATGAAATGAAATTAGAAATCAAAAAAGGAAATTTGAGGAATTTATAAATATGTGGAAGTTAAAGACCATACTCATAAAAAACCAATGAACCAGAGACAGAATTACAAAGGAAATGAGAAAATACTTCCAAGATGAATCAAAATGAAGAAACATCATACCAAAACTTACGGGATGCAGTTAAAGCAGTTATTGGAGGGAAACTTATAGTTGCAGATAACCACAATGAAAAGGAAGAAAGAGGGACGCCTGGGTGGCTCAGTTGGTTGGACGACTGCCTTCGGCTCAGGTCATGATCCTGGAGTCCCGGGATCAAGTCCTGCATCGGGCTCCCAGCTCCACGGGGAGTCTGCTTCTCTCTCTGACCTTCTCCTCGCTCATGCTCTCTCTCACTGTCTCTCTCTCAAATAAATAAATAAAATCTTAAAAAAAAAAAAAGAAAAGGAAGAAAGATCTCAAACCAAAAACTCAACTTCCCATATTAAAAACTAGAAAAAGCAGATAATTTATACTGAAAGAAGGAAGGAAATAATAAAACTTAGAGTACAAATAAACTCAATAGGAAATAGAAAAACTAATAAGGAAAAATTGTTCTACCAACATTAAAGAAATAAATAGAATTACAGGGTAAACAAGTTTTGCCAATAAATTAAATAACCTGGATGAAATCAATAAATCCCTACAAAATTACAAAATACCTAATTCAAGAAGAAATTAAAAATTTAGACCAATAAAGAGACTGAGTGACTGAAAAAAAAAAAAAAAAAAAAAAAAAACTTCCAACAAAGAATAGCCCAAGAACATATGGCTTCACTAGGGAATTGTATCAAATGTTTAAAGATGAATTAACATCAATCCTTCATACCTCTTCCAAAAAACAGAAGTAGCACTTTTTAATCCATTCTATGAAACAAACAAACATATCACAAAAAAAGAAGTTACAGATCAATATCCCTTAATCATACAGATGGGGACATCATCAAAATATTAGCAAACCGGGGTCTATAAAGACATTTATGGGTGGCTCAGTGGGTTAAGCCACTGCCTTCGGCTCAGGTCATGATCTCAGGGTCCTGGGATCGAGACTCACATCGGGCTCTCTGCTCGGAGGGAGCCTGCTCCCCTCTCTCTCTGCCTGCCTCTCTGCCTACTTGTGATCTCTGCCAAATAAATAAATAAAATCTTTAAAAAAAAAAAGAAATTAGCAAACCAAATCCAAAACTGTTAATTAAAACAAAAACAAAACAAACAGACAACAACAACAACAAAAAAAAAAACCTATACATTGTGACCAAGTGGGATTTATTCCAAGAATGCAAAGTTGGTTCAACCTTCAAAAATCAATCATGTAATAAAACATATTAATAAAGAAACCATGGGGCGCCTGGGTGGCTCAGTCATTAAACATCTGCCTTCGGCTCAGATCATGATCCCAGAGTCCTGGGATGGAGCCCCACAATGGACTCCCTGCTTGGTGGGAAGCCTGCTTCTCGCTCTCCCACTCCTCCTGCTTGTGTTCCCTCTCTTGCTGTGTCTTTCTCTGTCAAACAAATAAATAAAATCTTTCCCAAAAAATTAATTAATTAAAAAATAAAGACACTACATGATCAGGGTGCCAGGCGGCTCAGTGGTTAAATGTCTGCTTTTGGCTCAGGTCATGATCCCAGGGTTCTGGGATGGAGCCCCACATCGGGCTCCCTGCTCAGCAGGAAGCCTGCTTCTCCCTCTCCCACTCCCCCTGCTTATGTTCCCTCTCTCACTGTGTCTTTCTGTCAAAAACATAAAATCTTAAAAAAAAGGGGGGGGGGGCATTTCAAAAAATACAGGAAAAGAATTGAAAAAAATATGCCATTTCATGATAACACTCAACAAACTAAGATAGAAAGAAACTTTCTCAATGTGATAAATGGCATCTACCAAAACACACAGCTAACCAGACATACTGAAGAACAACTGAAAGCTTTCCCCTTGCAATCAGAAGTAAGACGAGAACGTTTGCTTTTACCGCTTCTATTCAATATTGTGTGGGAGATTTAAACTAGAGTAATTTAGTTAAGAAAAATAAGTAAAATACCATTCAAATTGAATTAGAAGTATTATTATCTCTATTTGTAGATAACATGATCTTTTACATAGAAAAGCCTAAAAAAATCCATAACAAAAAACTATCAGAGCTAATAAACAAGTTTAGCATGTTATGGGATACAAATTTATTACTGCAAAAACAACTGTATTTCTCTACACTAGCATGAACAGTCTGAGAAAGAAATTACGAAAACAGTTCCATTGACAATAGCATCAAAAATAGTAAGACAGTAATAAATTTAACAAAAGAGACGAAAGATTTGCATACTGAAAACTACAAAACACCACTGAAAGACATTAAAAAATGAATATATGGAAAAGCATCCCTCATTCATGGAATGAAATAATAAATTAAGGTAGTTAATACTCCTCAAATACTCCTTAAATCCCCATCTAAAAATAAAACAAATAAACATAAGCCTCCACTCTCCCCATCAGATCCGCTTTTTTTCAGAACTGCACAAGCTGACCTTAAAATTTATATAGAAATGCAAGGGACCCAAAACTAAACAAAACAACTTAATAAACAAAACAGCTAATTAAAACAAATCTTGAAAATAACAAACTTGGAGGACTCCTATTTCCCAAGTTCAAAACTACCTACAAAGCTAAGGCAACCAAGACAGTGTGATACTGGCATAAGGCTCGACATACGGGTTAATGGAACAGAACTGAGGGCCTAGAAGCAAGCCACACATTTATGGTCGACTGATTTTCAATAAGAGTGAACACAATTCAGTGAGGAAAGAATAGTCTTTTAAAAGTGGTGCTAGGACAACTTGATATTCCCATAAATGAATGAGGTTGGACCTGTAGCTCACACCATAGGCAAATACTAAATCAAAATGGATGAAAGACCTAAACATAAGAACTAAAATTATAAAACTCTAAGAAGAAAACATGGGTATATAAATCTTTGTGACCTTGGATTAGGCAACATATTTTTAGACATGACACCAAAAGCACAAGCAATCAAACAAGAAATTGGAATTCATTAAAATCTACAATTTTTGTGCTTCAAAGAACACTGTTATGGAAACTAAAAGATAATCCAAAGAACGTGAGAAGATATTCACAAATACTATATCTGATAAAGATCGAGTATTCAGAATCCATGAAGAACTCTTAGCATTGAACAATAAGAAAGACAACCCAAAGGCAAATAGAATGATCAAAGGCAAATAGAACTACCATACAACCCAGTAATTCCACTATTGGGTATTTACCCAAAGAAAATGAAAACACTAATTTGAAAAGATATATACACCACTGTGTTTAATACAGCATTACTTACAACACCCAAAATATGTAATAATCAAAATATGGAAACAACCCAAGTGTCCATCAATAGATGAATGGATAAAGAAGATACGATACACACACACACACACACACACACCCCGCTATGAAATACTACTCAGCCATAAAAAAGAATAAAATCTTGCCATTTGTGACAACATGGATGGACCCAGACAGTACCACCCTAAGTGAAGTGAGAGGAAGACACACATCGTATAACGTCACTTACATGTGAAATCTAAAAAACAAAACAAACAGACCCTTAAATACAGAGAACTGGTGGTTGCAAGAGGGGAAATGGGTGGATAATGAACAAAATAGACAAAGGGGATTAAGAGGTACAAACTCCAGTTATAAAACAAGTAAGTCACAGTGATGAAAAGCATAGCATAGGTAATAGAAAAAAATTAAATAATTCCAGGATATGTAAATTATATCTCAGTAAAGTTCTTGTTTTTTAAAAAATCAGGACATGTCCAAGGAATTACAACTAGCTCCATTTAGCTGAAGCACAGGCTGCAAAATATTAAAATGAGGCATGGTAAAGAGTTAGACATGGCTTCGATCACGAAAGATCATTGCTAAGATCATCATGTTAAGATGTTTGAACTTTGTCCTACAAAACATGAGGAAACCATAGAAGAATTTTAAGCAAAGGTTTATATTCATCAGATCTGCATAAAAAATAATTCCCTAGTAATTGCATTCCTAGACAAGAGCAACCAAGAGAAAAACAGAAAAAAGATACATATACATAAATTTCTTTATGAAAATGAGGGTTCTATATTATAAAGTTTTTAACTTTTCAGAGATTATTTGATAAATCCAATGTAATCCATATAAAAATCCTAGTAGATTTTCATGGAACTGTATAGGCTAATTCTAAGATTCGCATGGTAGTGCAAAAAAATTAACAATAGCTAACAATTTTTAAAAGGAGTAAGGAGTGGGGTTAGTCTCTTTACCAATTATCAAATTATAAACTCTGATAAGATTATCATGGCACAGAGACAAAGGACCACAGAATAAGAAAGAAAAATTCAGAAACAGAGCTATCTATATATGAAAACTATTTTAAAAATTGTTAAATGACATCAGAGACTGTATTTCATTGGGAAAAGGATAAACTAGTCAATTACATTTTGCTAAACAAATGGGGTGGACAAGGAAATTTGATCTTTACCCCATAACATGTTAAACATAAGTTTGATGGCTTAAAGATAGAAGTATGAGGGGCACCTCGGTTGCTCAGCGGGTTAAAGCCTCTGCCTTCAGCTCAGGTCATGATCTCAGGGTCCTGGGATCGAGCCCCACATTGGTTTCCCTCCTTGGCAGGGAGCCTGTTTCCCAC
This sequence comes from Lutra lutra, assembly GCF_902655055.1. Classification (NCBI taxonomy): domain Eukaryota; kingdom Metazoa; phylum Chordata; class Mammalia; order Carnivora; family Mustelidae; genus Lutra; species Lutra lutra. The sequence continues at coordinate 206,407,936 of NC_062279.1, read as the reverse complement.
CACACACACACCCCCGCCTGCTTCTCTGCCTACTTGTGATCTTTGTCTGTCAAATAACTAAATAAAATCTTAAAAAAAAAAAAATATAAGTATGAAAAATTAAACATTTAAAGTTTTAAAAGAAAATGTAGGAAAATGTATGTATGTATGACTGAGGAAGAAAATAATTTCTTAAATTAGATATTTAAAAACTCAACTCAAAAAGATAAAAAAAAAACTAATAATTTGAGCATGTTAAAATTTAAATTACAATTTGTTTCTACCAACATGGTAGACTACAGATTCAGAAAAAGATAAAACAAAAACAGAAACAAAAAAAAACTTTCCTGATACGGTAGTTCTTAAAATGCTGGATAAAGTAATCATGGAGATAGGGCAGGAAAACTCCCTGGAGACAGAAACAAGAAGAAAACACAAATCCCTAAGGTGCACTGGAGTCAAAGGCCAACCCTGGAGAAGGGTGGTATGTCACAACGGGACCGCCACATCAAGTCTGGGCCCACAAGCACTTCATGCTCAATGTGAAGTAGAAACCAATCCACACCCTGCCTTAGACATTAGAGATAAAAGCCCTGGCCTTAGTGCTGGATGAACTGGGAGAGCTTCCTAAGAATTTCTGTGCATGATCCTAACTCTCAAAGATTGGGAATTCAACTACGCGCATGAAAACACACACACACACACACACACACACACTCACTCTAAGCCAACAATTTAAAGTAGCCCCAAGTGGGTATACCCAAAAGTCTAGTAGAGGGGAACTCAAATTTTCTCTAGAGGAAGGAACCCTGACCTCAAAAGACTCCAACCAAGTGAGAATCTATGATATATAAACACATAATAAGGTTTTTTTTTTTTTAAAGGAAATCACTGGCCATTCAAGAAACCGGTCACCATACACAAAAGACAGAAGGAACAACCAACTACACAATGAGACTTGAAAAGACTAAAGAATACTGGAATTACCAAACACCGAATATAAAATAACACTGTTTCACATATTTAAGGAAACAAAATAAGAAAATGAAAGTACAGAAACACATTAAAAGGTTATCAAAATTGACAGGCTCAAAACAGAAAACCGGGCAGGCAATTTTACAGACAAACTGAATTTCTGAAAAGGGTAAACAGCAGAGGACAGCACAGGGACCAAGAACTGGGAAGACGCCTCTGAATGCAGAGCGCTGATGCGTGTGATGTAGACCGAAGCGCAGCACCAAGGGTCAAAGATGGAAAGGGGAATGAAGGTTAGGAGACTCGGAGGATACAGTGGGAAGATTTTATACACATCTATCACTGTAAGAATTGGGAAGAGGCATTATTAGGATAAATATGGTTGAGAATTCTCCAGAAATTGATGAAAGACACCAATCACCAGGTTCAGAAAAACCAAGAATTATAAAATAACAGAAAAGCCAAACTTACACCACCACAGTGAAAGACTAGAGCACCAAAGAGAAGATATCCAAGTTACCAGTGAGAAAAGGCAGATTACCCACAGAGGCAATTAGAGTAACCAGCATCTTGTCCACAGTAAAAGAAAATAAAAAGGCAGTAAAATAGTACCTTCAAAATACTGAAAGAAAAAAACTGCCTTCCAGAATGAAGCTGAAAAAAGTGTTCAGGTTAACAAAATGACCTTTATTAAAAGGAACTTTAAAGGGATGTCAAAGTGAAAACAAGTGAGCATAGACGGCAGGTCAGACATTTAAGAAACGATGATGAGCTCCGCTATTAAACATGACTTGTAAAACAATAAGCATGTCTTATTTATGGATTAAAGTGAAAATGGATGCAAATCCTGGGCGATAACATCATCAGTGACAAGGAGGTTAACAGTGGGATCGAGCCCCACATCGGACTACCTGCTAGGCAGGAAGCCTGCATCTCCCTCTCCCACTCCCATTGATTGTGTTCCCTCTCTCACTGTCTCTCTCTCTCTGTCAAACAAATAAAAATAAAAATAAAATAAAACAAAAAACTGTTTTGAAATACACTGATCACTAAGTTTTTAAAATATGTCATCCTCCCAAACATGTTTACAATTTTAATATGTGTTACATTTAGATAATTCTTGTATATAAGCAAGGCGATTCAATCTACAGTCCATTAACAAGTTGTCTGCCATTTTTTATTTTAGATATTTACTTTATAATACAAATTACATTCTTATTAAATAAAAACAGCTGTTTCAAAGTTCTGAAAACAGTTGTAGTTCAAGCGATACAGATTTAAAATATTAACATGAAATCATCAGAGAAAGCAAAACCCATTTTTTAGAATACTTGGAAATTAAGCTACCTTGACACCAAACAACTCACACACATAACTACATTCTAGATTTAGTTCGTTAGGAAAGAATTAAAATCACACAAAACAGCCTGTGGTTAGCAAACAAAAACCACTAAAAACTTCATAAATGAATGTGCACGAGGAAGTACAAAGCATGTAATTCTATATCCAATCCAAGTAAGACAAACTTTTATTGTCACCGAAGATACAGAGTGCGAACTGGACAGGACTCCTCCTGGCACTAGCCGTTATCACAAACTGGCCCCAACATGCCGGTGCTTATGCAGGCACTCTGGATAACCGTCTCAGGCGGCCAAGTAAACACAGCGCCTTCTGTAATGACTTCGGAAGGGGGAGCGGGGCCCACTGAGAAAAATCACAGCCCAGAGCCAAAGGACCAGCACAGAGCCAGTATCTATTACTTCAAGGCCTGATACCAAAGCCTTGGCTCAGAAAACAAATACATATTTAAACCTTCTGGGTATGACTAAGAAAAGCACACTATACAATGTTTCAAATCAGCTTATCTTGATGTCACCAAACACAAACAAGAATAGCTTGTGCAATTCCTCCTTTCCAAACATAGCTCAAGTCTGTTTCTTGATTAATAAGGTTTGTCAGGCACAGGAGAGTTTCTCCCTCTCACCAGCTTCCATGACTCCCTGGGCTTAATACTCGTTTGACTAAATCTGTACTTCTACAGAAGTACAGATTTAGTCAAACTAATGGAAAACCATCCAGTGTTACAACCCAGTCATGCTCTCCAACTACTTGGCTGGTCCCATGGGAAAATGATGGGAGTCCACTTTTGGTGTGAGATTACCAGCAGGGACCGCCCCCCACCACAGTGAAGCCACTTTGAGGGCTGGGGAGGAACCCTCTCAGCATACCTCTAAGCCATCCGTGGTATACGATATGACCACAGCACCTCAGTAAGGAAGAATCTGGTCAAACTCTTCTGATACTTAGAGATAACACTAGATACAGCCCTACAAACATCATATGTACTTCTGATAGAAAAGCCCATCACACTGAGAAAAAGAAAAAAATGTACACAGAGATCTTTAAACACACGTACACATAAATACTTGAATCAGTACAAGAATATCCAACAAAAAAAGTACAGTATACAACTTTCATTAGATTCACAACAAAATACACAATTCAAAAGAAAATTAAGTTTTACTACTTTTATTGAAATATGTTTTCTGAATTCTGGTCCTTAAAATGTCTATGTAACTGGTTTCCACATTAAATTTCAATACAGGAGAAAGTCCTCTTAGTTAGAAGTCTCTATCAAAATAGTCTATATTAAAAAAAAAATAGTCTATATAAAATAATTTAACAATATTCACCACTGACATTTTTATCTGTTAGAATGGTCTATAAAGACATTTATGGGGGCACCTGGGTGGCTCAGTGGGTTAAGCCTCTGCCTTCAACTCAGGTCATGATCTCAGGGTCCTGGGATCGAGCCCCACATCGGGCTCTCTGCTCAGCAGGGAGCCTGCTTCCCCTGTCTCTCTGCCTGCCTCTCTGCCTACTTGTGATCTCTGTCAAATAAATAAATAAAATCTTTTAAGAATTAAAAAAAAAAGACATTTACAATTTCAGACAAAACAAGTACCACTTAAAACATAACAAGTTCTGTCTTAAAAGCACTGATACCCAGTGCTTGATAACTGCAAGCTGTAGTTATCTCATTCAGCTTGTGGATCTCTAAGACATGTAGGTTTACTTCAGAATATGTTTTACTTCAAAGAACATGATAGCAGTCTTGTGCACTTTTTAGTTAATAAGAACTTCAATGAAACTCTTTGGTAAGAGAATTCCAGGCACACTTCCTCAAAAATATGATCTACCTGGAAGGCAAGCTGGTGCAGCCACTCTGGAAAACAGCATGGAGGTTCCCCAAAAGAGTTAAAAATAGAGCTACCCTACCACCCAGCAACTGCACTACTTGGTATTTACCCGAAGGATACAAACATAGTGATTTGAAGGGGCATAAGCACCCCAATGTTTATAGCAGCAGTGTCCACAATAGCCAAACTATGGAAAGAGCCCTGATGTCCATCGACAGATGATTGGTTAAAAAAGATACTCGATATAGCTATAGCTATAGATATAGATATACATGTATCACACCCTCTTTATATAAATACACACGTGTGTGTGTGTGTGTATATACATAGATATGTACACATCTATATAATGGACTATTTCTCAGCCATCAAAAAGAATGAAATCTTGCCATTTACATTGATGTGGATGGAACTAGAGGGTATTATGCTAAGCGAAATAAGTCCGAGAAAGACAAATACCGTATGATTTCACTCATATATGAAATTTAGGAAATAAAACAGATAAACACAGGGGAAGTGAAGGAAAAATAAGACAAAAATTGAGAGGGAGGCAAACCATAAAAGACTTTGAAATCTAGGAAACAAAGTGAAGATTGTTGGAGGGGAGGTGCGTGGGGGAGGGGCGGGGGTTGGGGATAATTGGGTGAAGGGCACAAGATGTAATGAGCACTGGATGTTATATGCAGCTCATGAATCACTAAATTCTACTCCTGAAACTAACCTAAACAAACAAATAAATAAAAATATTGCCCACCTGCACTGATCTGTTCAGAGACTACTATAAGAAAGTCATACCTTTGAAAGAACATAATCATAGCTTTTCTAAGAACAAATTCTTTTCAGAGTGAAATGATTTATAAAAATGCAATTTAAAAAAGCTATGCAAAGAAATAAGATGAGTTATTTCTTCCCTTGGTACAGTTCTATATACACTAACAATACTTGTAAAATTATTCCCATAACCTAAAAAATATTTAATGGACTGTCCCCTTTGACTTGAAAGCCTCTGAAACAGTACAATCTACTTTCTCACAGGCACTCAGGAAGTACTCGGTCCCTTTTTCCCTTGTTTCTTTCAAGCAAAATCTTAAAGGATTTCTTATCATTCTCACATTTATAACTTTAATTTGTTTTTCCTCTACTGACCTACCTGCATTTGGGGAAACCAGTTCTTTAAAAAAGACCAGACTGCAAGATCTTCACAGAGTCTGTGTCTTTTCATAGCTTTGATTCCTCATGCCTAAGTATTAAGAATATATTCCTAAGTAAATGCAAATTATCTTCTCCAAAAACTAAAAAAAAAAACAAAAACAAAAAAAAAAGATTGTACTGGTTGGACGGTCAATTCATTTACAATATAATAAAGAGCACATAGGACTAAGCTTATGAAGTTGCAGGACCGAAATGAAGAAAAACTTCACTAAGAAACATAAAAGTTTTAATAAAATGGACAGACACACTGTGTTCCTAGAAAGAAACACTCAATACTATCAACAGGTCAGTCCTCTCCCCACCTACAATCCCAAGATAATACAGAGTTTTCATGTAATGCCGATTTAAATTCCAAACTGCAGAATTTTATGGCATGCTTATTGAACCTGAAGTTTTCTGGACCCTTCTCTAAACCTAGGATTAATTCTCTGTGATTTAAGTCCAGGAATCTCTTCAATAAGCACCGTATGAAGTTAAGAACCTTTGCATTAGTCCTGTTATCTACTGAAGTCTGACCTGACGGCCATTAACAAAGCAGATACAGACCATCCCCGACTTACTCATTCAACTCAACCATGTTTCGGCTTTGCGATGGTGCCAAAGCAAAATGCATTCAGCAGAGACTATACATCCCACCTGGCCCTGTGAACTCTTCCTCGGCCCGTGGTATGTGGTACGATACCCTCTCCTGCCACAGGCAGGGGCAGAGCCACGGCTCCCAGTCAGCCGCTGCAATCATGAGGGTAAACAGTGGACACACCCACAACCTTCCCGTACCTCTACATGCCACTCTTTTTTTTCCACTTTCAGGACAGTATTTGGCAAATCACATAATATTTATTACTCTGCCATAAAACAGGCTCTGTGTTAGATGATCTTGTCCAACAGGAGGCTAATGTTAAAGTGTTCTGAGGACGTTTAAGGTAGGCACAGCAAGCTATGACGTTCAGGAGGCAGGTGTATTACAGTTTTAACATGATATCCTCAACTTACAATGGGTTTTGTGGGATGTGACCCCCATCATAAGTCAAGGAAGACCTGTATTCATGAACTGATCTGACCACTTTGGGGGGTATTTTTTCTCCCCATCTTAGGAGACTAGCTAGAGGACAATGCGACCCGTGGCAACAACAGCACTGGCATCACTGGAAAGCTGACCCAGTGCAGAACCTCATGCCGCATCCAGATATACCAGGGAGGAGTGTGTATTTTAATAAATATCCAGATGATTTATATACTTATTAGTTTGATAACCAGTGTGTTAAAGAATAAGGCTCTCCAGAATGGCAATGTTTTAAAAAATTAATATATCTTTAAAAAAAAAAAGCCTTTCAAATAAAGGGACATTCATATTCCTTTTGAACTTCCCTGTTCTAGCACCAGTCCCAAGGGTCCCTCATCGCAACCCCCATTCATGAGACTGCGTGAAGTCACTATCTTTTGATTTCCCTTTATTTCCAGCCATGACATCTTTCCCCCCGCCCTTATCCGCATTTTCTTTCCTATAGTGGAAAAGTCGGATTTTAGAATTGATGTTTTTTGTTTTTTTTTCCATAACTGCATTAACTACTTTTTTCTCCCCTTCTTACATTTCAAAACTCCTCCATTCATAAGCCTGGGTCTTAGGGTCTCAATCATCTCTGACCCATTTCACAATTTCATTCTCACCAGAAATAGAACTGAAAAGCACCAAAATTTTAGCCAATTCTTACACACTGCTATTAAATTTGTCTTTTCTTCCCAAATTCAGCATTATGCCAACCTCTTCTTGAGACTCTTTGGCTTTGTGAGGGTAAATACAGAAACCTACATCTTAAACTTTTCGCAGTTACCTCAATAAGGTCTGGTATTCTCCAACTCCAAGATCCACCATCTGCCTTCTCAGACCACCTCCAATGGTCTCTTCACCCAACCACCACACTCCTGCATCTCACCCGAACTGCAATTAGCTAACCATCAGACAGAGGCTCTTCCTATTTTTTTTTTCCAACAATTTTTTTAGAGAGTCCACATGGGGCTTGGAGGCGGGCAGAAGGAGAGGGAGAGAATCTTAAGCAGGCTCCATCTCACCACTCCATGATCATGACTTGAGCCAAAATCAAGAGTCAGATGTTTAACCAGCTGAGCCACCCAGGTGCCCCTCCAACAAATTCTAGTAAGTGGCTGTGCCAGGTTCTGGAACACATTTTAAGTAGGACATGGTATGTGTGAGTTTACAGTCTCTCAGGGGGACAAAGACAAAAATAAATTATTGTGGCACGTTGTGATGAACAATACAGTAAGGGCAGTATCACTGAGGTGGCAAAAGGTTGAAATGAAATTATATTTGGAATACCCTCAATCCAGCCTTCTTTTTTCACTTAAGCGGGCCCTGAAATTTCATTGCTTTAGGAAGACTTTCTAGATGAGAACTGACAACATTCGTCAGGAAATCTATCCCATAAACAGCATCACACATGTAACTCAAGCAAAACATGCAACCACTTAATTCACATATCCCATTCCGTGGCTCATTTATATCATCCCACTTAGGATTAGGGATACACAGTAAGCAAGCACCCTGTATCTTCATCTTTGGAATGTATTACCACTTTATTTTAATACATGCTTTTGTTTTGGTTATACTGTACAACCAAATAATACGCATTTTATCTACAACCTCTATGAATGCTCAACTGAACAAACTTCCTCAATCGATCACGGTTCCCAACATGACATGAAGGAAAACCCCCAATTTGTAGCGGATTCTGTTCTGACAGCTGCTATCCACACTCTGGCTTTCAGAGTATTTCCCCACACAAACAACCCTACATCTGAGAATGAGGTGCTCAGGTCAACCTGCACTCTAGTACTAACAGCGCTGTAGTGTCTTAATGTCCTCTAGAGAAACACCTCTGTGTGAACATTCAGAGTTCCAACGTGAGAAACCAAGAATGCATCTCACTACACCCCTGGCACTGCAGGTCTTGCCCAGCCTACCACTGAGAAAGAGACCCCCCCAGATCCAAGCCACTAACAGTACCCAAGTAACTACAAGCAGCAACAAGGTGTCTCCAGTTTCTAGAGCGGTTCCTACATTTACTGTGGTCATGTGTCCCTTGAAAATACAACGAAAGCCATAAGCCCCTGCCTAAGGAAAAACACGTGGCTGTCAATGAACCCCAGATGAACTACCCCAACTGCAAAGTGTAGCGTCCATACAAACTGTACACTCCAGACCAGTACTGTCCAATACATGTCCAACATAATGTAAGACACATATGCAATTTCAAATTTTCAAGAGGACAAACACGGTGAATTTTAATAATACATTTTATGTAATGCAATACAACCAAAATACTATTATTTCAACATGTAAGCAATATTAAATATTAACAGTATCTTTTACATTCTTTTTTTCACATTAAGGCTTTGAAGTCCCATGTGTATCTTACATATGTGATACATTTCAATTCAGCCTTGCCACATTTCAAGTAGTAGCCACATGCAGCTAGTGGGCTGTGTATTAGACAGTTTTGCTAAACTATACACCATTCAGCAATTCTCGAGCCCTTTGGGCTCAGGATCCCATTACAGACCCAAGAGAGCTTTTGCTCATATGGGTTATTTCAATCCATATTTACCATATTAGAAATTAAAACTGAGAGGGGCACTCAGGTGGTGCAGTTGCTTAAGCGTCTGACTCTTGATTTTGGCACAGGTCATGGTCTCAGGGTCGTGAGATCGAGCCTCACATTGGGCTCTGCGCTCAGCGTGGAGACTGTCTGTCCCTCTCCCTCCCCTGCTGCCCCGCGCCATGCTTACGTTCAAGTGCACTTACACTCTCTTTCTCCAAAATAAATTTTTAGAAATTAAAACTGAGAATTTTTTAAATCTTTACTCATTTAAAATAATAGACATTACTTGTCAACATAAATAAATAATTGTTATTTCTTAAAACAAAAATTTAGAGAGAAAAATGGCATGCTTAACATTTTTGCAAAGCTCTTTAATATTCGCCTTAGGAGAAGACTGCTGGATTCTCATAACCGTTTCTGCAGTAAATCTCCTATCATATGCTTGGGCCCAATGAAGCATATGAACAAAATCTAGCCTCACGCATATACAGAGGGAAAGGTGAAAACTATCTTAATAGTCTTTTCAAATAAGTACAGATATTATTCTTCACTATTACAGCAAAACAAGACAATTAGTAGTTTCTTAAAGGTTAGTTGCAAGTATCACTAAATTCTCGCACTGTTAAACTAAAATCCAACGGTCAGTCTTGTACTGTATATTTGTAACATCATATATTTGGAAAATATCAGTTCACTAAGTTAAAGAGATCTTCCATTACACAATTTTTTAAAAAGAAAATAACATTTAACATTATCATCTATCTCCTCAGAAAAGCCTACGTAATGGGAAGCGGTCAAGTTCACAATGGCAAATACAGTCTTCCAAAATTCTAATTTTCTTTTGAAAGCTCAAATTCCATCATTAATAACATCTGTCAGGTGTTTTCCTTAAATGACAGCCTTACTTAATAGAGAAAATACCTGCCCAATACCCAGATCTAAACGAATCACAGTCTGTCAGTCATTCTTTCAAATAAAAATAGTGTTCTATGTAAAAGCAGCTGGTCTAGGACACAACTCAATCACCCACATGCTTTTCCTCAATTATCCCACCATACTTCATTATGCAGCACATGTTTTGTGTACACTTCCTGCTTCTTCACACATTAAAAAGATGTGAACTTACAAACGGCCAACAATAAAAACATGCAAAGATGTTCAATATCACTTATATTTAGGAAAATACGAATCAAAATTGCAATGATATGCCACTTCACACCCATCAGAATGGACTTTCATAAAAAGTTTAAAAAACCAAAATATCAGGTTTTAGTGAGGATGGGAAAAATTGGAACCTTTGTGCGTTGCTGGTGGGAATTTTTAAATAAAAATCCAGCTACTATGGAAAATAGAATGTAGTTCCTCAAAAAATTAAACACAGAAGTATCACATAAGCCAGCAATTCCACTTCTGGATATATGCTAGAAAGAACTGAAAGCAGGGGCTTGAAAAGGTCCTTGTGCACTCATGTTCACAACAACATTTACAATAGCCAGAAGGTAGAAACAACTCAAATGTGCCCACTGATGGATGAATAAAAATGTGATATATACATACAACAGAATATTATTCACTTAATGGGAAATTCTGATACATGCACAAAACGGATGAACTTTATTTCTAAGTGAAATAAGCCAAACACAAAAGGTCAAATACTGGGTGATTCTATTATAAGATGCACTCAGAATACTCAAATTCACAGAGACAGGAAGTAAAACAGTGTTTACCACAGGCTGGGGGAAAAAGGGATATGGGAAGCTAGTGGTTAATAGGTACTGGGTTTCAGTTAGAGAAAATAAAGTTCTGGAGATCAGTAGTGGTGATGGTCACATAACAATGTGAATGTACTTAATGCCACTTACTTAACTGTAAACTTAAAAATGCTTAAAATGATAAATTTTATGTTATACACACTTTACCACAATAAAAAAAAAAAAAAAAAATGTACTCAAGCAGCCAAGATTGATAGAATTTTTACAGCTTTATCCAGGATGTTCTTAAGGGTAACTGACTTTAAAAACAAAAACAGGGACGCCTGGGTGGCTCAGTTGGTTGGACGACTGCCTTCGGCTCAGGTCATGATCCCGGAGTCCCAGGATCGAGTCCCGCATCTGACTCCCAGCTCCATGGGGAGTCTGCTTCTCCCTCTGACCTTCTCCTCGCTCATGCTCTCTCTCACTGCCTCTCTCTCAATAAATAAATAAAATCTTTAAAAAAAATAAAAATAAAAAAATAATTTAAAAAAAACAATAAAAAACAAAAAACTGAGTGCAAACTGTCTTGGTTTGTGGTAAGATATTATAAGTTTTACCACCACCACTATTGCTTTTGGACCATCAACACAAATACCAATGCAGCGTAAAATGTCTTGGTAGCATCATGAAAATAATTCTGACCTGAAAGCTCTCCTCAAAGGGCCCTGGGGAATCCTTCCTCCTGGGGCCACAAGCCGTATTTTAAGAACCATTACTGAACCTGTTCTTTTAGAAAAGCCAATTAATGTTGCGGGGGGGGGGGAGAAAGAAAGAAAAGAAAAAGAAACATAAAAGATCACTTAGTTCTAGTTTTGTTTTTATTTGACCTTTTAAGATGAGAGAAACAAACAGGCTTAAATGCTGAGCAGAAATGAGATATAATAAGAATTTAAAAAACAAGCAGAAAACAAGAAAAATCAGATAGTTGGTAAAGAAACAGGGCAGATTAGATAAATCAGGGACACGGCCTCTGAAGTTGGAAGTAAAGGAGAAACAGATAATCAGAGGTAGAATGGGGTTGGGGGTATACTTTGATACAAAAAAGCTTTAAGTCTTCAAGATGTACTGCATAGCATGCCAACTGTAGTTAATACTGTATTCTATACTTGAAAGTTGCTGAAAGAGTAGATCTTAGAAGTTCTCATCACAAGAAAAAAAATTTCTAACTACACTAAAAATGAATGATGGATGTTAACCAGATTTACTGTGATCATTTTGCAATTTGTGCAAATATGCAATCATTATACAACTGAAAACTAATGTTTATGTCAATTATATCTCAATTTTTTTTTAAAAAGCTCTCCTAGGGGGACGCCTGGGTGGCTCAGTTGGTTAAGCAGCTGCCTTCAGCTCAGGTCATGATCCCAGCGTCCTGGGATCGAGTCCCACATCGGGCTCCTTGCTCATCAGGGAGCCTGCTTCTCCCTGCCTCTGCCTGCCATTCTGTCTGCCTGTGCTTGCTCTCTCTCCCTCTCTCTCTCTGACAAATAAATAAATAAAATCTTAAAAAAAAAAAAAAAAAAAGCTCTCCTAGGGGCACCTGGGTGGCTCAGTCGGTTAAGCATCTGCCTTCGGCTCAGGTGATGATCTCAGGGTCCTGAGAGCAGGCCCTACAGCAGGCTCCCTGCTTCTCCCTCTGCCACTCCTCCTCCCCTTCCCCCACCCCCCACCTGTTTGTGCTTGTTCTCCTCTTCCTCCTTGTCAAATAAATAAAATCTTCTTTAAAAATTAAAACATAAAATAAAATAAAAAATTTTTAAAAAGTTCTCCTACTCAGAAAAATCGAGACACTAGATATAGGCTTCTTGATAATGATAGGAATAATTGTAGCATTTTATCCAAAAAATTTAGAAATTTTAATATTTTTAAATCATATATCAAGAACTCTTCTGACTTTTCACCTGTATGTGTATAAAAATATGCCACATGTATCACAGAAGCACTGTCATGTCATTTTTAAGAAAACTGCTTAATGATGCAATAGGCACTCATTTCTCCTGCAAACACTCAGAAGTTTAGTATTCCAGGTGTAAGTCAAATACATTTGTACCATGATCTAATAAAATGAAAATCTGACAAAACCTTGTTCCTTTTTATTTTAAATAAATGTAGCACAAATTTGTTAAATGAAATGCAAAAAGGGATTTGACATTACAGCACTAAGCCTTAAAGTTCTTAAGTTTGAACTAGGAACTGAAGGAAGTAGAGAATAAGAATTCAGCTATTTTCTTCTTTTCACTTTCCTTGTTTTTTATAGGTGGTTCTAGATGTTGCTATGGTACATTCAACTGAAGAAGCTAGAGTAATGCGATTTAATGCTACTTACTTTACAGTTCACAAATACATTATTTCTTTTACGATTGAACATTTCTATGCCGAGACAACAGACTCGTTTTGGGGGAAGCTGCAATTTTATTTAGGGGAAAACTGCAATTTTAAACTTTGTAAAAATTTTGTTTAAACTTTGTAAAATGAATCCTGAGGTCCTACACAACTGCAGTGCATGGTTTGATGGCCTCCGGGAAAAGCGAAGGGGGAAAGCTTTAACTCCGAAGTGGCTGGGAGTACCTCCTTCCACCTCAGCCTCTGCAGGCACCCACGAATACTCCAGCTGCCTCCAGTACAGTAAAAGTCCCCTAGTCCCTTAAGCCTCCTTGACATCCCCACTCCAATCAAAAGCCAATGCCTGAATGTGCACAGGAGCCAGTTAAGGAAGCCACATGTAGTAGAGGTTAAAGTCACAAGACCTAAATTCCTCCCTCCACAACAACACTAACAGTGTGACTCTGGGATGCACTAGCATTTTAAAAGAAAGACTGTTAATCTAACAATACCAGTTAGAATAATATTTAAGAATGTTTTCTGAAGGAAGTCAAGAAGACCTTACCCTCAATTTAGATTCCTGTACACCACCCAACACCTTCATCCCTGTATTTAGTCTTCCAAAAAACAAAAATCAATGAACTGACCCCACAACATATAGCCATTAGTTACGTCCTATTTTGAACACTATGGATTCGTATGGCACCTTGCAAACTCACTTCCAATATTGCGCAAGGACAGAGTATAATATAATCATCAAAGTGACACAAACACAACATATACTTTAAAAAAAAAAACAAAACTCATGGATTTGTAACATTTCTTGAGTTGTCACCCCTAACAGCTAGTTTCAGTATATTTTTAAAATATATATCAATTTGGATTGAGATCCTTAGAATTCCTCCTTTGGATTATGCAAACAATATTTTGCTAAAAGATAAAAAACTAACAGATTTAACAACCCAGTTCAAATTCACTAGGATTTGAACTAGGTTAGTTGGTAAGAAAATAAAACAAACAAACAAACAAAAAAAAAAACTCTTCAGATCTGCATTATTGCTTACACCACCAGTAAACTATCTTATAAACTTCTCTTATTGATCAAAGAGACCATTAAAGGCCTATGTATAGAGAGCATATACACATCCTACTTCTAGAAAAATAACTCAAAACATATGTCCCACTGATCATGAGTCAGTGCCATCATTTTTTTATATACAAAGAATAGACCATTAACATTCAGTAGGAGAGATTCTGTTACGCAGGCAAGAGAATGAAAAAATGGGTCATGGCCAGTGATGCATAATCCCACTCCCTAATAAGAGTCCTGACAATATCCATTAAGTAAAATATTTTACTACATTATATTATGTGTAAATCATTTAATACTAATATCTTAATGATTCCAGAATGAATAGTAAAATCTAGACCAACCACACACAATCTCATTCAAAAGAGAATACTTAAAAATGTAAAAAGCTCCAGCCAGCTCCAGCAATAACCCAGCCACAAAATATTAAGGAAAATAAGTAAACACAGCAATTAGACAGGGGAAGTGGTGTGTTGGAAACCTCTCTCCCAAACCAAAGAAGGAACAGAATGTCGAGGGTGATAATGATTAGTTATTAACAGAACTGCCTAAAGACTTGGTTTGCTCCCTCTGGTCTCTTACGCCAGGCTTACAAATTCCCTAACCTCAAAGAAAACTGAAGTCTCTCCACTGAGAAAAGCACCTCCAATATTAGACATACTAGTTAGAGGGGTCCCACAAGGTAATAATCGAGTAATTTCTTCCCCAGGGCACTGAGGATATGAGATCCCCTTCTTCTTAATTCCATTGTCACTGTAAGACTAGGTATTCAGAGCACATACTTTAGTCCTGTCTACCCTCTCTGTCCCACAGTAATGGCTCTCTCTAAAGCCGACATGGGCCAAGGGAACTCAGGCTAGAACACTGTGGAGAGTCACACCTAGTTAGAGGAGCAACGCAGTACCCACAAAACAAAGATAGGCTATTCGTGTAATCACTACAGAAATGAAACAGGCCAGGAATCCAGAAATAAATCTGGTAGTATTTTTTTTCATTCATCTAGATAATGTTGTACCTATTTTATCAGCAAATATCTCTACTTATCTGTAGATAAGTAGATAACTTATCTGTAAAAGGACATAACTTGAAAAATGGGGCCAACCTACTCCCAAGCATCAGCCGAACTTGGATATGTCAAATATGGTTGTTATCTAATTGTTTTATAGTAAATGTTTACAGGCCTCCGGCTGCTTTTCAGTTCAAAAATTTAATCTCTTACAAATGTACCAAATACCTATATGAGTACAGCTCCGTAAGAGAAAAGAGATAAGAGTAAGATGGATGCAAGTCCAATCTTAAAGGAACTTTTAATCCTGCAGTAGAGGGAACTTTGTATTACACGTTGTCTTAGAAGAGAACAGAGCTGCTCCGAGCAGGTGCAATACGAGCAACAGTTACAACACAGAGCCTAGGAGGAAGGCATGATTACCCTCATTTGGTTGCACACAGGGATTTCATAGAAAAATAAAGATTGCAAGAAAGTAACTGTATTTTAACTGTATCCTACAAAAAATAGAGTGGGGAGGCAGGTGTCTGCATTCCAGGCAATGTAACAACATAAACTGAAAAACAGGAATGAAAAAGCAAGAGCAAAGCACAGGAAATGTCAAGTCCTAGGGTTGGAGTGAGAGAGGGATTAAGACCCGTGGGGCGTTGGAGTCCCACCGCACAGGGCCTTGAATCCCAGAGTAACGAGTCTGCACTTCAATGAGTTGGGCAAATGATCAGAAGTCCACTTCAGGAAGAAAAACTGGTAGGAATACAAGAGTTGATTTGGTAAGTAAAAGGGGAGGAACAGTCTGCGTGAAAACCTAATTCTGTAAGAGCTAGTAAGGACCCAAATTAGAGGGAGCCTGGGTGGCTCAGCTGGCTGCCTTTGGCTGGAGTCATGATCCCAGGGTCTTGGGGTCGAGGCCCACATCGGGTTCTCTGCTCAGTGGGAGAGCCTGCTCTCCCTCTCCTTGCTGCTCCCCCTGCTTGTGCTCGCTCTCTGTCAAATAAATAAATAAAAATATTTTTTTTTTAAAAAGGTGGGGGGGGGCCCCAAACTAGAACTGACAGCACTGGAAACAAAAGTAGCCAACTCTTCACACATTAGCATGGGTAAACTTTCTATCCACCAACTAAGAGAAAGTACTGTCTAAGAGAAAGTACTGTAGTAGCTCTTCCTTATACATTCTTTCCAAAATAAAACTTGAAAAACATGAAAATTTCTTTACGTCCAGATACCATCCAAAATATGAGTCACTTAGAGAACACAAACGATTAAAATGATAAAAGAATCCATTAAGGTGGCATATCCTTTGAAACTAAATAGTACTCTGAAATGCCACAGGATTTTATCTAGCACCAATCCCCTTATCTTAAAGGGTACTAAATAAGGCAACTTCCTAGAAAGGACTTTTTCACAAGGATTAAGAAATAATTTTATACTATGGGATAAAAAAATAAATTGCTAATCTATACTTGTCAAAGAACTCAAATGCATGATTATCACATATAATCCTTTCATTATGGTCTCAATCCTAAAACTGTTATCTTTATCCCTCCTTTCCCATTCTCCTCTCATATCAGAGAAGCAGTAAGAATCCATTACACAAACAGAATCGGAGAATGCTAAAATGGAAAATGATGTTACAGATTCATTTTTATCCACTTCATTTTCTTCTTGAGGAGAGTGAAATCAAAATGTCACAATGCAAGTTAGTAGCGTAACAGAATATCAGCTGGCCCAGCTCCAAGTTTTGCCTTTTTTTTTTTTTTAATAGCTGCCTCCAAGAAGGCACCGTTTTGAAGATTTAATGAAAAGTTAAAATAAGCTAATCGGTAGCAACAACTGTTTCATATTTTTTAATAATATTCACTGCAAAATGCCTCTCTAAAGGCTGCATCCCAAACTATGCCCTTAAACTTTACTGGAATTCTACAAGACAAGAATCAAAAATTCCAAAATAAAAGTATCTGTGTAAAAGCCCAACACAACCACTTTCCTTCAGAGAGACGTGAGCCGGTTAGCAGAAATGTGCTGACTGACCTCATTTGTAAAGATGATACACGCAGACAAGAGAATCTCCAAATTAACGAAGTGCCCAACTATTTAAAACAGTTCGGTCATTAACCACTCAACTTCCCAACTCAGTTTCCTAAAAATAGTAGGCTTGTGGGTAGACGGATGGTTCACGAGATGGATCCAGGATAAAACCAAGAATAAACAGTCACAGCTCCTTCTGATGAAACCTTTCTATAGCTTTGAAATCACCACTCAGGACTTTTAATTTCAGAATTCCAAGTCAAACCTTGAATCATTTTGATAGCTACCAAATAGGTTCTAATAAATGTTTATGTTCTACTTCAAATTTTGACCCAAAAAAAGGGGGGTAGAGAAGGAGTTAAAGAGAACAAGATAATGTACAAGTAAGATAGTAAAGAACACTAAAGGTCCAGAATCAACGTAAGGACAAACAATTCCACCTCCCAGTATGTTCCATAATATAAGTAACATCAGGGATCTTTTCTATTTTTCCTTCCTGCAGATCCCATAATGGAAAAATGCTAAGATGTATTAACTTATTTCTACTACTTTTTAAATGATTAAAGTCAACCTTTCTGAACTGCTCAGCATGACAAAGTCAGTATTAACCGAACAAAGCTGACTATAGCTAAAAGCAAAGAAATATGATGTTAGTGCAATTTAGCACTTTTTTGGAGATACATGAATAATTTCCACACTTTTTTCAAAATATTGAAAACTGGGAATTGCTTTAGTGTCCTTGAATAAAACTGCCACTTCTAGAGAAAACAGCAATCAAAATTACAACCAAAGAACTATCCCCACAATGATAACATATCACGATAGCGAAACGTGTGAGAGTCTATGTAATATCTTTTGCTACAAATCACTTTCATCTCATCGTCAAAGAGTATGCTGCTATCAAGGTAAAAATTCTATGTAGCTGATTGAAACTTAAAAGTTATATATTGCTAAATGACATATAATTATCTAATTAAAATGATTCAAACTTTTTACAAATATAATTCAAGATAAATTCAATTAATTCAAGATAAATACCTACTCTACAAGCAAATTACCACAAATCCAGAAGATTTCACTGAAAGCTGATAACCAAATCTGAACCTAAAATTGGCCCACATTTATTGAAAGACTTGGCATGCACTGTTAAGTACTATCCTACATTATCTGCTGAACAACACATATTACCTATTAATCTTCATAATAAATATTAACTCCATCTTATAAAAGAGGAAACGATGCTTTCTGAGAGTTTAATTCAACCACAACAACAACAACAACAAAATTGCAGGACAGAAACTAAAGATACGGAGATAAAAAAGAACCTGTCCTCAAAAAGCTCACTGTCAAAATCAATTATATTATACACAACTGCATGTAACAATACTTTTTCTTTA
Source organism: Lutra lutra (assembly GCF_902655055.1). NCBI lineage: Eukaryota > Metazoa > Chordata > Mammalia > Carnivora > Mustelidae > Lutra > Lutra lutra. The sequence continues at coordinate 206,389,359 of NC_062279.1, read as the reverse complement.
AATTCAGCCACCTTTGTAAAATAAAGAAAAATATGCCAATAGAGAAACATAACTCTAAGAGGACATCCAGGTTATCTTTCTTTGCTGTTTCAAGGAGGCTAACTAAAACAACACTTAGCCTTTTTTTTTTTAATAATAAGTCTTTTTTTTTTTTAAGATTTTATTTATTTATTTGACAGAGAGAGATCACAAGTAGATGGAGAGGCAGGCAGAGAGAGAGAGGGAAGCAGGATCTCTGCCGAGCAGAGAACCCAATGCGGGACTCGATCCCAGGACCCTGAGATCATGAACCTGAGCCGAAGGCAGTGGCTTAACCCACTGAGCCACCCAGGCGCCCCACAACACTTAGCCTTAAACACTGTCTTCAAAGTTTGTCTTCACCTATATGTGATTGTTGAATCACTATACCATACACCTGAAATTAATATAACACTGTATATTAACTATGTCAGAATTAAAAAACAAATAAATAAATCCCACATTTTAGAAAAAAGAGGTACATCTTATACTACCATGATGCTGACTCCTCCTGTTTCTAGTTTTTTGTTTTAAGATTTTTTTTTTTTTTTTTTGACAGAAAGGGAGAGAACATAGCCAGGGGGAGGGGCAGAAGGAGAGGGAGAAGCAGGCTTCCCCACCGAGCAGAGAGCCTGATGAGGAGCTCAATCCCAGGACCCTGAGATCCTGACCTGAGTGGAAAGCAGAAAGAAGCTTAACTGACTGAACCAACCAAGCATCCGTGTTTCCAGTTTTTGGCTGATGAATAAAGGTGCTATAAACATACATATGCAGGTTTATAAAAAAGAAAAAGTCTGTCTTCATGGAAGTAGAAAATTCAGGGTCCCCTCTGATGGGACAAGAACTAAAGAGCCCTCCCTCGGTGCTTTTCAATTTGCAAATTAGGTCTTAAATACTACGGAAGAACTCCATCTGTGTTCATTTAAAAAGCCAAAATTCGTTTCCTTTGTAAAGAATCTGAAGGTCCTTAATATGACAAGGCAATCTGTGTGATTTAAAAAGCAATTAATAGACAGTACTTCTAGTCTCAAGAATTTTACTATCTGCTAAGGGAAATGAGACAGGAACAATAACCACCTTAGTATTTCCACGTGCTTACATAATTGTATCTCAAGACAAAAAATTAAATGTGATAAGAGGGAAAAGCAAATAAATAGCTACAAATGTCCACAGGAAGGAGGGATGATCCTAACTAGCAGTGAGGCGACTAGGCTTACACAGGCAAAGGTAGTGATAGGTAAGGAACAAGGAATGGCACACAGGGCTGGAGCACAGTATTATCAGGAAATAACCAGAGCTCAGATTTAGAAGGTAGGTTACGAACTGGGGTGAGGGGGAGGGCGGCGAGCCCATGGAGCCTGTGACTCTTGATCTTGGGATTGAGTTCAAGCCCCAAGTTGGGTGTAAAGATTACTTAAAAATAAAATCTGGAAAGAAAAAAAATAATAATAACTAAGCATGAATAATTGTGAGTGTGTGGCCAAAAAATGTGATCAAGATGACACACAATTCACTCCCTCCTCTTTAAAGTACCGTGTTCTCCCGGCCCTCTTCATACCTCCCTGCAGCTCCTGTTTACTCTAAATCAGCCGTTCTCGAGGTATGGTTTCTGGACCAGCAGCAGCATCAGCGAGCAAGTTGTTAGAAATGAAAATTATGGGCCGCACCCAGACATACAGAACCAAACCTTGGGGGCTCAGGCTCAGCAACCTGGGGCTTACCAAGCCCCCCAAATGATTCTGATAAACACTAATGTTTAAGACCAGTGTTCTACCAGAGTCCTTCAGCAAGAGCCTTCTCATTCTATACTCTCTCCCTACATTATCCTCTCCCAGGCCATTCAATAACAGCCAATGTTCACTTATCAAAAAATACCTCTCTCTAAACCCAGACACCTTTGCTGAGCACCAGACCACACATTCAGCTTCCCACCTGATGCTGATTTCCTCCCAGATATCTCAACTACACATGTCTGGAACTTCCTGGATATCCTCCTAACTCTTCTCCCTCCCCCCAAAAAATGTTTCTTCTCTACTCTTCCCCATCTCAGCAAATGGTACCTCAAGCCCAAGAGCTGCATAAGTCATTCTTCCCAGTTCCTACAATACCCTCCCCCCAATCCAATCCATCACCAGGTCTTCCCACTTGAGCATTCTTCTCCATTCCCACTGCCACCATCTTAATCAGTCATCGGATCTGTACGCCTCTCGGCCAGTCTCTTACAGAGCAATCACCATGATCTTGTCAAAGTGCAAATCGGAGCATATAACTGCCCCAATCCTTCAGTAGCTTCCCATTGCATTTTCAGATAAAACCTAAAATCCTAAAGTCCTGGATCCTGGTCATCTTTCCAACATCATCTTGGGTCCTTCCTCCAAAGTGATTCAATCATTACATTCCCCAGCTCTGGGCATATTTCAGTTTCTGAAACTTCCTCACACAGAGACTTCTCTGTTCGTGACATACTCCACACCACCCCCACCTTCACACCTTCGCACACTGCCTTTACCTAATTTTTCTCATGCTTCAGATTTCCGGTAAAATATCAAAAAAGGTCTTCCTTGATCCTTCAGCATAAACTGACTCAGTTATTCTCTCACTAAACCCTGTGCTTTCTTCTCATGACAACTATTAAAATTATCTACATGACTCGATGATTTTTTGTTTAACCTTCATCTTCTATATTAGGCTGCAAATTCCCCAAGGACAAAGAAATATCTGTTTCCTTTTCCATTGTATAAATAATAACTACTACAGAACCTGGCACACAAAAGGCATTTAATAAATAGTTATGGAGTAGTAACAGTTGCCATTATTTTTGTTAAATCCTCCCCTTCTGCTCTCTCTGTCCTCTCTCAGAAACTAACTTACAAGTTACTGGGTAGCCAAGATAATTCCTGCTAATGAAATATCATGCTTAAATCTCTCATTTTCAGATTGATTTATATGGCAAAACCAAATGTATTTTACTATCTTCCTGTAAAATTAACAGTGAGAAGTGGTTAACACTTAGCCTATATTAACTGACACTAATCTAAGCAGTTAACCTGAGAGCTACTGAGCTCCTTCTACAGAACTCTCTAGCAAATTCCTAGTCTCCCAATTACCTGTACTGACAGTACTGATAGTTCCAACAACCCCCATGCCCGTGACAGAAAATCTTATCCTTACCCATGAAACTGTATGCAAAATACCATTCCTATCCAGACCCGAGAACCTCATAATTAGATTACCTCAACGAATTATGATAGTGTCCCAGTCCCCTGGTTCCACATTTATTTAAGCACTTTATACCAAACACATTTAGAACATAGAACCAAACACATTGAGAACCAACTTCTTCCCCTTATCAATCAACATTAAATGCTCTAACTAGCATGTGACCAAAAAGCCAGTCCTATGTTTTGTTAGAATTTAAAGAGTACACTGAAATACATATGCTTGACAATCGGACTCTGTTTCAAGCTTAAATTTACATATGGCTCTATCAGATTCCTATAGGCCCAAATTGGATTTAGTTAGCATGCACTCCTGAAACTAAAGTGTTTTTGAAAAAAACATGAAAGTGTTCCACGATATGAGTTCTCTAAACTTTGAGCAGGAATTAAAAAGGTACAAGGTGTAATAAGCATTTCAAACACACACATACTTAGAGACTATGATACAAGGTACATATTTCAGAGAAGAAACTACTCCAACAGTTTAAACATACAACATAAGTATATATCTGAGAATCTGCTTATTTCTTTAAACAAATATATAATATATAAATATGTACTTACATGTATACATGTGACCTAATATCTATACGCATAAATATTATGCGTGTATATGTATACATACATATATACATACATGCACAGGTGATTGCCACTATTTGGGGACTCCACATTTGTAAAATTTATCTGTATTCCCGAAAATCAATACAATGGCATTTTCAAGATCATCTGCAGACATAAGCATAGTGCTGAAAATTTTGAGAAGGCCAGCTGGACATAACAAGATACCTTTCTGCCTTGTTTATAGACAAGGGCTCTTTTTGAAATCTGTTTAGTGCCATGTTTTTCTCATTTTTGTGCTTTTTATTGATTTCATTGTTTAAAATGGCCCCAAGCATAGTGCCAAAGTGTCATCTAGTATTCCTAGGTTCAAGGAGGCTGCAATGTTCCTTATAGAGAAAATAATGTGTCTTAGATAAGCTTTATTTACAAATGAGTTACAGCGCTGTAAGCTGTAAGTTCAGTTTTAATGAGTCAACAATATATATTAAAAAAGATCTTTAAACAGAAACCCACATAAAACAAGGTTAGATACTGACTGGTGGACAAAAATGTTGTCAACAGGGGCTTGCAGGACCTCACACCTGTATTTCTAAAGGGCAATGATTCAGTACTTACTCACTGCTCCGTGACTTTATAAAACACAACTACTCTGAACAATGGAGGCAAGTATGTAAATACAAATACACTTAGAAAGAGGAGAGAGAATATGAGACAGAGAGAAAGAATAGTAGATTTACTGAAGACTCAAAGACACTACAGAGGTCATTCTGAACAAGATGCCTACGTTTTCCGCAGCACGGCACAAACACCTCAGTGAGGCACAGCACCTACAGTATTGGCCCTGTTTAAACAACAAGGACCCAAAGCAAAAAAAAAAAAAAAAATAGTGGAACCTACCAAGTTCATTTTTTCATTTTTTGGTCTGTCTTTGTTTCTATCCTTTGTCCCACTAAATGGTATACCTCTGCCCAAGTCAGGTACTCTAAACTCTAATGCCTTTCCACACCATTTGCCCCTAATCTTGTAATTCAGCACATGTATCTGTCAATTACTGAACAATCATTCTTGAGTATGAACCAGACTTTGCGTTTAAACATCCTGTCTAAATTGTCTAAATTATTTGGAAAAGAGAGGATATTAAGCATTTGAAGTAAGAAGAAACTGTCAGGATAAAAAAGTAAACTGAATACAGGTAATTTCAGTTATATGTGTAAAGAGAAAAGAAATACACAAGGGAAGAAAGTCTCCCCTCCCACCCAAAGATGATGAAATGAAAGTCTAATCCAAGAGCTGGAGTGTTCGGAAGGGAAGTCCCACCTTCCGAAACAGCTTCTTCAGCTCCTGCTTCGTCCTAGCACTTGGCTACGGAGTTTCCCAAGAAAAATGGCAAAATTTATAGCAAAAGCTAGTAAAACAGTGACATTAGTCCTCAACTGCTTTTTAATGTTTTGTGGCTGAATGAGCACTCCCTTTGAAATTCTTATTTTCATTTTCCAAAATTACTTAACTTTTCCTGAAAATGACTTGCTTAGGGTAATGATAGGATATGCTTAGGGCAGTGATAGAAGCCACAAATCCAAAATCTAGTTTGATGAAACGTCAATGTTTTCTTCCACTTTATAAAAAACCCATCTGGGATTTTGTGAAATGAATGGACTGTAATACTACTCAAGCCACACTTCAATTAGTCGCTACAATTGAAAGAAGTAATAAGTGCAGCATTAACTTAACAGTCATGTCTTCTTAAAAGCCACAACTCGATCTAAACCAACATTTGACATCCATGTGTAACAAAGAACTAGGAAAGTTTACAGCGCAGTAAATCTATCAAAACCAATGACCATATAGATATTCATTCCTCTGAAAAGCTAAGGCTCCTTCTCCCATCTCTCCAAGGTTTGCCTAGGCTCATCACTAGAGGCAGTGGCTTGTAAAACAATGACACCCATCCCCGAATAATTCAACATTTCTTTCTCTTTAAATATTTTATAGACAAAAACCTTCAGATTTTTTTTGCACTAATGCATTATTGTTTATGGCATTTCAAAAAGCGTAAGTGGAATCTCTCCGTCTACTGCGTCCAAACCACATCAGTGTCTGACTTTCAGAGAGCCAAGTCTACTCCCTCCAACTCTTCTCGTAACCTGGAACGTAAAAGGACCGCTCACCAACTGATTATCTCCTGTGCATCTTTAGAAGTACTTACTGGGTACGATTCTGCAGTGAAAAGCTCCAAGCTCGGAGGAAGCTCCGTACGCGCCGCTCACACGGGAAACTCGACACCGGAGTGCGGGCCGTGCTTCCCTAGGAGCGAGCTCCCCGCACGGAGCCCCGAACCGCCGCCGGAGCCCGGCACCGGTGACGAGGGCGGGACGCGCAGCCGGTCGGGCCAGAGTCAGCGCGCCCTCCTGACACCGACTAAGGTGCCAGAGACACCCTGAAGGCACGAACAGCACCTGGCCTGATGCCGGTTCCGAACGGGACGAGCGGACTCCGAGTCCACGCGCCGCTCCGAAGCCACCCGCCGACCGACTCCGGGGACAGCGCCGGCCGCGCACACGAGAGCGCAGAGCTGCACCGGCTTCTCCGGGGACCGAGCAGAGCGAACGCGGCTCGACCTCGGGGTCCGCAGGGTCCTCACCCCGCAGCGCGGGCGGAGACCCTGGGGGGAGGCCGAAGCGTCGCGGCCGCCGGCGCCACCGCGGGCGGGGCAGAGCCTCGATCCGCACCACGGCCCCTCCGCGGGTCGCCGGCCCCGTCGCGCCCCGCACCGCCGCGAGGGCGTCTTCCGCTCACTCCCTCGCGTCGCGGGGGACCGAAGCTCGGTCAGGAGAGCGGGGCCCGCGCCGACACAGCCGGCTTAGGGGCGCCGCGCCCGAGCGCTCTTCACGGGCCCCCGCGGCTCGGGAGCAGGAGCGGGAAGAGCGCGCCGAGCGGGCGAGCCCAGGGGCGGGCGGACGCCGCCAGCCGCCGCCACACCCCGGCCCTCCCTCACCTGCCGGCCGAGCGGCCCCCGCGCCCGTACCTTCGGCCAGCGACTCCTCCAGGGTGACCTGGTAGCGGCCCACGGCGAACACGCGGACACCCACGGACGAGCCGCCGCCGGAGCCGGCCCCGGGCCCGCCGGCCGAGCCCCCCGCCGCGCCGCCGCCGCCGCCCTCCGACTTGGGCATCCGCGAGAACTTCTTCATGGTCCCGCCGGCGCGCTGGGGGGCGCGGGGCGCGCGAGGGCGAGCGCGAGAGCGGGTCCGCGGCCCGGCGCGCGGCCGTCCGTCCGCGAGGGGTCGCCGCCCCTCGCCCGTCCGAGCGTCCGTGCGCGCTGCGGCCCGGCCGGCCTCACATCCCGCGCGCGAGCGCACCACCCCGGCCCCGCCGCCCGCTCCGCGGCTCCGCTGCAGCTGCCCCGCTCCCGCAGAGGGCGGTGGAGAGGGCGGGGCCGGGGCGGGGCGCGAGGGGGCGGGGCTGGGCGCGGGGGCGACGCCGCCGCCTCCGCGAGCGTCCCGGCGCCGGAGCAGCCCCTCGACGCGTCGGGAGCGCGAGCCTGGGAGTGGGCAGCGCCGGGGAGGGAGACGGGGAAGGGGCGGGACGGCCGGCCCTGCGGGGAGTGGGCTGGACCTCTCCGGCGGCGCGACCCCACGACCGCAGCCTGCGGCGCCGCCGCAGCCGGACCGACGCCGCCCGCCACTCGCGGCCGTTGGCGGTGCAGCGCCGCGGCCAACCGCTCTGAGGCCCGGCGGCCCGCGCAGGCGCGCGATCGGCGCCACCGGAAGTGACGGTTCCGGCTCTTGTCACGTGGAGGGCGTGGGGGCGGGGAGTGGCGGTGGGGGCTGGGGACGAAGGCGAGGTCGGGGTCCCGCGTCCGGGGTCCTGCGGGCGAGCGTTCCGGTCAGGCTTCCGGGGCCCCGCGTCGAGGTGGCCGGGGAGGCTCCCGCGCCGGTCGCGCGTCCGGGACCGGCGTCTGGGCGAGGAGCTGGCGCGTCCCTCCGGACGCTTAAACCCGCCGCCGGCCGTTTCCCCGCCAGCGGCTTCTCGCCGGTTCAGTGTCCCAGAGCGTCCCGGAGGGGCTTCCGCTGGCCGCCCCGGGCGTGGGCGGCGGGCGCCGCGGGGCCGCAGCGGGTTCCCGTAACCCCGCTTCCGAGGCCGCCGCCGCGGCGGGCGCCGGTGCTGGGAAGCGCGTCTGCGGCGCGGGGATCGCGGAGACGCAGTTTTCCGAGGCTCGAGGGCCGCGCGGCGGCGGCCGGACGCCCGGAGCAGGTGCGTGTGCGCTCCGGGGAGCCCGAGGTCGCGTAGCGGCCGGTGGGGCCGCCGGGGCAGTCCTGACGCCCCGCTCCGCGCTCCAGACCGCGCTGAGGAAGGACGCTGCAAACCGGCCGACGGCGCGGTGTCTGGAAGCCAGACCGGCGGCTGGACTCTTTCCCACCGCCCTTGGAACGAGGGGATTCGCTCGCCGAAGGAGAAGAAGGCGGCGGCTCGTTGTGTCCGTTTCGTTAACTGCGGGCGTCTCGGTGCCTGCGGCGTGAGGCCTGCGAGGGGAGCCGGGGTGCGGAGACCGGGGGGGCCCGGTTCTCAGCTTCCCCCTGCTCCCCCCTCCGTGACCCCGGCCGCAGGAGCACAGGCTTGCTGTGGCCGGGGTTGAAACCAGGCACCTGACATTGTTCTCCAAGATGGCATTTCCTACACTTTCCCAACGCAGACCTAATGCATGGCGCCTCCGAGGCTCCAGCACGCGCCTCCTGTGCAAGAGACGGGCGCGCTCTGCCCCTGTCCTGCTGCTCTGTCCAGCCCGTCGGGGGGCTACAGGCAGACGTCCTTAGGCAGAGGACTCCGAGCTTAATAATCAACGTTTTTATTCCCCTCTGCTGTTTGAAGAGAAGCTGTTTCTCCCGATGCCAGAACAGGGCTCGGATTTAGGCATGTTTCTTGCGTGACCCGCTCAGCTAAAATCCTTCATCCAGAGACCGGACCTGTAAAGTGCGTTCCGGCTCAGTGGAAGTCAGGGTATGTCCCGTGATTGATGTGGTGTGACAGGGATTTCCATTTAGGAATAAGCTGACCATTTTCCTTACTGTGGAGAGTCGCTGCAGTCTCCTTCCTACAACATTTGAGTTCTAGGGGGAAACGGAGTCATTTCATACAATTCAAAACTGGTATCAGCCTCACATACAGTGTGGGCCTAATGCACCGACACTTAATCACAATGCAAGAGGAAATAAAGTCTCCTGTGATCAGTCAGGGAACAAATTTACCCCAGTGCTATGGCAAAGAAACTCATACAACCCGACTACTAATATGGAAGTTAATAATTAGTTTAAGGCGTAACTCCCCTCCTAATACTGGCCATGTGTTCTTTAATTTTTCACCAAAAATGTAATAAAATTTAAATTTTCTCTCGTCTTGACAGAATGTTAACTCCACAATATTCTATGGCAGCTACTAACCTGTTACTTACTGAGAAAGCAAAAACATTGTGTTACTAATAGCAAGAAGGCCAAACATTTTACAAACACTTTTACCACCAAAAGATGTTGAAATTAACTGTCACAGTGTATCTCCCTACAGCTTTGTGAATTGAGGATGAGTATCCTTAAACCAATCTGTAGGCAGAAATTGAGATACTAATATATATGAAAAACCTCTACTAAGAATTCTTGTCTCTTAGTTTTATACTCATCCTTAAACCGTGGTTACAGATGAACACCAATTGGGCTTCCTACTGGAAAATAAAACCTCTAGAAAAAAAATCTATGAATAGCGTAGATTCTGACCCTCTAAAATACTGTCACTGATGTAACTATTCTTACAGATACAGAATAGTTTACTAAAGGTAAAAGATTAAAATTGCATTTCTCAATATTTCATACATACATATCTCAATATTTCAAATGTTTGTAGCCGTACTGCTATAAAAACAGTTGGAAACTAGCCATATAATGAAGACTTTTTTTAAGTTTTGCATTTAAATCCAATTAACATATAGTATATTGTTAGTTTCAGAGGTAGAGGTCAGTGATTCATCAGTCTTCTGTAACACCCAGTGCTCATTACATCACGTTCCTCCTTAATGCCCATCACCCGGTTACCCCATCTCCCTCACCCACCACCCATCCAGCAACCCTCCGTTTGTTTCTTACGATTAAGAGTCTCTTATGGTTTGTCTCCCTCTGAAGACTTTTTTTTTCTTAAGTAGATTGCTTCAGTTTGTATGGTTTCATGTTACAGTATTCTGATAAAGTCAACAGGTTGCTATAGTCAAGCGAAGGATTCCGAGATCCTTAATCAGGAAGGATTTTGACAATGGGGCGGGGATTATTGTATTTTTGTCTTCTAGTGGAAAGCTCTAACCCTTTTTGTTACTTTGACCCTCATCTACTTTACATTAAGCGGCTCTCAAAGTTGTGAGGAGTGGGAAAAACTGGCATGGATCAAACAAAATATGTGTATCCCAAAAGGCTTATTCCAGTGCCATTATTAGCTTCATAAAGCATCTCTTCCAGGGCTTGATTAATCATTTTTTTCTCACAAGTCAATGTTTTCCTTTAATAAGATACCCTCTATCATTTTTAGACTCCTTATGCTTTACTGTTAGGAGTAATTATTCTCCTTCCCTAACAGTGTTACTTTATACCTAATTAAATGCCCATATCTTGCTTTCCAAAAAAGTAAAAGTCCCGAAGTCCATTAGAAGAATACATACATGTCTCCATCATCTTAAAAAGTGTTCTTTAGGGGCACCTGGGTGGCTCAGTGGGTTAAAGCCTCTGCCTTCGGCTAGGGTCATGATCCCAGGGTCGTGGGATCGAGCCCCGCATCGGACTCTCTGCTCAGCGGGGAGACTGCTTCCTCCTCTCTCTCTCTGCCTGCCTCTCTGCCTACTTGTGATCTCTGTCAAATAAATAAATAATAAATAAATAAATAAATAAGTGTTCTTTAATATCACCAATATTTTATCTTCTCTTAAAAATATGCGACAGTATCACTATAGCTTGTCAAAAAAATAAATCTGACAATGTAGTTTAAAACACCAAGCTCTTCACAAATATTCTAAACAGGGAAAAAATTACTTATTTGACATGAAATTCATTTATGATAGAATTTGCCTGCAGCTTGACCCTTTTTATTTTTTTTCATTCCACTTTATTTTTTTTTTATGTTATGTTAGTCACCATACAGTACATCATTAGTTTTTGATGTAGTGTACCAAGATTCATTGTATACAACACCCAGTGCTCCATGCAATATGTGCCTTCCTTAATAAAACCCATCACCGGGCTAATCCATCCTCCCACCTGCCTCCCCTCTAAAACCCTCAGTTGGTTTCCTGGAGTTCATAGTCTCTCATGATTCCTCTATCCCTCTGATACCCGCCCCCTTCAGACACCATGCTTTTCGAAAAGACTGCAAGTGGTAGGCAACTTCACCATCAGAAGAAACACTTTGATGGCCATCCCAGCTAAATTGGTAGGGGGGGGAGGGGTTCAGTTGGCAGGGAGGTTCCCCTGGATATACAGCACCTCGGGCTCAGATGTCACAGCGGGACTATCCTTGTGTGATTACAATCACACTCTTGGATATGTTCCTGCCCTCCCTCTCCTTGCTACCTTTTGTATCCCCCCCCCCCCCATGGCCTAGCTCTACTACCCTGCGCCTACCCTGCTCCCAAGTACATTTATATAAAACTTCAGCAGAATGTAAAATAAGAACCACTTCTTTTTGGATACTTGAGATATATCAGTGCTACAGGTGCATTACGTGTATTAACTCGGTACAGAAATGATGAGCTCTGAGATCGAGCTTGTATGGTATGTTGCCTTCAAATCTCCACCCAGCAATGAGTCTGGTGTTATGGTCTTAGAAACTTCAGGGAACAGAAAAGCAGCTTTTCTGGTTTGGGAAGCAGGTGAGCAGTTCCCAAGTTAAAATAGCAAATTACGTCCCAGTGTGTTGAACCAATGCTGAATCTGTACGCTTGCACAACATTCACATACACACCAGCAAAACTGTGTTCAAGTTACTACAGAGGGACAGAGAAAGAAAGACTTAAAGCCAAATTCAACTTTTGTTTCAATCCTTTACCAAAATCTACATCTTGTTTTACCCAGTCCTCTGCCAGCTCTAGTAGCCTATTTATTGAACATGTGTAAAACAGTATATGAACTGACCTACAGTAAGAACTCACACACTGTGGTAAGAATCATGGGATTTCAGGGCTGGGAGGGGACGTAATCAAATGCAGCATCTCAAAGAGCAAAAGGAACATTTATTGAGCACCTAGTATGTCTCAGGCCTTATGCTTAACACTGTATAAATGTTACCTGTGTTTCCTCTAACAAGCGAAGTAAATGTTGTTACTCCCAACTCTCACTCCAGCCACCCTGAACCACCTTCGTTTCTTGCCATCCTGTTTCAGGCCCCAGTGCTGACTCCAGTTAGAATGTCTTGTTCTTGCTCACAATCACCTGATTTGATGGGTGGCTCTGTGCACCTCCAGGGCCACCTCCCCGAGGAAGCTTTCCTGACCTCTGCCATTTACCAGTCCTGGGTAGAATGAATTCATTTGTACCTCATCCTACTTTTGTAGACTTCCAGAACCACACCTATCAGAGGGCTTCCTTACATGCTTGTCTCCCTCTACTGCATCTAAGAGGTTTAAGGGAAGGGGCCATATCACGTTGTTTTCTCAAAATCTAGTCCCAAGCAATGTACATGACACATAGCGAGTATTCAATAAACGAATGAATAACTTAGCCTAAAATGTAGTTAGTGGTAGGGTTGGAGGCTTGAGACCAGGTTCAGATCTCAGGTGTGTCTGAAAACCCAAGCTTCTGAGTTTTGGTCATCTCTAAAAATAGGAAGAGTTGGTTTTTCTATTTTTGTGTGTGGGGGGGGGGGTGTTGTTGGTTTCTTTTGTTTTTTTTGGAGTGGGGGCCGGGAAGGGATATGAACTATGATTATTAAATAATATACAATCAATACCAGTGATTGTGCTGGACACAGAGAAATGTCAGTTCCTCTTTCTTCTGTCATCTTGCTCAGAGGTGTAGTACACATGACAGGGCTAGGATCCAAACTCCCCTGTCACCATTTCACCACAGGCGCTGCACACATACAAGCTAGATTCTAATTTGGGGTCAGTTTCAGGCTTCTTCGCATTTATTCGTCGTTTTACTTTTTTTTTGCTTTGGCTGACGTCAACCTGCGGAGGTGGTAGAGGGTAATGTAAGCAGAGCGGGGACACAAAAGAGCCTTCTCCTTGCTGAAAGCGTCAGGAGGGTAGGAAAGGTGTCTTCTTCATCTACACATGCCTGCCCCCTAGTAAGTGCTTAACAAACGCTGGTGGAACCCAGTGCATGGGTCAGCTTAAACCTCACGGTTTCTTGGATCTCTGTGAACAGTCTCAAAGGGAGTAATGCAGGGAGTGAAAAAAAGCAAATTAACAAAGGAGGAAATAGGAAACTGCTCAGTGCACGGAACTACAAGAAAGGAGTGGATAGGGGCCCCTGGGTGGCTCAGTGGGTTAAAGCCTCTGCCTTTGGCTCAGGTCATGATTCCAGGGTCCTGGGATCGAGCCCCACATCGGGCTCTCTGCTCAGCAGAGAGCCTGCTTTCTCCTCTCTCTCTCTCTCTCTCTCTCTGCCTGCCTCTCTGCCTACTTGCGGTCCCTGTCAAATAAATAAATAAAATCTTTAAAAAAGAAAAAAAGAAAGGAGTGGAACACATAAGCAGGTAAACTGAGGACAGCACCAGCAAAAGAATGCCCAAGGTAACAGCATCTAGACAAAGACAGGGGGGAGGGGAGAACTGTAAAACCCGAAGCAGATCTGAAAGCAAAGCCCGAGACTGTAACGGAAGCCTGGCCCCCACCACTCAGAACACGCAAATCTGCTCTAAGAGGCGTGTTTATTTTCTACTGACTCATCTCTCTCACCCTTTCCCTTTTGTGCTTGCTGTTTCCCTGACCCCTACACTGTCTTTGCCTGCCCCCCATCTGCATTAGACATATGCTGTTTCCCAACTCAACTCACCTCCTCCGAGAACTTCTTTCCCAACTTCCCCACTTCAGAATAACCCATCCTCTCTCTAAACCACTGCAGCATTTCTGTCTGCATGCGAAGTCTAACACACTGTGTGGCTTAGTTGGCCAGTTATGTGTACATCTTAACTGTCAAAGGACATTCACAGTGTATGTCTTCTTATTTTAAAGTAATTCCATTGCAGACAGGGTCCAATTAGCCACATTACGGGTGCTAAACACTTATTGAATTAGACAGTCAAAGTACTTGAATAATCAATGCCACTTTGAATAGGCATTTTAAAGTACGTCTTTTTTAAATTGCATTTTGGAGTCACAGAAAGGAATTAAAGACAGATGCCTTGAGAGGAGAGTTACAATTGACCAGAGGCTAGGTAAACAAAGGTAAATTTGTACTGTTGTTTAAAGGTAAAGGAGAAGTTCCTATTACATATCTTTCCTCAAAAAACTCTTTATGAAGTGTGACTGGATATTATATGAAAGTGATTTCATTATTTGTTTTCATCTGGGTGAAGATCAGACAACACCTTCATGCATATTTCAAGCCAAAATGAAAATTGTATTTGTGTACCCACTCCTTAAATTATAAAATTTCCAATTTGATTTGCATTGACCTTCTTCAATTATGTTATTTGCATGTTGCCCTAAAAATAGTATTCAAGGAAATCATTCTTAAAGGACAAGTATGCTTTTCTTTTTTTAACCTTTTAATTTTTTATACTTCATCATATACTTTATTCCTCTTTTTTCTCTTATCTGCTGACAGCAGTGGGCCTACTTGCATGGACAGATTAGAAGCATTTTTTTTCATTTACCATGACAACACGCAGCTAATGTTTACTGATAAACTAGGAGCAAGTCAGAGCATCTACAAAATGCAGAAGGAATTCATACTCCTGAGTAAGAACTTTAAATCAGGAGTGAAGGGGATAGTATAGCTAAAGTAAATTCACATGTTATTAACATTTTATTAAAATTCTTGTCATTTTTAATGCAAATAAAATACCCTCTGTTGAGTCCCCCGTTGTATGCTTTTCATAGACAACCACATTTATATAAGCTTCAAAATCACAAATTGTGTGTATGTATTTGTGTATGTAGGCAGCTATGCACTACAATGTTTATTCTGTATTGACAGATACCAAGTTCAAACTTTGCACACATACATAAACACTTTTGATCTTTGAAAATGTGTCTAATAATACATTTTAATCAAAATAATTATGAGAGATATTAAAACCGGTATTTAGTATCAAGGAGGATTAACCAACTATAGATTTGGCCCACTTAAAATTTAAACTTTCTTATAATAATACAGCAACTGATGATCAAAACCTTGAAAAATCAAGTCAAACAGCTAAAATTTTCTCCAATCATTTCATAGAACAATTTTTGTTTTTGTTGCATTTGTCACTTGTTGTGATAGCATTTACACACAGCCTCAAAGAAAAAGAGTAACTTTAGCAACTTCACCGGTCCTACCTAATAATTAAGTTAATCAAATAGTCACTTATTTTGGGCCTGTATATACATACACATGCACGCAACATTGTACCAGGCACATAGAAAAATACAAATAAGACATAAGATTCAAACTCTAAGCCAAACAAACATTGAAACTAGTCACCCTAGACGTATTTTCTCATGTTCATGATCATCCTATGCATTCTTTACACTTGTTCTGCTTCTGACCAGCACATCGTCTCTTCCATCATTGTTAACTTTCTCACGTATGACCCATAAACTTTCCTATAATAATCATAATGAATAATTTCTGCGTCTCTAATGATTGCTCTATAGTAATTCCCTGCACACCAGGGATAAAATTTAAATGAAATATAAACTGTAGGAACATTTGGAATAAAAATAAGTACCTTTCAGAGAAACATTGGAACACCTGCTTGGCTCAGGCGGTGGAGCTTACAACTCTTGATCTCAGGGTCATGAGTTCAAGCCCCACTTTCGGGGGTAAAGCTTACTTTAAAATTTTTTTTTTTAAAGAGAGAAACATCAAGGTTTCAGTTCAATAAAAATATCAAGAAAACAAACAGATTCCCTTCTTTAAAAGAGATTTCTTTTAAATTCTCCGTCAGAAGAATCCATCATTAGCAATTCCAGTAGAACATTCATTAATATTTCATGTTGTCACATCTCTATTCCAAAAGTAATACTAAGAACTAATTCAATCTATCTGAATTACTAAGAATTTTTTTTAAAGATTTTATTTATTTATTTGACAGACAGAGATCACAAGTAGGCAGAGAGGCAGACAGATAGAGGGGGGGCGGGGGAAGCAGACTCCCTGCAGAGCACAGAGCCCGATGTAGGGCTCGATCCCAGGACACTGGGACCATGACCTGAGCCGAAGGCAGAGGCTTTAACCCACTGAGCCACCCAGGTGCCCCATTACTAAGAATTTTTAAACATTTTCTAATTATGCTCTAACCAAATCTTTACATTCTAAACCTGATTTTTAAAAAGGAGTAAAATATAAAAACTGCTTCTACTTTTAGTTATATGTTTATTTAGGGGACTCTTTTATTCATACCTACTGAATGGGATACTTACAGAATGTGCAATCAAAATCAGCTTCATAGTTATGTGTTATTACATAGTGAATGTTGTTTGTAATAGCACTTTCAAAATAGTATGTTATTATGTTCAAGAAATACAACTTCTTAACCAGCAAGTTCTACTGGTTCTTGTCATATAAAGCAGTATGTTTTATGAAAGAAAGAGAGAAGAATATAGCTAGATGATTTCTGTGTTTTTTGCTTATTAACAAAAAGAAAAATAAAGATTGACAATTTCACATAAATCGTGTTTCCTCATATGAAACCATGATATTATATAAAGACAATAGTGTTAGTTAATTCGCCTAAATTCTAAGGTAGAACACTTAATCTAGTAGGTTCTATGGTGAATGCATAATGCTCTGAAGACATATTTAAATTCTTGATGATGAAACTATTTTGCTTGATTTGTTGGGTATGTTAATATGTGGTATTTCTACTAGAAATTCAGCAAAAGCAGAAAATAAAAACCTTCTCCAACAACACATATACCATCTCTCTAGCCCAATGGATGTTAGTAGAGGGAAAGAAAGTATGAACAGAGATTGGGCACCCAATATCTACATGTATAGCTTATATTTTTGAAACCTTATATTAAGAGTACCTTTTATACACAATCTGGATCTTTGTCAATTTGTGTTCAATTTAGTCTTCATTGTTTAACAAACATTTATTAAGCCAACCATTATGTGTGGTTCTGCAAGGGATAAAATGATTAATTAGGCACGTTCTCTTTATTAAGGAATCAGAGTTCAATGAAAAGACAGATGTATTCATATCTAAGACGAGGCAGAATGCTCAGTGCTGTAATAGAGACAGGAAGTGCTAAAGGAGCACAGCAGGGAGGATGCACTTTAAGTAAGGTATCAAGGAGGGTGCGTCTGAGATGAGCCGGGATTGGAACAGACCGTGATGATGGTCCTGTAAGAGAAACTTGGTCTGCTCCATACCTCCCATCTCGTTCCCTTCTAACCTGTTCTGCTTTTCCTTTTTTCCGCAGTACTCATCCTCTGATTTGTTTATTGTATGTATCTTTATTTACCTAGAATGTGAGTGTTCATACAGGGATCTTTGTTTAGTTCACTGAATGCACTTTGGTGCTAGAGTTTTCTGGCTCATCGAAGGTGCCAGATAGATATATATAGAATGAATTAACGAAGAAAAAATATAAGTTAACCATATGGGCAGAAAGTTCAAGGTATTTTTTCAAATAATTGGGGGTCCAATATGACTGGTATGACCATGACAGACACCTTATGGCCACATGATATTAATAGGATGCGATAAAATGGCCTAAGTATTTTTCCTTACTTTTCCAATAAGAAATAAAGCCAATTTCTCTGTAGCTCAATTTCTTATCTGAGAAACTGATGGTTGAACTCTAATAATATGCATTTTACAGGGCACCTGGGTGGCTCAGTCAGTTATGTGTTCTACTCTTGGTTCAGCTCAGGTCATGATCTCAGGATGGAGCCCCACATGTAGGGTTGCCCTGCTCAGCAAGGGTCTGTTTCCCCTCTCCCTCTTCCTCTGCCCCTCCCTGCATTTGCACACACTCTGTCTGTCTCTCTCTTTCTCTGTAAAATAAATAAATAAATCTTTAAAAAATATATGCATTTTACAAATAATTGCTGAGTACATTAAATAACAAGAAGTTCTAGTTCTGAAGTCTTTATGGTTTTTAACCATTTTAATTTTATGTGCCTATATTTTATCTTTGCTTGTGCTTTGTTGCCCTGAAGTTAAACTCTTTTGCCAAAGCTGCCTCTGTATCATTTCAGGTTATTGTTTTAAAAAAACTGTATTCTATAAACTACACGTACTCCCTCTATCAAATAAAATGATATTAAATGAATGTGTCCAAAATTTGCCAAAGTCAGATGATATCTGAATGTAATATAACAGGCAATGTGAGGGTAAGTACATGGTAATCTCAGCTTCTGTATCAATTAGCATTTGCTGTTTTAAATTGCATCAACTCATAGAAAAAGAAATTGTCTTAGGAATGGACCCATGCAGCTAGAATCACTAAAATTCAGTCCATGTGATGATAATAGGTTGGTGTCCATTTTGCAAATCTGCCTTGTGAATAAATACATACCCTTTCTATCCCTAGAATTCATAGAATCATTTGTTTACCCATCTGCTCATATTTTTCTTCCTGGCCATTTTTACATCAACATTTAGTAGTATCATGAACCATTTTGTTCAGTGTCTGGCTCGCCCTTGTCCTATAGACTTTCTGAGATGTTCCAAGTGTCCTGAATCTTCACAGTCCTATATGATAGCCACTAAGCACATGTGGCTAAGCACTCAAAATGTTGCTAGTACAACTAAGAACTGAATTTTCATTTTATCTAATTTTAATTATTTAAATTTAAATATTCCCATATGGCTAGTGGCTACTGTGTTGGACAACACAGATCTAAATATCGTTGTTTCAGAAGGTTCAATAATGACTATCTACTTTTTTATTTGATATATTTATGGAACAAAATGTATTTTATAGGCTTCCATTTCCAGAAGGATAAAGTAGAGATATTTTTTATTACTATTTCTCTATTTCTCCCTGGACTTAAAATATAAAATAAACATGAAAAGACAGAAAGGTGGAAAGAAAGCTGATGAGCTAGGGACTTTGGGACCCGAGGGACAACATGGTGGTGAGTTCGCTGAGTTTTCTGTTTGCCTCATATATTCTAGATTTGGAGCCGAAGAAGCAAGCAACTCAGGATGCCAATGGGCACAGACAAAAAAGCCTCAGCAAAAGCCTCTCACTCTCTCAAACCAAAAGAGAGTGTCACCCTAGCAAGAAAAAAAATGTTCATTTTACTTTCTCTGCTTCCAAGCACCTCTACTTTTCTGTGGTACCAAACACAACAGAAAATACTGTAATCCTTCCCCAACCCAGACTAGCAAAGGCTGATTGGGGACCAAGACTCCCATCCTTATCAGGCTATAAGGAGGTGCCAATCCCCCAGTGGTGTCAGAAAAGGCCAACTAGGGAGCCAAGTACCTTTCATCCCCACTGGCCTGTAATGAGCTCCCCTTTAGTGTCAGTGGGGATGACACGGGGAGTTTGGATTTCCATTCCTACTCACCCATAATAAGACCCTCTTTCCTCTCGCCACTGAGGTGTCAGAGGAAGTCTAGTGGAGAGTCAGCACTTTTATAGGTGCTCAGCTGGGATAAGGCTACCACCTGTGATGCCAGTGGAGATCATATGGAATGATAAAAATCCTACTCCTGACAGCATTAATGAGGAGCCTATACCCCATCAGATGACAACAGAGGCTAAATAGGGAATATTGATTTCTACTTCCCCCAACCCATATGGACATGGTGTCCACTGTTCTCCTGCCTGAATGATTTCAGAGAAAGCCATTTAAAACAAAGGGTTTAAATAAGATTCAGAATCTTGTGAAACAAAAATATTTAGATTTCATTTTAAAAAATCACTTTCCTTTTAACAAATCACCAAAGCAAAGAAGAGCTCCAACAAATATTGTTTTTCAGAGGTTCATTAATGAATGAACCTCGATTAAATGAGTGAATCCCAAACTCAGATGAAAAAAACAACAACCAGTAGATACCAACATTAAGGTGACAGAAATGTTAGAATTATCTAAGAAAGATTTTAAAGCAGCCATGATAAAAAGCTTCATTGAGCAATTATAAACACACATGAAACAAACAAAAAATTAGAAGACCTGGAAAATTAAATAGAAGATATAAAAAAGAACCAGTTGGTAATTTTACAATTTTAGAAAATTGTAAAAAAGTGTAATAACTAGGGTAAAAAACTCAGTGGATAAGCTCAACAGCAGAATGGAAGGGATAGAGAAAATAATTCATAAATTGGAAATTAGAACCTGAATAAAATAGAAAAGACTTATTTAAAAAAAAAATAGTGAACAGAATCTCAGGGGCCAGGGCCAGTGGGATCAAAACAAAAGATTTGTGACATCAAAAGGAGAGGAGGGAGAGAGTGGGACTGGGAAAAAAATGTAGAGAATAATAAGTAAAAACTCGGAAGAAGCAAAACCTTGGAAGAAGCTGAGCAAAGCCAAACAAAATAAGCCCAAACAAATCCACACCACTGCACATTAACATTAAACTTCTGAGAAAAATGATACTTTACCTCTAGAGGAAAAATAATTGGAATGACAGCAAATTTCTCATCAAAAACCATAGAGAAAGGAGGGAAGTCTTTTAAGGGTTGAAAGAAAAGACTTGTTGATCCAGAATCCTATACCCAGCAAAAACATACTTCAGGAATTAAGGGGAAATCAAGAAGTTCTCAGATAAAGGAAAACTAGAATTTCTCACCATTCTGAGAAAATAGCTGAAGAAAGTTCTCAAAACAGAAGGGAAAAATAAAAGAAAGCTTAGAATATTAGAAGAACATGGTAAGCAAAAATATAGGTAAATACAATAGGTTTCCCCTTTCCTCTTGAGTTTTCTAACTTAGCATTGATGATTAAAGCCGAAAATTGTAACACTGGATGGTTCTACAGAGGAAATATTTAAGATATTCATATTATAAACAAGGGAGGATAATGGGACATACAGGAAGGTAAGTCTCACACCATGTATAAAAATTAATTCAAAATGGATCTTGGATTCAAATGTAATTTTTTAAGCTTTTACTTATTTATTTGAGAGAGAGTGAGAGAGAGAGAGCAAGAGATAGGGGGAGGGTCAGAGGGAGAAAAGACTCCCCACCGAGCAGGGAGCCAGAGGAGGGCCTCAATCCTGGGACTCCAGGATCATGACCTGAGCTGAAGGCAGACACTTTACCAACTGAGCCACTCAGCTTGCCCCAAATGTAAAACTTAAAACTACAAAACTTTCAGGAAAAAAGTAGGATAAAACATTAAGGCTAAGCAAAGAGTTTATAGATTTGACAAGAAAACCATGATCAATCAAAAAAAATTGATGAGTTGGAATTTTGCTTGTGAAAACCCTGTTTGGAGTGTGAAAAGATAAGCTCCAGACTGGAAAAAATATTTATAAACCACACATGCAACAAAAAATTGTATCTAGAATATATAAAGAAACTTCCAAAATCATAGTGAAAATGCAAACAGTCCAGTTGGAAAATGGCAAAAGATATAAACAGACATTTCACCAAAAGGATATAAAAATTCATGTGAAAAGATACATAGTATCATCAGCCATCAGGGAAAGGCATAGTTAAACTACCATTGAGTATCAATACATACCTATCAGAATGGCTAAAATTAAAAAATAAGAACACCACCAAATGCTGGCAAGAATAAAAAGTAGATTACTCATACATTGCTGGTGGGATAGCCACTCTCGAAATCAGTTCAGGAGTTTTCTTTAAAAACTAAGCATGCAACCACTATACAACCCAGCAATTGTGCTCCTGAGCATTTATCCCAGAACTGAAGGCTTGTGTTCATATAAAAACCTGTGCATGAGTATTTATTCATAAGAACTCCAAACTGAAAACAACCTGATGTCCTCTAACATGTGAATGTTTAAACTAATTGTGGTGGGAACATGGAACACTATGTAATGAAAAGGAAGGTGTTATTTTTAAACTCAACAAGGTATATGAATGTCCAGAGACTTATACTGAGTGAAAAAAAAAAAAAGCCAATCCCAGAAGGTTATGTACTATAATCCTGGAACAAACAAACAAAGAATCAGAACATATATAACATTCTGGAAATGACAGAATTATAGAAATGTAGAACATAGTAGTTTCTAGGAGTTGGAAGAGTGGAGATAAAGGGAAGAAGGGATGGCTGTAAATGAACAACAACGTGTGTGTGTGTGTAGACTGTATCAGTGTCAATATCCTGGCAGTGACATTGTACTGTAGTTTTACAAGATGCTGGGTAAAGGATACATGCAATCTCTCTGTATTATTCTTACAGCTGCATATGAATTGACAATTATCTCAAAATTAAAAGTTTAATTAAAAATGAAGAAACCAATATACTGCGTGAGCCAATTCGTGTTCAGCATTAATATCATTCAAGCTTAGGATTTCATTTAGAAAAATAAAAAGAAACTCTATAATCTTTTCACTTCTATCTAGCAATTAAAAATGGATTCATCTTAGTTTTATCCTTCTTAATACTATAGTTCAGAAGAATGTTTTATTACTCTTATTTACAAGAATTACTACTCTATATTGTTTAGTCTAATCTGATAATTGTTGATTAGTTTTCCTCTAGACAATGTTTATTTGAGAAGTGTTCTTTCTCTCAGAAACTCTTGGAATATATACTGTATTCGAGCCTTTGAAAAATGTTGTGTTCTTCTCTAATTTGTCCAGCAGAGAAAAGAACCACTTTATTAGATGATTTCTCTTCCATCACTACTGTTTTTATTCTTGGACTAACTACCGTGTTTTAGATTGTCAAGTGATTTTATTTCATTCATCATCCCAATTTTATTTTAATAAAAGCAACTGACAGCCTAAGACAGAAAAAAATTATTGCAGTTTCCTCATAAGAGTTGCTCAGTAGAACAAAATTTGCAACCTATTTATTTATTCATTCAGTGAATATTTACTGAGTGCCTATTATGTGCCAGGCACTATTCTGCAGGATGGGGAAACAGTAGGCAGCAAGGTAAAGGTCCCCCCCCCCCCCGTGGAGCATTTAGATTCTAGAACGAAGATATAAACAGATAGTTAAAATATAAAACATGCATGTCGGATGGCAGTAAATGCTATCGAGAAAAATAAAGACAGAAAAGGGGACTAAGGAATGTAAGTGGTTGGGTGCATTGTTAAATAGTGTCATCAAGGAAACTCTTGCCTTATTTCTAATAGTGGGCAGTCACACTGGAGCTGTTTAAATGTAAATTTTCTAAAAGTGATTATAATTAGCAGTGAAAGACTGTGACTACAGAACAGGAATTTGCCACTGTTTCTCCACTGTGATGCTTGTGTGTGTCACACACGTGTGTCACACACTCCCATAAGTCGACCAGTGGCCGGTGCGACTTCTTGTGTTCTTATGTGTGTATCTGGATATAACTCTGCTTTGCTCTTTCTCACTCAGGAAAATTAACTCAAATGTCAATGAGAACGAGTGAGAATGTACGGGATTGTGATAGTCTTGAATCTGAATGTGTGTTTAGAATACATCATTTTAAAAATTCAGTACTTTATTGCCTACAATGGACCACTGATTTCAACACATTTGCATATTGAATCATTGGCATTAAAAGTAATAGTAACTGCATGTGTATAATTATAACTAATAGGTAGCTCACAAGCCTTCTTCCTATTCTTAGGAAATATGCAATTATAACATTGATCTTACAACCAGGGACATTGAGACAAAGGGCAAAAATCACAGAGTCAATAGTTTTAGAATAGTTTCAGGTGAACACTCTTTTTGTTTTTTTAAAGATTTTATTTATTTATTTGACAGAGATCACAAGTAGGCAGAGAGGCAGGCAGAGAGAGAGAGAGGAGGAAGCAGGCTCCCTGCTGAGCAGAGAGTCCGATGTGGGACCCAATCCCAGGACCCTGAGATCATGACCTGAGCCGAAGGCAGAGGCTTTAACCCACTGAGCCACCCAAGTGCCCCTCAGGTGAACACTCTTGATGAATACGTCAACAGAAGCTGAAATTTTGGCATTAAAGTAAGCGAATATTCAGTGGACTGGACGACTGAATATTGCTGCCCGAGGGGGCAGATTTCCCTGGCTTAAAAGTTAAATAAATCAATTGTTACTTTACTGCTAGTCAGTATTACTATTCACTGGTTCAAAAACATTTCAAATGAGAAAATATCAAGCAAATAGTTACATCCAGCCAAGCAAACCCCAAGGTAAAAAGTCCTCACTATAGGAATTTTTTTCAGTGCAAGAAATGTTTGCGAGGGGTCCACTGTGGGACAAGCATTGTGCTGTGCACTGGAAGCCAAAGAGAAAATTAAGAAAGGTCTTTGTTTTTTTTTATTGATTTTAAAAAGATCTAGTTTTTATTGATTAATACATAGCCCAACAGTGTTAGCTTTGATATCTCTTACACAGTGGGTCTATCACAAGTCTATGTAATTAGATCTTAGCTTAGAAATTTTCAGGAGGAAAAAAATCCGGTAAAATTAATAATGATGCTAAGTTGGTCATTTCCATTCGAAGGGGTGAGAAAATTGTGGGACAAGTGTATAGGTGAGGAATCCGTTGGCCCCATACACAGAGGGCCTGTGGAGATCTGCTGGCCATCGGTCACAGTCCCAAATTCCAGCTTCACTCTGCGACTTCTCAAACTGTCAGTGATCCCATCCTTCCTGGTTTCACAAAACAGGTGCTTAGTACGTTGTTGCTGAACAAATGAGGCATTAAGTCCAGCCTCCCAGCTGAAAGGTAATTCTCTAAGACCCTGCAACCCAAATTCAAAATTGGTCTGATGCACTCACTTCCAGGATCTCCTGAAAGGGTTGCTGGCCCTTCACAGACAACCATGGGAGCCACATGTTCAGGCTTGTGGCCCTCCATGGTATCCTACTTCTTCACAGAGCTCCAGAAAATCTCCATTTTATTTGTTAGTAATCTCTACACCCAACATGGGGGTCAAACCTACAACCCAGAGATCAAGCGTTATATGTGCTACTGACTGAGCCAGCAGGCGCCCCAGGAAGCCCCCATTTTAGAATGAGAGGCCAGAAGCAGAAATGAGAGCTTGATAGTTACTAGAACTTCTGCAGATAATTTAGCTGCGTGTCAGAGGACTACCCACCATTTTAAATGAGCAGGTTCATAAAGAATGAAAATAAAGGAAAAGTTTGAACCTCACTTCTATCTCCTTTCAGTGTTGGAAGGCTCACCTGTGTAGATGAAATGCATTCTGAAAGTCAGCAATACATTCCAGCATTGCCATCAGGACGTTCAACTTCCCTCCGTGGGTGAAGGAAACGGAGCATAAGCTTGGATCTCTAATTAACGAAGAAGCCTCCTGAAAATTACTAGTCTGTCCATCCATTCTCAGGAGTCAAATTTAGTTTGGTCGTGTTTGTTATGCAAACCTAAGCCATGATGGGAAACTACTCAATGTGGTACCTGATTTCCCTCTATATCATCTGTATCTTGGTCTACAAGGTAGATAAGGGCTTCTCGAGGTCCCTACTTCAATGCTTGCCTCTGAAACGCCTTAGATGGCCTTCCTTAGCTGTTTGGCTTAGAGATATAAAGTTATAATTTATAGATACATATAATTTATAGATAGATAGATTTCCTAAAGCTTAGAGCTGAGGCCCTAGAACATAATTCTGTTTCTATACCCCTTGACCCTAAAAAAGTAATTCAATCAACTGTGCACCTATTTTCCTTCTCATCAACAGAAGATGTTATGTAGGAATACAAAAGGACTTGGAAATGCTGAGCATATAACTCTTGGGGGTGTGTTCCAGAAGGAACACAAGAGAGCTATCTGCTGAGGTTGATGCGAACTCCCTGAAGAAAGCATAATCCTGGACTTAGTTGGGATTGGTGGTGGCAAGGGGGTTCAGTAAAGTAAAATATTTTCCAATGTTGGGAGATCGGAAAGATGCCACATGAAAGATACTAATTCTTTAGACTTAGTATATGTATTGTATCCAAATTAGCACATTTGCAGATTTTCATTTCACATCTCTGTTAAACAGCAAGCACACTCAATCAATCAAAATGTAGCCTTATGGGTTATTTCATGGTTAAGCATCTTCATAAGTCTTCAATGTTTGTTTCCAGCACAGGAGAAGATGCACATTGTGATGAGCAACATAAAATTAGGGATTCATTCATTTTTTAGTAGTGATTATTTGTTGAGTGTTTATTGTATATAAAGCACTGAGCTGAAATTAACTATGTTCTGGAGTCTTCTTTCCGATTTACTGTTCTTCTTTTGTCTTGGATGATTGAATTGGCTGAAATGTAGTTTTTACTTTGCTGGTTTGATCAGGCTTTACTCTTTGTCTATTTTCTTTTCCTACATTAGCAATAATGGCTATGTTACGTCTTGTGCTTTAAGTAAACATTTCTGAGTGCTAATGATTTGCAAGAATTTAGAATTTTAAGTCATACACTACCCCTAAGTTTTCTCATTTGTTGAAAAGAAGAAGATAAACTTTAAGACTTGTTTTGCCCTAAGCCTTGTAGGATTTTATGATGTTAGTTTATAAATGCTGACTATAAGGGAAAACACTTTTGCAAGCAAAGTTCTGGGGAGCCTTAAGCAAAGTTAAGGAGGTGAAATTCATATTCTGCACTTTAGGTCTCAAGCCTTTAGCTCCCATCACTCCCACAAGGACCCCAGTATGCCTGCCCTAAAAGGGAGGAATAAGGAGGACAAATCAATTCTGTCTCTCATTAACCATGTAACATTGGGTAAACTATTTATCCCCTAGGCCTGAAAGTCTTCATCTATAATATAGAGATTATCAGAATACATTCCTCATATAGTCTTTGTGAAGATTAAATAAAACATTGAATATGAAACACTTAGTACATGAACTTGTACACATTAAGAATTAATAAAAATTTGCTAGATTTCAAGTCAAGACATGAAAGAAAAAAAAATAGTCTCCATCTACTATCACAACCCTCTCATAAAAGAAATGACAGAGCACCATTTGAAAAAGAAGACATGATTATCAGAATTTGTAATTTTTATTTTAAAATATACTACCTTGTCCTTGTGGCTCAGATTTCACCATACATTAATGAAAACTTCATCTCGAATCAACTTGAAACTGCAATCTTGTGTTTGGAAACCACAGTGACCTTTCTAATTCTCTTTTTCCATCAAAATTTCCCTACCATTGTCTCATTCCCTTGAAGCCCAATTCTCTTTCCTGACATTACAACTCATTGGTCTACAGTGAATGCTAAAGGATAAATGTATTCGTCTTCTCAAAAACATATTTATATCCTAACATAGGAGGCTTTATCCAAGTAAGTAATTGTAGTGGTGAGAATTCCACACCAGCTGGCAATTCTGGGGATAAAAGATTTGGGTACAGGTGTCCTTTTCAGCACCTTGAATGTCCGCCTGCCTTATACATGTATATGACAAGGACCCAACTTTCCTTGAGCTTAAGAAAGTTAGAACTGCAGGGCACCTGGGCGGCCCAGTCGGTTCAATGTCCAGCTCTTGGTTTCTGTTCTGGTCATGACCTAGTGATAGCGGGATCGAGCGCCACGTCGGGCTCTGAGCTGATTGTGGAGTCTGCTTCAGATTCTCTCTCCCTCTGCCTCCTCTTGCTCGTGTGCTCTCTCTCTCTCCAAAATATATAATAAATCTTAAAAAAAAAAAGGAAAAGAAAAGAAGAGAAAAGAAAGGAAAGAAAAGAAAAAGAAAAGGAAAAGGAAAGGAAAAAGAGAAAAGAAAAAAGAAAAGATGAAAAGAAAAGAAAAGAGAAAACAACTCCAACAGATGGACTGGGCCTTTGAATCCTTTGAATGCTTTCCTTAGCCCCTGTGAGACACACTTAACTTTAATATTATTATAAATGTAACAATGGCTAGAAGATTTTTCTACTTGCGTTTCAGTTTATGCCCCATGTCCTGGTAAAGGCCTATCATCCTTAGACCTTTGACCTGTCATGACCCTGATGGAAAAATAACATCTTTTCGAGTAGGTTTCTTTCAAGGGTTAACAAGAAAGAGGCACACCATACCCCAAAGGCTGGCCTACACAGAGCTGGCCCTGGGAGGTGGTAAGTAATGGGCTTCTCCAGGGACGATGGCAGCAGTGCTGGTGGAACAAGATGAGAGTCCGTTTCAGCTGTCGCCAGGGTGAATGGACCCCATAGCACGCAGCACTCCATAGTGCAATAGGGAAGCGTGTGAGTCCGGGGTCGGAAAACCATCATTCCAACCCAAAATGAGATGCTTACCTGCTGCGGAAAATAGTCCATCTCTCTCAAGTTCATTTTTCTGAAAATGGGCTTAAGAAAAGCACCTACTTCACAGGCTTATTGGGAGATTTAAACCAGTGAACTCGTGTGTAACACTTTAGCACAGCACCTGCCCACGTGAGCGCAGGTTAATATTAGCTTTGTTGTTCTGTGCCTTGTAACGGGATGTGCCCGCTTGACTGCTAGCTTCAGTAACCATTTATACTAAGTGTAATTGCTGTTTTAGTCAGAGCGCACTCCGAAATCACAAAATATGCAAACTCAGGTCCAGATCTGAACAAATGGAAGGCAGATCTTGGAGTTCCCCTTTTAATAGGTTCCACAGAAATATCCCAGCCTTTGCTCAACTCTAGTTTACTTCCTCAAATCACCTCTCACTTCTCCTTTGTTGCTAATGTCAATCTTGTCTCATGCAGACTGTGTCCAAAGGAGAACTTTCTTCGTTGCTGCTGCTGTGTTGTTTTGGTTTGGCATATCATGGTGGATGGCACATTCCGTAACCATGAGAAAACATAACTTGGGTTGTCCAGTGGGTGGAACATCTCATTCCACATCATTTCTAAAGAGTAGTGCTCAACGAGTTGACTTGAGGTTGTCAGATTTCATAATTACAGTCAATTTTCAATTATCCACAGAAATAAAAAGGCTGTCAGCACAGATAACAGAAAATTGTAGATTCTAAAACTGTGGTTAACCGTCCAGTGGAGTTGAGCCACACATCTATATATACCCAGTGGCAATGCCAACTGGGTTAGGGGAATTTAAACTCCCTATAATCTCCTAGAAATCCTGTTCTTTGATATGAATACTTGGCATTTTCTCAATCTTATGTAAAGGGCTAAGAAATTATAGCTTTGAGTCTTTTTTTCTAGCGAGACCGTAGCTCTTATGTTCCTGTTAAATCCACATTCCGAAGCAGGCTCTGTCCTAGGTCTGGGCGTGTCTTAGGCAACGGGTTAACCGTGTGTTCAAGCCATGAGGCGTATGATTAATCTCCAACGCGTTCAACCGGAGTGTCATGACTATACGTCTGGCCTGTCTCATTTTCCTAAAGCTAGTTTCAAAATATAAATAGCCTGGGATAGCCTATTTCAACAACGGAACACAGAGATTGTTAGACATTTCCTCTTTACCTAGTCTTCTCTAGTTTTACCACTGATTTTTATCCCTTGGGTTTGCACAGAACAAATCTATTTTCCTTTTTTTTGAATATTTGGAGAAAGCTATTATAACCTGCCTGACATGGCCACAAAGAACTCTATGTCCTTGGCTAAATTCCTTCATTCCTCTAAGATTTTTTTTTTTTTTTTTAATTCTAGAAAAGGAGGGAATTGGACTACTGGACTAGGTAATTGAAAACAGATCCTTTAATTTTAATATTATATAATTCTATGAAAAATCTCTTTTGATACAATGTAGAATGGTTTATTAACTTTGTTACTGTATCCTATACCAGAAATGTACCTACCATACATATTATCAAATTTAATCCTCAATAATATTCTTATGGAGCAATTATTTTTATTTATAAGTGAGGAAACAGAGGGTCAAAGAAATTAAGTAAATCATTTCCTGAGTTTCTAGTACCAGCTCTCAGCTCTAAGATAGGTTTCACCTCCAGGTTTTGTTTTGTTTTCTTTCTTTTTTTTTTTTTTTTCCTTTCCTTCCCTTCTTTTCCCTTCCCTTCCCTTCCCTTCTCTTCTCTTTTTTCTTTTTAAAGATTTTACTTATTTGAAAGAAAGAGAGAAAAAGAAAACACAAGCAGGGGGAATGGCAGAGAGAGAGGGAGAAGCAGAGACTCTCCACTGAGCAGGGAGCTTGAGGCAGGGCTGGATTCCAGGACCCTGGGATCATGATCTGAGCTGAAGGCAGATCCTCAACTGACTGAGACCCCCAGATGCCCCTGGGTTTTATATTCTGGAGAAACTAACTTTAAAATCCCTACGCTTAGTTGTCCAACTGTAAAATGGGTTAAATAACAAAACCAAGTTGACCTTCAACTCAGCAGACAATAAATCATGTCCTGTGGTCATTGCTGCAAGATGCTGTGAGGCTGCAGGAAAATTCGGCCAAGGTAAAGATTTGGAGGTTAAGGAGAAATCAGCACCACAATTCATAAGCATGTGAGTCTCTCACTAGGGCCTTAAAAAAACTAAAGACATTGTACGAAGGAGCTCATTACGCCAACATTCTGTCACTGGGGCCTTCTATAAGCCGGGCATTGAATTAGTCACTTTTACTTAATGTTTCTCATTTATTACTCATAATAACTGCAGAGTACCAGTTAGTGCATGTATAATTATCCTCATTTTACATAAGATGAGCTTGACACTGAAAGTAGATAAATGACTTATTCGGCCAGTAAGTGGAAGATCAGGATTTTAACCAAGGCCTACGTTCTCAAAGTTTCAGACTCTTTCCACCGCCAGCATTTCACAGAGTGTTTCCGTCCACACTCATTCTCCAAAATGCTTTCCCAAAAACTGTAGCATACCATGGGATCCCGCAGAGATTCACAGAACTTCGCACATTCAAGGTTCCCAGAAAATTCTGGAAAGGGAACATGTTTACCCTTCCTAACTTTTTCCTAAACTTGTTTACAAAGGCACTTTTATTTTTATTTTTATTTTTTAAAGATTTATTTATTTATTTGACAGACAGAGATCACATGTCGGCAGAGAGGCAGGCAGAGAGAGAGGGGGAAGTAGGCTCCCTGCTGAGCAGAAAGCCTGATGCGGGGCTCGATCCCAGGACCCTGGGATCATGACCTGAGCTGAAGGCAGAGGTTTTAACCCCCTGAGCCACCCTGGCACCCCACAAAGGGACTTTTCAATCCAATAACATGTGTTACTATTCTGAGGAATCAAATCCTATTTCACTCTTTCTAAGAAGTCCTGTACCATGCCAGGCTATGTGAGTAATTTCTACAGACAAAGATAGTCACTAAAAACTAACCTTTTCTTCCTGTTAAAAAAGTATATGTTTTCTCATGAGTTAACCAGTGGATATCTTGAGATGAGAAGCCAGGTAATTACAGCCATTCGACAAACTTCCTTGCTATTACCTGAGAGCATAGCACGTTGCTGTGGAATTACATATATGAGAACGCTGAGTGGAAATACCAAGAAAGTATATAACCAAGTTTATTACTTATGCTTATGATACACATTCCATATTTTGAAAGATTTTATTTACGCATGGAAAGTACCAGTTGCTCCTTCCCCAAATTTCTGCTATTCAACATGTTTTGCATTTTTATTCTAATTTGAGTGAAAGAAAAGTGCAATTTTTTAAGATATCACGGAGAACTTTGTGATTCCTTGAATGCGTTAATTAATGATGTTGAAATATTTTAAAACTGGGATTGGAAATCACTGAATAAGGTAATTAACTTGGATTTGGCTATAAAATTAATATTAAATTCAGCTCTTTGTTCTATTGTTTATTTTTAAGATCTGCCTGCCAATTCACACTGGTTCTGTGGCAGGCTTTACACATGTTCAAAAGTAATTTTTTGGTTGGTAATCACGAGTCAACAACAATCTTAGGAATTTCTTGATGAAGTTCATCATTTAGGACGTGCACTCTAACTTTCAGATGACTCTAGCCATAGAGCGACAAAAGCCAGGGGTGTGTATTTTACTGAAAGTAACCAGAAAACAAAAGGGGGAAACACCAAGTGAGTTATCGCCGCAGACCGCAGTAAGTACCTCTTGATGTCTGTCATTCACACATGCTGTTCCGGTTACCTACTGCTGTGTTACCAACTATACCAAAATTTAGTGGATTAAAATAACAAACCATTTATTATATCTCACAGTTTTAGGAGTCATGAGGTTTGGAAAGGGGGTTGCTGGGGGATTCTTCTGTTCGATATACTGGTAACTAAGCCGGTCTGAAGGATCCAAAATGACTTTGTCTGCATGTCCTGTGCTTTGGTGGGATGGCTGGAGGGCTGGGCCCCTCTTTCTTCATGCAGGGTCAGGCCTTCTCTGTGTCTCTGTGTTCCAGGATCGCTGACTTTCCACTCTTCAGCAGGGTCGCTGGACTTCTCACTCAGCAGCTCAGAGCTCCAAGAGCAAGTGTTACAAGAGACAGACAGTGAACATGGTTGGGCCTGGAAACAGGCATGATGTCACTTCCACTGTATTCGATTAGTCAGAGACTGGGAGAGGGTACAGGCCCGTGTCTCAGCAGCGACTAGGAGAGGGTACAGGCCCGTGTCTCAGCAGCAGTATCAAAGAATTGCAGCCACCATTAATCTGTAACATGGGCTTAGACAGGCAGAAGGGCCTGTGTCATGGAGGAAAATAATACAAACTCTCCTCTGAACTTTTGAACGGGTTAGCCCTCTAATAAGGAAGTTCTTTTATTCCTAAAGTTCTTTTATTCCTGACGCTGTAAAAGTATACACAATGGGGCACATCTAAATCAAGTTGTCTTATTAAAGAACTACATGTTCGTTCTGACTTGTCACTTGAACATCTCCTCTGTCCTCATGTACCCCTGAAGGCACTTGCAAGCGGCTCATCACTCCTTTGCTATTTTCCCTTGCCTGCTAGCTGGGATAGCTAACGTTTGAAAAAGATCTCCGAACCAAGCACCAAGATAAATAACAAGTTAAAGCAAACCTGCCAATACTAGTAACACAATGATCACAAAGACAATAGACTAATAACACAATGATCACGATGATAATAGTCTAATAACACAATGATCACAAAGACAATAGACTAATAACACAATGATCACGATGATAATAACTGTTCTTCACTGCCTGGCAATGGTAGAGTTATGCCTGTGCCCCAAGCAAGCTTGGTTTTTGCTCTGAGGTCTTTGTTCTTATCGATGAAGATTTATAATCTCTAAACTACTTCAGAAGGGTTTCGGTATTAAGTTTGGTTTAGGTGAGGCAAAGAAGGCCTTGTGGAAACTCTTTCAACTTAAGCCTTTTTCTTTGACTCTTCCCTTCTCTGTCCCTTCTGCCAAAGCAATGACCCTTCCTTAGAAGGTCAGTGGCTTCATGTGATCCCTCTCACTTAACAGTTGCTTAATAAAAATTATATCTTAATGCAAAGAATCATGTAAACAATGATTTCATTTCAGGAAGATAATTATGTAAACATTCCTCCCTGTATTCTTTTCTTAATAATCAAACAGTAAGCCAGAACAGGGGTTGGCAAACGACAGCCTGAAGGTTAAATCCACCCAGTTGGCTCTTTTTGTAAATAAAGTTTTATTGGAACAGAGCCACGCTCGTTTGCTGACCTATCATCCCTTACTGTTTTTGTGCTATAAGAGCAGAGTTGAATAATTGTGCGAGATGCCATACGGCCTGGCCTGTAAGTCCAGCTGAAAATATTTTCTCTCCGGTTCTTTCAGAAAAGATTATTTGGTATCTGTGATAGTATAATTCCTTTGGAATTTTTTTTAGGAAATTTATTTGTTTTTTGTTTTAAATATACTTATTTTGTTGTGGGTAATCAAAGATCGAACAAGTCATAGCTTTTTAGTTTCATGGATGAATAGACAAACATACTTTAATAAAACATTGAATTTTGTAGAGATAAAAGATCCCTCCTCAGTACTGTGTTCCAACTCACTTCTTTTGCTGCTGATCTGACTTTTGTAATTTTTTTTTTAAAGATTTTATTTATTTATTTGACAGACAGAGATCACAAGTAGGCAGAGAGGCAGGCAGAGAGAGAGGAAAGGAAGCAGGCTCCCTGCTGAGCAGAGAGCCCGATGTGGGGCTCGATTCCAGGACCCTGGGATCATGACCTGAGTCGAAGGCAGCGGCTTTAACCCAGTGAGCCACCCAGGAGCCCCCTGACTTTTGTAATTTATTGAATAACCTGAAACAAAGGCAGCTTCAAGGCTAAGACACAAGACTGTGCAAGGAACAAATGAGTCAGACAAGGGAAGTTACGGACATGGTGGCCCAAATTATGTTAACTTAGTCCCTCTGTCCTGCTTTTGAAGACTTGGTCTCGACTGACATCATACTCAAACGTAAAGGAAACTCCAGGGAAACCTCTGGACCATTTAGAAGGAAATATATACAGTTATTCACCCCTTGCACTTGTTAGATTATGCTGTGTCT
Source organism: Lutra lutra (assembly GCF_902655055.1). Lineage (NCBI taxonomy): Eukaryota > Metazoa > Chordata > Mammalia > Carnivora > Mustelidae > Lutra > Lutra lutra. Next base: position 206,354,962 of record NC_062279.1, on the reverse strand, counting down.
ACATATGAAAGAAAACACGGTTGATAACGCCCCGTGTTAGCTGCGGCATTGGCAAACCAGTCTTCTTATCACTATCTGTGAGAGTATAATTTATTTCGAGGTTTCTAAAAGGCTAGCTGTTTATCTTCGAATCCAGTGCTAATGTTTCCCTAATGAAATAATGGAAAGTAGATATACGAATTTATTTACAAAGACATTTATTGCGGCTGTATTTATAATAACAAAACGTTGGCAACAATTTTTACATCAATCATGAGAAGATTAAATGTAGCAAAATAAAGGAAAACTGTGTATAATATTGAGGGAGGAAATGAGTGACAAAACAGTGCATACAGTTTTGTTTAAACATATATATAATTTATGCATAGGAAAGTCCAAAAGACATACATTACAAAAGTAATGGTGCTGATGCTTCAGAAATGGATTTATGGGTAATTTGATCTGGTTTTTAATTTTTTTTCATATTTTTCAAATTCCCCATAATGGGCATGCATTACTTTTGTGATTAAATAAAATAACAACAAATATTTATTTAACAGATCATATTAGGAATTTTTTTTTTTTAGTTTTTTTTTATTTATTTATTTGACAGAGAGAGAGAGAGATCACAAGTAGGCAGAGAGGCAGGCAGAGAGAGGAGGACGCAGGCTCCCTGCTGAGCAGAGAGCCCGATGAGATGCGGGGCTCAATCCCAGGACCCTTGAGATCATGACCTGAGCCGAAGGCAGAGGCTTAACCCACTGAGCCACGCAGGTGCCCCCATATTAGGAATTTTTAAATATCTTCAACTTACCAACTGTTTATCCCATCTCACGACTGAAAAGAAAAAATAAAGAGGCTTTTATTGATTTTTATGGAATTTAGTTCGCTGGCTGAATTCATGTAATTAAGTGAGTATTTGTAATTATGTAGGCACAGCCCTGTGTTTTAATTTTTCGTGTTTCCTAAATATTGGTACCTATTTTTGAGATGGGTTTTTTTTCTATGTCTCTTTCCTAAATGCACACATTTTTTTTTCATTTAGAATAAAGTGTTTTTCCAGAACTAAAAAGCTAGCCACAGCATTCCATTTCCTAATAGGAATGTATAATTTAGTATTTGTATTATGTAACTTTTCAGGATGCTCAATTATATTTACGAGAACATGATTTTCAAAGAAAAGTAGGAAGATGGAAGACCCACGAACAGCCTTTCAAAACTGAATGTCTTTTTCTCGAGTGTTGTGTTGATAAATGCTGGTGCCCCAGTCGCTTGCTCACTTCAATCTAGGACAGGACCAGCTTCCCCTCACCAGCTGAATCAAGTCTATTTCAGTAAAGACTTTTGTCCTGAAGGCTCCTTCGTTCTTTGACCTTACAGCTAATGCGGTAGAACAGAAGAGGCCAAGAAATGCAATTGTTGGAAGCCAAAACCACCTGTCTGCTCCCTGTGCCTATCACCAGGAACAACTTATGTCCTGCGGACCACTGCACAGCTCTGGTGTGTGGACGGCTTTGGGCCGTGGAGGCTCAGACGTTTCCTATCCTCTTTCCCTCTTCCACATTACTTAGCTCACCCTCTGACAACTACTAATCAGATTAGTTAGAATTTAACCATGTAGTTTCTATTAATCTAGCTATAGAATTGATTTCCTGCTCATGAAAGACTCCCAGAAGCTGTATGAACTCGAAATGTAAACAGAGTAATTTTCTAGGAACTGTGACAGAAAATAGAATATTTAAACAACAGGTGGTAAAACAGATTGCATTACAGAAAGTATTAGCATTCATTAGGAGAGAGTTAGCCCCAGCTTTGGCCAAAAAGGTACCCGGAAACACTGTGCATAAATGCAAAGTTGTCTACACTCCCAGGCCTGCTAGAAGTCCAAGCAAAAGTTTTAGATTTCATAGCAGAACTGGCCAAAAGTTTCAAGAATCTCAAATTTGGGGCTATGTGTCTTGTTTTAATTGAAGCCCATTTTAAATTTGCATTGAGAAAAATAAAGCAGTAACTACATCAGGTATTGGTCTGCGCCAGAAAAGGTTTGAAACAAGTGTTGATGTACTAAATTTTTAAAAAATTCTCATGTTTTCTGACACCACATTTCAAAGCTTATCACAAATGCTCCAAATGACCTTGTGGATTCTCACGTATTCCAAGCCGTTTTTATTTTCGTTTATATTACATGCAGTAAGAACCTCACAGAGGAAACAAAATACTACTGTAAATGTGCAAGGCGAGAGAGCAAACACTGGTCATTTAATTTCAATATATACCATTGCTGGTTCAGCCTTTTGTCACTGTTTACACCTTGAGCAAATTCTTAGTAATCATATATTTGGTTTTCAATGCATGCAAATAGGGAGAAAGAAATTTCCTTGACAAAGATCCATATCAGAATTGTTTCATGCTAGCATCCTGTCAACACATGGGAGCTTTCCAGTTAATTGTGGTTAACTCAAGAAGTAAGATCTGAGTAGCAAAATTATTGCTTCAAATCCTTGGGTTAATTTCTTAGCATAACACCTCTCATGCCATTCAGTAGTTCCATCAGTAAGAATTGTGGGGCGCCTGCGTGGCTCAGCCGTTAAGCGTCTGTCTTTGGCTCAGGTCATGATCCCAGGGATCCTGGGATCGAACCTCGCATCAGTTTCCTTGCTCGGTGCGAAGCCTCTTTCTCCCGCTCCCACTCCCTCTGCTTGTGTTGCCTCTCTTGCTCTCAGTCTCTCTCTCTCTGTCCATCTCTCTATAAATAAATAAATAAATCTTAAAAAAAAAAAAGAATTGTTTGGTGGTGGTGATGATGGAGATGGTACCCTCCCAGGATGGAATATTATACGCCGTTTGTAGCCCTTCCCTGATGCCGACTTTTGCTTGACAGCACCCAGCGCCTTACTAATGTGACTTTCACTTTTCAATTAAGCACAAAAATTTTAAGACCTACTAAAAGCAGGTAATCTTATAAATCCCAGATTCCTTCTGTCCAGCAGATTCTAAACTCTTCCGTCTCTCTATCTTAATTTTCATGTCTGACATGTCATCCAAACTTGATCTACTGGAAAGCATCTTGTACTGAAAAACAAAACAAAACAGGACTTTGCAGTTAGATAACCTTAGGTTCCAATTCTTGCTTCTGCTGTTTTTTGTCTGTCTGAACGAGGGATTGAATGTTTGTCCCCCTGTAAAATTCACGTGTTGAAATCTTACCCCCAAAAGGATGGTATTGGGACATGGAGTCTGTGAGAGGTGATCAGGTCATGCGGGCAGAGCTCTCACAATTGAGGTCAGTGCCCTCATAATAGAGGCCCCAGGGAGATCCCAGAACCTTCCACCACATGAGCTTACAGATGAAAGCAGCTCCTAGGAAGTGGATTCTCACCAGACAGTGGATCTGCCGGCTTCTAATCTTGGACTGCCCCGCCTCCGAAACTATGAGAAGTAGATGTCTTTGTTTGTAAGCTAGTTGGTTTATGGTATTTTTGTTTTAGCGGTCTGAACAAACTGAGACTGTCCGAGTTTAGCAACTTTACACAATACTTAGAGATTTCAAGTGGCTACATGTGGAAGAGTAGTTAGGGCCACGAGAAGAACGGCTGATGGCGACTGTGGTCTCAGGTCTCAAGCTGGGACAAAAACCTCTGACCAGAAGCATCCTTTTTTTTTTTTTTCTTTAACAATTTTACTTATTTATTTGACAGAGAGAGAGAGAGAGAGCCCAAGTAGACAGAGCAGCAGGCAGAGGGAAAGGGAGAAGCAGGATCCCCCCCGCCAAGCAGGGAACCAGATGCTGGGCTCGATCCTGAGACCCTGGATCAAGGCCTGAGCTGAAGGCAGATGCTTAATGGCTGAGCCACCCAGGTGCCCCTGATCAGAAGCATTCTTGAGATGGCATTTGTCCTCCTTAGTAAGGAAACACCTCAAGTTTAGAAAGGTTTAAACCAAATCATGCTGCAAAAATTCTCAAATTTAAGGAGACAGTATACATTTAGCATTCCTTTGTTATAACGAGCTCCTAAGTACGCATGCCTGCCTGGTAACAATGTCACATCATTAATGCTTCTCCGTGAAAACCTTCCTAATAGGTTGAATTGGAATCTGGTATATAGAGTCTTGCCTTTTCCTTTGTAAATGAAACACATTTTACCTGAGATTTATTGATTTGCTCATCCGTGTATGTACTCGATATTTACTGAACCCTTAAAGGGGACAGAATGTTCTAGGTGTCTTGCTAGGAATCCCGCAGCAAATCACCTAGCTGAGGTAGACAGCGGCTCTTCTCCAGCTTACACTGTAGCGGAATTAGATGGCAGATCAGAACATTTCAGATAGTGATGCGTGTTACTAGAGGAAGTAAAACGTTGATTGGATAGAGAGAAACCAGAGGAAGTTTAACTGACACGGGGAGGTGGGGAAGAGCCTGATCTCACCGCAGCGGCCTCTTGCTGTGAAGACAGAGAAAGTGGATCTGCAAGCCAGTTTCTGAATGTGCTGTTATCATTTCGGTTGAAAGAAGACTGTAAGTTATTGAATCTTTTAATGCCGACATGTGCAAATAATCTAAAACATACATATCCTTGATTGTGTACTAAATTTGTCCACATGAAATACTTTAAGTTAGGCTTATATGCCTGACCCAGAAGAATCATTTGAACTTTCCTAAGTTTTAATTCACTTGATCAGTTTGTAATTTTACAGTTGTTCTTTAGTTTTTGTGGTTTTTTTTCCTGATCGCTTTGAAAACCACCATAACAGTGACTCATGTTGGCAAAAATTCAGAAAAGACAATAAATCATCAACAAAGTGTCAATTTGTCTCTTTTATAGTATCTTTCTTTAAAAGCCTTCTAATCTCAGTATCTGAAAAGCTACCTCTGAAAGAGAGATAAGGTGGTGATTTTCTTCCAATTGCTAGATCATTTGGAAATGATTCTTTCCTGTTGCTGTCCTACCAAACTTTTAGGAACTAACAGATACAATGTTGTTGTAGCTACAAAAACTATTCTTGATTTTCCTTGAAAGAGCAAGAAAAGAATACAGGTTGTGGCAGTAAGACTTTTTTTTTTCCCTAATGACAGTAAAACATTCACATACTAGACGACAAATTAACTTTTTCCCCCTCATCCAATTTGTATAGTCTTACCATTTGGGGATTCTATTCTAGAACTCTCTCAGATGTATATGTTATTTTAATAATAATAAATCTGACTCGCTTGCTGTCCTGGGTAAATCAAAATTAATCTTGATTCCCTTCTAACTCTTGAGAATGGAAAGAAGATCTAACATGAATTCTCTCTCTCTCTCCTGGAAAGTTTAGGAGCCAAATAGTGCTGGGACTAGTTTGTACATCTCTGTGACATTTGAATGTAGAGCTCTAGAACCAGTATTAGAAAGAGGGAAGTAAGGCCAAGATTCAAGAAGCTTGAAGAAATTATGAGGAGTTAATCATGTAATTTAAGTGAGTTTAAGGCATTTCATCTTTTTAAGTTACATCCAGATGAATGTTAAGATGCTTTTGGCTACAATTACAGAAATCCTCACTTGAAATGGCTTCAATGATAACATTTATTTTCTCATATAACAAAGAGTCCAGAGGTAGGGCAGGACCCAAATTTGGCTGATTTATTGACTCAGTGATGTCATCAAAGATTTGGAGTCTTTGCATCCCTCCGCTTTGTTGTCCTTGGGAATGGCTTTATCCCGTTATTTTTCTCTTTGCTCGAAGATGGCTGTCAGTAGTCAGTCATTGGACTACAAATGTTCTTCTATATGTGCAGAAGAAGAGAAACCAATCTGATCTTGGGTTAGGTACACCCCAGACCAATAACAGTCCCTTGGGGAATGCCACACACAGAGTTTCTGAACTAATCATGATCAGGTGGTGGGGATGGTAATCTGGTTTCTTCACAGTGCATAGCTGCATTAGAAAGATGTTATTTATGGATTAAATGGAAATAGGTGTTTGGTAGGCAACCATTATAATTCTGTTTCAAGATACTAAAATAGTTTGCCAATGAGATCATAAGACAGCAAGACAGCAAGCAAGATCACATGATAGCTTCTCTTTGAAACAATCAGAAAAACAAGAAATACTTAAAACTAGAAAGAAGTTGACCTCAAACAACAGACCAGTGTCCTTAATATCAATTCTAGTTCAAAATCAAGAACTGATTATGAGGGGCACCTGGGTGGCTCGGTGGGTTAGACCTCTGCCTTCAGCTCATGATCTCAGGGTCCTAGGATCGAGCCCCCAGTCGGGCTGTCTGCTCAGCAGGGAGCCTGCTTCCCCCTCTCTCTCTGCCTGCCTCTCTGCCTACTTGTGATCTTTATCTGCCAAATAAGTAAATAAAATCTTTTAAAAAAAAAAGAACTGATTATGAGAAGTGCAGAGAGGAGTGCCTGGCTGGCTTAGTCAGAAGGGCATGTGACTCTTGATCTAGGGGTTATAAGTTTGAGCCCCACACTGGGTATAGAGATTACTAAAACAAAACAAACAAACAAACAAAAAACTTTAAAAAATTAATATGTAGAATTTAGTAAAACAAAACAAAAAAGGAGCTACGGTTACCTCCCACCCACCTGCTATGTGACCCCATGAGTTTTTCTCCCTGCCTGCCCCAAACATCTCATCTCAGTCACCTCAGGCCCCTTCCCAAAACAAGCTAGCTCTTCCTCTATTACCCCCAATCTAATGCATTCTTCTTTCTTCTGACTCTTTAATTATAAAACAATCTTCCTACATTGTTCATCTCTTTCCCAAATGCTTTTTCCCCCTTTGTAATCCGAGGTAACTGAAGGAGAGTCCGCTTGTTTGCAAGAGGCGTGTACATGCGCATGCATGCCCGTGCACACGTGCACATGATGGGAAGGGTTTGGAAGGGATGACTACTGCCAGTCTACACCCTACCTTTCACCTCCCCCCCTCCCCACTTGGCCCCTTGATCCGGGCATGCCTGCAGTTTTACTAGGCCGAACCAACCTAAACCCCTGTGTCTCTCTCAAGTCAAAGGAATTGGACTATAGGGAAAAATAAAAACAAAAACAAACAAAAAAAAAACCCAGGGTGAGGTTGATGATGTAGACCTAGTGAAGGCGTCATGGAGGAGGTGATGCTTAAACTGACAAGTAGAACCTAAAAAGAGAGAACAGCAAGTGGGGAAGAACTCCATTTCATCTAACTAGAATACCAGGTAGGAGAAAAGAGATTAAGTCGGACAAAAAGGCAAGGGTCATCGCTGATGGTTTAAATCCTGGCCAATCCCTACTAATTCTGATTCAATTCATCTGGGATGGGGCCTGGGCTTAGAGAGGTTGTAAAAGCTCCCCAGGTGATTCCAATAGACAACTGGCTTACGAATCACTGTTCTAAAGAGACATTGGATAATTTAAGCAGGATGATGACAGTCAGATTTGGGAGCAGCGCCTAAGGGGAAATTACGGGAGGAGCCCTTGAGGAGTGGTGGGAGAGCTTGAAGGCAATAGCGTCTGGAACTCAAGAAAGAGGGGAGGGCCGTCCGTGTCAGATTCATTGCGGGGTCAGGACTGGGCAGGAAAAGAGACTACTGGATTTTGCTTATTAGCATCATTTACAGGAGTAGCTTCAAATTACTCAGAGAAGAAAGACGAGAGTCACCTGGGTTGGGCCTGAATAGAAGGTAAAAAAGTGAATGTTTGGTTGTAAAGGGATGATCAGTGGATGTTTGGTTGTAAAGGGATGATCGCTGCAGAAAATGGGGGCGGGGGGGCTTTTCAACTTAGCATGGAAGTTACCGGAGATATTTATAATTTGAGAGCAATGAGTCTCTTTCACCGCCGGCATGGATGAAAGTGATTTCTGTGTTCTCTACCACAGAAAGCCCAGGATGAGTGTGTCCCTGATCCGCAGTATAACGTATCCTATAAGAGCACACCAGCACTCTTGCCACTGGGGTATGAGTCCGTCATCCTCAGAACAAGTAGATTTTCCATTCTGCCTTGGTTAGCTCACACCCGGAGAGCTGTGTTCCACTTGGCTTGTCATTTTTTTTTTAAATTTATTTATTTTTTAATTAATTTTTTATTTTTTCAGCATAACAGTATTCATTATTTTTGCACCACACCCAGTGCTCCATGCAATCCGTGCCCTCTACAATACCCACCACCTGGTGCCCCCAACCTCCCACCCCCCACCCCTTCAAAATTCTCAGATCGTTTTTCAGAGTCCATAGTCTCTCATGGTTCACCTCCCCTTCCAATTTCCCTCAACTCCCTTCTCCTCTCCATCTCCCCTTGACCTCCATGCTATTTGTTATGCTCCACAAATAAGTGAAACCATATGATAATTGACTCTCTCTGCTTGACTTATTTCACTCAGCATAATCTCTTCAGTCCCGTCCATGTTGCTACAAAACTTGGGTATTCATCCTTTCTTTTTTCTTTTTCTTTTTTTTTTTACAGCTTTATACACATATATTTTTATCCCCAGGGGTACAGGTCTGCGAATCGCCAGGTTTACACACTTCACAGCACTCACCATAGCACATACCCTCCCCAATATCCATAACCCCACCCCCCTCTCCCAACCCCCTCCCCCCATCAACCCTCAGTTTGTTTTGTGAGATTAAGAGTCACTTATGGTTTGTCTCCCTCCCAATCCCATCTTGTTTCATTTACTCTTTTCCTACCCCCTCAACCCCCCATGTTGCATCTCCTCTCCCTCATATCAGGGAGATCATATGATAGTTGTCTTTCTCCGATTGACTTATTTCGCTAAGCATGATACCCTCTAGTTCCATCCACGTCGTCGCAAATGGCAAGATTTCATTTCTTTTGATGGCTGCATAGTATTCCATTGTGTATATATACCACATCTTCTTTATCCATTCGTCTGTAGATGGACATCTAGGTTCTTTCCATAGTTTGGCTATTGTAGACATTGCTGCTATAAACATTCGGGTGCAAGTGCCCCTTCGGATCACTACGTTTGTATCTTTAGGGTAAATACCCAGCAGTGCAATTGCAGGGTCATAGGGTAGTTCTATTTTCAACATTTTGAGGAACCTCCATGCTGTTTTCCAGAGTGGTTGCACCAGCTTGCATTCCCACCAACAGTGTAGGAGGGTTCCCCTTTCTCCGCATCCTCGCCAGCATCTGTCATTTCCTGACTTGTTAATTTTAGCCATTCTGACTGGTGTGAGGTGATATCTCATGGTGGTTTTGATTTGTATTTCCCTGATGCTGAGTGATATGGAGCACTTTTTCATGTGTCTGTTGGCCATCTGGATGTCTTCTTTGCAGAAATGTCTGTTCATGTCCTCTGCCCATTTCTTGATTGGATTATTTGTTCTTTGGGTGTTGAGTTTGCTAAGTTCTTTATAGATTTTGGACACTAGCCCTTTATCTGATATGTCGTTTGCAAATATCTTCTCCCATTCTGTCAGTTGTCTTTTGGTTTTGTTAACTGTTTCCTTTGCTGTGCAAAAGCTTTTGATCTGGATAAAATCCCAAAAGTTCATTTTTGCCCTTGCTTCCCTTGCCTTTGGTGATGTTCCTAGGAAGATGTTGCTGCGGCTGAGGTCGAAGAGGTTGCTGCCTGTGTTCTCCTCAAGGATTTTGATGGATTCCTTTCTCACATTGAGATCATTCATCCATTTTGAGTCTATTTTCGTGTGTGGTATAAGGAAATGATCCAATTTCATTTTTCTGCATGTGGCTGTCCAATTTTCCCAACACCATTTATTGAAGAGGCTGTCTTTGTTCCATTGGACATTCTTTCCTGCTTTGTCGAAGATGAGTTGACCATAGAGTTGAGGGTCCATTTCTGGGCTCTCTATTCTGTTCCATTGATCTATGTGTCTGTTTTTGTGCCAGTACCATGCTGTCTTGATGATGACAGCTTTGTAATAGAGCTTGAAGTCCGGAATTGTGATGCCACCAACGTTGGCTTTCTTTTTCAATATTCCTTTGGCTATTCGAGGTCTTTTTTGGTTCCATATAAATTTTAGGATTATTTGTTCCATTTCTTTGAAAAAAATGGATGGTACTTTGATAGGAATTGCATTAAATGTGTAGATTGCTTTAGGTAGCATAGACATTTTCACAATATTTATTCTTCCAATCCAGGAGCATGGAACATTTTTCCATTTCTTTGTGTCTTCCTCAATTTCTTTCATGAGTACTTTATAGTTTTCTGAGTATAGATTCTTAGTCTCTTTGGTTAGGTTTATTCCTAGGTATCTTATAGTTTTGGGTGCAATTGTAAATGGGATGGACTCCTTAATTTCTCTTTCTTCTGTCTTGTTGTTGGTGTAGAGAAATGCAACTGATTTCTGTGCATTGATTTTATATCCTGACACTTTACTGAATTCCTGTACAAGTTCTAGCAGTTTTGGAGTGGAGTCTTTTGGGTTTTCCACATATAGTATCATATCATCTGCAAAGAGTGATAGTTTGACTTCTTCTTTGCCGATTTGGATGCCTTTAATTTCCTTTTGTTGTCTGATTGCTGAGGCTAGGACTTCTAGTACTATGTTGAAGAGCAGTGGTGATAACGGACATCCCTGCCGTGTTCCTGACCTTAGCGGAAAAGCTCTCAGTTTTTCTCCATTGAGAATGATATTTGCGGTGGGTTTTTCATAGATGGCTTTGATAATATTGAGGTATGTGCCGTCTATCCCTACACTTTGAAGAGTTTTGATCGGGAAGGGATGCTGTACTTTGTCAAATGCTTTTTCAGCATCTATGGAGAGTATCATATGGTTCTTGTTCTTTCTTTTATTAATGTGTTGTATCACATTGATTGATTTGCGGATGTTGAACCAGCCTTGCAGCCCTGGAATAAATCCCATTTGGTCGTGGTGAATAATCCTTTTAACGTACTGTTGAATCCTATTGGCTAGTATTTTGGCGAGAATTTTTGCATCTGTGTTCATCAAGGATATTGGTCTGTAGTTCTCTTTTTTGTTGGGATCCTTGTCTGGTTTTGGGATCAAGGTGATGCTGGCCTCATAAAATGAGTTTGGAAGTTTTCCTTCTATTTCTATTTTTTGGAACAGTTTCAGGAGAATAGGAATTAGTTCTTCTTTAAATGTTTGGTAGAATTCCCCCGGGAAGCCGTCTGGCCCTGGGCTTTTGTTTGTTTGGAGATTTTTGATGACTGTTTCAATCTCCTTACTGCTTATGGGTCTGTTCAGGCTTTCTATTTCTTCCTGGTTCAGTTGTGGTAGTTTATATGTCTCTAGGAATGCATCCATTTCTTCCAGATTGTCAAATTTGTTGGCGTAGACTTGCTCATAGTATGTTCTTATAATTGTCTGTATTTCTTTGGTGTTCGTTGTGATCTCTCCTCTTTCATTCATGATTTTATTTATTTGGGTCCTTTCTCTATTCTTTTTGATAAGTCTGGCCAGGGGTTTATCAATCTTATTAATTCTTTCAAAGAACCAGCTCCTAGTTTCATTGATTTGTTCTATTGTTTTTTTGGTTTCTATTTCATTGATTTCTGCTCTGATCTTTATGATTTCTCTTCTCCTGCTGGGTTTAGGCTTTCTTTCTTGTTCTTTCTCCAGCTCCTTTAGGTGTAGGGTTAGGTTGTGTACCTGAGACCTTTCTTGTTTCTTGAGAAAGGCTTGTACCGCTATATATTTTCCTCTCAGGACTGCCTTTGTTGTGTCCCACAGATTCTGAACTGTTGTGTTTTCATTATCATTTGTTTCCATAAATTTTTTCAATTCTTCTTTAATTTCCTGGTTGACCCATTCATTCTTTAGAAGGATGCTGTTTAGTCTCCATGTATTTGGGTTCTTTCCAAATTTCCTCTTGTGATTGAGTTCTAGCTTTAGAGCATTGTGGTCTGAAAATATGCAGGGAATGATCCCAATCTTTTGATACCGGTTGAGACTCGATTTAGGACCAAGAATGTGATCTATTCTGGAGAATGTTCCATGTGCACTAGAGAAGAATGTGTATTCTGTTGCTTTGGGATGAAATGTTCTGAATATATCTGTGATGTCCATCTGGTCCAGTGTGTCATTTAAGGCCTTGATTTCCTTGTTGATCTTTTGCTTGGATGATCTGTCCATTTCAGTGAGGGGAGTGTTAAAATCCCCTACTATTATTGTATTCTTGTTGATGTGTTTCTTTGATTTTGTTATTAATTGGTTTATATAGTTGGCTGCTCCCACATAAGGGGCATAGATATTTAAAATTGTTAGATCTTCTTGTTGGGCAGTTCCTTTGAGTATGATCTAGTGTCCTTCCTCATCTCTTATTATAGTCTTTGGCTTAAAATCTAATTGATCTGATATAAGGATTGCCACTCCTGCTTTCTTCTGATGTCCATTCGCATGGTAAATTCTTTTCCACCCCCTCACTTTAAACCTGGAGGTGTCTTCGGGTTTAAGATGAGTTTCTTGTAGGCAACATATAGATGGGTTTTGTTTTTTTATCCATTCTGATACCCTGTGTCTTTTGATTGGGGCATTTAGCCCATTAACATTCAGGGTAAGTATTGAGAGATATGAATTTAGTGCCATTGTATTGCCTGTAAGGTGACTGTTATTGTATATTGTCTCTGTTTCTTTCTGATCTACTACTTTTAGGGTCTCTCTTTGCTTAGAGGACCCCTTTCAATATTTCCTGTAGAGCTGGTTTGGTATTTGCAAATTCTTTCAGTTTTTGTTTGTCCTGGAAGCTTTTAATCTCTCCTTCTATTTTCAATGATAGCCTAGCTGGATATAGTATTCTTGGCTGCATGTTTTTCTCATTTAGTACTCTGAATATATCATGCCAGCTCTTTCTGGCCTGCCAGGTCTCTGTAGATAAGTCTGCTGCCAATCTAATATTTTTACCATTGTACGTTACAGACTTCTTTTCCCGGGCTGCTTTCAGGATCTTTTCTTTGTCACTAAGACTTGTCAATTTTACTATTAGGTGATGGGGTGTGGACCTATTCTTATTGATTTTGAGGGGGGTTCTCTGAACCTCTTGAATTTTGATGCTTGTTCCCTTTGCCATATTGGGGAAATTCTCTCCAATAATTCTCTCCAATATACCTTCTGCTCCCCTCTCTGTTTCCTCTTCTTCTGGAATCCCAATTATTCTAATGTTGTTTCGTCTTATGGTTTCACTTATCTCTCGAATTCTCCCCTCGTGGTCCAGTATCTGTTTGTCCCTCTTTTGCTCAGCTTCTTTATTCTCTGTCATTTGGTCTTTGATATCACTAATTCTTTCTTCTGCCTCATTTATCCTAGCAGTGAGAGCCTCCATTTTTGATTGCACCTCATTAATAGCTTTTTTTATTTCAACTTGGTTAGATTTTAGTTCTTTTATTTCTCCAGAAAGGGCTTTTATATCTCCCGAGAGGGTTGCTTTAATATCTTCCATGCCTTTTTCAAGCCCGGCTAGAACCTTGAGAATCGTCATTCTGAACTCTATATCTGACATATTACCAATGTCTATATTGATTAGGTCCCTAGCCTTTGGTACTGCCTCTTGTTCTTTTTTTTGTTGTGAATTTTTCCGTCTTGTCATTTTGTCCAGATAAGAGTTTATGAAGGAGCAAGTAAAATACTAAAAGGGTGGCAACAACCCCAGGAAAATATGCTTTAGCCAAATCAGAAGAGATCCTGAATTGTGAGGGGGGAGAAAGGGGATAAAAAGGGGTTCAGAAAGAAAGAAAAAAAAAAATAAAGCCAATAAAGAAAAAATATAAAAAGAGGAAAAAATATATATATATTAGATAAACTATTTAAAAAACGTTAAAAAAAAGAAAACGGTAAAAGTTAAAAAAAATTTAGCAGAAGAAGAGAAAAAGAAAAAAAAATTGAAAAAGAAAAAAAAATTAAATTAACTGCAAGGCTAAAAATCATGGGGAGAAAGCCATGAGTTCCATGCTTTGCTTTCTTCTCCTCTGGAATTCCGCCGCTCTCCTTGGTAGGTGAACTTGGTCCTGGCTGGGTTTCCCGTTGATCTTCTGGGGGAGGGGCCTGTTGTAGTGATTCTCAAGCGTCTTTGCCCCAGGCGGAGTTGCACCGCCCTTACCCGGGGCCGCGCTGAGTCATCCGCTCGGGTTCGCTTTCGGGAGCTTTTGTTCCCTGAGCGCTTTCCGTAGAGTCCGGAGGGCGGGAATAAAGATGGCGGCCTCCCGGTGTCCGGCCCGGAGGAGCCGAGAGCCCGGGGCCCCACTCCTCAGTGCGCCCCCAGAGAACAGCGCCCAATGACTCCCGCCACCCTGGCCTCCGGCCGCGCTCCGAGCTGACCGAGCCTGCGACTGGTTCAAGGTAACCCCGAGCTGAGAGTCACTCCTTGGCCATGTCTCTGCAGCCGGCTTCCCCGCTCTAATACCGGTAAGCTCTGCGACACTCAGACACCCCCCGATCCTTCTGTGACCCTGTGGGACCTGAGCCCACGCTGACCCCGCCTGGGCTTCACCCCGGTTAAGCCTCTGGAGCGATGTCCCTCAGCGGAACAGACTTTTAAAAGTCCCGATTTTGTGCTCCGTTGCTCTGGCGCTCGCCGGGAGCCGGCCCCTCCCCCCGCGGTCTATCTTCCCGTCGCTTTGGATTCACTTCTCCGCCAGTCCTACCTTGCAGAAAGTGGTTGATTTTCTGTTTCTGGAATTGCTGTTCTTCTTCTCTTCGATCTCCCGTTGGATTTGTAGGTGTTTGCAATCTTTAGATAAGCTATTTAGCTGATCTCCCGCTACCCGAAGCAGTCTCAGCTGCTACTTCTCCGCCATCTTGACTCCTGGCTTGTTATTTTTTAACACCTTTTAGGGGTTTGTCAACAAACTGGAGGCTATTCCAAAGACAGTAACCAAAATATCAGAGGGAATCAAAACCAAGTCACATGACATATAGTTAAGGAAACTGGGAATATTTTATCTGGAGGGAAAAAAAAGATTTGTGAGAATATAATGTTTTATATATTTAAAGGCCATGCTACAGAAAATGAAGGAGGTGTTCCCTAATGCTTGGGAGACAATATTTTGGCTGTCACCAAAACAAAGTTAACCTGAGGCCTAGAAAAATAGGGATGGCTTTTGCCCAGTCGGATCGGTAGGACTTAATAGAATAGAAAGGCAGTGGCCTCTTTGAGAGCCGGGGAAATGGATGTTTTAAACCCTAAAGGGAAAAGTACATATAGAACAAGAGAGTTAGTGACCAGTACCAAGAGAATAGCAAAGCACCCCTTCTCAGCTTGGACGGCTCTGTGTTGCTTTAAGCAACTGAAGTATAAAGAACAACACAGATCGAAACAGATCAAAGAGGAGACAGGAATTCCTACTACTAGGTAAAACTGTGAGAATATGGATTTCATGACCCATATTCTATCTGGCATCTATATGTAATATATGTTCATTTTTTTTTAAAGATTTTATTTATTTATTTGTCAGAGAGAGAGAGAGCGAGCACAGGCAGACAGAGTGGCAGGCAGAGGCAGAGGGAGAAGCAGGCTCCCCACGGAACAAGGAGCCCGATGTGGGATTCGATCCCAAGACGCTGGGATCATGACCTGAGCCCAAGGCAGCGGCTTAACCCACTGAGCCACCCAGACGTCCCAATATATGCTCATTTTAACAAAAAATTCAAACAATACATAAGCATAAAAAATACAAAGAGAACATGATTTTCACATTTGAGGCTTCCAATAAATGACACTTATTCCTCATCCAAGATCAAAAACAAGGAGATAAAGAGTCGAGCAGACAGCCATCAAAGTGTCAGCTTTGTTATTGTTAGAATTACTGTAGAACGTGGCCTGGGGGGAGACAGCAGTAGGCCTTGCTAATACCAAACCCCAGGGTAGCACTCAATGGCCCCAGTCATCAAGAATGCCAGACGGCCTAAGAAGGTCCACCTCCATAAAACTTCCAGCGCGGAGTGGGTTCTGTTGAGGTCTGATTCCCAGCTGAAGGAAAGACATGACATGACTGAGTTACACCTGTTCACTTCTGCCAACCTACCCATCTACCTGTCTACAATAGTGGCGTTTCTCTAAAGCCTGCCCCTTACCTGCAAATAAGAGTTGGAGAGAACAATCTTGCCTATCATATGACCCAGACACGTCCGAGGAGTGGACTAGGGCCAAGAGGTCAGAGGTATAAAGGAAACTCTTCTCCCAGTTGGGGGTGGAAAACGGGGAGTGAGTTGTTTCTACCATCTTCCCCGCAGGAAACCACTGTTAACAATGTGAAATTGGTTGGAATTTATCCTTCTAGACTACTTTTTGCAGATGGATATAAACGACCGTTTTTTGTACAAAAATCGGAACATCATGTGAACTATTTGGTAACCTCTTTTTTTTTTGCTTAACGATGTACTGTAGGCATTTTTCAAATAGATACATATAGATCCAACTTACTCTTTTTTTTAAATTTTTTTGTAAACATATAATGTACTATTAGCCCCAGGGGTACAGGTCTGTGAATCGCCAGGTTTACACACTTCACAGCACTCACCATAGCACATACCCTCCCCAATGTCCATGACCCCACCCCCCTCTCCCAACCCGCCTCCCCCTGGCAACCCTCAGTTTGTTTTGTGACATTAAGAGTCTCTTATGGTTTGTCTCCCTCCCAATCCCATCTTGTTTCATTTATTCTTTTCCTGTCCCCCAAACCCCTGATGTTGCCTCTCAACTTCCTCATATCAGGGAGATCATATGACAGCAACTCACTCTTTTTAAGAATACTTAGAATTTCAGCAAATGAACAGTTTTCCCACTGGCTGTCATTTCAATTCTTCCTAATTTTTTTATTACTATTGAAAAAAATAGCTCAAGGAAGATCGATGTGTGTACAGGATGCAGACTTTAATCGTGCTGTTTCAGGTGTGATGAGCTGCCTGGCATGGAATGTATTTATGATGGATGATGACTTGGCAGGTATCATTTAAAAACGACGGGCTGCAAACAAGCCGTCAGAGCCCATGACCGTTGTGAGCTGCCCCAGTAGCAGAACTCTGGCAAGTGAAGAAATTGGGTCGTAAAAGCCCTTCCAGCCTTGACAAGCTGGGGCTGCCCCACACGCATCTGCTCAAGTTGCTGGAAAGTGTACCATTCGTTCATTAATAGACCTCACCACCGTATCTGTATTATCTTTGCTCACGAACTCAGCAAGAGATTTCCTGACCGACGTTTCCCAGAAACCCAGGGAAGAAATAACAGCGGTGCATGACCTTTGAACCCCATATCTCAGCTGTTTTACCGTTTTCTAATGAATTTTCACAGTACCTCTGCAAACCAGGTCATCAAGATAAGGGAAAGGGCAGCCAAGATTTGAGAGGCCAGAGCCAACATTACCTTTTGTTTTCAAGTGGGGGAAAGTGTGACTATTTATAATCACTTCCGAGTGAATGTTTCCTCTTTTTTTTTTTTTAAGTGAGCCCAAATGTGGAAGCTTTAAGAATATTAACTCATCAGGATCACCAGGAATTTTTTTTTTTAATAGGTAGCCAGTAAAAAGATAAAAGCTGACCCTGAAGTTATATGACTGAATTTGCTGTTTTTGAAAAGAAACTGTTTATTTGGGAAAAAACCTTTTTATTTGGAAATAATTTCATTACAGAAAAGTTCCATGACTAGTATAAGAACACCCATATACTCTTTATTCAGAAACTCTCCCTCTCTTCCCTCCCTCTCTCTCTCTCTCTCTCTATACCAACATACACATACATACATACATACACACACATAATTTTTTCTGAAATTTCAAGAGTAAGTTGTATACACCTAAAGAGAAGAATATTCTCTTACACAGCCACAGTACAGACTACGGTTATAACATTCTTTCTCCTTACTTAATTTGACAAGAAATAAATGTAAATGCATGTTTCCAGTTCTCACTTTTCACTCAAGCTCCAGAACAATATTTGAAGGACTTAGCAACTATTTCCAGTTTGTTTTTCTACAAGCACTCCAACTTTTACACATACCCCATGCTCCAAACTTTGTAGATCTCTGTCTTTGTTTGAATTTCCTTTGAAGAAAGAGCCAGAGATAAGGACCTGTAAGTGCCGGGGGTTCTTGAATGAGGTGACCTGATTCCACGGGGCCAGAGGAGGGACTGAGGGAGGGAAAGCTGACAGTGTACGTGTGCATTATCAAGGTCAAGGTCACCACTGGGAATGCATCCCATGTGACCTCCTGAGAAGCATACAGGAGGGTCGCTCAGAACTGTCCACAGAAGTGAGAGTGCACAGGAACTAGTTTACCCAGGTTGTTATCCCCCATCGGTTGACAGTTACCCTCGGGAGGCTTGCCTTCCTCATTCCAAGGCTGAATTTCCGCTCGTGAAATCTCCTTTTGGATTTGATGTTACTAACACCGAGTCGACAGAGGAATTTGTGAATTTTCTTAACAGGTAGATGCTTTTGCTACAAAGTCGAATCAGTTAGAGAAGAACCAGTTTTGTCAAGGTGGATGCAAATATAAAAGGGAAATGCTTGTTTTCATACTTGCTTCAGTGATAAGAAAACTTTTAAGAATGTTTGGAACAATTTGGATACATGAATATACTTTTTCAACTGCAAAATTTATGAAATCTAAATTCACAAAATGTTTCTGACAAAAATTGAAGATCCAGATTAAAATGTGCTGTAAATGCAAAATATATGCTCGATTTTCAAGACCTTATATAAAAAAGAATTTACAATATCTAATTATTAATTTTACTATTGCTTTAATGCTAAAGTGGTATTTTGATATACTGAATTAAATAAAGCATACTCTTAACTTATTTCATTGGTTTCTTTAACTCTTTTTCTTTAGGTACTAGAAAATTTAAAATCACACATCTGACTACATTATATTTCAATTGGACAGTACTACCTCAGAAAATTACTTATGAAAGTTAGATAACAATCAAGTAACTCAGTAAGGGAGCAGGATATAAAATTAACAATGCAACATTCAAATCCCTTAAATCTCAAATCTCTTAATGCCCATTTACAAGGGGATCAAAGATAAAATATTTAGGAACGGACTTTACAAAAAATGTTGAATACATATACAAAGAAAGTTATCAAACATTTCTGAAAGACAGACAAATAGATGGAAACAACTGGAAATATGTCCTTTATTCTAGTCTCAAAATCATTAAGATATCAGTTCTGTACCTAATTCAGAATTTTAACGTGATTCCTATAAAAACACCAATGCATTTTTTCTGGAGCTAGACAAGTTGATAGAAAATAAAGCTCATAGGGAAAAACAAACATCCTGAAGTTTCTAGGAAAACACAGCAAAGTAAGAGCTACTTGGGGAGGGAATAGCCAGGTCAGCTATTAAAATACTCTGCAAGACCTCTAAATTAGAACCGTATGATACCGACACATGTATAGTCAAACAGACCAATGAAATAGAATTAGAAGTCCAGAAATAGACCCAAATGCATATGGAAATCTCATAGATGATAATGATGGGATCACAAATCCCTGGGGCAAAGATTAATAAATGTTATTGAGACAACTGGGCAGCCATTTGGAAAAAGATGAAATTAGATTCACTCCTCACACCTCACATAAAAATAAATGCCAAATGAATCAGAGATCAAAATGTAAAACAGGAAACTGTACAGGCACTGGATGAAAACATGGGTGAATCCAACTTTAATGTCAGTGTAGAAGGAGCTTCTAACTATGACTCAAAATTCAGATGTAAAAATAAGATTCACATTAAAAAACCTTTTTGCACGGGTGCACGAGCAGAAACATACCATAAGCAAAGTCACAAGTCAAATGACAAATTATGAGAAAACTTCTGCAGCTTGTATCAGAGATAGAGGTCTAACACTTCTAATATAGAATTTCTACAAATTGATAAAACGTTAACAATCCTATTAAAAATAAGGAAATGGCATGAAAACTCATAAAAAAGATTTAAAAAATGCAATATGTGGTCCTGGGCCAGATTCTGTATAAGAGGAGGGAAGAAATGCTGTAAAGGACCCTACTGGGGCAGACAAAACTGGAACGTGGACTATAGATTAGATAAAAGTGTGTGTTTATTTTAAACTTCCTGAATTCGATTACTGTACAGTGGTTATTAAAACATATCTTTGTTCTTAGGAAGTACACTCTTAAGTCTTAAGGGTTAAAGTGTATGACACAAATGGCTCAGAAAAGATGTGCATATGTGTGTGTGTGTGTTTAATTCACATTAAAGGTTAAAGTTTGGGACCAGTGGTTTAGAGCAGGGATTAGCAAACTGTTTCTGTAAGAAGCTAAATGAATATTTTCTGCTTTGTGGACCAGATGGTCTTGGTGGCAACGATTTAACTGTCATTGTAGCACAAAATCAGCCATAAAAAAAAAATACACAAATGAATGGGTGTTCTCTAATCAACTTTATTTTAAAAAGCAGTGGCTGATAACAACACTTGTTGTGGTGAACATTTTGTAATGTATATAAATGTTGAATCACTACGTTGTACACCTAAAACTGAAATAACATTGTCTGTCCACTATACTTCAGTTTAAAAGAAGAGAGAGAGAGAAACAGTTGGCAGGATTTGCTCCCCTGCCCTGCATCAAGGTTATACTAAGTTTGGAAGAAAATAAGAAGAGATACTGGAAAACAGTAGTTTTGCCACAAGTACTTTGCATAGTGCCTCAAATTTAAGTTCTAAGTAGTAGATACTGGTTTTTTTTTATTTGTTTGTTTTCAATCATAAATAAACTTTTTAAAAAGACTTTATTTATTTATTTGACACAGAGAGAAAGTTTGTACATACTAGTGGGGGCAGGGCAGAGAGAGAGGGAGAAGCAGGTTTCCCTCTGAGCAGGGAGCCCGATGCAGGACTCGATCCCAGAACCTCAAGATTATGACCTGAGCCGAAGGCAGATGCTTAACTGGCTGAACCACCCAGGTGCCCACAAATAAACTTTCAATAAAGATTTTATTTATTTAGGGATGCCCGGGTGGCTCAGTCGTTAGGCATCTGCCTTCGGCTGGGGTCATGATCCCAGGGTCCTGGGATCGAGTCCCGCATCGGGCTCCTTGCTCAGCGGGGAGCCTGCTTCCTCCTCTCTCCCACTCCCCCTGCTTATATTCCCTCTCTCGCATCTCTGTCAAATAAATAAATGAAGTCTTAAAAAACCAGATTTTATTTATTTATTTGAGATAGAGAGTGGGAGCATGAGCCTGGGGGAGACACAGAGGGAGAAGGAGAAGCCGGCTCCCCGCTGAGCAAGGAGCCCTATGGGAGGCTCCATCCCAGGCCCCCCTCCCCAATCCTGACCTGAGCAGAAGGCAGACGCTTAACATTTTCACCGGAAAGCCGTCCTCACGGAGGGAACATTCCCACCCTCCAACCCACCGTGTCCACTGACAATGTGGCGGACCCACGAGGAGGGACAAAGTGCTGAAGTACAAGCCCCGCCAGTGTCACCCGGCCTCGGAGGACCTGACACCGGACCACAGGAACCTGCTCTGGTCTTCGGCACGTGCGGCCTCCGCTCAAGGTCAAGTTGGCGCGCGGGGGTCGCTGCCTGCTGCTCCTTCCTCAGCTTGGCCAGTCCCCAGAGCTCTGGGGACACTGAGCACGTGGTGGGTGGTTGACACTGTCCCTCTCTGCTGCGGTGAAGTTACGTCCGCGGAACCCTCAGCCCACGATGCCCCCTCCTTCCCCGTGATGTCATCCTAGGACACTGTCCACCTTCCCCGGGCCTGGCCCCTGGCCAGTCGGCCTTCTGCCCTCAGCTGCCGCCCTGGCCTTCCTGGGTGACATGGTCCAGCGCCCGCTGTGAGATGGAGGAAGCTGGTGCTTTTCCTGGGATTCCACGACCGCTGGGCAGAGGGGGATGGCCGGGGCCTCCCCCTCCCCGCCTCCCGCGCCTTCCCCACGGTGCCTGCTGCTGGTGAGATGCCGTCCCTGTTTCCAGGAGGATCCACTCGTTTTTCTTGTTGCTGTTCAAGCCCGTCCGTAAGAAAGGTTCGCTTTCTGGCAACCAAAACCCAAAACGAAACAAACTTAAACTGCCAGAAAACTTGCAGGATAGTATAGGTAATAGCCATGTGCACTGTACCCCCGGATTCTGTAGGTTTGAAAGATTTTGCCTCGTTCGCTTCATTCTCCATTCTCCCTCCCGCTCTGTCTCTCAGAAGAAAGGGTGCATTTGCAGGCTCCAAGGAGGCAGCTGGGTGGGTGCGTGTGACCACGGAGCCGCCCGCGGGAAACGACCTAACGCGACGTGCCGTCGAGGAGCGACCGCGCGGCCGCTGTCCCCGTCCGGCCCCCTTGCAGCCCGGAGTGTGCATGTCCCGACGGTCAGGCTGGACCCCGTGCACGGAGGCAGCTCCTGCTGGCCGGAAGCACCGACGTACAGAAGGAGCTCGGGTCCCTGACTGGAAGGCTCCTGCACACGGCGGGCTGAGAAAGACGAAAGAAGTCTGTGGGTGCAGTCTCCTCTTAATCCGCTTCTACTGCAAGAGCCGAGCTCGACGGCGAGTGACAACATGGGAGCTTACGGGTGTGCTGGGGGTCGAGAGCGCCTTCTGGGCCCGCACTGCCCTGTGCAAGCCCTGGCGCAGGCTCGCCCACTGGGTGACTTCAGGGAGCTTATTAGTGTCCCTCGGCCCTCCTGCCTTTGACCTGAGCTCCCAACTCAAAGCCGTTTCCCCGGGTGACGGGCTGACCCTCCAAGCGGTCGGAGCAGGGCTGGAGGGTCACAAGCCTAAGGGTGAACACTTTCTGGGTGAAGGCTTGAGGTTCACTCAGCAAAACTAACAGATTTGCCCGGGGTTATGCGATCAGGAAACGGTGGACATAGGATAAAACTCATCTCCTTCCCATGTCTGTGCTTTCCACTTCTTTTGTGCATTTTCTTTCTACAATTTTTTTTTGAAATTTTATTATTGATTTGCCAGAGGGAGCAAGAGAGAGAGGATGGGGGAGCCGCAGGCAGAGGGAGAGGGAGCGTCAGGCTCCCCACTGAGCAGGGAGCCCAGTACGGACTTGATCCTGGGCCCCCCGGGATCATGACCCCAGCTGCTCAGCCGACCGAGTCACCCAGGATCCCTCCTTCTCTAATTTTAATACTTAAAGCATTAGAGTTGTCATCTTAAGGAAAATCAAATTTTTGCCAGCTTTTCTGATATTTATTTTCTGTTTAATGTTGCTTTTATTTGGATTAATATGAGGTTGGGGGTGGGCCCTAAAGTCAGAAGAAGCTTCATGCCTTGGGGCTTCCTTGACATATGCTCACCCAGCCCTGTGTGAGTTAAAAATTTCAGTAATATCACTAAGTGGTGGGGATCTTTATTTTTTTGTAAGACTTTTAATGTAGCCTCATGTAACAATATTTTGACCTATGCACCATGCAGTTCCAATACAGACTGAAACTTGGTAACTTCCCAAATATCTTAAAATATAGTTAAGTTTAGCTCCGATTGGAACTAAAGTGCTTACAGACCCTAACACATCTAAAGTGCTTACAGACCCTAACACATCTACACATTATCAGAGGCTCCCCAGAAACCGAAATCCTCCTTTTGGAGTTTTGGGAGGGGATACGATCACGTGTTAGTATTATGTTTGCAACATTCCTTTTCTTTTTTCTCAAGCACAAATTCCTTAATTCTTTAAACCTGTCCTGATCGCATATCAAAGGTTGTACAGAACACTGTTCTTGCCCAATAGTGACTGTGTCCTCAGTGTGCTGGGGGCATCTGGACCATAGAGCTCCGCAGGCTTTTGTCCTGATGTGTCCTTCTGGCACTGACCGCCCATGCAAATTTATATGCACTTAAGTAATGTTAGAGCTCACATCTTATTTCAGTGTTTATTTTTGTGACACGTTAACATTGGAACTTAAGCCGAATGGGCTATCGTGTACTTTAAAAACATTTTTCAGTTTTTTGAAAGTGTTGGGGCCGATTCCACGTTAAAACCTGTTAAACCCCTGGGGCCTGCCTGGGCCTACTTAGCCATGGTGACTCCATGCTGCCTAGGTAGACATTTTGTTGTTTAATAAATGCCTCAGCAGTTACTAGTATCAGTTCCAGGTAACTGTTGCTAAAACACACACCTAAAACAAGGCCATTTTGTTTAATAAACGCCTCAACAGTTATTGATGTCAGTTCCAGGTAACTGTTACTAAAACACACAGGTAGGAGACATCCAATCAACCAAAGCCACATACGTGGAGGTCTGTGGTTGTGCCCTATAAAAGTAACCTGTAAGACCAAGAGGGGGTCGCTCTCTTTGGAGGCGGCCCTGGCCGGTCAGTCTGACTTCTAATGCTTGGTATAGAATAAAGCTTTATATAACTTTCACTTTGTATCAGCCTCGTTCCTTTGATAACGGACCCAACAGAAAGATGTTTAATTTTTTAAAATAAATAATAGAGGCATGAGAGTCAAAAAGCAGAAAGCATGAAATAGAAGATGGTCTGAACATCTCCCTTCTAACCTTCCTTTTCTCCCAAATGCCCACTTTCTAAAATAATTTCTTATTTATTTTTTTAAAAGATTTTATTTATTTATTTGACAGAGACATCACAAGCAGGCAGAGCAGCAGGGGTGGGGGGTGGACGTGGGGAAGCAGGCTCCCTGCTGAGCAGAGACCGCCCCCCCCATGCAGGGCTCCATCCCAGGACCCTAAGATCATGACCTGAGCCGAAGGCAGAGGCTTTAACCCACTGAGCCACCCAGGCGCCCCCCAAATGCCCATTTTTGTTCCCATCTTCTCTTGGGTTAAAATATATCCTTCCAAACTCATTTGTATGATATACAAGCAAATTCTAATACAGATTCTGATCTCCCTCCCTTTTTTATACATAAAAAAGGCATAGTTAGCATATTGTAGACCCTGTTCTGCACCTTTCCTTTTTTCAGTTAATGCGTCATTCCATATTAGTACATGGACGTTCAGTATAGAAGAGGGGTTAAGCACACACATGTTAGAACCGCTATACAAATGTCAGAGACAAGATGGTGTTGGTTCTTACATCATCCTCCAAATCCTCTGGAGACTGAACCAGGTATGACTTAAATTATTTGGCTAAAGCAGCAGTTCTGATCCAATGTAGATCCTCTTTTGTGGATCCCGAGTGATAAGAAGCTGTGAGCCAGATGTGACAGGGAAATAAGGGAGGGCGGCTCAGCTAAGCAGAAATCCAGACCCGGCTGCAGAAGCAAGGGCATCTTCGGCGATTGTATCACAAGGAGTAACTTAATCATTGTACAGGACCAGAAGCAGACGTACATCAATTGGTCTCATTGACGTCAATAAAATGGATTCGAATTTGCCATCCCCAAATATGCCCTTTGGCATGAGATTATTTTGAGCTGAAGATAATTAATAAATAGCAGACCCAAAGTTCTGCCTGCCCCCTTTCTCACTGAGGCATGCATTCCCCTTTGTAAAAGTCACCTAAAGTTCCCTGATATGAAGCTGTGTTCCCTCCCCTCTCCAGCACCAGGAGGAGCAAACCCTTATCGCAGGACGCAAAACGTCAGCACCATGATGAATCTGCATAAACAAACCTTTTTAAAATGATTGCTATCTTCTTAACTTCTTCCATATATTTACTTTCCCACAATTTACCACCCCTAGAAACCTCAACCCCTTTTTTTATGTTGATATGTCATCACTTATCACCCAGTGTTAAAATGGTTTATAAGCTCATAGTCCAAAGCACTTCTCTGGGCGTGGGGGGCGAGAGAATGAGAGAGAAACTCACCACTGCACACAAAATAAACCTTCTCCTGTTAATCTGTCTTTTGTCAATTTAATTTTCAGCCCTCTCTCACTTGCCATAAGAGGATAGAGGAAAAGTTTTTCCTCCCCTACAACAAGGATATCACAAAGAGTTCCCATTAAAGAAAAAAAAAAAAACACGTAACGATGCCAAATTGTTCTCTGACTTAGAACGACCATGCTCGAAGGAACACTGATGGTGGCATGCTGTATTTAAACCTACTAGCTCCAGGGGGTAAAATTCGAATACTCATTTTGTACACAAAACACCCTGCTTTGAAATTACAAGCTTATATTTGTTCTGTTCTCTCCCTTGTGAATAAGATATGCACATCGGATACCTTGTTTAGCTTGTTTTCCCCATGTGTAAAGGATAATTGTTAAAAGAAATAAAATCATGGCTTTCATACAGATATAAACCGGATAGGTGCCAAATGCTTTCTTTAACTCATTAATTAATAAGGAAACCAGTCAGATGTGATAACCAGTTCAAAGAACAGGTACGTGTTCGGGCAATCAGGAGTACTGAAGTGAATTTGCTAAAAGAGGCAAAATTGGCCTCTTCCCTTTGGTGGAACCAACCACAGGTTCACCTGGACAAAGTTCATTTGCATTTCTATGATGGGAATTTTGTAATCACCATCAATTGTCTACAATTTACAGAGTTGTAAATCCCTCAGACACAATGAAAGGCAGACCCTGTAGAGTGAGGTTGAAAGGTGTGCTAGACAACACCTCGTCTTCCATTAAGAAGACACCTAAAACCCAATATTTAAAGTTGTCCATCTCAGTCTTTCACAAGTGTCCTTAAAGAATGTTCTTGATCACACACACACACACACACAGTCACAGTAAAAGAAACAACAGGTTTTGGAAATGGTCACTTGCTAAGCCTCTGTAAGTGCTAAAGGAAGAGCACAAGGTTTAATCTCTGCAAAAGAGTCACATAGATTCCAACAGCTTTTATTTATGTCCCAGTTTTTAGCACCCAGGACACTACTCTGTTCCGTTGAGTATGCTATTAGAGTAGAGTACAGCGGAGTGTGACCGACCTGCAGTCAAGGCCCCGACCCCTTGAGCAGGACACAGGCTTTGTCCTCATCCTGTCCCACAATGCTCTGGTGCTCTGGCATCCCAGCAGCCAACCTCGGCTGGCTGGGTAACTGCGCTGTTCCAGACAGAGGCAGGCCTTGGCTGTCATTGTACCTGCCACACACCATCTCCTTTGTCACTCTTTTCCCTTCTCCCTACCTTACTTTCTTCAGTGAGAAAACTGCCAACAGTTCTTTCTAAGGCTAGAAGCCTCCACGCAGCCAGGAGTGGAGGGAAATTCCCAGCAGACAGGGCTACAAGTGTACAAGCATCACCCCACCCCAGCTTACAAGAAAGAAAAAAAAGAAAAAAGAAAAGAAAAAAAAAGTTCATCAAAGATAGAGTAAGGGGTGATTTGCACTCTAAGGGCTCAGCTGTGACTAGCAGAAAATTTTGTTCAGAAAAAGAAAAAAATAAAACAGGGATAAATGGAATTCCCTTTTCAAGAAATTAAAGGCTTGGTCCGCATTCGCTTCCTGGTTCACCAGCTCATGTGTCCAGCGACACGTACGGATGTACGATGACAGGTTCCGTGGCCCTCACCGGGCCCAGACAGACTCTGTGCTGGACGGACCCCATCATTGCCATCTCTGGTCGTAGCTTGCCACTCCTTCCACAGTAACATTTATTCATGTCCTGTCACTTTTAACATTTGTCTATCACTTTCAGTAATATTGAAACTCCTGAACGCAGGGGGGTGTCTCATTAAACTTCATTTTCCACAGTCCTTAACCTAATTCTTGGCTTTTGATGGACCCGTAAGCAGTGTCGAATTTCATTTTAACCTCCAGACTGTGTTTGGAGATCGTGGATGAGAAATCTAGACAACTCTCTCTTGCACATCAACTCCTGACGTTAAACATATGCTACATCAAGCCTTTCTAAGTCTCTGGGCCAGCTCTAGTGGGAGTCAGGACTGGAGGGAGGCCTCGGGTCTGCGAGAACCTGCTGGGCGAGCATTGACACTCTCCAGGGGAGGTAGGTCAGCGCCTGCCAGCAGGCCGTGGAGGGAGGCGAAGAGAAAAGCCCAAAGGCTCATTCATGTTCAAGGCTTACCTCTCTGAAGTTTGCTCTCCCCTTTTCTCATTTTCCCAAGGACAAGAGGCCGCGGGTCTCCTGCCCGCTGTCCAGGGCTGGGGCTCAGTGTTGCACACAGGGCCCGTGATTGCCCAACCGCGTCTGGAGCATTCCCGACTTCCCACAGCAAAGCTCATTCCTTCCTGTCCGCAGAGCAGCTCATGGTTTAATTCTTGAGCAAGGTTTCAACTGGCAATGTTGTTAGTTCATTTTGAAAAGGAGTTTTGCTTCATTAAAACATAGTGAAAGGAGCATCGCGTTTAATAGAAAGAAAACGAATAATGGGCATGTTAAGTGAGTCCCTGCCCCAGAATGAGAATGAGGATGGAAGGCAAAGAGCCTGGAAATTCTGGGTGCTCCCAACCTGAGGATCCCCATTCTTGTGCATGTGCCCTGGGGCCTTCTAATCTGGGAGTGGGAAAGCAGCTTCCTCGTCCCTATCCCCAGGAGCTTGATAGATGTTAAGACCTCCTCCAGATTTACAGAATAAAAATCTGCATTTTAACAAAAGCCCCAGGTGATTTGTCTTCCAATTAAAATTTTGAGAAGCATTGCTATTATCTGGATGCATTTGAATTATAAAAGACTTCAAAGAAGGGCTTTCTATCTTGCCCTGGAGGAGTTACTCACCTGCCCCACCTCCCCCATTTTGGCTGTGTACTCAGTCACTCCTGTGGAATAGGAAGGGTCACTTTAAATTGAACCAACAATTAAACTTGATCCCAGGAGCCTGGGATCATGACCTGAGCTGAAGGCAGAGGCTTTAACCCACTGAGCCACCCAGGCGCCCCCCAACAATTAAAGCTGATCAACGCTCAGATGTTGAGAAGCTTCTCGGCCAAGTGGGAAATACTATATTGTGACATTTCAGCCTAAGAAGAAGTAGGCATTAGCTGTTTTGTTTTACAGATAAGGAAAGCGGGGCTCAGAGAAGTTAACTGGTTTGTCCGCCATCATCCTGCCAGTGAGCAGCACGGCAGAGGTTCAAGATTTTTCCTATCGTGATGCTTTTGTGGTTGTTATTATTAGCTGTGTTCTTTTGAAACAGTACTCTACTTGTCTTTCCCGTCGTATTATATATATATATATTTTTTTTTCTTTTTCAGGATAAATTTATACAATAGCCTAAATTAGTGCTATGTTTCATAAGGTTTAAATTTAGTTATTTGCAACTGCCAACCACCTGGTCCGCCTTCGAGCAATTTTCAACACAAGGTTCTCTAACTGCCAAGCGGGAGGGGAAGGAAACTGAAAGGCGGAGTGACAGAACAAGGCTTCCACTCCGGAAATGACCCCCCAGAGGAGTCCGAGCGGTGCCAGAAAGAGAAGGGAGATAAAAAAGCGGAGGGCTCAAAGCTGGAGACAGAGGAGAACTGTGTAAACACACGATTCTGTCCGCGTTGGCGGTTCTGCCTTTGTGGCCTCATCCTGATCCACCCCCCACAGTTCACGCGGAAGGAACTCAAAGTGTCAGCAGGGACAATGTCAGTGCCAGGATGTGGGACACCCTCACCAGAAAGGATGTGGGGCAGTGCCCGGAGCATGGCCACAATCCACCGGTTTATGACACAACATATACGCTTGTGAAATGGGAATTTTTCCACACCCCTCCCTCCTGCAACTCGGGGAGTAAAAGACATTTTTTTTAAAAAGGTAGAGGTTGAGATGAGAATGTGGCAAATTGGAGCCGGCAGTTTTAAATGGCAACTCCAGGCCTAGAATGAAGATTTCCCCGAGAACTTTCATTACTTTATGATGAAATTCTAATACCGGCTTCACTTCTTTGAAGCAGACCTGTCCTCTTCTGCACTGCAAAAGGAAAAAAATAGCGTACTGCATATTGAACTCTGCAATATTTCCGCTCATTTTAAAGAAATTTCAAAGCCTTTGAAACAGTAGTACAATGAAATGTGTAGCCTTTAGCTAGATATAATTGTTATGATTTTGTCATATTCTCCTTCATTGAACCATATTTGCAACACTCCAATCCTTAAACAGAAACATGTATCTCTAAGAAACAAAGACATTCTCTGTATAGTTACAGTAACATTATCATATCCAAGAAATATAACACTGATTTAATATCATCTACCTTGTAGCTCATATTCAAACTTACCCAATTGTCCCACCTGTATTCTTTATAGCAGTTTTTTTCCCTTTTTTGATCTAGAGTCCAATCTTCATGCATTATATTTGGTTGTAAGCTCTCTTAAATTCCTTTTAGTTTAGACTAAAATAGTCTCTTTGCTTTCCCCCTTCTTTTCTATCACATTTTCAGCATCTAGGGCATTTTCTTATAGAATTTATCACAATCTGGATTTCACTGATTTTTTTTTCATAATTTGTTTCAGATTTATGTTTATTTAAACCTATAGTCATCAAACACGATGGGGGGGGGGGCGGAGAAGATAGCTCCCAATCTTGAAGTTAAACCTTGGATTCTAAGTCTTTGACTAGACTAAGTGAAATGATCTAGAATCAATGAGGGCAAATTACTACTTCCCGTGGGCCAAATCGGACCTGCCTGATTTTGTAAATAATATTTTATTGAAATTCAGCCATCCCCATTCATTTTTCTATTTTCTATGGCTGTTTGGCGGCTTTCCTGTTAAGAAGGCAGATTGAGTAGTAATAGGTATAAGAGAGACTGCACAGCACAGCCCACAAAGCCTGAAGTGTTTACTATTTGGCCCTTTCCAGAATAAATTTGCCAATCTCAGGTCTAGAACGGGAAATGCAAATATGACTTTCTCCTTTGACTTTTAGTCAGGACATGCTGTCAGATAGACTGTGCAGATCCCCCTGATGATTTTAATGCCTCACTTGGGGGAGCAGAAAGAACTACATTCACCAAGACCATTAATCTTTTGTTTTAAACGTTCTCCCCTTCGAAAACTCTTTTAACAGCCTTACATTGCCCAACTCGTATTTAACCCGAAGTCCTCAGCATGAAACCCAAGGAAAGACTCTTCATAACCTGACTCCGGGCACCATTTTCTGTGTCCTATTGGTTCCCCTACACTCTAGTTCAAGGTTGTCAAATGTAAGGGTATAAAAAAACCCAACAACCACTCAAGGGGGAAGGTTAAGACTCAGATTATCAAGACCTATGTCCAAAGATGTGTAAGAAATTCTGGGACGAAAGGCAGTAATGTGCTATTTTCACAACTACTCCAGGTTAAACTGGTACAGGTGGTCTGAAAAACCACATACAGAAAATCACTGGTTCAGAGACAGCAAAATATTTGCCTTTGACCCCTCCGTGCCTTTCATGCCCCTTCCTGCAAGTTCGCTTGGTGAACACCTCTCTTTTCCTTCAAGGGGCTCCGCAAACGTCCTTTGGTGAAACTGCTTTAACGTTCTTCCTCCTGGTCTTCTTCATGGTCCGTTCATTCCAGCCCCATCTCATGGACAAGTACATACCTATGATCACTTCTCTCATTACGTTATTTCGGTTTATCGCCTGCCAGCCTCCTGGAGCTCCTTGTGGGAGAGAAGAGACGAAGCCCTGTTTGCACCCATGGCACAGTGCCTCACACAGAACTGACTTGGGGGTGAGTACTGAGATGAGTGCTTGAGTAACTAAAATGCCTATTTGAAATAGATTTCATTTGAAGCCATTGACATAAATTTTATTACATGTTCTGCAGGTTGATAACTTAATTAGAGAAATTCTCTCCTTTATATGTGTTACATAAAATATATTTATTATCTGATTCCTGAAGGGGATTTGGTGTTAAAAGACACCCTTAAGAGGGGAAAAAGAGAAGCCAGACTGAGAATTTATTCCCAATTACATGTGTTTGACAAAAGACTCCCAACAAGAATGTGTTAAGAGCTGCTATAATTCAAAGAAAAAGACAAACCACCTAATTAAAAACAGAAGGAAAAGATTTAAACAGACACATTACAGAAGAGGATATCCAAGTGGCTAACAGGGATATTAAAAAGCACTTGACGTTCTTAGTTATCAGAGAAGTGCAGATTCAAACCGCAATGAGATAGCACTACATGCCTACTGGAATGACACGGAGTTGGCACGGATGTGGAGAGACTGGAACTCTCACGCATTGCTCGTGGGAGTGTAAATTGGCATGATCATTTTAGAAATCTGTTTGGCAATCTCTTTGGACTCTAAATACACATCCACTTTATAACGCAGCAATCCCACTCGTAAGGATACACCCAAGAGAAGTAAGGGCATTTGTTCTTTCAAAGACACGAGAAAGAATATTCAGAGTCACTTTATTCGTAATAACCTCAAACTGGAAAAAAGTTCGCCAACAGGGGAATGGGTAAACCACTGTGGAATGATCGTAGGATAGAATACTATATGGCAACAAAAAAGAATGAATTATGAATTCACACAACTCCACGGATGACTTTCCATGTTGAGTGAGAGGAGCCAGAAATGAGTACAAACTGTATGATTTCATTTATGTGAGGTTCAAGAACAGATAAAACTAATGTATGATGACGAAAATCAGAATAAAGGCTACCTTTAGGGGAGGTATTGACTACGAAGGATCAAAAGAAACCCTTTTTTGGGGTGCTGGAAATATTTTATATTTCAATCAGGTAAAGATGTCCTGGAGGATATACATGTAAAATTTCATCAAGCTGTAAACTTCACGTCGGTGCCCTTACTGCCTTATACACATGTTAAATGTCAGTTAAAAAGTTAAGAAAAGAGGGACACCTGGGTGGCTCAGTCTGTTAAGCATCTGTCTTGGCTCAGGTCATGATCTTGGGGTCCTGGGATCCAGTCCCACTGAGGTCTCCTTGCTCAGTGGGAGCGGAGGGGGGTCTGCTTCTCTCTCTGCCTCTGCTGCTCCCCCTGCTTGTGCTCTCTCTCTCTGACAAATTTAAAAAAAGAAAAAAACTTAAAAAAAAAGTTAAGAAAAGAACGCAGGTCAGTTTACATCACCTCTCTATTATGAACTGCCGGAGTTACAGATGACACAGCCACAGGATTTTGTTAAGTCTTTTCATCTTCCATTCCTCTCCAGCTGGGGCCGGTTCCTCACCAGAAAATAGAGATTAAATAGTACTTTCCTTGACCAGTTGTTGTAAGAATTAAATAAATAAACACAGAACAAAGAGCTCAGGACAGTGCATGGGACACATTAAGCGATACGAATTAGTTACTATTATGGCACACCTGTGCTAAAATTGACACAGTACCCTAAAACATACCTGGCTAATATTATATTTTCAAAACTTTTTAATTTAATGGCTGTCAACACTTAAAAAAAATGATTGTCTCCTACAACCTGATTTTATACACACACACACACACACACACACGGAATGTCCAATAGAAAAAAGTAAAAAATAGCCATAATCTATTACTCCTTTATTTACTAATGTTACAGTTTCGAAAATAGCAAACAGAAACAAAAAAGCAAGCAAACAAAACACACTTCACCCCTCTGTTAAGACTTCATAAAATAAAAGTTTAATGCCCCCCATGTTCCCCTTCACTCCAGAGGTAACCAACGTCACCAGATCATATCTGATTCCGTGTTCAGGATAGAAACATCCTGCTCGGAGTATGTTGGTCAGAGGACCATTAATGGTGAGCAGTCGGAACACACCAGGCAAGGGCCAACTCATGCCAGTCTCTGGTGGAGAAGGTGCCTTGGCGCATCCTCATCTCGGTGGAGTCCTAAGTCCCTCCTTTGTCCTTTGTCTAGACCAGCCCCTTCAGAATCACTCCCGCCAGCACCAAGACATTTGGTAAAATAAGTACTAGGCATGCACAACCACAGATTCACGCCGAGGCTTTGTCTTTTCGCAAACAAACATAATCCCAACAATGAGACACTGTCTGCGGGGACTAGGAGGTGGTGGGAAGGGTGGTTAGTCCAATTCTTTTTTCTGACCATTTACTAGATTTATAAAGCTTTTTCCCCTTACTCACTCTGTTTTCCTCTTTTCTTGAACAGATCCCAAGTGACATTTGATGTTCTCTCTAGTGTGACTTTCCATGGGGGTCCCATGAGCCCCTTAGGGCAATGCAACTTGGCTGAGGCCTTTTTCCGGGTGGGAGGGGCTGGAGGGTTTCTGGAATTTTCAGGGCCCTTTTACCCAGAACCAAGGGCCCAGTTTTTCTCTTTGAAAATGATCTGATGCGTCTTTTCTAAAGCTCACAAATATTTTTGAATGATTCCAAGCGATTTAGCTCGAATTTGGGTGGGTTCAGGACTCATATGTCTTTTTATCTTAAATTTTAAGATGTGACGAAAGGTTTCACTTTTATTTACCCCCTCCATCATTATTCATTGCATCTCTGTCCTAAACACTTACACTAGCATTCTGCCTTTTCCACTTCTCAAATCCCTTTCTTGGTTTCATTCATTAATTTATTCAACTCAGACTTGGTCAAGTACTTAGCTGCTGTCAGGTGTAGGGCTACAGCAGTGAGTAAGACCAGATAACATACAGAGGACAGTCTGTCGAGAGCCAAGTGTTTATTTTAGGTACGTTGGTAGGATAAGGCCTTTCCAAGAAGGTGATATTCCTTTCGATGCCTTTACTTTTTTCTCAAGTTTTTCAAGGTCTTTTTTTTTTTTTTTTAAGATTTTATTTATTTTACTTAAGAGAGAGAGAGTAAGAGAGAGAGCAGGAGCAGCGGGAAGAGAGAGAAGCAGGCTCCCCATTAAGCAGGGACCCTGATGTGGGGCTCGATCCCAGGACCCTGCGATCATGACCTGAGCCAAAGGCAGATACTTAACCCACTGAGCCACCCAAGCGCCCCACTTTCAAGGTCTTCGTGATGGTTTCCGTACTCCTCACTCTACTTCAACCTTCTTGCCTAGACCTTACGTCAGCACCCCCTTTGCTTCCGCCCTTTCCTTGACTGTCCTGCTTTCCTCTGCTTGCCCTCCCCCTGGACGTCTCCTTCCTGACTGCCTCGTGTTCCCTCCCTAATCATTTCCAGGAGTTTCCTTCAACAGCCACAGTCCTGTCACAAAGAATTTGCATGTGGGTGCTTCATGCATACTTTCAAGTGATTTTAATAACATTCAGACGCCTTGGAAATTGCTATTCGAGAAATAATTCCAGTATAAACAGAGGTTTTGAAACGTCTGCTCTGATGAACCGTTGGATGTAGGAGATAGAAACTTTAAGAGCGGTACGTTTCCCAGCTCCTTCTGCTCAGCCTCACAAATGGGCTGCTTGTCTTATAAAAATGTCAGTTTAATAGAGTTTTGCCTTCATATACAGCCATGGGGATAGTTATTAAAAACCCACTTGAGGGGCGCGTGGGTGGCTCAGTGGGTTAAGCCTCTGCCTTTGGCTCAGGTCATGATCCCAGGGTCCTGGGATCGAGCCCTGCAATGGGCTCCCTGCTCGGTGGGGAGCCTGTTTCCCTCTCTTTCTCTGCCTACTTGTCATCTCTCTCTCTCTGTCAAATAAATAAAATCTTAAAAAAAAAAAAACCCACTTGATATGAGTAGCATATATTGAAATCTGGAGTGGAAATGACTCTTCAAAAAAATCCCACACCCATTTTAGTGTGACTCACACTTTGAATGATGCCCAGACCACCTGTTGTTTATTCCCTACTATCTGGAACTCTACCTTCACTTTTGGGTTTCCTCCAGAGGACAGGGAGTAGATAGGGACTCGCATCTAGTCTTTCATTTAATAAATAAATCCAACAGCAGAGTGGATCCCGGGAGCTTCATTAAACAATAAACAGGGCCGAATTTCCGAGTTTCTTGGCTTTCTTGGCCAGACCCATGGTACCACGTAACCCCCATAACAAATGCTCGTGCTTAACATCACACCCGGACCATGACTGCTCGTGAATATGGGAATGACTAGGAAGTGAAGGGCCAGGCTTGTAAGTAAATATTCACAAGTTCTTCAGAATAATTCGATTCTGTCTCGTCTGTCATTTGAAAGCTGTCTATGTCAGCTTCTTCAACACTTTTATTCTCATAAGGAGAAGCAGTTTTTATTAGAACAGTAAACACGACACTACTATCTACACAGACTCCATGGCCTACAAAAAATATTATAATGCAACTTTGCACTCTCATTAAGAACAAAGCACCCAATTACATCAGATTGAACTTTGGAATCCCATCTTTGCTTTTTTTCATCTTGTAATACCGAGCCAGGACTCAGAGGGAAAGGGTCAGGAAAAGTAGCTATTTGAGGATTTAATCAATGGATTAAGTCTCATGGCTCCTTTAGGGGCTGCTCAGGTTCAGCCAGAAGGGTAGCAGCATTGTGGGGCTATGAATCTGATTGTCAGTTTTGCAGGCTCTGTGATTTCGTTCTGTCAGCCTGCCAAGGAGTGAGCTGTCAGGCTCTCTCTGCATCTCAGCTTCCCTCCTGGGTCTGAGCCTTCTGCCTCCCAGCGTCAGGCTTAGTTAGCCCCACCCGGATTCTGTGACCCGTCGAGTGTGGAGGCCAGAGTGTTCCAGGGCTTTGCTACCCAAAACATGATCTGAGCTCCAAGGGCATCATTTACTCACCTGTTAGAAATGCAGAGTCCCAGGCTCTACCCCAAACCTCCTGAATCAGTAGCTGTCTCTTACTGAGACACCAGTCTGCATGGTGACGTTCGATAAACTCTCTTCAAAGGGGCTCTTCGCCCAGCAGTGAACAGAAAGTCATCAACCTTCAGTGAGTGTCTGAGTCACTGCCTGCATCATCCATCCAAAAATGAGCACTTGTGGTCCCCACTCCAGGGAGTCTGGGATGGGGCTAGAATGCCTCTTCACTCAGCATGTGCTTCTAAGCTCACGCACCATCCTGACTCTTGGGTTTCTAAAAGGTCTGGGATCTATTCACATGTCCCATGTCTCAGTCTCTGCTTTAAAGATTATATTCAATGGTGGCTCCCAAATTTCTCTGCAGAAATGTCTTCGAAGAACAACAATCTGGTTTGAAGAAGGAGGCTTGAAACTGTTCTTGCTGAACATTCTAGATAAGACCGAGGAAACATCAGTTGTCCATATCAGAAACCAGGGATGGCTAATGGAGATGACAGGGGGACACCATTACTATTTGCTTGATTCCTACCAGTCCCTCTCCCTGGGCCCAGAGACCTTCTCCTGAACTCCAGACTTGCAGTTAGAGCCTTTTAACTACAAGCAGTAGAACAAGTCTCTGCCCAAGTCAGTGTAGGCATTTATTAGGAAGATATGAGATGACTCCCAGAATAACAAGAGGACTAGAGAACAAGGCTCAGAAATGGGTAGGAGGCAGGACAGATTTTAGAGTCTGAGTAGAAGGAGCTCTTAGACAGGTTTTTTTTTTTTTTTTTCTTTTTCTGGGAACCACGCCTGGAGTGAATGAATTCTACCTATTTTCAATCTTTTTGCTATTTTTCTGAAGACTCAAATCCCTGGACAGGAACATTGGCCTGGCTTGGTCAGGGGAGGGCTGCGCACCTTCAGTAACAGCCTTAATAATCCAGAAGGAAGGCTAATTCCCCAGTGGAGATGGGGGAATAGATGCCCAAAAAAAGGCAATCAGTGTCTCGTGACCTGATAGCATGCTTCTGTGGCTTCTCAGACTTTGCTAGAGGTAAGTTCCATGAGACCAGGATTTTCGTCTGTTTTGGTCTCTGTTGTGTTCCATGCATGTAGACTCGTTCCTGGCACATGGCAGATCCTCCATAAGTATACACTGAATGAATGAACAAACGAATGCCCAGAGACAGGCTGTATGCCGTGATGGCTAAGACACAGCCTCTGGAGTCGGGCTGCCCGAGTTCAAAGCCCAGCTCTCTCACTTCCTCATGGTGTTAACCTCGGTGGCACCGAGCTCCTTTGTGCTTGTGTGCACAGACCTCCTCATAGCTAAAGTGACATGGACAAGAGCACGTTCCATTTCATAGGGTCGTAGTTAGAATGGGATTAGAGCAGTGTCTTATGTTGGCTGTGGTCCATCTATCTAATGCTCTGTACAAACTATCCCCAAACTCAGACACTTAGATGACTTTATATGTATTTGCTCGTGAATCTTTAATTCAGACTGGGCCTCAGGAGGGACGACTCGTGCCTGCTCCCTGTGGTGTCTGTTGGTGTTGGAATATCCATGATAGCAGCACAGCTCCCGTATCGGACACCTCAGCAAAGATGGCCCAATGGCAGAGCTGGCAGAAAGAGTTTGCCTGGGATCATGTATCTGGGACCTTGCTTCTTGCCGTTAGCCGGGTTCACGGTTCTCTTCCGTGTAGCTGTAGGACTGCTGCTTCTCGTGGGGTCTCTCCACGGAGTTGCTGAGCTGCCCACGTAAGAAGTTAGGCTGACCTGCTTCCGAGGGTGCAAAAGTGGAAGATTCTAGATTCTTAAGGCATAAGGTCTCAAGGCTTAGATTGCATTCTTTTGGGTTTCTCAACCTTGGCACTATTGACATCTGGGGCTGGGTAATTCTCTGTAGTGGGGGACTGCACTGTACGTTGATGTCTG
The DNA here is from genome assembly GCF_902655055.1 of Lutra lutra. NCBI lineage: Eukaryota > Metazoa > Chordata > Mammalia > Carnivora > Mustelidae > Lutra > Lutra lutra. Next base: position 206,316,704 of record NC_062279.1, on the reverse strand, counting down.
ACCATTTTCTGGCCTCTACCCACTAGATGCCAGTTGCACTCCCCTTCCCCTAACTCTTGACAAAATTGTCTCCAAACATTGTCCGAAGTCCCCTGGGAGGGCCAAGTCTCCCCAGGTTGAGTATGATTTGGTTAAAGCAAGTCACAGGTCCAGCCGAGATTTAAGGAGGGAGACGGAAGAAGGCACAAGTACCGGGGAACCTGGTTCATTCGGGGCTATCAGTATGCGGACTCCCATCGCTATCATCGTCTCCGAACATGGCTCGCTGCAGGAATCCCCATTCCTGGATTCTACCCGTGATGTTGGGCCATGTCTCCTTCTATCTGGTGGGCTGCTCATTCTGTTTGTCTGATGTTCTCTCTTGTCGCTGCAGGGCCCTGCCGTCTCTGTGTCTGGTCACTGCTCTTGGCTTTCTCTCTTGCACAACCCTTGGGCCAAGAATGGCTCTTCCGTCTCTTCTCCATCCTCCGGCAGTTAACCGAGCCGTCTACAGTGCCTCCCTGCAGCACGTGACCCGACTCCGCGGCGGAAAAGGCTGATCTTGTAGCCTCTGAATATGGTATACGGTCTCCTACCCACACACGAGCACTACACTCTCTCTCTCGAAGGCATTTGCTATATCCCCCCCTCCCCCCTCTCACTCCTATTTTTTCTTCCAGATTCATCTTAGGGTCACCTCCCCCGGGAAACCTTCTGAAAAGCCCAGTCCAATTTAGGAGTTTTTGGAGGGCAGAGTCGATGTCATATTCATCTTCACGTTCCCACAGTGTCTGTTGCATGGAAAGTATTTCTTATATCAATAAATGACTGATTTAAAAGCCAAGGGAAAGAATTTAAAATTCGAGGAGAGACTGAGGAAGTGTGGAAGCAATCATGTCGTGATCTAGGGCAGAGCCTTCTGGGCGGGATGATCAGCACGTTCACGGCCAGAGGCTTAAGTGGGTAAGTGTGTTTGAGGAGAGCCAGGAGGCCCGTGAGGCCAGGGCAGAACAAGGAAGGGAGAGAACGGCCAGAGATGAGGTCAGACAGGCAATGGGATGGGATCGTTTGGCTTTGTAGGCCAATGTAAGTGCTCTGGATTTTATTCCGAATGAGACAAGAAACCACGGGAGAAGGTTTGAGCAGAAGAGTGACTTACACCGACCTGTGATGTTAGAGGATTATTCTGGCTCCGGGGTTGAGGGTAGACCGGGCAGGCCAGTGTGGAAGCGGTGAGGATGCTTTTGCAATATCTGGCAAGAGATGGCCTTTCTTGGTGGACTGGATGTGGGATCAGACAGAAGGAATGGTGTCGGGATGATTTCATGGTGTGGGTTGAGCAAGAAGAATGGAGAACAGCTTTCTGATGGGGGGATTGCTTAGGGATAGAAATTAATGTGTGTGTGGGAGGGCGCCTGGGTGGCTCAGTGGGTTAAAGCCTCTGCCTTCAGCTCAGGTCATGATCCCAGGGTCCTGGGATCGAGCCCTGCATCGTGCTCTCTGCTCAGCGGGAAGCCTGCTTCCTCCCTTCCTCCTCTCTCTCTGCCTGCTTCTCTGCCTACTTGTGATTTCTGTCAAGTAAGTAAAATCTTAAAAAAAAAGAAAGAAAGAAAGAAAGAAAGAAAGAGAGAAAGAAAGAAAGAAAGAAATTAATGTGTGGGGGTGCCTGGGGGCTCAGTGGGTTAAGCCTCTGCCTTCGGCTCAGGTCATGATCCCAGGGTCCTGGGATCGAGCCCCGCATCAGGCTCTCTGCTCAGCAGGGAGCCTGCTTCCCACCCCCCCGTCTGCCTCTCTGCCTACTTGTGATCTCTGTCTGTCAAATAAATAAATAAAATCTTTAAAAAAAAAAAAACCAAGAAAATACAATGGCTCAAAACAATAGAATTTCATTTCTCATAATGCAGCCATCTGGGAAAGTTGTAGATCATTGGCAAACTGAGAACAAGACCTACATCTAAGGAGAGTTGGGAACAAAAGTCTGGTTAAAGTGGTTGAACAAGAATGGGAAAAGGGGGCATTGGAATTGGAGACTGTGCATGAACAGCTCGTTTAAGGAGTTTGGTTATGAAGGGAGCCAAGAAGTCGGGGGGAGGGGTGGTGGCTTGAGGGAGATGGAGGCTCCAGGCTTTTTGTTGTTATTGCTATTGTTGTTTTTTGTTTTGATGTTTTAAGGCTTTTTTAAAGTAGGAGAAATGACAACATGTTTGTATGCTGATGGGAATGGTTTAGAGAGGATGATGCAGAAGGAGAGAGGGGATTTCAAGAGCTCCCAGTCCCTGAGCAGCAGAAGAAAGGCTGACCAGACTAGGGCTTGGCTTTAGGCAGAAGGAAGAACCGTTGCTTACCCATAAAAGCAGCAGGTGAGCCGAGCGGTCGGGCACAGATGCGGGCAGTGGGATCAACCACCCTGGTGTGTCTGGGACTGAGGGTTTTCGGGGATCATGAGGCTTTCAGTGCTCAAACGCACGTAGCCCATGGCCAACAGGAATGCTTGGTCAGTCCCCTCCGAGGTAAGAAACTTTGTGGTGTGAGTTTATGGACGTTATCTTTTGACTGTTTGGAGTGTGGCCAAATGAGGAATGGCAAGTAGATTTGAACCATTACTAAGCATCTACATAGCCTGAATCCCACCACTATACAATGTGAAGAGTCAACTGAGGTTGTTTTCCCTGTCCTTGGGGAGATTAGGCTCGTTGGAAAACAGAAAAGAACGTGACTGCTCTAAAGCAAGCCAACATGGGGTGTGTGTAGTGGAGCCCCTAAGTCATGTTCCATGTTTTCCAGGAACCCATTATCTGCTAGAATAGATAACAGTAATAACAACAATAGTAATAACAGTTAACACCCATTGTTTTATTTTATCTTTCACAACACCTTATTGGGGAGGTCCTATTGTTATCATCTCCATTTTACAACTGAGGAAATGAATGCAGAGTGACTAAGCAATTTCTTCAGGTCATGCACGAGTGGTAGAAACATGTCTTTAACTCTGGGGACTCCTTGCCCAAGCTTTTAAGTGCTATAAAGCGTGGTAATATGTGATGAATAACTGACAAGTGTCCTACAAATTTAGAAGGAGAGATAACTTTTGTTTAGGGCAATCCAGGAAGCCTTCCTGGAGGAAGTTTTACTAAATGGAACTTGAAGGAAGTTAGGATTTCATTAGACAGAGGTGAGGGAAGGACGTGCCAGGCACACAAACCTCAAAGAGAACTAAGTTGTCTTTTTTGTCACCTGCTAACCTCATCGACTCCCAGTCTCTATGGCCAGCTTGGGTTTCCTTTGCTTCCAAAAGAGTTCTTTGTGATTTTAAGAAAGTAGAATCACCAGCTAGAATAATTTTGATTTTCTTACACATGCCCAGTTTGTCTCTAGAGTTCTAGAACGAGCATCAGAACTCTGTTGGTCTTCAGAACAAAAATAAGTAAATATATATTAATTAACATATATATATATATATATATATATATATATATATACACACACACACACATACATAACAGACATACAGAAATTGCACCAGTCATAACTATTTTCATTATACACACCTGTATAACAACTTATAATTAAGAAATAGAATTTTTGGCAGCATCGCAGGATTCCCACTCATGCCACTTCTTTTTTTATAAACTCTTTTTTTTTTTTAAAGATTTTATTTATTTATTTGAGAGAGAGAGAGACCATGAGAGGGGAGAGGTCAGAAGGAGAAACAGGCTCCCCACCGAGCAGGGAGCCCAATGCGGGACTCGATCCTGGGACTCCAGGATCATGACCTGAGCCGAAGGCAGTCACCCAACCCACTGAGCCACCCATGTGCCCTCTCAAGCCACTTTTTAATCACAATTCCCTATCCCTCTCCTATAACTGCTAAAATTATAAACTAGTTTTGCCTATTTTTGAATTTGATATGAAGGGAATCCTACACTTTTTTCTTTTTTATATCTGGCTTTTTTTTTTCCCTCAGTGTGTTTATAAGATTTATTCATAATGCTGGATATAATCATAGGTTTTTCATTCTCCTTGCTGTGTGGTATTTTACTGCATGAATATTCCAGACAATTCCACTATTTATTAAATCATTCTACCATTGGGGTGCCTGGGTGGCTCAGTTGGTTAAGCATCTGCCTTCAGCTCAGGTCATGATCCTGGAGTCCTGGGAGGGAGCCCCGTGTTGTCAGGCTCCCTGCTCACAGTGGAGTCTGCTTCTCCCGATCCCTCTGCCCCTTTCCTTCCCTGTCCCATGCTCATTCTCTCTCTCTCAAATAGATAAAATCTTTAAAACAAATCATTCTACTGTTGATGTGTGTTTAAATTAAGTTTTTTGGCAATTAAGAATAGTGTTGCCATGAACATTTTTCCACATGCCTTTTGAAAATGTGCTCATTTCTTTTCAGCATAAACTTGCACGTGTGTTTAAAAACACGCCAGCTTCTTTCTAGTGTTCCCACGTCTTAGCACCGGACTGTGCTTCTAGTACCACTGGGTCTAGTACCACTGGGTCTTCTAGTACTTCTAGTACCGATGAGGTTATGGGGTCAAAATGGCCACTTATCAGTACTCTTGGTTTGAGACAGAGCTTTTTACCAGATTACAAAATGCACTGAAACCAGGTGACCAGGTCTCCAGAGATGAAAATAAAGTATGACATGTAGGCAATAAAACATGGCACGTAGCAAAGATCGAGCACAAGCCAAGTCTATCTCCTTCCTGAGTGGCTCTGGTCCCAAACTATTAACATGGCTTGTTTTCATTCCTTCTGAGCGACTTCAGTCGCAAAGCCCTTGTACGTGAACTGTTTCTGGCCAAGGGTGTTCTGTTTCATCATCATATTTACTATGCGCAACACATGATAGATACTCAATATTTGTTTGCTGAGAGACCTACCGGTTCGGTCCCTGATGGTATACAGGATCACATCCTTGTACTTCCTCGCAGGCTAATTTTCTGTACTGTTCTGTATGGTACCTCGTTGCCACATGAAACTAGCATTTGAAATGTGGTCGTTGTGACTGAAGGACTGGATATTTTTAATATTTAGTTTTAATTGATTTAAGTTAAAAAATGATACTCAATTTTATTATGAGAACTTCTAAGGATGTTTAGACCAACTCAGCTATGTAAATCTACCCTTTTTCTAGCTGTAAATTTTATGAAATCTAAGTCCCATTAAGTATTTTTTGATAAATGTTTTATTTATTTATTTGACAGAGAGGTCACAATTAGGCAGAGAGGCAGGCAGGGGGGCGGGGAGCAGGCTCCCCGCCGAGCAGAGAGCCCGATGTGGGGCTCGATCCCAGGACCCTGGGATCATGACCTGAGCTGAAAGCAGAGGCTTAACCCACTGAGCCACCCAGGCGCCCCATCATTAAGTATTTTTTGATAAATATTTTACAACCACATTGAGTGTAAAATACAGAAAAAGACTTTGTGTGAAAAAAATGTAAAGATCTTATTAAATTTCTATATTGACTACATTTCAAAATCACATCTTGAATATACTGGGCTAAATAAAGTGTACTATTAAATTTAATTTCATTTGTTTCTTTTATCCTTTTATTGTGGCCACTGGCAAATTGTAAATTACATATCTGGCTCGCACTCTGTATCTGTTGGAGAGTTGCTTTTCTAAAGATTCCCAGATACAGTGTTTTGGGGCAATTCCTGATAGTCTCCTGCCTCAGACAGCTAGGTGAGAATATCGATTTCCATAAACGCAGGCTACGTTTCAGTTCATGGTTGCTGGTCAGGAGAGGGAGGCGCATTTGGTAGAGGAGAATGAATGTGAACTGTGGGGTCAGGCTTGTCTGGGTTTGTATCTGCGTTCTGCCACTTAGTATATGGATGACCTTGAGCAAAGTGTTTGACCTCTCTGAGTGCACGAACACCGGATTTCCTCTTATGTAAGTCAGGGATGTGAATACCACAGAGGACATGGTCGGTGTTCCATCTAGGTTCTTTGGGTCCTGTTTATTATTTGTGTGTGTGTGTACACACCCAACCCCTGCCTCAAGTGGGGACACATGTAGGGATACCCTCCCAAACTTCCGGGGTTCCTCAGCCTAAGTAGAGACTCTACCTGGAAGTCATATCCCCATCTAAGGTTCAGCTCTGGGAACCCAACCTAAGACAGCAACCTTCCTTATATTTCTTGGAGATTAAAGGAGAAGCACCTGGCACAGGGGAGGTCCTTAAACCTACCCCATGTCGCATACCAGCCAATTCATAACAGCGATTTTACTACCTCATCAGGAACATGTGATTGTCAGAGACTTTTTATACTTTAGGAGTGGGTCTTTGTTGACACATCGTGGTCTCCCTCACTGAGCTCTGTACCCCAACCCTGTTTTCCTTCAGCTCAGATGTCACAGACATGTAAAAACTCATAGGTTCTAAGGACCATAAGGAACACGGTATCAACATGTGAACACCAATGTTACATGTGTTCCCGCGATTTTTCTCTGAGTACAGTGTTGGACACTGAGTAATGACATCACCCCAGGGGACTGATTGTATGGCTTTGGAGGAGCATCAACTATTTTAGTAAAAAAAGGAGATTCCTGTAGCCAGAAGAGAGCTTGCTGACTTCGATAACACACTATAGGAAAACATATTGTGATTAGAGCATTTTATGTATTAAAGAGAATCTGCTTATAGTTTCACATACTTTTGGTTCATTCTTTTGACAAATGTTCAGTCATACTGATAATTACCATTTATCAAAGTTCATTATATGCTGGTTATTATTTTAATGTGTTGGCAGACACTATCTCATTTAATCTACTCCAAAACTCACTTCAAACATTATCTCCTCAGAGAGGTCGTCCTGGCTGCTCTGAATTAACTACCCTCCGTTGCACTTTGCAGCCTCTATCATTACTTGAACATTTTTGTTTACTTGGATGAAGGGTTTATTGTGCTCCTCTCTGCCCAACTCACCCCTCCGCACCCCTTCCCCGTCCAGTTAGAATCCGTGTTGCAGAGAGTGAGCTCTTTTCTGTTTCCACAGGTTCTAGAATAGTGCCTGGCAGAGGGCTGGCTCTCAGGGAATATTTACTGAACGACAGAAGGAATGAAAATATTGTTGTAGATGAGATCTCTGAAGCCCAGGGAGGCTAAAAGGTAAGATGCCAGAGCCGGGAATGGCAGCTCTCATTTGAACCCCCGTCTCTTATGTTAACACTACTGTCATGTGTTATGTGTGCGACAGAGGAAGACATATCTTACCCATAAGGAAATCACTCTGCTGAGGAGGAGACACGTTCCTCTTCAGTCAATAATTTTTAGCTAACTCCTGCTAGGAACTGTATTAAGCGCCAGGAACACAGAAGTAAACAACGAAGGTGCAGATACAACTCTGGAGCCTTTGGTCCAGAATCCTGAGCGGGGAAGACCCATATTATGAGGAACAACAAGTGAGCTAAGTATTTTGACAAGGAATACACAGGGATGGGAAAGAAAAGCAGGGTAGCCCAACAAAGTCAAGGGAGTCGGGGAGAGCGTCTTTGTGGGAGGGAACGTAGCCTGTTCAAGATGCTGAGGGAAGTACAACGTGAAGGTCGTTAGAGGTGAGGGCAAGAATGGCAGGAGGCAAATAGAGAACAGCCTGGAAAATGACGTCTCTAAATAAGAATCACACAGCCTGGGGAATGATTCGTCCTAACAGACATTGGTTTCAGTGCTGTTGCGAAGGGAGCTGAGGAAATGGGGAGGTTCTCCCTCCAGGAGAAGCTTCATGAAGTCGTTACAATGTCACTGATGCTTGGAGGGGTCACAGGATACAGATACACCGAGGCAGGAGAAGAGCGTGAGGACAGTTTCTTGTTTCTTTCTGATTTGACTTTGTGAGTAATACATTCCAATGGTTTTGGACACACAATGCATAAAACTGTGAAATATCTCACTTCCGCTCCTGTTTTCTCACCTGTTCAATTCCCAAACTCACACTACCATCGGTAATTTATTAGTTCTTTATATGTCCTTTCAAAATTACTTTATGCAAACACAATCCATTGTAAATAGAAATTCTTACCCCCACCCTTTTACTGCACTAGGTAGCATGTTATATTCATCATTTTATACTTTTTAACAATATATCTGGAAACCTTTCCATATCGGTACATAGAGATCTTTCTCATTTTTTAAAATAGCTGCACAATGTTTATACAGATGTGCCATAATTTATTTAACTAGTCTTTTATTGATAACTTTTAGGGTGTTTTCAATCTTTGAATACTAAACAATTTTGTAGATACGGCAACGTATAACTGTGCAAGTATATTTATAATTTTTAAAGCTATGGCTGAATTGTCATCAAAGGAGGTTATATGAAAATGCCTCCAAATGGTTAAAGTTAACTACAAAATTGATCATAAAACTGGAAGCAAATAAAATGAGTTATTTTTTTAAATGATGCCACTAATGTATTTGTATATTTCCAATAAAATACTGGATATAACTAAAAATTGGAAATGGAAAGTGGTGTCATATATTGGATAAGGTACAGACCCAGATTTTGTGAAGCCTGAAGCTTATGCAACTTAGGGCGCCCTTCTTTAAGAAAAGGGATGTGAGGGGCGCCTGGGTGGCTCAGTGGGTTAAGCCACTGCCTTCGGCTCAGGTCATGATCTCAGGGTCCTGGGATCGAGCCCCACATCGGGCTCTCTGCTCAACCGGGAGCCTGCTTTCCCCTCTCTCTCTGCCTGCCTCTCTGCCTACTTGTGATCTCTCTCTCTCTGTCACATAAAAAAAAAAATAAAATAAAAAATAAAATAAAAATTAAAAAAAAAAAAGAAAAGAAAAGTGATGTGAAATTACAAAACGGGCAGTATGGAACCTTGGAAGGGGCTCAGGCGAGAAAGGGGTTCCAGAAGATTCACTGGCTTTGTGGCAGATCTGCTCTTTAAAGGACATGCATCCCACATGTAGAAGAAAACTAATTACTCCTCCTTTTCAAGAGGGAGAAGCCATGTTCAAAACGTGTTGAGCCCTGTCCTTAGCTACGTACCAACAAGACTAAACCCACAGGCCTTTGAGATCTCGGCTCCGCAATAAAGGTAATGTTCCCTGTATCCACATTCCGTCTTCCCAAAGGGATTTGTTCCAGTCACATGACATATTTCACCTTAGGAACTCCAAACACCCTACAGGTACTTCTTGTTAATATTAACAATAATTCCATGATATGAAATTTCACATCATAGAGATAATCCTGGGAGGAGTTCCAAGGGCCACCCGTCACTTTCATCTATCCCGGTCAGATGCATAGAAGTTGTAGCTGGCCAGTGGTTAGCACTGGGAAATGACTTCCTTATCCCACGTTTGAAAGAGATAAGCTGACACATTGCTCTTAATGATCTGAAGTTAATGATCTCTCTCTCTTAAAAGCAGTGGTTTGTTTGCTTGGTCCCAAGTTCGGCTGCCATCCCTGAGACTGCGGCCCTCATGCTACCTCTGGGAAGAGAAGACAGCTAGCGGGTGAGGAGACAAACACATTCTTTGGAAGAGCAGAAGAGAAAACACAAGGAGAGCAGGGAAGAAGGAAGAGAGGGATCCAGAACTAGGGCTAAGAGACAACAGAATTAACTAGTCTAATGCCAGTTAAAAATAAAGCGTAAGTCAAGTCCGAAGGAACACAAGCACAGAACAGACATTCAGAAATATGGGCCACCTGCCGGGCGAGATTAGGTTTGGGAGAAGCGACTACATTTAACACAGAGAGACTCACATCTGATATTTAAAATACAGGCATTATCCAGTTAGGTGAGACTTGGAAAGAGCCCATCTGCAGCCACCTGTGTGGCAAATTTTAGAGGTTCTATGACTATGTGGAAATAATGTTGACCTTTAGTCAAATATGCCTTGTAAACTGGGTTTATGTTCATTGCTAGTGTTTAAATGTCCACAGTTGAGTTCTCAGGCCCAAGATGAACAGATTTGGTAACTGTTTGCTAGGAAGCTTTTTCTGCCGCTGTTTCTTTCCCTCTTCTTTCCTTCCTTCCTTTCTTCCCTTTGTTTCAAATTGACCCCTCAAAGGCAAAGTTCTTTTTCTTTTTTTTTTTAAGATCATTGATGCTTGTGCAAGATGTAATGAATTTACAACCGCAGACTCTGACATGCAAGAAACATCACCTTTTACCTTTTATTTTGTTGTTGATTAGAAAGAATGTGTTTATTTCATCTTAGTTGGTTTCTTTAAAATTCATTCTACTCCCACGGTACCTCACTAGGTGGAGGAAGATCGACTCTTTGGGGATTTCATCACCCACTGGTCATATAGACTCAGGATGCTCATGGAGTGCCCCCAGATTGGGTGTAGCAGTCACTGCGGCTTTGGCTAACCCACAGGTGTTCCCAAGTCCCTTTTGCTTTGCCACCTTCCTTGATGTGAGCCGTAGACAAGTGGTCAGTGATGGTCCTGACTAATGAGAGGTAAGAGAACTTCTTTCTGCTGGGGGTGGAGGAAACGACTTGTTTTTTCCTGACAAAATGGGTGCAAGACCCTCGTATTCTCTCTTCCTCTTATTCTGTGGACTTAATAGGGACATGGTGTCGCAGCAGCCATCTTGCAGTCGTGAAGGACGGCCCAGGAGAGCTGCACACTTGGTGGCCCCAGCATCGTTGAGCCACTGAACCAGTTCTGTGAGCCACTTCCTTCTAGAACTTCTTCCTGTGAGAGGAAAAAGAAATACCCTCTTTGTTAAGCCACTGTATGTTGAGTTTCTCATTATTTACAGCTTAAAGGATTTCTAACCGAGTCACAGAGAAAACAACTCTATTCTCCAGTCCGTCCTGGTGACTATGTCAACGATTCCTTGAAATCCAGTGAGAAGTTGCTCCTGGACCACTCACTGGACGAAGGAACAACCAGGGCTGGGACCCTGGTTACCTCGAGTTCAAAAGCCATGCAGCCGGTCCCTGTAAGGCCTGCGCAGGGAGCCGGGACTGCGTCCCTGCAACTCTGAACGCCTGCCCTCTCCTCCTCTTGCCACTTTCAAAAGGACACACCTTTTCTCAGGAAGCTCCTACTTTCTAGTCAGCTTCAAACCATCGCCGCGACACGGACGCAGAAAGGGAGCTCTCTGAGTCAGACGTAGGGGAGAAAACGAAAGACAGAGCCAGTAGAAGTTAATATTTCAATAAATAGCTTGCCACACCTAGCAGTCGAGCAAAGTAGCCTCGGCGGGAGGAGACACTGAGCATGATGACAGCTGAGTAATTAGGACAACTTTTGAGTCCTGTGCAAACTTGCGTGGATGAAGTCATTTGACCCGCTTCTCGCCCGCACAGCAGGCACCGGGATGCTTCTTCATCGTAGGCGGGAGCGCCGCTGTACTCTGGGGCCGTGGGAATGGGCGGGGCGTGGGGGGAGGAGAGATGCTTAACATTTTCTCCTTCCAAGACCTGCCGTCCTGAACTTCACCATTTATATTTAAGAAGCTGGAGCTTTCATTTGAAAGTGTCCTGTCCTTATTTCTGCAACTTTTTTTGGTTGGAAGTTTTATTTACGGTTTAAAATTCATTTTCTTGAGAAGGTAATCATTTATATGATTAATAGTAGAATTGATTGTAATAGCAAATGCCTGGAAATGATCTACACATCAGCAGGAGTCTGATTAAAACAAATTGTAGTGCAAACACAGAACGGAATGCTTTTTAGTTACAAAATTGAATGCGGAGGTGCTCTCTAATGGGTATGAACAATCCTGTCTCCCCTTCCTGTCCCTTATCTGCTCAATTTCCATTCCCTTCATAGAAGGTTTCTTAGGCATCTCTTCAGAGTTTCTCCATACACAAGAAAATAGAAATGTAGATTCTCATTTTTCTTTTTTATAGTAAGATACTTCACGTGCTGCTCTGCTCCTTGTTCGTTTCACCAAATAGTATATCTTGATCTCTTTCCAAAACCAAACTTTCGCTTGTCCAAAGTCTTCCTGCATATCGTGCAGCAGCATTGTAAAGTTTTCTTCGTATCAGTCGTACACATTCCTTATTTTGTTTATTCCTAGGATTTTTTCCCTTTCATCTTTGTCTTTTTGTTATTCCTAAGCTTGCTTTTCCCTTCCATTCCAGGGCTGTTCTCTTCTGCTCTGGTTGTTGTCCTTTTATATGTAGTGATTTTTGTGCATTAACTCTTAACATTTCCACTCTGCTTTTATTTTTTAAACATTTTCACAGACTCTGATTAAGGTAAACAAATCCTCCTCTTTTGGTACAGGTGTCTTTCTTTCTTCCTTTTCTTTTTTTTGGGAAAGATTTATTTATTTATTTATTTGACAGGTAGAGACCCAGAGAGAGAGAACACAAGCAGGGGGGTAATGGGAGAGGGAGAAGCAGGCTCCCCTCAGAGGAGGGAGATGGACACGCGGCTCAGTCCCAGGACTCTGGGATCAGGACCTGAGCCGAAGGCAGACGCTTCAGGGCTGAGCCACCCAGGCACCCAGGCACGGGTCTATTCACAATGCAAAGCTCTATCTTCTGATGCTTTCGGAGCCGTGAGGGCTCTAAGTCCCAGTGTGCTCAGGGCTCCTTACGATAAGATCGGTCTGCTGACATTCAGAGAGTAATTATCAATCAGGGGCTTCGTATAAGGTACTGCTAGACTACAGCGCAATCAAAACTACAAAACAGAAACTGTTCAGCCAGATACTACAACACAGGTCCTGTGTGGCTTCCTAGACGTGTGGTTTGTCAGTTGAGCTACGGTCTATGTTTCTTCGGTGCTTCTGGCCCACCATACCTGGCACTTTGGGGAACCCAACATATTTTGTTGGGTACCAGCTCAGTATCTTAGGCCCATCCGTTCGTAAGATCTTTGTCTGCCATCATCTGAAGTGCCTGCCATCATAAGGACACACGATTCAAGTGCAATACGATCACAATAAATGTTTTCTATTCCTCTGTTATTTACAAGTAGTCATAACTGACCGGACGGGACAAATGTTGTCAGACCTATGACGTACTGCAATGAGCTCTAAGTTGGTGGCTTTTAAATGAGACAACCTTGTATAGTTATTTCCTAAAAACCTTGGACCAAGGGTGCCTGGGTGGCTCCGTTGCTTAAGCGCCTGCCTTCAGCTGGGGTCATGATCCCAGGGTCCTGGGATGGAGCCCCGGGTTGGTCTCCCTGCCCCGCGGGGAGCCTGCTTCTCCCTCTGCCTCCACCTCACCCCCCTCTCATGCTCTCTCTCTCTCTCACTTACTCTGTCTCTCTCTCAAATAAATGAATAAAAATAAAATCTTTTCAAAAATAATAAAAATAAATAAAAAAAAACCCTTGGACCAAAAGGTCATTCAATGAAAACCCAAGTATTTGTGATCAGGTGTCATTCTCTTTCAATTAAAGGCCGCACAATTTCATAAGAGCCTACAATAGCTGCTCCCAAGGCGTCGCAAAAATATTTTTTCAGTCATCTTTGCATTATTCATGAGGAAACGCTAAGGCTCGTGTCTCCTACGAGGCCGCGTTTCTTTTCGTGTCGCTGTCCGCTATTTCAGGTCCCCGGCAGCGTCCTGGGCGCCTGTCGGAGGCCGCGAGGTCTGGAGAAGCGCTCGTCCCGCGGCGGTCGCGGCCCCGCGGCGTCGAGGCTTCAGGTCCGGGGCGGCCCGGCTCCCCGTGTGCAGCGCGGCCCGACGGTCGCCCCCGCGGCGCGACGCACTCACAGCTCCCAGCGCTGCCGCAAGTGAAACCACTTCTATTTCCACCAGATCTGTCGTATAGAAATGACATATGACACAGAAATGACAAATGTCCATATTCTGATTGTATTGATTTTTCTTTACTGTGTAATCACCCATTTGTCTAAGTCCTTACCGCTCTTGACCCGTCACTTTCCTTGTATTTTCATTCTCTGTGGTCCCATTACTTAAATATTTCCCGCACATCTTCTCATCCCTCATCTGTTCGCACGTGGCTTCGTGGCTTCTCTCCCGCACTCTTCCCTTTGCCTCTTCCTCTCCAAGCCACTCCCCACCTATCTTCAGAGTCATTTTTCCAAACGGTAAACATTCTCTTGCTACGCCTCTGCCTAAAAACGCTTACTGTCTTCCGCACGTCCACTAAAGTCCGGACGGCATGATTATTTAAGGTCCTTCGTGACGACCTGTCCCCTGCTTGCCCAACTTCTCTACCTCCACAGCTTTTCAATGTCAGGACCCAGAACCGCAAAAACACTTGCAGTTCTTTGAGGTCATGAAACGACTGCGTGTCCCCGTGTCCCCGTGTCCTTGCACATGCAGCTCCTCTCGGCCCAGCACACTCTCCTCTGCTCCCCGCTCCTACCTCCGAGCCTGTTGTCCGCCCCTACTCTTGTCACCCTCTGAGAGCCGACCCCGAGCGTAAAGATGAGCCTCGCGGTGACACCTGTAGGCAGAATTTATTTTTTGATGCTTCCACTGGGCCTCGTTTGTGCTTCTATTATTATATTTTGCACCATATTATAATTCCTTATTTACACGTTACTGTGGTACTTTGCTTTGCCTCAAGACCTAGCAGGGCCTGAACAAACAGCGGGACAGTAAATGGGCACGCGCGGTAGCAACCTAGGACAACGTTTTGTGGTCAGACGTAACCTCGTATACTTAGAACATCTGAAAATAATACTATTTGGCCAATGCCGCTCAGAACAGACTCATTGCCCAAGCTATAGAGTTGAAATGTTTTGAATTTATAGAATTTTAATGACTATAATTTAGAATGATTATGATTTATATCTACCTTACCCTTTCACTGAAACATGATTTTGTTTCCTCACTGTGAAATCATCGCACGTAATGATCTCCAGGTGACGAAGAGTCATTTCGGCATGTGGAGATATGGAAAAGGCATCTTACATTTTATCTCTTCTTTTCAGCAGAGGATTTACCAGTGTTTCATGTGTGTTAAGAGCATTAGTTAGCATCTGCATCTCTACAATCTTTGGTCGAATATATTTTATTACACATTTATTAAGACGTTCCGGACTTCTGGGCTTTAACAACATTTGTGATGAGGTTATTACATACATACACAAAGATCAGATAAATAAGGTTAAATACGGTGTTTACTAAATTAAACGGGGACACAGAGCTAATTGCAGCACTAGCCTAGGGATTGGCTAAGGTTTCACTTCAGGGCCTCCCTGCTGGTTCCACCAGAGCGCACGCGACCGAGAGGAACGCTTTTGTGTCCCCCGGGAATCCCTTATTTCCTTCAAAGGTGAAATTTATTCGAATGTGCTAATTTTACCTAGCATTTGCGTTTTACTCCATTACATATTGTTTTAAATAACAACTTCTAATTTTTAACTTAATAGACATCTACGTAACTCCAGAAAGCTGTGCCAGGAGGAGGCCGTAGTTTCTGGCCCTTGCCTTCGCTTGCCACAGGTCCTCAGAGCTACCAAGTTCAAGGAGCAGGGCGTGGTGGAAAAAAGTACCGAGCCAGCTACGTCTGGGCGTGGGCCTAGCGTTTTTTATGCCACTCACTGGCTCTCGATTTTAAGCAAATCACATATCCTTTCAGAGTTTCAGTTCTTCCCTTAATGAGAATGGTAACACCTGCCTTACCTCCTCAGAGGGTTATTTTTAAAATTGAATGAAAATTGTTCAGCGAGCTGAAAACTCAGGCTTAGAGAATGGGCAGGAGAAAGGGAGCGCCGGTAGCCAGAACTGCAGCCAAACGTCATCACATCAAGCCACTGCCCCCAAGACACTGCGGCTGCCACCTGTGGCCTCTCGGTGCCTTACCCGCGGCCGCCATCCCCGCTGACCCTGCATCATGGCTGTGGGGGTCGCTGCGGCCCCCGCTCCCGCTGGCACCTCCACAATGAACTCTGGCCTCACGAAGTCCTAACGGCAGCTGCAGGCAAGGCTGCGTGTGCACATCAGGCCTCCGGTCTTATGGTAGCAGACTGGCTCAGGATCCAATGCACAGGCCAACAGAATGGAAACTCCCTCCCGTACAAGAAGGGATTAAGATGCTGGACCCACAGCAGCTCCTTCTCAAATACCACCACAGCCTCCCAACTGCCCTCACGGCCTCCAGCCTGTTCCCCTCCAACCTCCTACCACAGCCGGCACCAGAATTTTTTCTCAAAGGAAAATCTGATTTCTGCCACTGCTGTTTAAAGCCTCCCGGGATCCCCTCCCCACAATGCCAGGGTCATGCAAACGCATTAGAATGCGGTGCACACACTTCTAATCAGGTCCTTATCTGCCCCACAGCCGCTCTCTTCTGAGTTTCGCATCCCCCTTCTGCCCGGCCCAAGGGCTGGTTTTCCCAGTAGGACATGCTCTTCATGCCTGTTTGCCTTCCCTTTTACGAAAAGGGGAACTCTGAGGGAATTAAAAAGACAAAAGACCAGCATACTAGCATCTGTCTTCAGAAAAGCCAACGCTGGGGCCCTTCCAGACAGGGAGGGGATAAAGGCAGGGACCTTCCACATTCAGGCTGAAGCTGGGAGACCAAGAAGAGAACCGCAGCGGCTCCCTGCTGGGGCTGGAGGCACAGCCATTCCCTGGTCAGTGGGAGAAGCCCCGAGCCCGTCCCGAGCACAGTCCCAAGTGCTAGAGCGTGGGGACCAGTGTCGAAGAGCAGTCGGCAGCCAGAGAACCAAATTCACGCCTCTACTCCGCTCTTCCTGGCCGGACGTAATCCCAAGCTGCTTGCTTTGATCCGTGGAAAGGGAGTCCAGAACGTGGGAACAATGGACTATTCTGCCCGAATGCCGATGTGATCCCAGGCCGGGTGATGCTTAGGTTGGAAGTGGACAATACACGCCAGGGCGGGACGCTGGTCAGACCCGGGACAGGCCCGCGCACGCTGCCCCTCCACTCCTTCCTTTTTTCGAGCCAGGAGGCGACCCCTCACGTTCTCCAGACTCAGCTGACTGTGCAGATGAACAGCGTTGTGGGAGCATCCCGAGAGAGCTGTGAAGCTAGATCACTTCTGGGCGCGGAGAGTAGCGCAGGAGAGGAAATTTCATTTTAGGCCCTTCTGTACTACTTGAATTTCTTCACAATACTAGTGTGTTATTTGAATGATTGGATTTTTTTTAAAGTCAACTCAAGAATTAGAGAAATGGTAGTGCCTCCTTCTTTGCTATTTTGTTTTTTGCATTTCTTTCCAAAGGACCTAATGTGTCCTGTAAAGGAAGGCACAGAAGCCATGTGGGAAACGAAAAGGAAGAATGTCTTAAGCAGTTGAATGAAACATTATTATGTTAAAATTACTGAGAGCGGTTTCCTCAGAATATTGCTGAATAATGCAGGTTGGAAATTATTATTATTATTATTATCTGTTAGATTATTTATTTATTTATTTGACACAGGGAGAGAGGGAACACAAGCAGGGGAAGCGGGAGAGGGAGAAGCAGGCTTCCCGGCGAGCAGAGAGCCCGATGCGGGACTCGATCCCAGGACCCTGGGATCATGACCTGAGCTGAAGGCAGACGCTTAACAACCGAACCACTGAGGCACCCCAAATGTTGGAAATTATTAACTAAAATGTACTCATCCACACAGCGAAGGATGGAATAAACCGGTAAATAACGATCGTGTTGCAGGCCCTTCGTATATACAAGCAACCTTCAGCGACCATTGGCGCGCCAGTCACTTTCACGTGTCCTTCCTGCTTTAGCCTCTGGGATGCCTCCCTCTCCTGGGACCGCGTCCGGCTTCCACACAGGAGCACCAGGTTGACCTGTTCTCCCTGTCACGGGCGCACTGGCTTTTTTACGGCCCTTTCTTTTTTCAAGTGGGCAGCAGCCATATTTTATCATTTGATTTTATTTTTTAAGATTTTATTTATTTATGTGACAGAGAGAGCGCACAAGCAGGGGCAACGACAGGCAGAGGGAGAAGCAGGCTCCCCGTGGAGCAGGGAGCCCGATGCGGGGCTCCATCCCAGAACCCCAAGATCACGACCTGAGCCGAAGGAGGACGCCTAACTGACTGAGCCACCCCGACGCCCCCTTTCATTGGATTTTTGTTATAGCCCTTGAAAAAATAAAGGTAGTTATTATCTCTTTATTGATGAGGAAAGCTCTCGTTTTTTGGTGGAGCTGAGATGAAGCTTCTCGTCTCCTGGCTACGGATGAAGTTTCCTGTGTTTGCACCATCCCGCCTCATCTGCACTCTCAAACCACCATCCATGCACTCCTTTCTTTACATGTTATTCTAATAATACTGCAGTACTCTCTACGACATTCTCCTTCCCTGTGCCCTCTTCTTTCCCTTCATAAGATGAAAAATTAAATATATATATTCAAACTTAATGTGTATGTGTTTTTTGTTTGTTTTCTCCACTAGGGTATAAGTTCAATGAGGGCAAGAACCATGTGTCTACCAACCCTCCTACTCTATACCCATTTAGGGCCTGGCATATGGTAGGAACACAATAAGCATTTGTTGAATGAATGAAGAAACATCAGCTTCTGCCATAGGTAGGACTCACTCGGTTCCAGAGGCCTCATTTATTTTATATTATTTTGAAATAATTTATTTTTAAATGATCTCTATACCTGACATGGGACTTGAACTCACAACCCCAAGATCAAGAGTCAAGAGCTCTACTGACTGAACCAGCAGACCCCTCATTTAAACTAGCATGAACAGAAAAGGAAATCTGTGGACCCGAGTATTTAGGAAGTTCAGGAATCAACTGGCTTTAATCACAGCTCTCCTGAGGTTAGATGAAATATCTTTCTCCTCTTCCCCTCCCCAACCTTCCAATTTTCTGGCTCCTCCTTCTCCTCCTCTCACTCCTCTGTCTCCCTCATGCTTTCCTTCTATAGCTGGGCCTCCCCTCTACTTCCTCTGTGCATGGTGGAGATGGTGGTGGGGAACTCTGGGATAGCTGCCCTAGTTTGGCATCCCAGCGGAGAGAAAGTCTCTCTCTCTCAACATCTGTATCTCAATTTCAGGAAAAGTGAAATTTAGGATTGGCCAGACCTGTATCCATTGTGGGGGGTCGGCAGCTCCTCTCAAACCATGTGGAAGAGGGGACGGGTGTTTTCCTAGAGCAAGGGATACTGTGCAGAAGAAAACAACATGTGTCCTCCATATACTTTCATAGGGAATTTTATTAATAAGTGGAGGCAACTTCCTGCCTCTCAAATAGAAACTCTCTGAATGGACCTGAATTATGACCTTTGGAACTCTTGGACTTAGATCATACATTTTTAAAGGATGGACCACACTTTATTTTTTGAGTCCCAAAGTGTTGGTAGGTCAAGTGTAGTCATAAAGACAATCCCACCCATAACCTTCACAGCTATATGTTCAGCAAAAGCAGAGGACTGCAAAACAACCTTTTTTGGTTGTTTATTTTGGCTTTCAACCAAATAGGAACTCAAGAAATTTGTTTGTTGATAAATTGTGCTTCCACGTGCAAGAGGAAATGTGCTCAGTAACAACCACAGGATGTGGACCTCCATTTCATGCACAAAGTTCTGTGGGTGGTGTCCTCATGTTCCTACGCAGGGGGTAAAACAGGGAATGCTCAGTGTTCAGACTGCTGCTAAGTACTAGCTTTCCTGTAGCCTTGATATATTTTTTTAAGGTTTTATTTATTTATTTGAGAGAGAGAGAGAGAGAGAGAGAGAACATAAGAGGGAGAGGTCAGAGGGAGAAGCAGACTCCCCAAGGAGGTGGGGCGGGGACTTGATCCCATGACTCCGGGGTCATGACCTGAGCCAAAGGCAGTCGCTTCACCATCTGAGCCACCCAGGCACCTGCGGCCTTGATTCTTAGAGGGAGAAGTGGGCTTTCAGAGTTAGGAATTTGTTGATTTGCCCAGGTGCCCGTGTTTGAGAACAGTCTTCTGGGAAAGAAATAAAGATTAAAAAATTTAAAAAAAAAATCAACGTTCCTTCTCAGTTTCTATCTCTAGGTACTTTGCTTTTATCTCCTTTCCGAATGGCATGAAGTGCCTCTTAATGCAACAGATTTAGAAATGAATGAGAATGACTGTGACTAGTCCTATTCAGATATCCGATAATGTGGGCTGAAGGACTAAAATGCCACTTATAATACAGAAAGTAGTAAGCTAGTTCTTTCTTAGTCACTTTTTTTTTTTTTTAACTTTAGAATCTGGGTCTTAAGGAGAAGGAATGGTAAAATGTTCTGCTTTTCAGAGTTATAAATATATGTGATTAATAAGAAAAACACTGAAGGAAATGAAAACAACCTCACATCCCGCACTTCCTGACATCCTCTTTTGATTTTGTGAAGTTTCCTGTCATGACTTTTCAGTATATTTATTTTTAAGGAAGTTCCTTTAGCAAGAAGAGAGACACTAGCACCCTGTCCCTCCTGAGACAAACACACACACACACACACACACCCATCAAAGATTTAGAAATCTGTGCTGCAGTATTATTCTACATTTTAAACAACAGGGCCCGTGACACCCGTCTCTAGATGGTTTGCAAAGCAGTAGAGAGGATAGTAAAGAGAAAGTGAGAAGTACCATATCCTAGACTTCGGTCTTTTTGCATAGTGCAGGAGCTTGAAGACAACAATTTTATTATTTTTCTTCTTCTTTTTTCTTAACATATAATGTATTGTTTGTTTCAGGGGTACAGGTCTGTGATTCATCACTCTTACACAATTCACAACACTCACCATAGCACATACCCTCCCCAATGTCCATCATCCAGCCACCCCATCCCTCCCGCACCTCCTCCCCTCCAGCAACTCTGTTTGTTTCCTGAGATTAAGAGTCTCTTATGGTTTGTCCCCCTCCCTGGTTTCATCTTGTTTCATTTTTCCCCTCCCTTCCCCTATGATCCTCTGTCTTGTTTCTCAAATTTCTCATATCCGTGAGATTATATGATAGTTGTCTTTCTCTGATTGACATACTTCGCTTGGCATGATACTCTCTAGTTCCATCCATGTCATTGCAAATGGCAAGATGTCTTTTGATGGCTGCATAGTATTCCATTCTATATATATACCACATCTTTTTTATCCATTCATCTGTTGTAGGCTCTTTCCATAGTTTGGCTATTGTGGACATTGCTGCTATAAACATTCGAGTGTACATGCCCCTTTGGATCACTACATTTATATCTTTGGGGTAAATACCCAGTAGTGCAATTGCTGGTCATAGGGTAGCTCTATTTTCAACTTTTTGAGAACCTCCATGCTGTTTTCCAGAGTGGTTTCACCAGCTTGCATTCCCACCAGCAGCGTAGAAGGGTTCCTTTTTCTCCTCATCCTTGCCAACATCTGTTGTTTCCTGAGTGGTTAATTTTAGCCATTCTGACTGGTGTGAGGTGGCATCTCATTGTGGTTTTTGATTTGTATTTCCCTGATGCCGAGTGATGTGGAGCACTTTTTCACGTGTCTGTTGGCCATCTGGATGTCTTCTTTGCAGAAATGTCTGTTCATGTCCTCTGCCCATTTCTTGATTGGATTATTTGTTCTTTGGGTGTTGAGTTTGATGAGTTCTTTTTAGACTTTGGATGCTAGTCCTTTATTATTATTAATAGCTAACACTTATTGAGCTTTTGCTAGGTATCATCACTGTGCTAAGTACTTTACACACATACACACTCTCGCACACACTCACATACACACTCGCATACTGCAAACTTGTCAAGTGGCCATATCAAAGTATATAATGTAGGTTAAGGCTGTGTTTTTGGTGATCCATTAGTGAATCCAGAAATTAATTTAATAAGAGAGATAAATTCAATCCTATAACATCCTTATGAAGTGAATTGTATTATCCCCATTTTATAGATGAGGAATGTCAGAACTTAGGCGGTTAAGTAACTCACCCAAGTTCATAGAGTTAGTAAGAGGTAAAACTGCATTTGGGGCTGTCTCTTAACTTCTGTGACTGACTATACTACATCACTTAACAATTCTGAATGTAGCACATTAGAAACAATTACGTGTAGAAGAAAACATATATCCTGTAAGGGAGAGCTCAAGGCTTACGCACAATGAACCAACCTGCAGTGTATTGAATATAGGCTTAAGAGCCAAGTGTGTGTGTGTGTGTGTGTTAGAATTGTGGGAAAAAAATTCATAGAACTCCATACCATTAATAGGAATATCAAAATTCATGAGTGACTTTGAGGCGAAGAGAGTTTCTAACTTTCAAAGATGCATAATTCTACATTTACACTGTACTTTACAGCTTATCTGGGGCTTTCCTAGATATCATGTGATTCTCACACATTCTGCGGGCTCAGTGTGTATGGCCTTTTTATGGTACAGGCTGTAAGAGTGGTTACAGCTGATAACAGCTAGCTATCCATGGGAAAGCCAACATATTTTGGTCACAGTCCCATAGTACGAAAATGGTACTTAAAGATAATCTGCGATTATGAAATCTCCCGCTCTTAAAGAAGTAGCAAAGCTGCCAAATGAACGAAGAAGCAGATGTACTTAATAGGCCCTAAGAAGCTCATATAAAAATGCAATCAATAAGTTGACTCTAGGGGACTGAGCCTGGGAGGCTCAGTGAGTCAAGCATCTGCCTTCTGTTCCAGACATGATCGTGGGGTCCTCGAATCGAGTCCCGCATGAGGCTCCTTGCTCAGCCGGGAGACTGCTTTCCCCTCTGCCTGCTGTTCCCCCTTCGTGTGCACTCTCTCGCGCTCTCTGTGTGACAAATAAATTTAAAAAGTCTTAAAAAAAAAAGTTGACTCTGGGACACCAACAGCTTTTGAAGAAAACATCTCTACCTTTCAGAAATAACGACGATGGTGTTTGTGAAATACACTTGTCATTTCAAAAATATCTCCCAAAATTATTAGGACCACATCAGTTGTCAGTACTCATACATTAAGTCTCACTTAATCTTTGCTTTTTCTGGGAAAAAAAAAAAAAAAGTGCGTTTACTTACACAGAGAGAATCCCGTCCAGTCTGTGTTGACTACCACTTTACTCAGGTTTAAAGAAGACCTTCAATACTCTCGAAGACTTCCTTACAGAACTGCCACAATGCCCATCAGGGTTTCTGCTGTGGGTTAAGGCCGTGTTTTTGGTGGTCACAACCCATCTATGAAATCAGTATAACTAGTAGAGACAAATAATTGTTTAAAATTAAACAGAATAGATCATATCAGAAGGTCTCATAGGTAGTTAACGCAAGTATGTTTTAGGGAAATTCTGTTTCAGTGTTTTATGTGTACACTAAGTGTTGACACTTAATGCAGTTTGTAGTAAAAAAAGAAAGATTTGAATAAAATAAATGAGTCACAGGGATGTAATTTATAGCACAGGGAATATAGTTAATAATACCATAATAGTTTTGTACAGCGACATGACAGATGATAACTAGACCCACCAAGGTGATCGTTTTATAATGTATGAAAATATTGAATCGCTATGTTGCACACCCAAAAGTAATATAATCTGGTATGTCAATTACATTTCAATTAAAAAGAAAAAAATTGAAAGCCACTGTTAAGGCACTTCCTCCAAAAGGTATTTCATTGCAAATAGTTTTTGGGTGGATGTCTCAGAGCACACAGACTTTTGGTTTTATGGGGTGAGCTGTGGAGGGGATTGCTGGGAGCAGAGGGTGTGGATAACCAAAGTGGAAGAAGGACATAGGAGCAAAATTCCACAAGACACCCCTGGAGAATAGAAGGGTGAAAGGGACAGGAACAGAGAGAAGAACCAAGGAGAACAAGACGGGGAGTCAAAGAGTGAGATAATCCAAGTCGGAGCTAAGGTCAGGGTTCGTATGTAAACAAGAGGGAAGGAAGATGAGAGAGCAGAACACTAACACCGCACGGTGAAGCTTGGCAGACGGAACCAGCCTACGCTGAACGCTGCCTTTAGCTGTAACAGGGGCTTGGCTTGAATGCCTTAAACAACGATGACGTTTATTGACTCATCCACTGGCTTGGTGACGTCACAAGGACCATCCACAGCTTTGGCCTCAATTGCGTCCCCTTTGTGGATCCAGGATGACCGCAAGAGCAACTGGGACTGTGTGCTTCTTTATTCCCATCCAAGCTGGTTCTCCGAATGGCAGGGGATAATTTCCCCAAATCTTCCAGGAAACTCTGCTTACAGCTTCTTGGCCAGAATTGAATCCCATGCCCATTCCTGAATGGTGGACCGCCAGAGCGCTGGCATTACCCAGACCAGTCTCACGTCTCCCCGGAGCTGGGATCAACCTCCTCCCCGCATGTGGTAAATGTGAGGGGAAAAAAAAAATCTGAGTTTCCTTTAGGAAGAAGGGGAAGACATTTTGCTGAATGCTGAATGCTGAATGCTACATACAAAAAAATTTTTAAAAACTTTGGTAACATCTCCTAGTAGTTCTCGTAGATTTGCTGTGGAACAGTCCGGCATTAGAACAGTTTCATCTTTAAAGACTTATTATGTCATCTTCCCTCTTGTACAAGAATGCTTTGGAAGCATCTAAATGAAAGCTAAGAAATCCATTACAGAGAGCTTCTATTTTCCTTATACTTTACCACCAAAAGAAATCTCAATTTTTACCCCAAAATAATATGCTGTATTCACTCCCACAGGGACAATGCACAATGATCGACCTCTGTCAGAACAAACATCATGAGAGGGAAGCACCAGGCATTGTACAGAGCTTTACTTCTCTCTCCGGGTGCCTCCCCCACTCAGAAGTCATGCTTCAGCATTGTCCTCTCGCGGACTTGCCAGCTTTCTGGGTCACGACACAAAGACATTGCTGGTTAGGACCATTCTAGCCTGAAGAAAGGCCAGCACAAAGCCAGCGAGGCTTAGACGAAACGCACGCAGTTCGCTGCACGGCTGTGGGGTTTTGAGGGTTCCTTTATGAGAGACGAGCAGAAAGTCAACATCCCACACTTGCTCAAATCTGGGCTTTGGTTTCATTGCCACCAACCGCCACTTCCCCACCCAGGAGAATTACAGCTAAGTGGCGTTTTAACTACATCCCCAGGGGAGCGTTGAGTAAGAAGAAAAGCATGCTAGGGCACCAATAAATCATTTCTGGAGAAAAGGACATTTCAGGAAAATTAAACAAAGTGTAGAAAAGCCTTAGCTTGCAGTCCGTCTCTGCCGGGTTTGAATGATGGCTTTCCTCCCTGCGCAGACGAACACCAAGCAGGAAGCTCTGAACAGCAGGAAAAAAAAAAAAAAAGTTCTCCCTGGAGCCGTAGAAGAGAACGGCTAATGATGACGGTCCTTGTCACTTCCTTGCTCATTTAAACAAAATGAAGGCCGCTAGTTCTTTAACTCTTTCCAAGCAAATCTTAGAATTTTCAGAAAGTTATTTTCTGAATATTATTTTTAGAATATATTCTGAATATTCAGAATTATTTTCTGAATCATGTTTCAGAAATTGTTATTTTTGGGAGTTCTACAGTGGAGACGTGACAACTCTAGAAATCCAATGAGCCAGGAACATGGTTTTTCAGAATTACTTCAAAGCTCAGCTAAATACACAGATAGTTTAACTGACTTCCCTCCTGGGCCCCACCCTCAATGCGCAGGTACGGGGCTCTCCCCGGGATACCTGTGGCAGGGCATGTGGAAAGGGAAGGTGCAGATCTCATTCGCTGCTATTTGTGAATGCCTTGTGAAATTTGAAAAGTATACCTTACTTGTGTGCCCTTTGCGGTTTTCTCGTTGGTAAACTTTGCTGTCCTCCTCCTCCCGCCTTTTTTTCCTCTACTGCACGATTCCAGCACTCAGGGATCTGGGAATTGCTACCGTAAGATCACCCCACAACACTGCCAGCCCGGATTTATGAGCTGAACTTGCTGCTGGCTGCCTCCATAGCAACTAGTTGGAAATATTACAGGACTTCCCCCATGAGACCAAACCGAACAAAAGCACATCACCACTTTTTTCTGTTTAACATCTGTCTACCTCGAGAGGAACTGGGCAGAATTCAAAAAATATTTTCCAGTTGGGAAAAGAAATAATCAACCAGGTCAAACGCTAAGCCTTATTTCTTTAGATGCTCGACCGACTGTCCTCTCTCTCTCATGAGTGATTCATGCCATTCACTTTGAATCAGTCACTTAGGTTATCTGAATTTCTATTCTGTGCCTCCTAAAATTGACTTTGCTAAGATGAATAAATTCTTATAATAGGTGGGGATTCAGTGAGCCAGTTGATATATTTTGCTAAATAATTTCCTTTATGGGATGTTCTTAAAATAATAGTTTAAAATTTCGAAAGCTCCTTAGGACATTAAGCAGCATTCTGAAGCACGCCTAAGGTGCCGATTTCCAGCCTCTTTTAAGAGTCCTCCAGCTTTAAAATGCTATGAATTTATGAATATGTGCTACTGTATTCCCAGTAGGAGATTCTGGTTTATTATTTTTCATGAAGTTTGAAGAAATTAGTTAGATATTGACTCTGCAAAGCAAATCTGTATGTCAGGCCACAGAACAGCATGATTCTGTCATTCTGGAATGCTACCTTGCACAAAACAGATTCTCAAAAACTACTTCTGGGTTCTTAGCCACTGTACATTTTTCAATTACCAGTTTGGTAATTATGCAAACGGCATGTATGGGATTTTCAAATAGATGGGTCATTTTATAGCGACGTATTTTATAGCTTATGTAATTGTAACATGCATAGACGGGAATTTATTACCTGCTTGTTTTGGTACGACGAGACCTATAATTCCTATCATCTTACACAGGATCTTCTCCCTTAAGTATGTGTCTGGTTTTATAGAGGATTACCAGAGAGCTATTTTTTTCTTCCATCATACAGAAGTCAGATATTAAAAGGGTAAAAACCATAAAATTCCTCTTCAGGGATGTTCCAAACCAGACAAAGAAAGAGAAAACCAAGAGCTCTGCCCTGTGTGACCTTAACCACGCTAGCTGGGTTCAATGTCTTCTCTCCGGAGGTCTAGGCCCTTGTGTCTTTGGATCCAGGCGAGGTGACGTGCTATGTTCCATGGGGGGCAGAAAGGCACCTTTACTCTGTTTGAGTTACAGACATTGCCCTGCATCCTTCTTAATAACCCTGCTCACTTAGCCCAGTAGCTCGCTACCTACCTTCTGAAGCTTGTCACCTGGTTCACCTCTCTGACCCCTGACTTCCGGTAACTTCCGGAGTCGTTCCGGTTGTGATCAGCCTGGCATCTCCCTGAACACCCACCGTCATCATCGTCACCATCACGGTCACCACAGGAATAGCTCACATTTACTACCATATGCCCCCGAAGCAGTCTGCTTGCTGTGGCTTATTTTTTTTCAACCTTAAAACCACCCTACGAGGCAAGGACTGCTATCCAGTGACGAGGTTATTAAGAAGAAAACAAAGGTAGGTCCTAAACCTGAGGCAGAGGCAGGTCCTAAACCCAGGCCATTTCTTAAGCGCTGTGCTCTCCCTCTTTCCCACCGTTTGCCCAAACGAAGAATTACCTACCGGCCACTTGGATAAGACTCAGGCTTCCTAACCGTATGGTGTTGCCACTGGTCTGGAGGAGGCATAGGTCCTGCTACAGAGAACGAGTCCGCCCTTCCAGTGGTTTTCCTTTAATTCCTGGTGGCAAGAGGATTTATTCATTTCCTTTGTACTCAAAATTAGCCTTTTACTTTTTATCCACACAATATACCACAGATAACTCAGATTACATTCATTGCAAGCTGTTGTGTCCTTTGTCCTTTGTTTTCAACAATGGCTCTGGCTTGACCTTAGCTTTTTTTTCCCTTAATTTTTATATTTTTATTGAGGTATAGTTGACATACAATATTATGTGCATTTTTTGGCCTTAGCTTCTAGGTGCAGTCATCTTAAGAAAAGTCAAGAGCCATAGAAATTGAGTCTAAAAATGACAAACATGGCAAACATTCATTTTATACTCCCACAATCTTTATTTTCCAATTTCTGTTAGTTGAAAACAAGAACAGTAAGAGATCTTAGAAAATAGTGGATTTTCAGAAATACAACTACCTATTAACAAAAGCCAAGCACACTCCTATGTCCTTACTCCACACAAACCAGATAATATTAAAAAGACTTGGAAAATGCTTTACATCTATAGGTACACTGCAAAACAGAGTCACACAAATGAATGAGCAACACAAAGAATCCATACTTGGCTTACTTTTCCCCTTTACCATATAAATCCAAAGGATTAAAAACGCTGAAGTGGGGATTCAATTAAGAATTTAGTGGTGGCTTTTAAGGGGTGGTAACTTCCAGCAAGTATCTCAGTCCGTCTAGCGAGTGACACTAGAGAGCACGGGAAGGTCCCTCTGCCTCCTAGAGAAAGTCAAGATAGGATAACGGTTCTGTTCGGGCTGTCGGGGTGCAGGGCAGGAACACCGCCAGGTGAGCGAACACCTGTCTCTCTCGATGACGATGAGAGCAAACATGGCGAAGTCTTAGCTTGGCAGGAAATGAAATATCTAACTCCCGAAATGTGGCCGTGAGTTCTGAGCGACAGAAACGGAAGGAAGAATGGGCAAGACCTCAGTCTGCGCTGCACTTGGCCTGTCAGGAAACCGTGTGATGGGGTGCGGGCTAAACCCCACCTCTTCTCTTGCCTTGACATTCTCCTTCTGGAATCCTGAATCACGCTGGGTTCGTGGCTAATGAACAGATTGATCCTGAAAGATGATTATGCACCCAGATACAAGGTTCTGGATGACAGGGATCTGGTCCGTTCTGTACCTAGCTATAGATCGTGACCGCCTGGAGCTTAGCAGGGGCTCACTGGGTACTTGCTGAATGAATGAACCCAGAGCCCTGCAATTTGAGAATAACCTGGGAAATATTTGGGGCTCTTTTGCTCTTCACCTAAACTATGGTGACCAAAAATAAAAGAAAAAGGAAAAAAGAAAAAAAAAAAGCAGAAGAAATCATCGGTCATTTACCAAGGCAATGGAGTTATTTCGTTCCTATTCAGTTTACATGTGTGGCTTCCTTGCAGAAAAGACGCCCTAAGATGATGAAGGAATCATCATGTGTTTCTGTGTGTGCACGGGTGTGTGTGCGTGTTTGATCTGCATAGCGATGTAGGGATGTCAGATCATGTAAACATAACCATATCTGTGCCTGACAGACTTAACTCTTCATCAACCCTTCTGAAATGAAAGACAGCCTCAAGTCTCCTGATAAAGCAGTAGTTATTTAGAATTATGAGAAGCAAGGTTGAGTCATTAACAAAACAGCCCATCCCTGCTAATAGCGCAGCTCAGTGATCCTAAGAGAAAGGTAACCGGGGACGGTCAGTCATTCCTCCACTCCAGCAACCTCATGACATCTAAACTGGGAGTTGGTGCCCGGGCAAACAAATTCAAATTACCTTCCAGCAGAAACCTCAAAATACTTGTTCGAGATGGTTTCGGCTAGAAGACGCAA
Source organism: Lutra lutra (assembly GCF_902655055.1). Classification (NCBI taxonomy): domain Eukaryota; kingdom Metazoa; phylum Chordata; class Mammalia; order Carnivora; family Mustelidae; genus Lutra; species Lutra lutra. The sequence continues at coordinate 206,287,439 of NC_062279.1, read as the reverse complement.
AGCCAGATCAAAATCTGAAGCCACAGAAATACCAAAATAGCAGGAACAGAGACATAGTCATTACAGGAAGCTCAGGAAGCTTCAAAGGAGGTTAAAAAAGGACAGAGAAAGGAGAGGAAAGCTGCAGCAAGAGAAGCTGGTGGCGTTGCCCGTCCCTCCTGGAAGTGATGCTATCCTCTGAAGAGGAAGGGGGAGGACTTAGAGGCGCAAAACAAGCCGCAGAGACAGGGACAAAACAGGAAACAGGAGTGCTGACGAAACCCGCTGTAAGTCGGGAAGAGAGCAAGGCCTCCGACCACAGAGCTGGTAAAGACACCGGAAAAGGACAAAAAAAAGTAGCGGGGGACTCAGAGTCAACACGTTTACAAACAGATAAAGGAGTCTCGCTTTTCCTCTCGAGAAGAGCTGGAAAGAGACTTAGTCCTGTTCAAGGTCATTCAGGAATGCTCTGTTGTATCCCATTTGCATCTGATCAAATATCGCTTGACGTAAATGGATGTGCGGATCTCGGGGACCCTTCTGTGTGGGTGTCCAGAGACTTCTACTGCTGTCGGTTCAGAGTACTAGGTAACGTGTAGTCTGTGCTCACAATACGGTAATATCACTACTCACAAATCTTGGAAAGTGTGTACCGTTACTACCTTCAGTTTGTGCTATTTGTGCTATCACCACCTTCAGGGGGGGAAGTCTTTCAGTTGTATGATTGGCCAGAGGTCGAGTGGTCCGTCCAGAATAGTCTCACGACGTGAACTTTCTGCCCCGGACTCCAAAGGCTTTCTTCTAGCTATCGTCCCACCCACCGCTCCCTCCCAAGCGCGGGGATCAATCCTTGGTATTCTACCGGACATCTGTCTACTAGATCAAACAAACTCCCTTTGGCTCATGTCCATCTGTGTTTGCTCTGTGTACCAGAATTGCTACTATTTTCCTTTGCCAGTCTTTAGAAGGAGAGGCAATGGGCAGTAAAATGCCTAGAATTAAGGGGCAGACAAAGGAAGAAAAAAGGAGTCTAGAGATAATAAGGTCCAGAATATTAGAATGTTAAAGCCAGCTAGGAAAATACAGATTATGGAGTCCAGTTCTCCCACAGGAGTAAGTAACCTACTGACCTCAACTTCAGAGTCTTGTTAAAAAGATCTTAGCAAATCAGTGACAAAATCTTTTGACCAAACAGGGGATGACCAGTAGTTATGTTTCTTATATTTATTTAATAGTGCTGTGGGCGTCCAGGTGGTTCAGTTGGTTGAGCATCTGCCTTTGGCTCAGGTCACGATCTTAGGGTCCTGGCACTGAGCTCCTGTTGGGCTCCCTGCTCAGTGGGGAGTCTGCTTCTCTCTCTCCCTCTACCCACCTCCCGTTGTGAGCATGCATGTTCTCTCTCAAATAAATAAAGTAAAATTTTTAAAAATATATACTATCACAATATTTGAGGGCAATTACTGTGTTAATGATCAAATGCTACTATTACTGTTACTTGTAAAAAAAAAACACAACAGTTGGTGTGGTTAAGCGACTTGTCCAAGGTTGCATAACATGCTCGATTTTTCAAATTTCTCCAAACCTTAATTCATTCAGGAATTACACTATCGCCGGCAAGGCCCCAGTTGGGTTAAATCTAAGTTTATGTCACATAACGATAGTTGTTTTTCAAGAAACGGAAGCCTTGCTTCAGAATCCAGAACTCGGGCTTCTCGTCTGGCCACCAGCCCAGCGTGTGGTACAGAGAGGACACTTCCTCACACGATCAGGACCATTCGGGATGCTCCACTACTCTTCCAGAACCCGGCTGGTTCGCCATGCTCCTCGGGTTAGGAAACGAGCCCCTCAGGCACAGTTGCTCAGTTACTTAAGGTCTTAGGAAGGCAAATTATAAATAAACAGAAAAGGTCCACAAATACACAGATGCATAAAGTCAACACAAAACCCTGAGGGGATTTCACTCTGGGTACAATCGTGTGGCTGGGCATCTGGGGACAGATGTAGAAAGATGCACGTGCTGCGGCCACAGCGGGAAGACATGCTTCTGTGCTGAAAACAGTTCAGAGGTATCTTGTTTTATGCTGATGTTCAAGTCAATGTGCTTCTGAGCTAAGGCGGTTAAAGGAACAGGAGCCAGCAGCTTAGTTCCACATAGGGTGTGTGTCTAGACAAGGCTTCTAAGATTTTCTTTGATTTGGATCAATGAGGCTCAGATATAATCATGTGATAAAACACTAAAAATTATGTTGTTTTTTAACATGAAATGCAAATATTTAAGTTATGTAAGAAACACATATAATTTTGTATTGAATCAGATATACTGTGTCCTGTTGTAAGAGAAAAATAATATTAAAACCAAAGGAATATGAAACATTTATAGAGGAAAGATAAAATTGAGGAAATTGTATCCATTCACTTATCCATTTTCTTGATGTTTTGCACAGAAGGGACTGCTAGTCACCACTCTCACATCCAATTTCCCTTCCTCTTTAACAGAACCCCAATTTTTAGCTGGGCACAGAGTCCCTCTGTGAGAAACTGCATTTCCCAGCTTCCCTTGTGGCTAAGTCTGGCCACATGACTATTTTCCACCAAAGGTATGAAAGCATAATTCCTAGTTGGAAAGTCCAGAAAGGCTGCTTAAAGGGATTCAGCTCAGCTGAGAGGGTTTCTTTTTGTTTTTCCATCTTCTTTTGGCCTGCAGTGGAAATGTAACCAGAGCTTTAACGGCCCTGAGATGGCCTGAGTGATAAAAGCCACTTAATGGAGAAAAACAACATGACAGCCGGCAAGGCCATGTCCAGATGGTCACTCTACTTCAGGCTTGCCTTCCGGTGCCGGTAGTGTGCTTTTCTCTCTCTGTGCAGCAAAACCCAATCCTAACTGATGTATTCGCGATAAAAAAATCCCACCACTAGTTCTAATCTCGAAGTTTAGAGCTTGAACACCTCAAGCTTCTGCGTAGGATACAAGAGTATAATTTGAATCATAGATTTGGTTGTTATCTGTGTGTTTTCTTAGAAAAACCACAGAGATAATTATTTAAACTAACTTCTATTTTTAGTTTTGAAAGTCTTGCTTTTGTTAAAAAAAAAAAAAGAAGAAGAAGAAAAGAAAAGAAAAATGGCACCAGATCTCATTACTTTCTAGATCTCTTTCACTAATATCCAGCAATGGTGTAAGTTTCATCTTAATCTAAGTATCTATTTTTGCACATAGGCAATGCTTAAGTTCGTAAAGTATACCCGTATAATTAACTCGTATGATCCTCATAATAGACCCACGAAGTAAGCAATGCAAAGATAATTAACTCTGTTTTTACCACTGGATTCTCCTCTTCACTACTACATCACTTTGAGGTAGAAAAGACTATCATTACGCCTAATGCACTTAAAGCAGAATCATGACACGCTCACACCATCTGACCGAACACCTTGAAAACAAGTTGGCATTTAATAAGCACTTGCTGGAGGCCTGGATGGGTGACTGGGTGAGTGAGTGGATAAGAACACTGAGGCCCAGGGAGGTCACAGAAGGCAGCAGTGTCATAACACTGGAAAAAAGTTAGGGTTTCCTCATGCCTATTCTAATTTATTTCCCATTCGGGTATGCTGTCTCTCCCTGGACATTCATCCTTCAGTTTGCTGAGCTGCCCGTTTGCGTACGCTGCCAGGGAAAGGCGGCGCTCAGATGGCCATCAGTGGTGGACTTCAGCTGACGCCCCAGCACGACACTGCACATGCCACAAAAGAGCTTGCTTTCCCTGGCAGCTCTCCCAATCTTCGCACGTTATTGCTGTGCTGGCAGTCATCGTCCTTGACGAGTGACTGTGCTGGCAACACAGGATTCCCTCAACGTCCTGCGCGTGGCCAGCCAGCAGCTCCGTTTCTAGCTTTGCCTGACACCCTCACACAGCTACGGTATTGGTTTCGCTTGGAAAGTGTTCCAGGAGGCTCTGTCTAGCGGTGGTGGCTGTTACGGTTTAACCCGGGGACTTAAAGATTTGAACTAGGAGACGCAAGAGCCACAGTGGACCCGAACATTCAGAATATCTTCTTTCTTCTTAGAGAACTGAGAAATGATCAGAGCCAGAAAGACCTGAAATCATCACCCTGTTCCCTCTAAGGTGTGTCTGAAGTGAACGTACATTGGTTTGCCGATGATTGAGACAGAAATCTCAAGTGATTTCTCCTAAGTCATCAAAGTAGTCGGGATAATAGCTTTAGATTCCAAGTCCTAAGTTAGTTGGGGTGCTGGTGAGAAGAAATTCTCAGCCGGCCATTTCCGACCTGTGTGACTGCTGAAATTATTCTTTCTGAGTCTCAGTTTTAACGTATTTATAATGGAGCTGTTGAAGGTTTAAATGAAATACTATAAAGTGCACAGGAATTTGGAAGCTTCTCAGTTCCTTTGTTTTCATTCCTTCCTGCCTTTAATACTGGGTGCATTTCAGAAACCCTTGCCACATTCTGTGACCAAGAAGAAATGCTGAGAAATCCAACATAATCTTAACTAAAACCTTCTGGTTTGCTTTAGCATACAGAAGTTTAGAAACTTATATAACACGTAAAATTTACAAAAATACAAAGAATATCTGGAAGACGCTTGGCCTCATTTACTTGACCTCCAGTAATTCTGATTGTTTTGTGTACTTTTGGCCCAGATTCTATAAGAAGAATCAGAATGTCCAGTAGAGACATGTTGGTGCCTCCCATGTTCTCACGCTGCTGACCCAGAACTTCCTAACTATGCTTTTTCATAGTTTACTTTTACTTTATTCAGCAAGTAGTTTTGAAGCACCAGCTCTGTGTCAGTCACTAACAGAGCTGCTGAGAATATAGAAATGAACAAAACAGACAAAAGTTTTCTCTGTTTGTGGGGGGAAGATAGACAATAAACCCAAAAAACATGGTCTATTGGTGACAGAGAAAATTAAGGTAGGAAAGAGGCTACGGAGTGTTGGGGCAGGAGTTGGAAATTAAGACATTATAGTCAGGAAAGGTCATGTAGGAAGACCTGAAGGAGATAGGGAGTGAGCCCTACAGAAATCTGGGAGGAAGGGAGGAAGGATGGGAAGTACACGGACCCTGGGAAAGGAAAGTGCCTGGAATGTTCCATGAATAGCTAGAAAGCCAGAGAGAACAAAGGAGAAAACAGTAGAACACAAAGTAAGATGAGTGAAGAGGCAGGTGGGGGCAGATTGTGTCTGGGCGTTATAAAGACTTTGTCTTCTACTCTAAGTGTAATGGAAGCCTTTGCTGGGGTTGAGCAGGGAGGTCACGTGATCTGACTTATGTTTTAATAGGACCATTCTGACTATTGTGCTGAGAAATAGACTGAAAATCAGTGAGACCAGTGAGGAGATTATCACAGTAATCCAGTCAGAAAGGAAGCAAATATTTGCTGATGGATTGGATGTGGGGTGTGAAAGACAGAGAAAAAGAACTCCAAGGTTTCTTGGCACAAGAAAGTGAAAGGGCGGTATTGTCATTGACTTATACGCAGGAAACAACAGGAAAAACAGGTGCAGGAAAGATCAGCAGTTTGGTATTAGACGTGCTAAGTTTGAGATGCTTATTAGACATCCCCATAGAGCTGTCCTGGAGGTGACTGGATTTCCAGTCAGAGCACACAGCATGGAAACTTGAGCCAGAGTATTAATTTGGGTGTTGACAACCTATGCATGATATTTAAAGGAGAGAAGACAAATATGGACGTGTAGAGACAGGCAGTTAGTAAGATCAGTAAATAGAGAATTTAATTCCATGGCTCAGAGAACCTGTTCCTTCAAATCATTTGGATATGAAATGCCAGGAAGAAGAAGAGGGAACCACTGAGTCGATTAGTTTTAAAATCCTTCCAGTGAAAAAGGTGATCGGCTATGGGAGAACACTGGGTAGACTGGAGTCTTGGGTAGGGTGTGAGGAAGGTCCAGGGACTACAGGTAAAATGTACAAAATAAGACTACTGAGTAAGAGCTTAGAATCCCTGACTCACCCACAGAGTGATTCAGAGAGATCTGCCAGAGGGGCAGACTTCGAGATACATTGCTCATACAGCATGGTTTATCTGTTTAGAACGAAAAGAAAACATTAGAGAGGTGCCTGGGTGGCTCAGTTGGTTGAACGTTCCAACTCTTGGTTTCAGTTCAGGTTGTGATCTCATGGGTCGTGAGACAGAGCCCCACATGGGGCTCCACACTCAGCGGGAGTCAGCCTGAAAATTCTTTCCCTCCGCCCCCCCCGACTCACGTGCACGCTCCCTCTCTCTAAAATAAATACATTTAAAGATATTTGAGCCCACTCTTTTACTCAGGAATTCTACTTCTTGACATGAATTCTCAGGAAATACATTTGATTATAGTAAAATATTTATATGTACAGATATTTATCACAGTGTTATTTATAAAAATAAAAAATCCTGGAAACAATGTAAGTCCCCAGGAAGTGCAATGTTTAAATAAATTGTCATCTATACTTTTAGAATATAATATTATACAGCCATTAAAAACGATGTTTATAACAATACTTCATAACATGGGAAAGGACTATAGCTTAATGTTACATAAAAATTAACATAAAACAATGTATGCAACATATGATCCTAATTTTATTCATTTGTGTGTGCAGAGGACACAGAATGAAAATAAATACACTCAATATTTGTCAGTGGTGGCTTCTTCCTATGCTATATATTTCTGATTTTCCAAATATGCCATCACTAGATATGATTTTTAAAATTATATTTTTAAATTTTTTAAATTTTAGGCAAAGATTAAAATAAATTCCTGATTTGGCCCTAGTCCTCCTTGGGTTGCTCTGTCATTTCAGTTATAGACTCCATGAGGCCTCCCAAGTATTTATCACCCTGTTCCTAGAACAAGTGGTCAAGCATGAGTCATCAGTCAAAAGGCCCCAGGATGTTGAATGCCCGATGAGCTGGTAGACTTGTGACATGGGTGTGATGGGTCCAGGTGTGATCTCCTCTGGGGCTCTGGTACCTACCACCAGACTGGGGTTTCACCATGGGAGCTGGCAGGGGATCCTGTTGTTTCCGGGACACCGCAAACTCATCCTTTGTGCCACACAGTTGTTCACTTACACTCTGAATTCTTCACAGGAGAGTCATTTCCTGTTGCGATCTCTTCAACTTTTCCTCTTTGACCCAGGACTGACTGAAACTGATCTCTGCTCTCTGGGGCATGAACGATTCTTCACGAAAGTGAGCCACGTGGGGATATGTTAGTCTGTCACGGAGGAAAGGCGGATTGATCGAGAGCTGCATTCATCCCCCTGGCCTGCGAACGAGCAAGAGTCGCCACACAGGTGGGGCTGATCTCAAAATCGACGAGCACAGCATCTTCTGGTTTGGTAAATCCATCCGGGTTTTTCCCTGCGAGTCTGGCTTTAATATTTTCCTGCCTCTTTAAGATTGGGAAACCACCCAGGCCTCCCAGCTCTTGGCAAGCAACGGACTGACTTCATGTTGTTACTCAGCACTTTGTTTCTTATTGAAACGCCAGGCTCTGCACAACCGGTTTGTAAAGTCTGAAGATCCCCTGGGCGTGCCCAGAAACACAGCAGCCTCAGGAGGAGAGAACTGAAGGGGACTGAGTGAAACAGGAGAGAGGCCTTACAGCCCGGAGCAGTGTGCGGCAAGCCAATGTTGACAGCCTAGATTTGTAACTGCGCGAGCCTGCAGCCTCCCTCTCTTCTCCGGATTGCAATCCCACCTGCTCGTGTGAGAGCAGCTCCACAGCCACCTTCCCCAGCCGAACTTAATCTGCTCTTCTGTGTTTCCCAGAACGCTTCTGTTTATTTACTTGTTTGGTCTTACATACTAGTCTTTCTTGTACCTCACCTGTTTTGGCCTGCCTTATGCTTGTGTATTTCCCTGCTGGATTATAAGTGCCCCGGGCCATTAGAGTGACCCAGTTTAGCTTCCCTCCCTCTTCCTTAGCACAATGCCTTGCCTTTGATTAAATGAAGGTCTGAGAATGCTGAGTCATGCACAATGCCTGCCCGCCCTGGGTGGACCTCGGGGGCTCCTGGGTTTGTCACAGCTTCAGCAAAGGCAATCATCTCCCAGGGTTGCTATGACCTATAGGGATCTCAACCTTCACTGGCCGGAGTGTCTATCTTTAAATGATAATGAAATGACATCCGTTTTAATAGCTCATATACTAACACTGTAAAGACACTGAAAAGATAGAACGGCCCTGTGTAATGAAAGAAGCAAATTCCTGGAGTATTAATTTCTTCAAAAGAAAATACACATCTCTAGGGAATTAATTAAACTATTATTGTGGGTAGACAAAATGGGATTTGATGAATTAAAAAGATGGTACAGATCTACATTATGTTGAAAAAGTTTCTGATGCATTGTGGGGTTTAAAAAAATGTAGAAAGTAGTATATTTATTGTGATTTTTTTTTTTTTTGGGTAAAAACAAAGCAAAACAAAAATAACTTCTATGTAAAAATATGTGTATACACACCTGGAAAAAATTGTTTAGAAAAATAATTTGGGAAATCATGTCTCGCATAGCTAGTGTCCATAACAAGAACTGGATTTCCTGATTTCCCAATCATGGAACATAATTTATATGAACCGCTCTTAGTAATAACTAGCACTGATCAGAACTAGCATCATCAGAACAGAGAGAGCTCTCGCTTACCCTGGCTATTTCGGATGGAGCAGCGAACAGAAGTGAACGGCAGACATGGTAGGACTTCAGAGGGTTCTGACTATGTGGGGTAAAGGGCAAGCAAGGAAGAGTCTGTGTTTGTTCGTGTACTTCTTGATCCGCCATTTTTTTAAAAAGCTGCAGTAACCAGATACACTTGCGGCTGTAAAGACACAGTAATTATTGAAATTATTATAGAATAGGCTAGAATTACTACAGAAAAAAAGCCCGTTCTACTGTGAGTCTACAGCTTTCTGTTTCCATTAAAATATTTTTAAAATCTTGGTTTTAAGTTTAAATGTGATCTTTTTAAAATAGGAAATATATTCATAAATGGCAAAACCTAAAGGTACAAGTAGTATTTCCGTAATGACAATTTTCTCTCCCTCTCCTTGTCCCAGTCACCACTCTTTAGCTTCACTCAGTCTTACCAGTTTATGGTTTTTGATAATCTGAGATTTCTTATAAAATGTGCCTATTTAGCTAATGTTGAATAACTATATAATAAAATATAAAATAACTGTACTTGGGATTATAGGAAATATTTCTCTCTTTATAGCTTTCAGTAAAAAATTTTTCCCTTTAAATAAAAAATATAAAGATAATTTCCATAATCATTTTGTCAAACTCTGACAGACCTCCTGTCTGTACTGTCCTTGTTTTTTTAATAACACCATTTCTCTTCCCCAGGCCACAGTCTTGGTCAACAGTATAGCTAACACCTTATGGAGGAAAAAACCCATCTAAGTCATACTCTGAAACAAAATTTCTCAAATTTCCACTGGGGTTTCTGAGTATCATTTGATGCATGCTAATTAAATCAGAGTAAGTAATTAATATCTGATACACTTGATCCATGAAGATGTTTAAAGTAACAGCAGTGAAAACAATAATAAGTTCTTAAGAGACACTGACCTTGCTGGGATGCGTAGGAAAAGGTCCTATTTATTTTTTAAATGAAATTTAAAAAAAAAATCTTGGTTACTGGAGGTGGGATACAAGGTAAAAGGCCACATTTGAGTTTTATAAGTATGAATTTCAAGCTACGTTTGCTATGCCCAGAGTCAAGTGTTCGTCTAGGCCTGCCCCAGGGGTGAGAATTGGGCAATAGCTCGTTTATCCATAACCATAACCCACCTTCCTTAGAGCAGACCTTGGACCCCCTCCTGGGGGACGGTGTGGACGGAGCCGCGGGCGCGATGGAGAAGCCCCGCCGGGAGCGCATCCCTGGTGGAAGACAGGGAGGCTGGTCGTGAGGAGCCGAGCGTCTTCGTCCACAAAATAATAACCACCCCAAACGCTGCGGCCGGTATGCGCCCGAGGGTTCCCCGTGCCCCAGGTGATGCGCTGGAGGGAGGGGGGGGAGGGGACCCCCAGGCAGCGGCTCTCCCACAAGCCTGGGGACCTGGGGAAGGGGAGCTTCCGGGGGGGGCCGCGGCTGATGAGGATGGGCGTCAGGCAGGCCCAGAAAGACGGGGAGGCTTGGAAGCAATGATTAGACAGCAGAGCTGCATTTCCACATTTTGTCCCATTTTGTGCTTTACTTTTGGCTAAGCCAGTTTTCTAAGACTCTGCTTCCTTTTTTGAAAAACAAGGATTAGCTGTGTCACCTTCTACCTCTGTATTTCTTCCTTTTATAAAATCTTATGTTGGGGCACCTGAGTGTCCAACTCTTGGTTCAGTTCAGGTCATGATCCCCCAATTGTGAGATCGAGCCCCGGGTTGAGCTCTCTGAGTCTGCCTGGGATTCTCTCTCTCTGCCTCTGCCTGCCCACCACCCCTGCAAATGACCTCCCTCTCTCTCCTCAAAAAATAAAAGAAAGAAAGGAATCTTAAAAAAATAAAAATAAATTTTTTTCTTGTGTTAGAGATTTGCTTAGATATACTGTTCTGTTAAAATACAAATACACTTGGGCACGGCCAAGTCTTTCCATCAAGAGAAGCACAGAGTATCTTGTCACTCAAGCTTGAAACAGATCTGATCCTGGACATTACAAGAGACGGGGGTGGGGGGTGGGGGGGTCTCTTCATGGGGTTGCTCTGGACTGACAGGTGTTGAGAGTAAACACTCAGGAAATGACTAGTGGGCAGGTCTGAGCGTACAAGTATTTAAGCAGAGAACAATGCAAGGAAACTGTTCACGGTTCTCTCGAGCACAATCAGAAGAGAGAGCAAATCACCTAGTGCTGTTTGCGATTCAGCCTTTAGCAGGGAGCAAAGTCAGCGGTTTCTACTGGCAAAGGAAAAACTGAGGGGAGAAAGATTCCAGGTCGGAAGAAAGCTAGACAGATGTGGACAGATGTGACTTTGCATCCTGGCCGTGCTCTTCTTGATGTCCCTTGTGTGTTTCATCTGTAAAAGAGTAATTATATTTATCCAAAAATATTGTTGGGAGGATTGCAATAAAAGACGTGTCGATCCCTGGCATACTGTAAACACTCAGTAGATGACGGACGGATGTTGTTTATCACGGGGAGTCTACTATGAAGACTAGAAAACTCACGGCTGAAAGTGGAGAAGCCAGGAGGAGTCAGAGGGGAGGCGGCCGGGGTCTGAGGTCACAGTGAGATCTCTGCCAGGTGTTGCATCAGCATGGAATGCAGATTTTTAATAGGTCATCTAGGAGGCTGGGGACCCGACCGGCCGAAATGCACGCGGTCTGACTGGGATCTAGACGGGATAGGCAATCCTGCAGGTAAGCCTAGAAGGCTGATTTGTAGGCCCTCCTGTATCCTCTGGACAAAAGGAGAGGAAGGGAAGCAACATTTACTGGGTCCTGATAACCAAGTCCAGACATGACTAATTCACACCAGAAATACACTGTCAGAAAACTGAGTTTATAAGAAAAATTGAGTGAATGATAAATGGTTTCTTAGAAATGTAGCTCTTTGCCCCCAAACTGTTGAACTCCTACCATTAGACTCCAGTGAGGCTGAAACTCTGACATTGCCTCCCAGAATGGGAATACACACTCTTGTTTTCCCAAGTCATAGATTGCTTTCTTTAAGAAAGGTTAAAACTAACACTTAGTCCTTTCAAAATAAATAGATAAATGGTATAGGAGAGTATGAAGAAAGTATAAAGTATATGCTTTTGCATGAATAGATATGCGGTACATCCTTATGTTTAAGTGAAACAGACATGAGGACACCCCTAGAGCAGGACCCACATTCACTGGGGTTGGGCCAGACCCCAGGAACTTTACCTACATAATGGGGGGGACACTAAGTCCCAAAGAAGGAAAGATGGGACGTGGAGTGAGGACCCCTTTGTCTTCCCACACACCAGAGCTGTTCAGTCCCCGCTGTGGAGACCTGCTCTCCACTGAGTCCCAAGCCCCTGATGGTGGTTTATGCTCCCCTGGCCAGGCCACCTCTGTTAAAAGTAAAAAATCAGGGGGGCCCAGGTGGCTCAGTCGGTTTAAGCATCTGCCTTTGTCTCAGGTCATCATCCTGAGGTCCTGAGCTCAAACCCTGCATCGAGCTCCTGGCACAGCAGGGATCCTGCTTCTCCCTCTCCTCCAAGCTGGTGCTCTCTCTCAGTGTACCTCTCTCTCTCTTTTTCAATCTCAAATAAATAAAATCTTTAAAAAAGTGAAAAATCATTTTACTTCTCATTCATTCGATTACCAGTGAAGTAAAATCTTTTGGAGTTGGTCACCTCCGCTAATGGGAGTTGCTCGCTCTACTCTTATGTTGTCCTTTAAAAAGTTATTTCACTGATAGGTTTGCTGCCTTTTCCTCATGGATTCTTAGAAGGGTTTTGCAGTAAGATATTAAATCGTTGTCATCTGTTCTGTTCGTCCTCTGGCTTGTCATCTGTCTTTCCACTTTGTGCTAGTCTTTCTTACACAGGAGTTTATGTTTTTACTTTTATCTCTGTTGTAGTCAGTATTTCTACTCTTTAAGTGCCCTACAGGATCAGGTAAGAGATCCTAAAGATTCAGAATCACGGTGCTGGGAATGAAAGGACGGCCAAGGATAGAAGGACACAAATATAACCATCAGATGAGTGGAACAGGCAATAGGCTGTAGGATTTTTGTAGCTTCATAAATTCACCGAAGTCTTAAGGGCACACACTCTGGGCTTCGATGAGCTGTTTGAATCCTGCTTCTGTAAGTTACTAATGGTTTGAACTGGGAGATTTGCTAAACCGTGTCCCCATGTCCTCATCTGTAAAGTGTAGGATTTTTGTGTAGGATGTAGGAATATTGTGAACTTTCTGGCTACCGAAAACTCAGGAGAGGTTAACTGCTCATGATACCTGAGAGTTTTGAGGGCCTGGCCGACTGAAGAAGTGGGACTAGAACAGTTCCCGGGATGGGCATGGAGGAGACTAGAGAGGGGAGAAAATAGAACCCAGGGTCTCGGAGGGTTTGTGGAAGCTTTAGATCCACAGGGCTGGGTGTTCTGAGGAATGTTGCAGAGTCACCCAGAGGAGTGGACCTCAGGGGCCTGTGAAGGTAAGAGGGACAGAAAGCAACAATTGGGGAAAGAAAACAAAGGAAAGATGAGCTGGAAGAGACAAGAAAGAACCCCTCAGAATCTCCTGGAGGATGGGCAATTTTTGAAAATAATTTCTTTTTGATTATGTTACGTCAGTCACCATAGAGACACCCGGGCTCCATGCAATCCATGCCCACCTTGATCCCCCAGGTGGGCAATTTTAAGTAAAAAGAAGAAACTGGATGACAGAGTCTCAGCCACTGTGCGAAAGGAAAGCAAATTCAAGCTGCAGTCAGAGAGAGAAAGGAAGGAAGGACGGACGGGTGGACGAGCCGTGAACAACTGGTACCGAAATCAAAACGGAGGCGACCCGTGCCCCAGCGTCCTCCGAAGTGAGCGGAAGTGACGAGTACTGGAACCAGCGTTTGGCAGGGTCTGCACCAGCCGGACACGCGCCCAGCCTGCACCCAGCGGCGCCGCCACACGGAAGCACGTGGACTTGGTCACCAGCAGACACCGTGTTATCCGCAGCCGAATCGTGAAAGTCCCCCACTGGGACCTCCGCAGACGCCCCTCCAGTGGGGGTGGATGGACACACCGTGTCTGTCGGTCAGCGGGAGACCGTACGGCAGCGAGGACGTAGCAGTCACGACAACACGAGTCTCACAAAACTGAAGAAAGCAACGGACACAGAAGAGTGCTCACGTGTGACTCCCAGTGACCCCATTTATGTGCAGTTCACAAACAGGCACCTCCGAATTTGGGTGTTAGATGTTGTCCCAGTTGGTTCCAGCCACCCAGCACCACCGACTGGGTGGCCGAAGCAAGGAACACTTAGTTCTCACGGTTCTGGAGGCTGGAGAGTCCAAGGTTAGGGGACCCACAGAGTCAGGGTCTGGTGAGAACCTGCTTCCCGGTTCAGAGACACGTCTTCTTGCTGTGCCTCATGTGGCGGAGGGAACAAGGGCGTTCACTCCAGTCAGTTCCAAAAGGCCTACATTCAAATACCATCACACTGGGGACTAGGTTTTCAACACACAGATTAGGAGGAGGACAGAAACACTCAGTCTATAGCAGAAGTCGAAATCCAGTCATTTTTGAGGGGTCGTTCTGTTGACTAAAGGGGGCATGAGGCAGAGACAGAGCCTGGTCTTTGGATGTGCTGATTGTGCGGTTTTCTGATTTGGGTGGTGACTACTTGTGTATGTTCCACTCGTCAAAATTTACCAAAGTGGGGGCACCTGGTGGCTCAGTGTGTTAAAGCCTCTTCCTTCAGCTCAGGTCATGATTCCAGGGTCCTGGGATCGAGCCCCGAATCGGGCTTTCCACTCAGCGGGGAACCTGCTTCCCCCTCTCTCTCTGTCTGCCTCTGTGCCTACTTGTGATCTCTCTCTGTCAAATAAATAAATAAAATCTAAAAAAAAAATTTACCAAAGTATGTACTGATTTTTTATATATTTAATTTTTCAGTAAAAAAAGAAAAATATTTGCCCATCGTAGACGTTACATTAAAATGACTGAAGCCTTTTGTTCACTCATAGAAGGTGTAGCTGCTTTTGTCAGCTTTATGCTGGTATAGATACAGATCTTGATCCTCATTTTCTGTATCTATAAAGTGTGTATAATAGCGCCTGTTTCGCAGTAGGTAACACGGACGGACAGACAGGCTTTGAAAATGACGAGATTGCATAAACATGCCTGGGGGAGAACGCCTTGTCCCCACTGCTGATGTTTTCTTACTTTTAGCACAACATCCCTGCTCTTCCCTACCAACCTACCACTCCTGCCAAGAGGGTGAAACCGATTGGTACGTTTGGGGAGTACATCCCCCTTCATCCTTCCCTCTTGGAAACGCCCCCGTCTAGCACAAAAGGTTACTGAACCTTAGGGATGTTGAGTGCATTGTCCAAATTTAGATAATAAGTCACAGAATTTGCACTCAGGTCTCTGACTGCAAAGATCATGCTTTTAACCACTTCATTATACTGGCTGCCTCATACATACTATATCGGCATAAAATAAATGCTGTTGTATGGTGCAGCTAACAACACAACAGGAATTCAGGGAGGGGACTCTCCTCTCCGGTCTGTGAACCGGGAGGCAGGTTCCCACCAGATGCTGAATCTGTAGTTAAAGATGACTACACAAAAGACTATAGGGGTCAACTCCTGCTAAATTCTGAGTAAACTCCAGGAGCCAATAAAGCTGAGTTAGCACTGACCTCTTTCCAGGCCACATGAGAAGAGGTGTCTGTTGTTGGTCAAACAGCCAGCACGGTTTAACCTCAGTGCCACCTGGCGGGGCTCCAGGACTTACCCGGTGACTTCCTTGGTTCAGCTGCATTTTGTCTTGTACCTTTGTTGGTGTTTGCCTTTGAGTTCTTCTGGGATTTATCTCATGCACCATCGTATGGGATGAGACAGGACAGGAAGCTTATTTTCAAGCACTTGATACCTGAGAATATGCAAAAGGTCTTCTAACAGCATTTCACAAAGAAAGATTATTTATTTTTATTGAGGTCTAATTTAAATTCGATAAACAGCATTGATCTTAAATGTTCAGTTGGATGGGTTTCAACTTTATAAATCCATGCAACCATTACCCCAAACAAGATATGGAAGACTTTTGTCAGCCCAGAAGCATGCTGTATGATTGTGTGTGTGTGTGTGTGTGTGTGTGTGTGTGGCTTTCTTCACTCAACATACTACTTTGAGGTTCATCTGCGTTGTCGCTTTTATCAGTAGTACCTTCCTTTTTTTTTTTTTTTTTAAAGATTTTATTTCTTTATTTGACAGAGAAAGACACAGCGAGAGAGGGAACACAGGCAGGGGGAGTGGGAGAGGGAGAAGCAGGCTTCCGGCAGATCAGGGAGCCCAATGTGGGGCTCCATCCCAGGACTCCAGGATCATGACCCCAGCTGAAGGCAGATGCTTAACGACCGAGCCACACAGGCGCCCCAGTACATTCCTTTTTATTGTCCAGAAGTAATCCACTGTATGGACATACCACCATCTGCTCATCCATTCTCCTGTTGGTGGACATTTAGGTGATGTATAGCTTTTGGCTTTTATGAGTAAGGCTGCTATGAACATCTTAGGAAAGTTTGTGTTCGCGTATGTTTTCATTGCCCTTTGGTAAATGCTGAAGAATGGAACACTTAGGTGACAGGGTGGCTGTGGGTTTACCATTGTAAGGGGCTGCCGAATAATTCTCCAAAGGGTCAAGCCATTTTGTATTCGTACCATCAGTGTTGTGCATCTCGAAGGAAAGTTGTGTACAAAGCCAAACTATGATGACATCTTAGCAAAGAACACCACAGTGCCTAGGGTGGGAAAGATTCTGTGGGAATCATTTGTAAGGAGGAAAAAGCAGCCAACAGAGGAGAGAGAGTGCATTGGCACTCACCAAAGAGCATTCACCAGGACGCCAGTCCGAGGAGACCACGTGGGCAGCAGACTCCACAGCTACCAATCAAGGCTGTGTTCTCCGTCCATGACATTCAGTCCACATGCCAAGCCCTCTGTCCATGATCCAAGCAATCTGGGCAACTTATTGTTTTTCCTCAAGTTGTGCCTCATTGAAATTCTTTTTGGAGTGTCCCTTTCAGTCACAAGTTCCCTCTTGTCCAGAAGCCAAGATCGTGAAGCTTAGTGTAGCAGGGCTTTCCAAATGTGTGCTGCGGGCTTCACCTCCAGCTGCGTGCCCGAGCTGGCTCACCTGCCCCGTCCTGAGCAGCTTCCCCGGCTCCCCCAACGTGGAGAGCAAGTTCTCGTTCACCTGTTCCTCTTGCTCATTTGGTCTCCTCCCCCTCAGGTTACTTTCAGCAAGATTTCAGTTTGGTTTTTATGCTATTGCATTCAAGGGAGGGCAAAGCCTTTTTGAATCTGTTTTCAAATGTGTTCATTTTTAAGACAGAACATCATTCTCTCTGAGTTTTTCTTTTAGGTTATCATGACAGAGGTCAAAAATCGTGGGGACTAGCCCCCAAGGGATTTAATCTTAACTTTCTCCACAATCAGCCATGCCTACTCATATATTCTAGGATATTGGTAAAAATTCTTGCTAAAGGAGGTGGCCAGAAAAGTCCTTATTCTTTAGCCAAATTCTGGATGGGAGGATAAGGGCTCCAAATTTGGGCACAACCAGGTTTCAACATCTATTACCCTTATTCTGTTCTTCTAATTGGCACTCACTGTAAGTGCTCAGTGGTAAAAATACAAGCCCTCATTTTCTTCTTCGTTCTTCCCTTACAATGAAGGGTTTGTCCCTCCTCCTTTCAAAGGCAAATTCATCCACATGTGTTCTGGATCCCACTCCGTACTGCCTTCTCAGAGAGTCTGTTCGGTTGGTTATTACCTGCAGCTGAAACGACCGTCCTTCTAAATTCAGGCTTCTCCTTCCACAGCATATGGTGGTGGCTAGAAAGTTGCCAGCCAGCCAGCCGGACACCCTGTTCCCCAACCTCCCTTACCTTTAGGTGAGGCCACATGATGAGTTCTTGTCAACATAATGTGATCAGAAGGGATGTGGGTCACTTCTTGACCAAGCAACTTCAGAAGCAGGAGTGGTTTTTTTCCCTTCTGCTCACTTGATAAAAGGGGCACAGCGAACAGGGAACCCATATACTAAAGAGGAGGGAGGGCTCCACAAGACGGCTGGAGCCTGGGTCTCTGAATCTTCAGTCGGAGGGTCCCACCTGCCATGAAGAGCTTCTGTCGGAAGAGCTTTATGTGTCTGACCTATTGTATATTGCTGGATCCTTTTGTCATAGTGTGTTATTGTTAATCATTACCATAACTAGCACATTATTTTTCTTTTTTTATTATTTTATTTTATTTTTCTTTACAGGTGGAATCTACATGCATTCAGACATAACCAAGCATCTTCCATCTTACAACCAACACCAGGCCCCCTAAAAATCTTCCTTTGACTCCATGCTCCTGCTCTGTTTTCTCTGTTTCTCTTTACTTCCTCTCACAGACAATTGTTCTAGGAAACCTGTCAATGCAAAGTCTTCATTGCTTGCTTCCATTCATTCCTTACTCCAATCTATGTGGCTTCTTTGCCACCCTCCATTAAAACTGCTCTTGCCGGAGTCCTTAATAACTGACATGTTTCTAAATCCAGCAGACAATTTTTGGTTCTTATTGTAATTCTCGGGATTTTACCTAGTGGGACACTCCTGCCTTCACTGCATACTATCTTCTCTTGGTCCCTTGAAACCAATCTCTTACAGGAATGACTCACAGGCTTTTTAAATTCATCATATCCAAAACCGACCTTCAACTCCAGCTCCTCCGTCTTCCGTCTCAGTAAACGGTACTTGCATCCACCCAGCGGCTCATGCTGGAAACCTGAGGGTGATTTTTGGTACATCCTTCTTTCTCACCACTCATAGCCAATTAATCATCATATCCTCCCCATTTCACCTCCTTGTTTTTCTCAAGAGTAGCTACTCTCCATCTCCAATCTTCCCCACCATCCTTCCATTCTCCATATATATGATTACAAACATAAATCAGATAATGCCACTTTCCTTTTAAAATCCTTCAGAAATCGTTACTAGAAAAAAAGAAAAAAAAATCCTTCAGAAAATTCCCACTGCACTTAGGATAATTCCCCTAATCCTTAACACAGCACACAAACCCTCATGCGATCTTGCCCCTGCAATGTCTTCAGCCCTATCCAGCGCTCCCTTCCCTTTGCTCGTTGCATTTCAGCGTCTCTCCCAAATCTTTGAAATCAGCCATTTCTTTCCTGCCTCAGAACTTCTCTCACTGCAAGAACAAAAATCAACTCGAACAAACTGAAGTAAAAAGGAAATATAGTAGCTCATGTTTAAGTGAGGCGCCTGATGAGCAGCTGACTTCAGGCGTGACTTATTCCAAGAGCTCTGGTTACGACTTTAATGCCTCATGGCTTCATTTCTCAGCTCTGCTTATTTTTGATTCCTTCTTAACATGCACTGTCACCGTGCCGGCAAGATGGCCACTGTCAAAGATGTCTAGTTGTGCTTTGAAAAAGTAATCTTACCGAAAGAGAGGTCTGGACTTTTTCGTCAGCTTCTGGGAGGTCATCTCTAAGCCCTTGGTAGGTCATACTTGATAAGAGAGTCTCTGTTTGCCCGGGGGCCGTGGGCCAACCAGACCATAAGAAGATGAGTTAGGGTGGGGCGGGGAGTTGAGCAAAATCAGCAAGGTGATTCAACCTGGAGACTCTGAGTCAGGTGCCATCTGCTGACCTCTGGAGACTGAAATCAGCCCTGAGCTCAATCCGTCATGCTGAGGTGATGAAGCCCCAGTAAAAACTCTGGACACTGTGTGTGTGTTGTTACACATAGAGGCCGAGGGAGCCGTGCTATCCAAACTGCACGGGGAGAGGACCCGGGGAGCTCCAGGTGTGCTACCCTCCTGGCCAATGTGCCTTTCCCTTTGGCTGACTGTAATGTGCATTCTTTCCTTGTGATAAACTGTAATCACGAGTACAGCTGCTTTGAGTGAGTTGTGTGAGTCTTTCCAGTGAATTATCAGAAGTGAAGGTAGTTTGGGGAACTACCACATTTGGTGTCAGAAGTGAGGGTAGTCTTGTGTGGACTACACTCCTTCTCACTGTCCAGTGGGCGAACTCTCACGTTATTAAACATTCTTAGCTTAGTAGCCACAGCTAAATGGTTCTGTTTCTTTTGATGTTTTAAAAGAAAAGTTCCAGGGAGCCTCTTAGCTAGCTTGCTTAAGACGAACCGATCACCATTGCCTGGGAAGGAGAGTGCTGTGATCGGTCTCAGTCAGATAGCTAGTCGAATCTATCGAAACAACAGGAAATGAGTTCCCCACGGGAGAAAAGGTTTGGGTTACCAAAAGGAAGGATAGGGATGCTGGGTGAACAAACACAGTAGTTAGCATGGGACTTTCACACCAGCATCTCCCTCTGGAACACCCTGATTCTTATTCATCTCCCCCACCACACACTTTCGAATGACTAATCTTTCTACTGACTAATCTACTCATCATCTGGGTTTCAGATTAAATGTCACTTGAACAGAAAGGCCTCCTTTCATTCCTCTCCATCAGAATGTTTTATAGGTCTTAGCAGTTTGTGATTACATATCCATTTGTGTGATTGCTAGTTTAATATCTTCAAATTACCTTTACTCTAGGGTGTGTTAAGAGCCACATCTAGTCTGTTCATCACCTAGTAGGTCCTCAAAAATAGCAGTGGAAGGAGCAAAATAAGAATGAAAAAAAACCTGTTAATGGATTGCCCATATCTCAGATCTTATGCTAAGCCCTTCAAATGGTCCTTTTTAGTAAGATGTCAGTAGATGACTATCTGGTTAAACTTTGGCCTCAGTTGTTGGAACCAATAAAAGAAACTTGCCTCAATTTTGCAGTTAGGAATTCAAGAATTGCATAACCTTCAGAAGTAAAAATTATTAGGCATATCAGCCTCATCCTCATTTACTAAAACTAAACATGTAATGTTTGTATGGAAATGCATCTCTCAATAAGCTGATACAACATCCCGTCCCATCTTGTAGAGTGTTTGCATCTGATTTTAGCCACAAAATAACCCATTGAGATAAGTAATGCAGGCAGGTGCTTCTTTGATCTTACAGATGGAAAAAAAAAAAAGCCTGAGAACCAGAAAGGTAAGATAAATTACTCATGATCACATGGAAAACTTAGTGGTCAAAACAAGATGACTACTCAGCAATCCTGAAGCCTAGTTCTATGCTCTACCAACCCAATGTTCATCCTCTGTCTCACTGACGATACACACTGCTGTCCCCTACAGTGGTAGAATGTGTCGAAAGTCACAGTAATCAATGTAGTAAATTTGAATATGAGTAAACTTATGATTTTTGCCTATTTTGTGGACATTTCTGATTATTGGGGCTGTAAGCATTCTTCATAACACTCCCTTTTAGTTAGGAACTCTAGCCTCATTCTCAAGCCAGTGGTTCTAGTGATTTTCTCATCCCCAACCCAGAGGTAATTTGGCCAACGAGAGCCCAATATTCTCTAGGCTCGAGTTTGGGTAAAGGGATGACACATGGCCCATAACAGGTTTTAAGATTCCATGACCTCTTTGCTAAGGCTTTGGGATAGAACACTCATTCTCAATAGGCTTGAACCTGAGACAATATAAAGTTGGAGCTTCTGCACTCATTTACTTCAAGTGGGAAGCAGAGCTGAGAGATAAAGAAAAACCATATCCTAACAATACCTTCTGAACCTTGACTCTAGAGCCCACATGACCCCTGGATTTTTAGCTACATCACCTGATAGATTCCTTCTCTTGAATAAGTCAGTTTGAGTAGGATTCTGTCTTTACCATTCAGAAAGTTCTTAACTAAAATATCCTATAATTTTGGGGAGACCCGCGGGCCCAGTATGGGCTTGCATTGCTGTGGGGTGGGAGCCGGACCCATTGCCAAGAAGTTTGTAGAGGCCAAGTATAAGGATCGAGGAACTCTCTTGGCCGAGGCCCAGCTGGCCCAGATGTCCACGCAGTTGGGCATGTCCAAGACCAACCTGGAGGGATTTGCCAGTAAGCACAAGCAGGAGATCCGGAAGGAACCTGAGTTCCCGGTGCAGCTCCTGGACACATGTGTCCCCTTGGCGTGGATCGGCTCCCCTCCGGAAGAGGATTTTGGTCTGCGATGGGGGGTGAGCGAGCTTTCCGTTGCGACCTGGGGATCCAGAAGATGGAAGCATGTGTGGCCCCGACGCCCAGGAAGGGAGGTCTGTTCACTCTGGAGGTACACTCTGTAGTGTACACTACACTCAGAGGTACACTCTGTTCACTCTGTAGTACAGCAAGACGCGTCCAAGGGAAGGGGCCGATTCGCCCAGGATGTCAGCCACGACCGTTTGATCAGGGCCATGAAGAAACTAGAGGCACCTGGCACTGGCGCAGGTGCCCCTGCCTTCGGTGGGCGCCAGCTGAGCTCAGTGCCCCGCCCCGCCCCGCAGAGGGACGGCTACGTGACTGTCGGGGGCATCAAAGCCCGTCTCAGGCGGGAGGTCACGCGCTGGGGCACCTGCCGAAGGAAGGGCCGGCCGGGCTGGCCCCTCGGGCCCCTCGGGAGGCTCGCCACGGGCTGCCAGCTCTCTTGGCAGACCCCTCCTCCCAGGCCATTACTGGTGAGGCCAGAGAAGCCCTGCCCTGAACCTGGGGGTGTAGAAGGGGACATGGTAGCGGGCAGGGAGAAGACAGACTAGCTGTCTATGAATAAGCCCTAACAGCTTTGTTTTTTTTTTTTTTTTTTTTAAAGAAAAATAAACAAACAACATATCCTACAATAAAGAATTCTCATTCAATTGTCTTCCCATACAGTCTTGACAGGGAGAGGAAGAAAGTGCGGTTACAGCTATTTCCTGCAGAATGGCATTGTCTGTAACAATAGATCTGGCTCCCAAACCCCCAAACAACGCCCCTCCCCCCAAGAAAACAAGCAAGAAGTCACTTTACTAGAATTTAGTTACCTGTTCCCTGTCTCCAAAGAGCTTTATTTGGTGCCATTCTTCTTCGGGTTAGTGATGAGAGGACACCTCCTCTCACCCCTTGGTCAGACTTAATCCCTCTTACACTGCCAGCTGGTCGGCCTTCCAGAAATCTCCCCAGTGAGGTTGGATGCTCTCGATGGTCTTACCACAGCTGAAATGCCCTCTAGCTATTTATGTCTGCACCTTCCGCCTTTCTTTCAAATGTCACTGCGAATCTGTTCCAAGAAAAACTTGCTGCAAGTCTTTCCAATCTTAGGATAGACTCTCCAGGTACCATCTATTTGCGAAGAAATACACCTGTCCAGAAGTGGAGCCTAATTAATGACTTGCTTTTCTGATTGCCAGCTTCACAGACCCAAGGACAAGGGGAAATACTATAGGAATTCTTTTAAGGTCAGAAGAATCTAGTATACAGAACCATTTAGTTGGCAATAATAGTTTCAGCACAAGGTGTTTTTAGATTTTCTTTTAAAAATTCAGTGTTTGGTATCTCCCAGGACAAGATGAATTTAGCTATGCCTTGGTTGGTGACTCTAGAAACTACTTTTTATTTGCCAAAGTGATGAATGTTTCAAACTTTAAGGGAGCTAACATTGCCTAGTTGTATGTCATATTGCCAATAGATGATAGGAACATAATGAATGGTAAGGATTTGATAAAACTTTTTCATAATGAGCATTTTTAGGACTTTTATTTTTTTTTTTTTTCTATTTTTAGTACTTTGAATAACACATTGTGAGATTGGACTATTTCTCAAGAGATCATATCTTTTAAAGGGAGTAGGGGCTGAAGAATGGATACAAGCCAATCCCTTTGAGGCGTGCATAATACAGGATACTAATACCTAAACCATATATGACCAAACATGTGGAGCCATGTCATTTTCTAAGATCAACAAAAATAAAAGGGAGGATTGCCCGTGTTATTTTTTTCCACAATGATTCTTAGAATATGCACGAAAATAGGAATCCTAAAAGAGTAGTCAGGATGGTGTACCGCAGAAAATACTCTGGGCTCTGAGTTAGGGGAGCTAAACTTTGGCCCAGGCAGCCCTCAGCAAGCCCATTGTCTTGGGTCTCCCTCATACATAAAATGGAGGATCGCATAACTGCCAAGAAAGCGTCCAGCTATAAACTTGGGTACTAAAACAGAGAACCTGTTGATTGTAATTCTTGTCAGTTTCAATTCTGATCTAAATACAAAATGAGGATCTTCAAAGAACTTTGAAGATGATCACGGTAGCTAAAATGAATTGAGCTGGAAGAAAAGGAGAGCCTTAATGTCAATATTCTCCATTCACTCACTCACTCACAAATACTTTTGAGCACTTAATAAACGTTGAGCACTATAAGAGGTGCTAAAGGTGGAGCAATAAATACACCAACATCCTAGTCATCATAGAGCTAACTTTCTGGAGGTGAAGATGCATCACAATCAAATGAATACGTACAGAGAAAGCGTGTCAGAAGGTGACAAGTGCTACACAGGAAAGCAGAGCAGAGGGAACACTCGCGATGGCCCTTGTTTATAAGATGGCCATTTGAAGAGAGACCGAGAGGAGGTGAGACAGTAAATCAGGCTATTTCCTACCTAGGAATAGCAAGTGCAAAGGCCCTGAGGTGGGAGTGTTTGACATGTTTTAGGAGCAGCAAGGAATCCTGTGTTGCTAGACCACCATGAGCAAAGTGAAGAGTGGTAGAAAATGAGGTCCAAGGAAAGGAAAAATAACAAAAGAAGCTGAAATGTTCTGTTTACTTGAGTATAAATCCCCGCACCCCCTTATCTGTGGCTCCTTTGCTATTGACATTGGGTAGGGGGAAATCCGCTGGTTCAGTCTAATGGTAACATCTGCTCAGATTTGAGTGGGATCAGAACCCAAGACTCACCGTCACTACTGGCCAGACATGGAAGTTGTTCCTTGGAGAGTAGAGCTGCGTTTCTTTCATTTTCAGCAAAGTTTAACTTATTTTATCTCAGGGACTTCTGTCCTTCCTTTGCTATAGGGGGAAGCCCTGTTGTACGCCTGCTAACTGACTCAGGTGTGGTGGGTGTGGGGGAACAGGTACCCGGTGCCCATTCCAACCTCCCTCGCGTGTGTCTTCTGATACCAGAGACTGGAAATCTAAGAGCTACCTGCTGCGGACTCCTCTGGAGCTAGATTTGAGATGTGACATGACCTCCCCTGATGAGTGCACTCGCGGCCCTCGGGTCACAGTGAGGCTTTGAGCTTCTTTCCCCATCTCTGCGATCCAGCGGGCTTTTCTGAGGTACATCCCAGCGTCCGGTCACCAGAGCCACCAGTGCCACCAGGGCCCAAAGGCAGTTACAAAGGCAGCTGCAGCCAAGGGTTTCAGAGCTGTGTTAGGACTTTCGTTTGCCCTGGGCACTCCTGCCTCAATGTGGTCCTTCCTTGTTAAGAAAATAATAAATCTGTATCCCAGGATTGTACTGTGGGCAAATAGGAGTATATTATTATATATGAAAACATTTAATTCAGCCTAAATGTTCTTTATTTCTTCTGGTTTTAAAAGAAGTTTAAGTATTTTTATGGGCTCCTAAAAGTCTTGCAGGCCCTAGACACTGACTACTGGGTCTAACGGGTAAATCCGCCCTGATGGCATTCGGCCCCCTAGACTGCAGCTGAAGTGGTGTGTTTGTCGCGTCCCGATTTCTTTCTTTCTTCTTTCTTTTTTTAAAGATTTTATTTATTTATTTGACAGACAGATCACAAGTAGGCAGAGAGGCAGGCAGAGAGAGAGGAGGAAGCAGGCTCCCCGCTGAGCAGAGAGCCCGATGCAGGGCTCGATCCCAGGACCCTGAGACGGTGACCTGAGCTGAAGGCAGAGGCTCAACCCACTGAGCCACCAGGTGCCCCAGGAATCCATTCTTCATCTCTTTCCTCCTTCCCTGGCCTGAAGCATGCTCGCCTCCGAAATCACGGTTCTCCGGGTTCCTCCAGCACAAAGGGCTT
Organism: Lutra lutra; assembly: GCF_902655055.1. Lineage (NCBI taxonomy): Eukaryota > Metazoa > Chordata > Mammalia > Carnivora > Mustelidae > Lutra > Lutra lutra. The sequence continues at coordinate 206,261,849 of NC_062279.1, read as the reverse complement.
GCCCTGTCCCACTCCCTTGGATTGGTGGGTGAGGTGCAGCGCCGCTTGCCTTCCTCTCCCCGGGGATTTCTCACCCTCCCGCCGCCCTCCTCGCTCTCCTCTGGTCACACAAAGCCCGCGCCCTTCTCAGCGCGGGGACTCGCAGATCTGTTCGCACTTCCGAAGACGCAGCTGACTCATGCCCCTTCATCTGTCCCCAGTTCCTGACCATCACCTTCGGTGACCTCAAAATCCATGTCAACCTTTCAGATTCCTTGACACCAGGCGCGTTTCCTGGACTCCGGAGCTCCTTCTCTGGCCCACCGGCGTCCGCAGAACCGCACTCAGGGCTCACGGAGCAGGTCTGCTTCTCGGGTTCCTGTCCCACTCGCAGGAGAGCCTGTCCCCTCCTGCCCCCTGCCCATCCCAGGCAGGGCCTGTCCCCTCCTGCCCCCTGCCCATCCCAGGCAGGGCCTGTCCCCTCCTGCCCCTGCCCATCCCAGGACGTCTGTCTGCAGCTTCCCTGGCAGCTGCCCCGCGTCACACCATCTATCCTACTTCGTCCACCGACTGTTTGCCTGTCCTGCTCCTGTCTCGCTGGAACGACCGGCCCCTTGCGAGCCCCCGTGTCCCAGACGTGACCTCCCGAGACCCCCGGAAACAGACGGGAAGCCCCGGGACGCGGGGCTGGACACTGGGCAGATGACAATTGCTCGGGCTTCTCGTCCTCACGGCTCCGGGTCCTAGTCCGCCCCTCATTCTTTCCGTCTTGTGTTCCCAAGCGACACTGTTCGGGGAGGAAGCTCGTTCTGGGGACTGGGGACGAGGCTCCTGTCCCGCCCCGCGCTCCGGGGCAGCGGCACCGCGGCTCGTGCTTCTCCCTCGCCCGCCCGCGCGGGGACCCGGCCGTCCCGGTCGCTGCCGCGCGCAGCAGCCGCCCCTTCGTCCCCCGCGTCTCGCCAGCTGTGCCCCCCAGAGCGATCGGACTAGTCCCGGCGGGTCCCCCAGACACGGACCCCAGAGGCGGACGCGGGCCCCGGCGGCTCGGGAAGGTGAGCGCGGACGCGACCCGAGGCCGGAGCGGGCGGCGGGGAGCGCGGGCGGCGGCGTAGGACCGTGGGCCGCGGGGGCTCCGAGTCCCTGGAGGCCGAGAGGCCGCGTCAACCACTACCTCCCGCTCTCCGCGTCGGGGGCTCTCCCGGGCGCCTTGGCCCACAGGCGCGTCCCTTCATCCTGCCCTAGCGTGGCCCAGGCAACCCCGACCGCCGGATAAGGGCTGCGGCAGGCGGCCTCGGGCACGCGGAGCAGCCACAGCTCGCGGCGGGGCTCGGCCACGGGGTGGGCTGCGGCACCAGAGCCATTCTGCTATTTCCCACCCCGCCGCTGTACCGCACCCGGTCCCGCCCTGTTCCTGGTTCCCCGTCCCTTCATCCAGCGCACTAGGGACTCACGGGGACACTGTTTTGTGTATCCTCTTGACCAGGTAAGTTGTCATGGTCTCACTTTTACATAATTTAACATATAGAAGTTAAGATGAAGTACCCTTGGGGGTGCTGGTAGAGTGTGCAGCTCTTGATCTTGTGGTCATGAGTTCGAGCCCCACACTGGGGGTAGAGTTTGCTTAGGAAAGAAGGGGAGAAAGAAAGAAAGAAAGGAAGGGAGGGAGGGAGAGAGAGAAAGAGAAAGAGGAAAGAAAGAGAGAGAGAGAGAAAGAGGGACACCCAGGTGGCTCAGTTGTTAAGTGTCTGCCTTGGGCTCAGGTCGTGATCCCAGGGTTCTGGGATCGAGCCCCACATTGGGCTCCCTGGGAATCCTGCTTCTCCCTCTCCCACTCGCCCTGCTTGTGTTCCCTCTCTCGCCGTCTCTCTCTCTGTCAAATAAATAAAACCTTTTTAAAAAAGAAGAAGAAAGAAAGAAAGAGAGAAGGAAAGGGAGAAGGGAAGGAAAGAAAGGAAGAAAGACAAAAAAGTTGAGTAACTTCCCAAAATTACCCAGCTAGTAAGTTCTGGAACTGTGATTTAAAGACTCTAACATTCACGCATTTTCTAGTATAGAAGAAAACCAAGGACAGAGTCTTGGAAGAATATCCACCATTATAAGCAAGATCCCGGAGTAAGAAGAGAGGGGTTCGGAGTAGAAGCAGGGTCAGAAGGGTTATTTTGGAGCTGTGGGGTGACCCTCTTCATCTAAGACTACCTTCCGCCACTGTTCACCACCTCCATGTCTATCCATGAAGCCTTCCAAAGCTCCTACAGCAGAATTTACTGTTTTCCTCCAGAGACCCTCACACAATTCCTGAGAAAAAAAATCAGATACAGTGCCATCTCCAGAATAAGTAATTCCTGGTAAAAATGTAATAAGTACTCAGTATTATTAACAACTCTATATTGATCACCTAATAGGGGCCGTGCACTGGGCTAGATGCTAAGAGTACAATGATGGACCACAAATACTCCCCCACAGAAGGCATGAGTCGATGAAAGACATAGTCTAATTCTGAATATGAAATACACCACATTCTCAAACGGACTTTAATTGTACAGAAGCATCAGTTAATTAGGGCCACTTACCATGTGCAATTAAGGTGAATCTAGTACTCAGTAATTTTTTTCTTAGTTTGGTTCTGCCTAGACATATTTTCAACATTAACAAGGGTAGATAACGTTGATCAGAAAGGGCAGACTCTTCATGGGATTGCCGTGCGGAAGACATGAAATGGTAAATGCCAGATCCAACCCATTTTACGTAATTTCTCACATTTGCCTGCATTCACCAGCTGTGGGTTCCACAAAAATAGATGCGGATTTATTTCATTTTTTTAAAATTTTCTGTCAACTTGATTGAGATGTAACTAATATACATGTAATTGATAAATATATGCACTATAACATTGCGTGAGTTTAAGGTGTATAATACAATGTGGTAAGTACAGGTCACCACAGTAGACTTAGTCAGCATCTGTTATCATCCATAGTTGCACATTCTTCTCCTGCAGGGAGAACTCTCAAGACTGGCTCTTGGCAACCATCGTCGTCACCAGAACTTATTTTTCTCGTGGGATGCTGATTTATTCTCATTTACTCATATATATTTGGCTTTTCAAATAATGCTTAGCACACAATACGTCTTCAATGAACCTTTATGGGCTCAATGAATGACATAGATACTATTATTCCAATTTTACAGATGAAATAGATACTCTGAGAGACTGAGTGATTTTCCCCAATTTCTCAAAGCTAGTTGTTAGAAGAGTTAGGATACATGAGGTCTTTCCAAATCCCCTGTACCTAAGGGCCCCTGTAGGGCAAGCAGCATGGCGCCGAGTCCCCAGCCGGCCATCCATACGTGTTGTTCATTCACCACCGTCTCAGTACGGATGTCCTGGCTGTTGGCGTTAAGGGACAAAGGGTGACAGCTGCTTCTCCTTCAGAGCTCTGCGTGATCTCCTTGTTCCCTGGGCTTCCTCTCTGGACGCCTGCTCTCGTCCCACTCCAGAAACTGTGGACTCCCCCACGGCTCTGGCCCGAGACCCACTGACCCTCGGGATAGTTGCCCGCACGTCTGCACAGCGCTTCAGCTCACGCGGCACTGGCCGGTGACCTGACCTTGAGAAGCTGCCAGCTCCTCCTCTCTGAATGGGCCGAGCGCTGCGGTGCACGCGCCGCGGGGAAAGGGAGCCCGACCGGTTGCAGGGAAGCTGGGTGCCAGAGGGAAGCTGGGTCGGTGTTCCCACCGCGCTTCCCCACCCGTGCCCTGCCTTCGCACACCCGGGAGCTCTGAAGCCCTGAGCCGGATGACTTGCGGCTCCGGACACGCGCACGTGGAGGGGCTCACCTTGACTCGGGCGTTCACGGCTGTCAGGTGCATGTCGCGGCTGCTCGGGGCGTGAAGCCGGAGGGTTCGTGGGAAGGGGAGTTTCTGACGCTTCTCCCCTTGGAAAATAAAGAGCTTTGCGACTGGTGCCCCTCTTGCTTCAAGGCGCCACAGTGAGAATCAAGCACACAAACTGGGGAGCCATGGCTACTCGGCCAGCGTTGGGACCCCAGAACAATCTAGCTGTGTGTGCTCCAGGGGGCACTTAACCTTTCTGAGCCTCCGTTTCCTAACTAGTAAATGGACGTAAGGTTACCCATCTCAGGGAGTTGTGGGGACAAGATGAAATACTATATACACGTGACTCACGGGGACGGTAAAGAAAACCGTGCATTATCACCGAGCCGGGACGCCGGGAAGGGCTGGTGCAGGCAACACCCGCCGGATCTCCGGGGCTGTTTGTGAGAAGAGAACGTGAGGTCTTAAAGCCAACGTTCAGGGGAAACGGAGTTCTCCATCTCCGTGAGGAATCGAGAACATGCTGACATTTGTTAAGCTGAGAAAGTTCCCCTTGGTTCCTATGCAGTCCTTTACTGGTCTCGCCACCATTACTCAGAGTAAATCCTTTGAAACAAAAAAGATCTTGTACTTGTTATAGCAAAAGAGAATGGGAAATTGGGGAAAGGTATAAATAGTTTCCACTCTACTGTATTTCAAATGTTGTAGTAGGTGCTCTTAGGTAACTTTTGTTACCTCATTTAATTCTTCTGATCTTCCAAAAACAGATCTAACCAGTCCCTCTTTGGGCTTTTTTTTTTTTTTTTTAAGATTTTATTTATTTATTTGACAGAGATCACAAGTAGGCAGAGAGGCAGGCAGAGAGAGAGGAGGAAGCAGTCTCCCTGCTGAGCAGAGAGCCCGATGTGGGGCTCGATCTCATGACCCTGAGATCATGACCTGAACCGAAGGCAAAGGCTTAACTGGCTGAGCCACCCAGGCACCCCCTCTTTGGGCCTTTGACACTACTAAATTATTACCCTCCTCTTTTTAAAAATTAAGATATAATAGGACATATTATATTAGCTTCAGGTAGACAACATAATGATTGGCATACGTAGGTGTTACAAAATAATCATCACCTTATGTCTGGTTAACATGCATCAGCACACATAATTACATTATTTTTCCCCTTGTGATGAGAACTTTTGAGAGCTACTCTGTTAGTAACGTTCAAATACATAACACAGTATTATTCACTATCATCACTATATTGTACATTACAGCCTCAGGACTTACTGATAACTGGAAGTTTGTACCCTTTGACCACCCTCTCCCATTCTACCTGTCCCCCAACCTCCACCTCTGACAAATACTAATCTGTTTGTTCTTTGTATCTATGAGCTAGGGGTGTTTTAGATTCCACATATAAGTGAGCTCATACAGTATTTGTCTTTCTCTAGCCAACTTACTTCACTACTCTTGTCTCATAAGCAGAAGGCAATGGGGGATCAGCGTAGCTAAGTAACTTACCCAAAGTTACACAGCAAGCAGGTGGTATTTGAACCCAGAGTGTGGCTTCAGAGCTTACTCTTTTCTTTGTGCCTAGGAAGGGGAAGGCCAGGGAGACTGTCCTAAAGAAAGAAGACAGGGTCATCACAATGAGGAGGTCAAGAGCAGCCCAGGAGAAGTAGGACAACTGCAGTGTCCTCAAACACAGAACCAGAGAAAGCCCCTGCGGAGTTTCCCCACAGGGGCTTTCTCTGGGTAGATTGTAAATTCTGGGAAACCTTGGACCTCCCAAGAAGTTGCTAGCTGCACCTGGCCCAGCCAAACCGCACATCCAAAACCCAGAAGAAAAAGTAAGGAGAAAATCAAGAACCGACAGTTTGTTGCCTGGTCGCCAGGGATGGTCTCCATACTGAAATGATTACAAGCAGACTAAACAATGCAAATACTTCTCTTTGTCGTGTCAACATTGCTGAAGTTAGCCAGAGAGCAAAGCAGAGGGTTTAGGGAAAGACGTGAGGTAAAGAGAGGAATGAAACTGCTTTTCTCCCTGTTACCAAGTCTCCTCTTCAGAAACACGTCTGGGTAAATTGGAGACATTTGCCAGTCATTGCTATTGAATGCAGCCTTCCACGGTGGCACACCATGGTGTGGGCTGGTGCATAAGAGAACTGGAATAACCATTAGAGACCCTGGGCTGGTTGGCCCTGCCTGTAGCACATTCTAGCATTTTATTAGAGTACTAATGGAGATCTGAGGGGAAGCACAGAAAGCCAGAAAAGTAGGACATTCCCCACTGTTCCTTCCCACCCACTTCCTAGGAAAGACCCAGCTTTGAGTATACGTAAGATGGATCTTAAACTGGCTCTACTCTGTGGTAGGGAGGTCTATGTGGTTCTCATAGTACAAAATGTAATTAGCATCTGTTCTGTGGGGTCCATCACGAAGAAGACTGAACTGTCTGTAGACACCTTCAAAAGAGGGTTCCATGACATTTCTCAATCAGAGAGAGGGAGGTACATCAAAGTTTCCACCAGATACCTCAGACACAGGAAAACAGGTGAGAATTAAGGATGGACTCTCTGACACTCAGGGCCCAGAGGTGACCTCTTCATTGAGAATTAACAGCTCAATTATCGCATGCATTACTTCTGCATGATTTTCTGATATAATCAAATAATACACAATCACAGCAGTTCTTGGGAGCCTGTGCTCATCTCTGTACTGATCTTCACGTCTTCCAAGTCCTTACTGGTTAACTCCTTTAATGCCTGGCTCCAAGTTTCTGTCCCCAGGGGATCCTTCCCCACAGAACCCATCATTCCTTCATTTCAGCTCAAGATGAATTTTAATAACCTTTCCTATACTTCATATAGAAATGTTTTAAAATTATTAGATCAGTAACCTGTCTGATAATTTGTAAACTGTTTAAAATTTGCAAAACACAATTTGGAAAAAAGAAGAGAATTAGTTCCCTGTAATCTTACCAACTCGGAGATAAAATGTTCATGTCATATATGTTGGTTTCCAGTCTTTCTGTTTTCTTTCTCACTGCTTTATCAACACATTCTTTTTCTCCATTTAGCAAAATATATGAGAATCTCTTTTACATATCCATCTGTCTCTATATCACTATATCTTTTTGTACACCTTAAGGGTGAGGAGTAGTCCATAACATTTTTTTAAAGATTTTATTTATTTATTTGACAGAGAGAGATCACAAGTAGACAGAGAGGCAGGCAGAGAGAGAGAGAGAGAGAGGGAAGCAGGCTTCCTGCTGAGCAGAGAGCCCGATGCGGGCCTCGATCCCAGGACCCTGAGATCATGACCTGAGCCGAAGGCAGCGGCTTAACCCACTGAGCCACCCAGGCGCCCGTCCATAACATTTTTAATAGCATTATTACAAAGCCTATCACAGCTCCCTGTGGTAATCATGAATAGTTAGCATGTTTGTAGCGCTTCCTATATGCTGGACCAGTCTAAGTACTTACATCGTTGATCCACTTAATCTGTGTAATTCTAGGTGACTGGTTTAATTATTACTATTATTAAAATTTCACAGATAAGGAAACTGAGGCATAAAAGGCTTAAATAATTTGCCCATGATCTCATAGCCAGTAAGTTTAGAGCTGGAATTTCAACCTGAGCTAGACTGGCTTCAGACTCAAAACCACCGCCATGGGGCGCCTGGGTGGCTCAGTGGGTTAAGCAGCTGCCTTCGGCTCAGGTCATGATCTCAGGGTCCTGGGATCGAGTCCCACATCGGGCTCTCTGCTCAGCAAGAAGCCTGCTTCCCTCTCTCTCTCTCTCTCTCTCTCTGCCTTCCTCTCCGTCTACTTGTGATCTCTCTCTGTCAAATAAATAAATAAAATCTTTAAAAAAAAAAAAAACCACTGCCATGTATGGCATTAGTATTCATTGAGCACATAATAATTTGCATTTTCTACAATTATCTTTTTCTTTAATTCTGAAAGTTAGGAACAACAGGTGTGAATCTTCTTGGAGGTCAAACAGCTGTGAAGTGGGGCAGCCAAGTCTGCCTAATCCTCAAGCCCATCTACCACCACCACCACCACCACCACTAAAATCCCCCCAACCACCACCATCATCATCGCCAACATCCCCACCACCACCATCACCACTGTCATCATCACCACAACCACCACCATCATCACAACCACCATCATCACCAATATCACCACCATCAGCAATATCACCATCATCATCACCACCACCACCACCTGCCTCTGCTAACTAGCTAGGTATCTGTCCTTATTCTCCCTTTCTCATGCCCCAGATCATCAGCTCTTTGAAGTAAGGATATATGTAGCTTTATTCATCTTTATAACCCATCACCTAGCACAGTTCCCAGACCATGGTTACCATGTCAAAATACTTGAAGGAAGAAAGGACTGTAAGAGTTGGTTTGACAGAAAGCAACCAAAGAAGATATTTTACATGAGATTAGTTAACACCTGTTTAAACAGAATTTGCAGTGCATGCTCTGGGTTTTTCTTTGCAGACTTGGGTCTCTAACACAAAACAAAATGAAAAATGTACATCTTCCACATTGGAAATCTCCAAGCTCCATGTTAGGAATGTGGCCAAGAGCACCTATACAGGTCAGCTCCGCCCCAGCTTACTGTGATTCTCTGAGGGGAGACGTGAATTCGGCTCTTTCTCACCCACGTCCCACCCGGGACCTTTGTTCTCCCCACCTCCTACTTCATGGTGGCAAGTTCATTTGCGCAGGAGCTGGTTTGATCACAATGTCCTTTTTCAAAGGTCTCTTTTGCCTTGTACCAAGGTTAATATTGTATTAATTGTTACTTCAGGGTGAGCTCAGAGCTCTGCAAAGTCACTCTGGGCCATTATTTATTGCCACATCCAGTTGCACAAAGCTTGTGCCGAAAGAGGGCTAATGTAGGTTTTCATGGCCCATGTTCCCTAACACATGGTTGTGTTTTAAGAAGGCGTACAGCTGAACGTGCAGTTTGGGCGTCTTGAGTTTGGGGGTTGGGGATTTCTTATTACAGTTTACTGCGAGAACCTCCCATGTGACTCCTCACTTGTAACCCTCCTCTCCTCGGGAAATTCTCCCACTTTCGACTTTGTAAAAGCCACAGACACAGGCAAGCTCTGGCCTCAGAGCAGGGCCGACCTTCTGGTAGATAAAACTGGCATAACGCTGAGTTTGTTGAAACTGGAAGAAACACAGTACTAGTAAATCAGTTTATACGCAAGCAACCAGTACTTGCTTTGCTTTAAGAGTCCCACGAGAGACGTACCGAGAGTGCGTGGGAAACAGCTACGTTTGCCAGTTTGCCAGGGTAGAGGCGAAGAGAGATCTGGGGTACTTTCCGTGGTTCATAAAACGCAAGGTTACAGGGCAGGAGATTGCCGAGAGGTTTGCTTTATCTTCTTGTCTAATTACGAGCTAGGAGAGTTAGCGGTACGACCACGGCAGATCCCCCGAGGGGACGGACTGCAAGCAGCCGCAGGGCTGCCAGCCCGGGCCAGGGGATAACGGCTCGCGTTTCCCGAGTGCGCAGGAGCCGGCAGGCCCCGGGCTCGGAGCTTTGCTCGAACTGACTCACTGCAACCTCACACCCGGCTGAATCCCCACGATAAGGGCTGTGGCCCTCCTGGCTCTACAGATAAGGAAACTGAGGCACGGAAACGCGCAGGAATTGGCTGCCTCTCGGGTCACGCAGTTAACAACAGGGGGACAGGAACTAAGCCTAGGGAAGCTGTCTTCAGAGCGTGTGCAGCTGATCCCTGAACACACAGATGTGACCCGAGAGCACTGGTGTCGGCGGGCATTTCCCTTGGAAACGTCCAAGGCCAGTCCCAGAGTTACCATCACTGCGAGGGACTGAAAGACGCCTCCGTTCTTGATTCTGCAAGGGCTCCTCCGCCGTGTCCTCCCATCTGCTGGGCAAGTCCAGCTCCGTGCGACGACTGGACCTACTGTCGACTGAGCTAAACTCTGCCCGTGCCCTGCTTCACTCAGCCCTCACGGCAACTAGGTAAGGCAGAGGCGGTCATTCCCAAGCACAGCACGGAGCTGCCGAGGGTTTAAGCATTTGTCAAAGGCTTTAACAGAGAAGGGAGCCAGCGCTCGCATCTCCTTGGGTCGGACTCCGAAACCTCGGCTTCCGAGACAGATGGTGGAAATCAGAGGTTGTCAGTGTGATGTGAGATTAGGAAAGTGGAAAAAGGAGAAGATACACATATGGGAAGTCTGAATGACACGATTTTAACACTTCCTTCAGTACGCCCTCATCGATAGGCTGAAGAATGTCCTATGCTCTATCTTCATTTGTCATCTCGTAGCTCCTAAGGAACAGACCCGATACCCCCTCACTGCAGCATGAGGCACACCAGTCTCCTGCCTTCAGCAGATCCCTGCTCACAGCATCCACGGCTCTCTCCAGTTTGCTAATTTTCTCCTCCTCTCAGTCCTCGGGGACTAAACTTAGCCTGCACCGAGATGCCTCCCTTGTGCTCCCTTAGGCGGGTGACCCGCGGAAAAGTTAATCTACATTTCATGTCAACGCAGATGGTCTTGGGAATCAGGAGGAACAGAGGATTAAATTAAATGATCCATATGTTCCATTAAGGAGAACTTTACAGCAGCAATAAGGAGCCCCGGCCAGAGCAAATACCCCACAGACAGTACCATGAAGACGTTTCCGAAGAGTTCGGATTTGGCCTAGATATTCTGAAGCAATTAAACTGGGTTTTGTCTTTGGGACACAGAGCCATGGGGTCCACTTTGAACTCGACCTGCCACCTTGTGGAAATTGAAGGCAACAAGAAACGTGGCCTCTGAATGACGCATGGTTAGAGTAATATGATCTACACGAGCATTTACTGAGGGCTTAGCACATGCTACAAACTGTGCTGAACGCCTTAAGATTTTATTTATTTATTCAACAGAGAAAGAGAGAGATCACAAGTAGGCAGAGAGGCAGGCAGGAGAGAGAGAGGAGGAAGCAGGCTCCCGCCTGAACAGAGAGCCTGACGTGGGGCTCGATCCCAGGACCCTGAGATCATGACCTGAGCCAAAGGCAGAGGCTTAACCCACTGAGCTACCTAGGCGCCCCTGCTGAATGCCTTTTAAATGCTTTCTCATTTATGTATCAAAATAACTTTATAAGGTAGGAGCTATCCCTACTCCCATTTTAAAGTGAGGAATATGTGGGTTTGCAAAGTAAAGTAACTTCCCTAAAGTCACACATCAGGGAACATGACCCCAGGGCCCATGCACTGAACCATGGCAATGCTCTGTGCCCTATCCTGCCCTCTCATTCTCCCGTAGTATTAAAATACTTACATAAGCATTGTCGGTCTTTGGCAGGGTCACTTACAACAACCTTGCATCCTGAGAGGGCCGTGTTCCATCAGAATCATCAGAAACATGCACTTAGCACCTACCAGCAGGTCCAACGGATGCGAGGCCAGAAGAATGGGAGGAGACGGTTGCAGCAGGAGAGCTTTCCCTGCACGTCTCGTTATCTGCGTCCCTCTCTGCAGTGTCTGTCAAGGGATCGTCACTCCCTTCAGGTTCTTACCTTCCTCCTACTCACTTACACACAGACACCAACAGGCCTGGATTCTAAACCTCGGCTTCCCTGCTGCGTAGCCTTGGACCAGCAACCTAACCTTTCTGGGCCTCATTTTCCAGATCTGTAAAATGGGGATAATACGGATATATAGAACCATGCTCTGTTGCACAAAGTACTTAAGACAGAGAATTAAGTTACTTAAGACATAAATAAATAAGTTATTTATTTATAAACGAATGACTAATACATGAGATCTATAGTATCTAGCACAGTGCTCGGCACATTGTAAGTGCTGATTCAATTCATACAACAAGGACTGACTATCCTAACCTCAGTCCTACAGTCCTTCATCCCATGTGAAGAGCATTTAGTACCTTGGAGGATAACCGCATCACTGTTTCCTGTGCTCCTGACACCAACCTGAGGCAGCTGGCAGGAAAGGCCTACTGTCCCACGTCACACATCACTGTCATGAAAACAGATTGTGCGCCCACTTTGAATAGGGATGTGGGCTAGGAATCTAGGGATGTATAACACACGCATTGGTATCCACAATGGTTCAGTGGGTTGCGTTTTCTATGTCAGAGTACACAGTCAATCCCTGGGAAAGGAAAGGTATGAGATAACAGAAAATATATATATATTGGTCTCTACTCTGGTCCCTGGCACAGAACTCTTGAAACTGTTGTCATTTCCTAAGTGATAAGAGCCGCAGGAGCATCTTCTAATATGTGATCTTTGCTAATGAGGAGGAGACTCTGGGCGGGTTCTGGATGGCTCCTGGATGAAGGCTGTGAGGTCAAACCATGATTAGAATGTTAAAATGGTCATCCCTGCCTCCCACTCTCTTGAGGGGGAGAACGGCTAACAAGGGAATGAGTGATGACCGTGCCTACGTGATAAAGCCTCCGACAGTATGTAGTCCAGAGAGCTCCTAGGCTGGTGGACACACAGAGGTGCTGGGAGAGAGGCTCACCAGGAGATGACACGGATGTTTCATGCGCCTTCCCACGGACCTTGACATACACGTTCCCTCCGTCTTGATGTTCATCGGCATCCTTTTTCATACACTTTTATAATAAACCCGTAATTGTAAATAAATAGTTCCCTGGGTTCTGGGGGCCAGTCTAGCAAACTAATCGAACCCAAGGAACCTCTGATCTCTAGCTGGTTGATCAGACGCACAGGTGATAACCTGCACTTGTGGTTGACATCAGAGTTGGGGATGGGGGTGCATCTTGTAGGACTGAGCCCTTTGCTTTGAGACCTAATGCTAGATCCAGACAGATAGCGTCAGGGTGAGTTGAATTGTAAGATATCCAGCTGGTGTTGGAGATTGCTTGTTGGAACCCACCTGTTCCCCCAACATTGGAAATTGGTGATTGGTACCACTAGAGAGAAAAATTCACATTCTTCCTAGTTACGTTCTGCCCTTTACTGACTCAAGATGAAGGCTACTACTGTGGTCACAGTGAGGCACCATAGTTCAAAGAAGCACAGGGGGGTAGGGAGCCAGGGAAATTTATGTTTCTCTACCTCCTTGAGAGCAACTTTGTGGCCTCCCAGAAATTATATTTATGACATACACAATGGAATGATACACAGAAGTCAAAATAAATAGGTGATAGGCAATGACATGGCTATCATTTAGCAAAATAATATTAAATGAAAAAAGTAAGTCTCAGAGATTACATAAACACAAGACTCACTTAGTAAAGAAAAAAATTAAATGGAAAACTCTATCAAAAGAAAGCAAGGGGACAATCAACATGGAATTTGGAATGGTAGTTAGGTCAAGTAGGGAGGTACGGGGAGGGTGGGAGGGGACAGTCATGTGGTAGGCAGTAAGTTGTTGTAAAAGTCTCAGTGTTCATGTGGGAGAGTAGTTTCCAAAGGGCTTATTACATTATAGACATCAAAAAAGAGAGAGAAGAATGAATGGGAAGGGGAGGACAAAGGAAACAGAGAAAGAAGGAAGGAAGGGAAGAAAAAAATGTATGTGGGAGAGCTCTAGTGAAGCAAACCATTTTTCCAGAGGAAAAGAGAACAGTTCATATCAAAATCCAAAGGGGGCAGAGAGTACTTCTCAATAACATTGGAGAATGTGGGCAAGATTAAAATCTGGTATTGCCATTTCAGGAGTTTAGCTTGATGTTAAGTAAAGGAGATCCTACAGGCATTTGAACTCGTTGCTTCTCCAGAAGTCCCAATACCCTGGCCAGCTTCACAAAATACTTCTCCCTACGGTGATGGGTAGCTCGGAAAAAGTAATGTGTATATCAGTAAAATTTCTGAACTTTTTCCAAGCCTGTCTATACTGTAATGGTACTAGTTTCCTCTCCCCAAGCCTGGGAAGCGGAGACAGGTATATCTACAAAGGTTTAACTGACTACCTTAAATTCACTTCCGGAGCTCAAATGCATAGAGGAAAAAGAAGTTCATTCATCTAATAGAGATTTATTACATGTGTTTTTGTGTACCAAGCACGTTCTAAGAATTAGGCCTAGTGCAGTGAATGCAACGGACAAAAGTCCCTACCTTCAAAGAGCCGACATAGCAGGGCTGCAAAGAACAGCAACCTGGGACAGGATATAGCCTATGGCCAAATAGTGGAGTTAGCTCTTTGGGTTTAAATCCTGGCTCTCCCAGTGGGCAAATTACTTAATTTCTCTCCGGTTCCATTCCTGTATCTGTGAGTTAGTCGGTGCATTGTAAACTTCCTTCAGGATTAATGACTTCATATACACTACGCTCTTTCACGTGGTGCCTGATACCTGAAAGTACTCAAGGAGTAGTAGCAATGACTTATTGCTTGGTGAGACACTCACTGCCTAAATCACTGAAGCCAAAATCATGAGGCAAACTGGACACCTGACCGCCTTGATTGATATATTCTACCAATTTTAGTTCTGAAGCATGTACGTGGATTTTTGTTCTCCCTTGCCATTATCCTAACTTAGGCTGACCCTTCGTGACTTGATCATAGAACGAATTTGCCAAGGGGCCTCCTGCCTCTAGCTTTCTTTTCCCAGACATTTTTCTCCCCTGGGCAAACATTTGACATCATTTCCCTGATTGAAATCCTCCTGGAAGGGTGCCTGGGTGGCTCAGTTGGTTAAGCTTCTGCCTTCAGCTCAGGTCATAATCCCCAAGTCTCAGATCTAGCCCTGCACCAGGCTCCCTGCTCAGTGGGAGTCTGTTTCTCCCTCTGCTCTGTCTCTCTTTCTCAAATAAATGAATAAAAAAACTTAAAAAATTAAAATCTTAAAAAAAAATGGGAGACCTGGGTGGCTCAGTCGGTTAAGTGGCTGCCTTCGGCTCATGGGATCGAGTCCCCCATCAGCTCCCTGATCAGTGGGGAGCCTGCTTCTCCCTCTGCCTCTGCCTGTGTCTTTGTCTGCTTGTGCTCTCTCTCTTTCTCTGACAAATGAATGAAATCTTAAAAAAAAAAAAAAAAGGAAGAAATCCTCCTGGAATCCTCCTTCCATCCATGACTCTCCCTCGCTTATAAACTCTTTAGCACGAGACCTTTATGATCTAGCCTCCGGTCACCAGTCACCATACCCCCACCTTCTCCTCTGAGCTTCCATCACACTAACCTTTGGGTAGAAGCACGCACACGCTGTGCTGGTTCCTAACTCTGTGACTTTGCAAGTGCTCTGAGCTACCTGGAGAGCCTCTCTTCTCTGTCCTTACTGGTGGAGTCCGTGACCTCTGATAGGCTGGATTAGAGCCAGCCTCCGTACGGCTTCTCTCTTGCACAATACCATTTCCCTGAATGCAGGCGGTATGTCATGATGTGATTAAATGCATGTGTCTCTCTCCCAAAATAGATTTTGAGTTCTTTGGCAAAAGCAAATGAGTCTTGGTCTTCTTGGTCTATCCAATACGTCCTTAGCACAGAGCTTGGCGAACCAAAGCCTGTTGAGGAACGGTCGCAATGCTGTGGTGATCATTTTGATGTTGTCTGGCAGTCATGAAAACGTGGAAATTGAACACTTCTCCCGTCCAGGCGCAGGGCTAAGTGCTTTGAAGGTGCTACCTTACTTAATCATTAGAAAGCCCTAGGAGAAAGGTAGGTGCTAGAATTGTCAGCATTTTACAGATGAGAAAGCTTCAGCTGAGCAGACTTTGGTAGTTCCCAGGGTCACAGCACCAGCAAATGGTAGGGCAGGAAGTCAAAACCACATGTGTCGGACTCTAAATCCTGGTGCTTTTCTTTCTCTATGCATTTTTGGAAACACCAGAACAAGAAATAATTTGTCTGTCCTTCTGAAAGGTCTCGGGATGTTTGCCAGTGGAATGCATTGGTTAAAAGCCTGGACTCCTACCTCCCAGTTTCTGTGGCTCACATGTCCATCATTTCTACTCCAGTCCCGACCAGTAACTGCAATGTGTCAGTGCTACCTTACATGTTTCACGTTAGTCAACACACTTTGTCTTGGGTCACTGGCGAAGATAACATGAGGGCTTTTTTTAAAATGCAAACTAATTTTAGAGCAAAAGCAACCTTAGAGAATCGATTCTACATACCCATTCTGGGAAAGTAGAAATTAGCATGAAGCGACTACAGCTCGTGCTTGCCGTTCTGACGGGAGTGGGTAGACTCTTGGCTCAGCAGATGGTTCTGGAGGGCTGAGCTCTCCTCCCGCGACACCACGCCTGGAGCGCGATCACAGCTAGAGAGAGCAGGCCGGGATCCCACACGACCTCATTCTAGTCTTTTCTTAGAGATAAATGTGATTAATAAGGGCATAGATAAAGCAGCAACAGCTTTTATAACAAAAATGAGTTTTAAAATATCATTGATTGCTGGAGACCAGACACAACACAAATGTTGGCATTTGCTGAAAACAAGCAGATAAATTCCCTTTCACAAAGGCAACAACTTTTATTGACTCTGATTACACATTTAGTGTGTTAGAATTCTACAAAGATTCTCGCTTCCTAGGCAGAAAAATAATTTGTGTTGTATTAGCAGATCCTTCACACCATTTAAAAATTTCATGTATGAATTACTACGTGATGCTGACGTGCTCCGCTGTAATCACTATTTGCTGTTATTACGGAACGACGGAAATGTCAGTTAGGAAAACGGTCTGCTGTGTACACTTGCTTATACTTTTCATACTCTGAGAAAGGAGTGAGTAGAGCTGTTGGAAAGGCCCATCATGGGCACAGCGACCTTCGGAGACGAGCTTCTTGACTCAGTCGTCTCCTCCACAGATCTTTAAGAGTGTGACTTCATAGTCTCCAGAAGTATCCGACTGTAAGGAACAGGAGAGGACAGATGTAGCATAAATAACGAGGGGCCAAAATGGAATCAAATCCCACGGCTCTAGGGGATTCACTGGGGTGAGACTCACGACCAGTTCATTTAGGAAAATGCACCACCTGGAATTCCGTCATCCTTCAGACCTGAGTGTAATTATTTTCCAGCCTAACCTCTTCTTCACAATATGTAATGTTCAAATTCTTCCTCATTCATCGCAATTAAATCTCAATTTGGGTTTAAGAAAATAAGATTGCATCAATTACATAACACTACATAATATTACCTTCCCAAAAAAAACTTTTAAAACTGGTAATTTTAATAATATTAATATCAAACACTTGCTCTTCGCAGAGTTAACTACTTTAATCTTATAACCCTTATAACTCTATGCGGTAGGTACCCTAAATATGTCCATTTAATGAGAGATGAGAAAAACAGAGTTTAGGAGACTTGCTCCAAGTCCTTTAGAGAATAAGCAGCAGAGGTAGGATTCAAAGCCGGATAGCCTGATGCCTTAACACCATGCTGCCTCGCCTGACTTAGGAAACTGGAACAGACTACATTCCCAGAGAGGATTCGTCTCAGTCCCTCTCCCTGAAGCGAGCCAAAACCCAGCGTGGTTCACAACAGACACCACGTGAGACTGAGGCTTCATGTACAAAGATGCCATATTTGCTGTGCAAAACAGGTAAAAGTTTTATATAGCACCAGAGGGAAAACTTGGCTTTTAATCTAGACTGCCTAACACCCTCACGTTATTCTTATTTTATTCACGGCATCTCAAAGAGCGAGCACTTCTTCTCACTTAAGTTTCACATCGGGATAAATACGAGAGTTAGCAGGAATGCAAGGAAGCAATGAAGAAGGGTCATTGAGAGAAGAGGTTAGGAAGCGCTTTCATAATGAGATCCAAAAGGCATTAATATACATTCTCCTGTTCTCTACAGATTGTAGTTCTTCCTCTGCTGGTTTTTCTGAGGCTTGCTCTGCCATATGTTATAATCTCCGGAACCGCTGATAAACCAACTCTGTGTATTAAAACAGCTCCCGTTAGCCATCTCTGACCAAGCTGCAAACAATTTCTCGTGGTTCTATCCGTTAGGCAAGAAAATTCATCCAAGTAGCTCGACAGAGCTCTAGCTAAATTCTGATCCACTGCTGACGCCAAACAAAGTCCATCCTTTCTTCTACCTCTATGCCTTTACGCCTTCTAGTAAAATAGCTCTTCTATTTATATGGCATTTTAGACACTTTATTATCATGAAAAAAGTCAATGTATTTTCAGAATCTTTGAATATAAATTATGTCTTCCTAAATAGGCCCTATTAATTGCTCTCAAGAAACTAATTGTCTCTGTTGGCATAGTTTTAACAGCGCTACTTGCCATCCTCTCTTCTCCCATCTTTGATCCCATCTTTTGTCCTCTACATTTAAGCCATCCTGCCAATTATTTCTTTGCAGTGTTTTTTAAGTTATTCCTTTTTCCATCTGACCGTGACAAATCAACTCTAGGCTTGCATCTCTTGTCGCTAGTTTCCTTGGTTCTAGATTCATCAACTGTATTCTCCAAGGTGTTCATTCTTACTGCTTTGTGAATCAAGTCCAAGGGCCACCATGTCCATCAAGCCCTTACTTTTCTTGTAAGTAGTGCTGGCTTTTTCTTCTTCCTCTCCAGCATCCTTACCTTTGTCTTTTTTGCAGGCTCATCTTCAGCTATCCAGTCATCAATTGTGAGTAAGGCTTAAATCTCAATTTTAAACTTTCTTCTCTTCTCAACCTAGATTTTCTCCATAGGGGGCTTTCATTCATGTCCAACTACTCAGTAACATAATTGACTCTGGAAGTATATCTCATGCCATGAAATTCTGACCCAACAATTCTACTGATAGTTTCGAAGACATCTCTAACTCAACGAGTACAAAACCAAACTCATGAACTTTGTTTCTTACTCTCAAAAAAGAAAAAGAAAACAAAAACGAAAACCTAAAGCCTGACCTTGCAGAGGATGGCACCATTATCTGATCCCAAGTTAGAAACCTAGGAGTCATCCGTGACCCCTCCTCTTTCTTGTTCCTTACAGCAAGATAGCACAAGTCCTCTAAGTTTTAATTCCTAAATGTCTTTTGAGTCTTTGTTCTTTGCTCTCTTTGCATTAGTACTTTGCATTACCCAGTCACAGCCCCTCCAGTATGACCAATAAAATAACTCAGCACCCCCAAATCTCTGTTCTTATGTCCAATTCATTCCCTGTAGTTACAGGGATCTTTTTTAAAATGTACTTCTGATCATGACACTACGCACTTAAAATGAAAACTCTCCGGTATTTTTGGGCAAAAGACAAAATCCTTAAACACTGCCCAAATGGTCCTGGGTGATCTGGTCCCTCTGGCCTTATTTTTCATCATGTTTCCTTACCATGAGGTCTTTCCACTGTAATTCCTTTTCCTTTTGTTAGTATGCTCTACTGACTCTCCGACCCCACAACCCCTGTCTGTTCTTTTTCGATCTGAATCGTAACTTCCTCATAGAAGCTTTTCTTATAGGTGGGATCCTCCTATCATACAGTCTTACAGCACAATATCTCTTTCCTTTACATTTAACATAGTTGTAATTTTACATTCATTTGTGGTTCCATAAGGGCAGGAAACTTTTTTTTTTCCCCTTTGCTTGTAACTATAACTCTGAGCCAGGCACATAATATGCATTCAGCAAAATTTTTAACTGAATGAATGAAACACAAATTCTGGGATCTCCAAACTCTCTTTTGACTAAATTCATCTCACCACTTGGATTTTGTTTTTCAGCATTCCCCAAGGCAGACCCCCTAATCGATCAAGAGCCTTACTACTTCTTTCCGCCTTTCCTTACCATATGCACATTCCTGAAGCATTCACTTGAGTCGCTGCTGAGCAACATAGCACCTGCCCATAGGAGGCACTCAACACGAGTTTAGTAAACCTGAAAGGCAGGATCAAGACCCATTTGCCCAAGAAACATTCCCTAGCTAATCCCAAATGTCTTTACTCTCAATTCATAGATAGGTTAGTGTCCTCTGTATTATACACAATCTAGTATTTCATTGTGTGCTGTCTCATATTATCTTCTGTTTTATGTTCCCCTCAAATCTCCACATAGACTATGAATTGAGGATGGCCACTATGTTTTCCATTAAAGACCCTGGAATTGTACCATTTATTAAGTAGCTACTTAATTTCTTTGCTCAATGAAAACTACCAAAGAAATGTAATTTCATCCAAATTTTGTATTAATATCTTACTATTAGATAGTAAGAGATACATTTGTTTTTCACCTGCCTTCTCCCTCTCCCCTTCCTCTCCCCAGTCATCACCTAGGGAAGGTGTTAGTGAATGGAGATATGTCCAAAGTATGGGCAGAAGGCAGAGGAAGACAGAACCAAAGGTCAGATGATGTACAAAATGGAACTCTGGCTCCCAAATCATGGAGATTTAAGCATCAAAAAGATCCAATTCATCAGTATTGAAATGTAATGAGATTATTTAATATTTTATACTTACTAATGTATATTCGTTTGCTTGTTTTTTTTGCAATGTGATTTGTGCTTTTGTTGTTTAAAAATTTTTTCCCTGCTTCCGGGTCACAAAGGTAATTCTCGCATTTTCTTGGATTAACTTTCTAATTTTATCTTTTATAGTTTGGTTTTCAGTTCATCTCCAGTTTACCACTGATGTAGTATCCAGTTTTATTCTTTGCTGTAGGGCCAACCAGGTTTCCCAATGCATTTTTACTAAATAATCTGTCCTTCCTCTACTGATTTGTGGTGCCCCCCCTAGACTGTGAGCTTCCACAAACAACTGGGGTTGTCTCTGAGGTCTCCCTTCTGTTCCATTGATTCATGCGTCTGTTCTCATTCCAAAATGACACTTAACACGATTAATAACTGCTTTGCACCATGTCAGTCTTTAGTAGAACGAGCCCTTTCCCTACCTTTATGCTTTATATTTACAGTCAATTAGTCATGACTCTTCATTCCTTCATATAAATGTTAAAGTAACTTAATCAAGTTCCTCAAAGAAACCCAGCTAGAATGTTGATTGAAATTCCATTTGATTCACAGCTTACTTGGACGAATAACTGACACCTTTATAATATCCTATCACATCACTCAAGTGCATATCCACTATCTCTCCATTCACTGACATGTGTTACAGTGTTTGTAACAGTCTTAATGTCTTCTCCATAGAGTTATGTAGTCTTGGTCAAGTGAATTCCTGGATAATTTATAGTTTTTCACTTCTATTTTGAATGGTATCTTAATTTTGATTATACAGTGTAAGAGATACTATTAATTTTTACAGGTTGATCTTTATTGGGCAACATTGCTGAATTTTTGTTAGTGATGATAACCTAATTCCTGTTGATTTTTCTAGAAAGACGATTGTATTTACTGAAAATAATGAAAGCTTCAACTCTTCTGTTTCAATCTTTACACATTTTTTTTTCTTCCTTTCCAGTACTGTCTAGGATCTTAGTCCTCTGTAAGATAGTATTAAGGTATATTGGTAGTAGTGGTAGTATAGTATTTATTAGTATGTTGGGAGCATTGTTGTTCTGGTCCCTATTTCAAAGGAACTGCATCTAAAGTTTCTGCACTGAATATAATAAGTCTGCATTTGCTGTAACATGTTGGTACGGAAGCTTTATCAATTTAAGGAGGTTTGCTTCTATTCTTTTTTTAAAAAATATTTTATTTATTTATTTGACAGAGAGAGATCACAAGTAGGCAGAGAGGCAGGCAGAGAGAGAGGGGGAAGCAGGCTCCCCACTGAGCAGAGAGCCCGATGCGGGGTTCGATCCCAGGACCCTGAGATCATGGCCTGAGCTGAAGGCAGAGGCTTTAACCCACTGAGCGACCCAGGCGCCCAGGTTTGCTTCTATTCTTAATTTGGTGACATGTTTTTTTTATCATAAATAGGTATTGATCCTTTTCAAAAGCTTTTTCTGCAAAGATTGAAATAATTATACAATTATCTTTTATATGTGTGGAATGTGGGCAATCATATTAATTAATTTTCTGATGCTGAGCCATCCTTTTATTCCTTTTATTATTATAAAATAAATTATTTTATTTATTAGCCTCAAGTGAGGCTAAACCTCACTTGATTTTGATGTGTTACTTTTTTAATAAACTGATATATTCAGTTAGTATTTTACTCTTTGTTATCTATGTTCATAAATGAAATGTATTTGCAATTTTCTTTATCCTCTGTCTTTGGAATCAAGATTATACTAAATTCATGGAATTAACTAGGCAGGTTTCATTTTTCCTATTTTCTGGTCCAACCTGTGTAGATAGGAATATCTGTTCCTTGAAAGTTTGGAGTTCACCTGTGAGTTTATGTGAGCCTGGGATTTGGGGAAAGAAAGGTCTTCGACTTCCTTTTTCATATGTTTCACGCTTACTGATCTAGCTCAAGCTCTCTTTTTTTTCCCCAATCCAACCTTAACATTTCATTTTTAAAACATGCACATTAGGTGATAGAAATGAAAAAACCTCATGTAATTTTCTTCTTTTTTTTTTTTTAGTTGTCTCTCAATTCATCTCATGTAATTTTCAATTACAAATTGAATTCTTTAGCAATGGATCTTTCTTTTCTATCAAGATACGCATAGCTTAGATGTGTCCTAATATAGTAAGCCTCAATTAGCCAGCCATCAGAGGAGGGAGAACTAATGGTTAATTTAATTTTCTAATTTGCTGAGGGTGAACTGAAGGCCTTGTGTTTCAACCTTGTTACTGGCAATCTTTATAAAATGTATGAGTCTACTTTTCTGCCTTAGTAAGTACAATATGGTTAATGTTATTAAATCTTCCCGTGTTGATTGAAACTATTGTAATGTGTCAGAATCGATTCAATTGCATTGAGTGGGAGCTGATGAAATCCTTTCTAAGCCCTGGGCGCAGTCTGAGGGCTGCCTCTCTGAGTAAGTTCCTGATTTCAATGTAAGCATGTATGTCTCCTGCAAAGGTTTAGTGTAAAAACAGAAGCTCTGGCTGAAAGAAAAAAAGGATTTGTTTTGGTGAATGAATCTAGCTGATTCAGTGATGTGCAGATGGAGATGGTTGCTAATGTTTACCGAGATTACAAGTGTACTTACATCTGCCTCAGCAATCCCACCGACCCACGAGAATTTATCCCTTCGATACGCCTGTACCTTATGGAACTTTGTATGCATATCACAACACTGTTTATAACAGCAAGAAACTGGAAACATTTCTTGACATGGCAGGTGCAAATATATAAATAACAGAATGATATGTAGCTGTTAAAAGAACGAGAAAGTTGCTGTAAACTGTAAACTGAAATCAGATGCGCTCCGAAGTACAGAACCATCCCTATCCTGAGTAAAACAAGAGGAAATCGGACTCTGCTGAAACTAACATGACACTGTACGTCAACCAGACTTGTGGTAAAAATAGGAAATTTAAAACGTGTATTTTCCTTTCCTTCTCTTGTCATCAAGAAAAGCTGAAATAAATTAAAATACTGTAATATCAAAAACAGGTAAATAACTCGCAAGTACAATGCACAAAAGAAGAACAGTTAATGGCCACTAAACCTGAAAAAAAAAATGTTGAGTGTCTATTATGTGCCTGGGATTTTAGAGCTAAAAATAATCACCATCTTTAGGAGACATTTTGTTATCACTATTTTAAACTCAGAAAACACATTTATGCACTGACAGGGAGAGAGAAAACTCAGTCACATATCTCTAAGTTTTAAGGATTATACAAGAAAGACGATGCATGGAGAAAGACAAAATGTATTCTGCTATTTTTAACAGGAGACTTACTTTAATTGCCGAATATAGGGAATAGCCATATTGCTTCTTAAACTCCGCTCGAATGTCCAAAAGGTCCATTTCTGATCTGGAAACCATGATTCGGTTCAGAGTGAACTCATCGGTTCCAGCACCCTGTGAAGAAACACAGGTGTCCACAGAACGGATGTCACAGGTCACAAGACAACATACAGATCTGTATTTGTGGGAAACAGACGATGGCACACAAAATATTCAGCCACAGGGACTCTTCTTCACTCACTTATCATCAAGCTTCATCATTCATAGAGTCAAGAAATATTTTTTGAGCGCTTACTCCAGGCCACCACCGTGCCAAATGCTGAAACCAGAGGTGAGAGCCAGGCCTTCGGTTTCGTGACGGTTATACTACGGAATCCAGCACATGGGGTACGGAGTCCTGTGGGAGTGTACGTTAGGAGGGCCCAAAGCAGACCAAGGATTAGGAAGGGCCTGCCTGAGAAAGCAGTGTTTGACCTGGGGCCGAATTAATCCACCACAGGAAGAATCTACTACATGCCGGACCCGGCTCCACGCACTGAGCATACGGCAGCCGACGGCTCCAATTCTACCTCGGCTGGCATGGAGTCTACGTTGTCATAGATGGAGAGGGAACAGAAAGAAAATCAACACGTTGGTTGCATAAACAGTAACAAGAACCATGGAGTGGAAAAAAAAAAAAAAAAAAAAAAAAAAAACCACGGAGTGGAATGTGACTGAAAGGAAGCCAGTCCTCCTGTTCAGTCGGGAAAGACCCCTCTCGCCCGGTGACCTGAGAGATGAGAAGGAGCCAGCCAGACAGAGGTCGACCTGGAGGAGGTCCACCCCAGGCAGAGAGGACAACACACGCAAAGACTCCGCTGTGGGAAGACAGCTGGCTAGTCAAGGACAGAAAGAAGGCCCAGGTGGCCGAGGCATAGAGGGCAAGGATGGGGGCCGGGAACGGGATAACTCCAGAGAGTTGGGCGAGGCTAGTTCCTGTCGGGGCAAGTCACTGAGTCACTGAACACGGGACAGCCCTCGGTGGGGGGTGAGGGGGGAGACATGATGTGTTCACTTTGGACATAACTTTGAAGGCACATGGGGACCTCCATAGGAAATGTCCAGTAAAGAGACAGAAGTAAGCATCTTCTAATGTGCCGGGCTCAGGGCCAGGACCTGGAGATAGAAAAGAGCTAGAAAAACGCCTGTACTGAGGGACCTCACCATGTAGCAGCAGCAGCAGACAGGGAGGCGCAGGGTTTCTATGACAGGAAAGGCTGCTGACTCAACTTGGCTGATTTTAAGAAAGACACTGGAGAGGCCACTGGGCTGCATGGGTCAGGCTTGAGGCTTGGGGTTCTAAACCAAGTTTTACTGCCTTCACGGACTGTGATGTAGGGGAGATAATTTAGTCAACGCCTCACTGTACCTGTCTCTAGAATGCTTAGGACACTCACTGTCAACCTCCGAGACAAAAGAGGACTACTCCAGGGAAGGAAGGGACACGAAACGCCCTCAGCACTCAGTATGATGCAATACTGTTTAGTATTCTCCTGGAGGGAGACTAAGAATGTGTATGAAATTTGCAGACCCACCTTTAAAGCCTGATGAAGTCTTTCAGCTAAAAAGGCAGGCATGTTTCTGGCACAATGAACTGTTACAAAGAGGAAAGTAAAGTTCAGTTTCATTGAATAGAAATTGAGTTAATCTACGGTAACACGCTTTTTAAAATGATTCTTTGCGTCACCATACTATTCTGCCCCCTCATGACTGCCGGCTTTATTTAGGATGGAGCAGTGGATGCTTCACCTGAATTTCAAAGGCTTATCACGTGTGCTCACAGGGAACTTTAGCACAGTCATTATCTTTAGTCAGAGGAAAATGGAGTTACCTGCCTAGGAAGCTCCCGCAGCGGCTGGCTCATTCCAGATCCCAGACGCACCAACACCTACGAGTACACTGATAACTCCCTAGGGTGGACACGTGCCCCATTCCCAGCGTCTCTGACTGCTGATAAAGAACTTGGGCCCAGAGACTGCAGAGCCCTCCCGGGGGGACCGATCAGCTTATGTAACGGTGTTTGTGTGAGCCTGTTAATCCACAGCTCCAGGACCAGCTTCGGTCTGTGCTGGACTCTCTGTTCGATACTCCTGGTTAGCTCGGCCAAGAGCGGGGAGACCTAGAGTTCTGACATGGGCTCAGCTTTGGGAGGCTACGGATATCTTCCCCAAATAGCCAAAGAGGGTCAATCACTAAATTTAGTAAATTACTCAATGACTCCATTTTCAAAAAGCCTCAATAAAAATGCCAATAGAAATGTAATGTTTGGGAGCGCCTGGGTGGCTCAGTTGTTAAGCGTCTGCCTTAGGCTCGGGTCATGATCCCAGGGTCCTGGATCGAGCCCCGCATCCGGCTTCCTGCTCTGGGGGAAGCCTGCTTCTCCCTCTCCCACTCCCCTGCTTGTGTTCCCTCTCTCACTGTCTCTCTCTGTCAAGTAAATAAATCTTAAAAAAAAAAAAAAAGAAATGTAACACATTCATCTCTCCAAGAATTTACTAATCTAAGCACGGTGACAAAACAATTCAAAGTTAAAAGGCAAAGTAAAACCTAAAAAGATAACTTCTTCATGCACCCATTTAACAACATTTGTGGAGCATATCGTGTGCCCTGGGGACTGGGCGAGGAGCTACGGGAGCCTAAGGATGGATCAGTCTGGATTCCTACCAGAAAGGAGTGAACCTTCATGTTGATTTAAAATGAGTGCGAAGTTACTCAGTTTATATGCACTGAAGAGCTTACCTATAGCCAGAAGCAGGTCTTCAAAATGCCCAGACAGCTCTCCTTTTATGCTGTCCTCAATGTCCTTCTGGCTAATGTTTCTGTACTCGTCAAATGCTAAAAAGCAGCACCACAAAAAAATATTTAAGGCATTCCTGTTGACCACACTTGAATATATTCCAGTTTTTTATTTGATATACAGCAAATCAAGTTAAGCATCAAACTCAAGAACTCCTTCTTTAAACCATCAAAATCGGAGGATGGAAGTTTTGGTTCTTGTTTTTTTTTAAATCATCTACAATAAAACCCAAACCTCACAGGCCATTTCCTTCAATCATCTTTCTCTCTCCTCCCTCTCCCGCTCCCCAGGTTGATGGAATTTAAAAGAGCTTGAAAGGTTAAATTAAAAACAATTTATCTAGTAAGGTGGGCTACTTGGAAATTCTAGCAGCACTTGGGAAACAATAGTGTGGTCCTTGGTCAAATATGTTTTATCTGCTTATGCAGATTTCTGTCTGCAGAGTAAATCCTTCCCTAGAGCAGCATGGTGTACTCACGCTTGCCAGAGGTAACGTCTCGATCAGTTTTTGTCCAAAAGCAAAACCTATAGGCCACCAAGTACACAGGCATACTTTGTAAGCCAAGTAAATTTTTCCCTAAGAAATTCTGAAGAATCTTTGGAGAGAAATTGGGGATTGTTCGTTTTTTACTTTTCAAATAAAGGTACTTATAAAGCAACTATAATATACTATTACTAGTATTTTATAAAATAAGTGACATTTAATGCCAAGATTAAGGAAGGGCAATCTCAGAACTAAAAAGTCATGGTAATAACCTTGTGTCTCCTCATTTTTCCATGGACTCAGCATAAGCCTAGTCATGTGCTATGGGTGCTCTTGACCGTGCCTGGAAGCCACAGTGGGACGCTCATGGCCGATGGAGTTCTGGGCTTCTGGGTGCTCTTGCTTCCAGAAGGTTCAGGGAGATACATGACGGAGGAGGTGGCTCCTTAGCAGTCTCATGGAACAGTTGGTCTGACCGAAAGAACTATGCCGCCTTTCCCCCATTTACTGTCACATCCTTATTAACACTTTAACGGATACCCGCTGTGCCTGTTATTTCTGGAAAGTGGCTCACTAGGGAAAAGATGTGTTGGAAGCCCTGCTTCAGGCTCCTCCACACTACCGGACTCTTCCTCTCCATGCTCACCCCAGAGGGCTCCCACTTTCCTTCTCCCTGCTGGCCCCTCCAACCTGTTACGGGTCAGTCTCTGGCTACTGTACTCAGCCTCCAGGAAAGATAAGAGTTGGGTCAGTTCTCCCTTGAGTTGGAACACAGCTCCCATGTTTTCTCCTGAATTGCTTATATATATACACATAGAAGAGCCTTTGCAATTTTTAACTTCACTTCTCAGAATTTTGTATATTAAACCTCAAAACATTTGCAAATACAACACAAAGCAAAAAAGGGTT
Source organism: Lutra lutra (assembly GCF_902655055.1). Classification (NCBI taxonomy): domain Eukaryota; kingdom Metazoa; phylum Chordata; class Mammalia; order Carnivora; family Mustelidae; genus Lutra; species Lutra lutra. Next base: position 206,234,133 of record NC_062279.1, on the reverse strand, counting down.
GTCATGTGAGCGCGTACTCAGTTTCAGTTGAGGAAAACTCCTTAAACACAGGATCTCGGTGAATTTGTCTTCATCTGTGCCCCATCGGTTCTCCCCAGCATTATAGAGAATCTATTGGATGAGAAAGAAGACTTAGCACGGTATTATGGACACACTGTCCCTCTCATTCTCTCTCTCTCTCCTGGCAGGGGGTTGGTGGAATGAGAAGAGCGGGTGGTTTACTGGGTTGTCGAGGTCAGGGAGATACTCTCTTACCCCAGCCTCTCACTGTTAGCGGACTAGGATCTGAGAGTCGGGGAGGCTGGAGCCAGAAGAAGAAGAACCAGCACCAGGGGTGGGGGGGAGCTAGGGGTGGGCGATGCCCAGCTTTCAGGCTTCTCCTCCAGATGGGACAGGAGAGGACGGCCTCCGTCGGTGCCACGTGAACGAAAGGGCGCTCGAGGGGGAAAACGGTTACAGGAGATGTCGCCTTCACTCTACTACTGACCTGGGCGTCTTTCTTGGCCAGCAGCTCATCCACTTTCAGACTTTCATCTCTTCTGCCCTGCACGGGGAAGATGAAAACGAAGGCAACCCTTTTAAAGACGGGAGAGTCTAACCCTCAGTATTCTGGTCAGCAGGACGTTTTAGAGGCTTTTCTCCAGGGGAGGCCACGCCCCAAGAGGAGTCAGGCACTCGGCTCCTGTTCTCGCTCTGCTGCTCACTAGCCCTGGGATTTGTACCAATCACACAATTTTCTGAGCCTCAGTCTCTTCCTCTGAAAACTCAAAGATCTTAAAAGGATGAAAAGATAAGCCACAGAGTGAGAAAAAATATTTGCAAACACATATCTAATACCGCACTTATATCCAAAATATATAAAGAGCTTCTCATACTCAAAGCAATGAAAACCTAATTAAAAATAGGCAAAAGATCCACACGGATTCAGAAAGTACACGAAAAGATGCTCAATGTCCTATGTCATTAGGGAACTGAAAATTAAAAAGAAAAAAAAAAAACCATAACGAGAGAATAGCACTACACGCCTCTTAGACTGGCTAAAATCCCAAACCCTGACAACACTAAATACGGCCAAGGATCTGGGACAACAGGAACTGCCATTCTTTGGCGGCAGGAATGCAAATCGGTAAAGCCACTTTGGAAGAGAGCCTGGTCACTTCTTACAAAACCCACCACACTTTACCCATAACCCAGCAATGCTGCTCCTTGACATTCACCCACGTGAGCTGAAAACTCGAGTCCACGCAAAACCTGTACCGGAATGTTAGCAGAGGCTTTTATCCCTCATCGCCAAAACTTGCTAGAAACCAAGATGCCCTTCAACGGGTGACATGCACAGTCGTACACCCATACAATGGGACAGGATTCAGTGATTAACAGGAAAAGAGCCACCAAATCCAGAGAGACACATGGCATATCAGCAAATGTAAGAAGCCAGTCTGAAGAGGCAGCGTGCCGTACGGCTCCCGCCATGGGACGTTCTAGAAAAGCTGAAACAATAGAGACGGCAGAAAGCTTAGTGACTACGGGGATGTGAAGGGAGGAAGAGAGCATGAAGAAGGGAGAAGGGATTTTAGGGCAGTGACACCATGCTGTGCGACACTGTAATGCTGGATACGTGACGTTATACATTCGTGCAAACCCACATGTGACACCTGACGTAGCCCGGGGACTCTGGTTAATCACCACGTATCAGCGCTCGCTCGCCAACTACAACACACCGCACTGATGCAAGATGTTCCCAACAGGGTCCCTGGGAGGGGCGTACGGGAGCTCTCTGTACTTGCTGCCCCAGCTTTCTGGAAACCTAAACAGATCTTGTCGCTCTTAAAAATAAGGTCTGTTAAAACACAAAACCCTCGCCGCTTGCCACCAGCTCTCATGCTGAGGGCTCTGCGGCGAAGTGTGAGTGTGTTCCGTGCACAGACACACAGCACGTTACAGAGATAGGAGAGAGGAAAGGGGGGATTGCCTGAATCGTTTTGAAAATTTTACGTGATTCGTGTTTGGCTATAGTATTTTTAAAGTGCGTTCATTCCCACTTTTAAACATTAGGTCCTGGATGCCTGTCTTATTTCCATATGGTTTCTCTGATTTTCTACCCCAGGGCTGCTGCTCCTCTGTGGCTACATGGCCTTCTCGTTCTGGTTCGTCGTGCGCTCCCTCGGGTGAGAAGGGTGCCGCGTCTCACTGGTTCTGCTACGAACCATCGTGGTTTTTTTGCTAAGTACTGCACACCCGCTCTCTCATTATTGTTTTAATTTTACAGATGTGAAAACAAAGTTGTGTGTGTGTTTTTTTTAAGATTTTATTTATGTATTTGACAGAGATCGCAAGTAGGCAGAGAGGCAGGCAGAGAGAGAGAGAGGGAAGCAGGCTCCCCACTGAGCAGAGAGCCCGATGCGGGCTCGATCCCAGCTCCCTGGGATCATGACCTGAGCCGAAGGCAGAGGCTTTAACCCACTGAGCCACCCAGGCACCCCGAAAACAAAGTTTTTATGGCAGAACGTAGCTTGTCCCAATAAAGCTACAGGCAGAGCAGAAGCCTGGGAACCCCGGTTTTTTGGACTCGGAACACGTGCTTCTAAGCCGTACTGCTCACTGCCTTCTGGCTGTTGTGTGCTCGTGCGTGTGTGCAAATGGGTGTGCCGTCATGCTCAGAGACCTCGGGGAGCATATGTTCGCAGCAACGCCTCACAGATTTGGGCTTGAAGGCCCCATCTTTAAAGTTGTCACCATTTGAAGTAACTGCAACCATCACAAGGACACATTGTTTCCTGCGGGATCGTGGCTCACTGGGACAACTACTGCTTCCAGCCCATGCTGAGGCCAATGTCGGGATTTTCTCACACACCTGGAGCTGCGTACATCGGCTGAAAGAGGCCAGCGGGATAGGGCTGAGATCATTTCCTCCCTCACACACACCGGTGGTGGCACCTCACGCTTAACCTTGCCACCTGTACTATGAAGTCCTGAACCTCCACGGAAGAGAGAGCCAGGTGTGGCCTCATCTGGTCCTACACTGACCAACGGTTTAGCAACTCTTCCAAAGGGGCAGAGAGAAATGAGAGAAATTTGCAGCAAATCGTTTTTCTGTTTGTTTTTATTTGTGCAAGCTTTTTTTTTTTTTAATCTGGGGACTGACATACCCATCTCTGAAGATAATTTTTCTGTATCAAGCTTCTGACTTAATTTAAATGCCGACAAGAGAAAAATGTATACTTTGGAGTCCAGAATTGAAAATGTAAAATGAACAAATTATTTCACAAGGAAAACTGCAGCCTCCTTGTCTCCATTTGGTTATTTTTAAGCCCCCTAAAAATGATTATTGAGCACGCAGCTTACCGGGCGGCTAAGCAATAGAAAACAAAAACTTACATCTGCCAAAGTCAACAGAGCTTTCCGGAAATCACCAGAGGTTTCAGAACTAACGTCGTCTCCGAGACTCTTCTTATATACTGAAACCAAAAAAGAATATAGCAGGTCTTGACCAACTGAAAAAACATTGTTACAAAACAGAGAAAAGCTTGAATGTCACCACCGGCAAGGAAGGAGTAGGTGAGAAAATAAATCCGCCTCTTTTTTCTAACTTCCTGGTGCTCTTCTGATAGGGATACTGTCTTCTCGCAACTACTACACAGTGTGTGCTCACACAGTGTGCTGTGGCGGATGCAGGAGAACAGAGGAAGTGCCATGAAAACGCGGCGGCGGGTGCGGGTGCGGGTGGCAAGGCGCTAGTGTGTCTTCTGGTCAGCGTTTCATTCTTCCGCCGTAACAGAACACGGTCCTTGAGCAAGATGTGCGTCCCACAACCTAGAGACCGCGTTCTCGGCTTGCCTCTGAGTTTAGTACCATGGGCACAGCTCCCCGAGGAGTTCTTGGTAATGAAATGGAGGCAAACCTATGGGACATCGCTGGGAAATCTCCTTAAGGTGGCCCGTGCCTTCCTCCATCCTCCTGCGTGGTGTGTGGACTGATGCCCGGAGCCTAGGCAACCACAGTGGGACCATGAGGAGGATGACATCTTAGCGACAGCATGGGCAGAAGCAAGAAGGGGCCTGGGTTCCTGAAGGTGTTGAGGAGTTTCCATACCAGTCCTGGAACTGCCTGTCTCCGATGTCTTCTACGTGTGGGAGAAGGACATTTTTATGTCACCCGAGCCACTGTCTGTTTTATCAAACCTAACCTTAACTGTGACGTATATGGTAGATTGTATTCTGCAATACCTCTCAAAAGTGAGAAAGCTACCCGGAAAGGTGCTGTTTCCCGTGACAAACGCCAATTGTTGTGTTCACGTATTTGGGGGCCGACCAGTGGTGGCCCTCCTTGCAGAGCCTGCGCTGCGCAATGTCTGCTGATTTTCTTTTTATTATTTTTATTTTTTAAAGATTTTATTTATTTATTTGAGAGAGAGAGAGCATGAGGAGGGGGAGGGTCAGAGAGAGAAGCAGACTCCCTGCCAAGCAGGGAACCTGATGCAGGGCTCTGTCCCAGGACTCCAGGATCATGACCTGAGCTGAAGGCAGTCACTTAACCCACTGAGCCACCCAGGCATCCCACGTCTACTGATTTTAATCCATTTTCTGCCCCATCCATGAACTGGTGACTCAGAGGCAGCTGCTCTGTACCTGGATGTGCTGACGTCATGTGACTATTCGACCTCTGCCTGCGTCCTTCTGGAGAACTCTGTGGTCCTACAAATGTTTCTGCCCTTTTAAATCAACAAGAGATGCTTACAGAGGGGATATGAGATTATCTAATAGCAAGAACTATGTGAAAATAGGAACTCTTCTAGCACGACTTTAGTCTTTTTTTAAACAAAGTCTATGATTTTTTAAAGCAACTCAAATAAGCAAAATCCATTATGAGTGCAAATTATTTATCTAAATACTAATAATCCTTAAGAGGCATCATCTTACCTAACAGTTATGATATTGTTTTGTCTATCCTTCATACTAATTAGAAAAAACAGTCTTAAATACTAGAGAAAGTTCAGATCCAGCTCTGTTTAGACTCTACCGTGTCACTGTAGAGGACACGCGACACGAGGCACCTGCTCCTTTCCCGGAGCCGCGACGGTGGCCAACGTTGACGGACCGTGCACGCGGGGCCGCCACTTCCCCTTCCGTGGTGACACCACCCTCGCTGTCCCCGACCGCCGCAGGGCTGGCGTCTGACCCTGGGGGCCGGCGGCCGAGCCGGTGAGCGCCGGGAGGACGTTCCCCAGAACAGCGCTGGTCGGTGGCGCCGTCCGAGCTCAGCGACTCTCCTCGTGGGGAGTGAGCCGCCCCGGAAACAGACAGAGACAGCAACGCAGGAGAAAACACCCCAAGGAATAAGGGACCAAAGAGGAGCCCGGATGGCCGCAAACCGTGGGGGCACATGGAAGGCGGAGGAGACGGATGCCATGGGGTGAGGGGGGTTGCCTGATGTGGTCAACAACGGTGAGGCAGAAGGAGTCCCTGTGACAGGAGCTCCAGCCCGCCGAGCCACGGGAGCTGACGCCGAGAGGCCACAGGAGCGGAGTCCCAGGTTCCACCAAGCCCCGAGTCTCTGAGAGCTTGGCTGCCCGGGACTGGGCCCGTTTCCTCTTTTCCCTCCTTCCGCATCACTGATCTCCGCTCATCAAGCTACCCTGGGCCGCTCCTCAGCGCCTAGAGGCCCTACCTCCCGTGGGCACCGACGCCCCCGATGACTCTCAACTGTGATCGTGGGTCACACTGGCAAAACGACAGTCCGAAATGCTAGACCCTTCACTTGGCTCTTAAGATGGTCACTGCCGTCTTGGGGATATCAGTCTGGTGCCCGTCGGGATTCATCCCGACTGCTCTGGGCACCGCAGCCACAGCAGTGAACAAAAGCAAAGCTCCTGGCTTCGCAGAGCTTCCGTCTGGGTGGTTGGTGCAGATGCGGGGCCGTGGAAAGCCGTCGAGGGCCGGGTTCACTCAAGGAGCGGCGAGTCTTCCAAGAAACGTGCGAGGAAGTAACCAGGCACCTTGGGATAGAGCCCCCGGCGCCCACGACTCCTGTATGTGCGAGTCTAGTTGAATCGAGAGAACCACATATTTTAAACACCTACGTTGTGCCCATCTGTGGCTGCTACTAAGCAATGATCTCATCTGCTCCAAAGCCAGCCTTCTCCACCCTGCTTCGGAGCTGGGGTGGGGACGCAGCAAATCACACCTCTCTCCTGTACCCTCTCCCTTGTCCCAACTCCCCGTCCGGCCCACCCCTGGGGATGGGGTTGGGGGCCGGGGTCGAGGGAGACTGCAAGGCAGAGGAGAAGAGCCGGCTGGCTGTTGGCTGTCCCTGTCAGCGCAAACCAGCAAGGTCCGTTCATCCTGACAGCGGCAGCCGGCTCTGGGTCCCCAGAACAGGTCCCTTAGCCCCGGGGAGGGATCTGCTCCAGCTCCGGGCAGCCCTTTTGCAGAGATCTGAACTCCAGTTCCTTAAACCTCTCCTCCGAGCCCTGAGGCTCCAACACTGGCAGGTGGTGCCCCTCCTCTGAGCTTCCAGTTTCCGAAACCTCCAATCTCTTTTCCCTTTGTTGTCCCCGCCCTGGGGTTTGCTAAAATCTCCCGCTGTCCCCTTGTTCCCTTGTTCCCCTGTAGCTTTTTCAGTCCTCCGGAAGGTGTGGAAACAATTCCGTGTTAAATGCGGTTATCACGGAGCCTTGATGAGCGACGGCTGAGAGAGTCACTTACCTATCACTGAGGTGAGCGAAGGTATTTACCTTCTAGGGAGAGTTTCTCAAAGTAACGGATCTGACACCGAGCTGGGAGGCAGCAGATCCCTTCTCGGGACCTCTCCTACTGCAGAAGCTCCCTGACACACCGACATAGAAACTGTGCTCCCCCGGTTCTCGGAGAGGGTTCCAGGCGGCTGGTGCACAGTACAGAATTCAGACTGGTCTTTGCCGTGGTTCCTGGGAAGCAGCCTCTAAATCCTTCAAATTTCCCCAGTAATAGGAATGTCTTTGCTATTTGTGGCAGGTCCTGCAAACCACACCTGAGTTTACGGCAGCAAGATGACTCGGGGTGGCGGCTGGTGCCCCCAGAAGGACCAACCCTGTCATTAGAAGGGTTGGGGCTCTGAGCCACAGGGTATCAGCCTGACCTTCAGGGAAAGGAAGGGGCTGGAGATGGAGCACAGTCCTGTGGCCAGTGATGCCGTCAGTCATGCCAGTGCAATGAAACCTTGATAAAAACGATACCAAAGGTCAACGAGTTTTCCCGGTGGTAACTATGTGTCGATGCGCTGGGAAGGAGACACAGCCCGAGGACCAGGGAGCTCTGCATTTGGGACCCTCGCAGACCTCTCCCCTACGCATCCTCATGTGACTGGTCCTGATTTCTGTTCTTTACAGTAAAACAGTAATTGTAAGTACAGCTGACCCCTGAACAACAGGGGTGGGAGCTGCACAGTCCACGTATACATGGGTTTTTGCAATAAATGGGGCACAATTTCATAAATGTATTTTCTCTTCTTTTTGATTTTTTTAGAAACTTCTTTTTATCTCTAGCTTAGTTTATTGTGAGAACATAGTATATAACACATCCAAGATACAAATTCTGTGTTAATCCACTGTTTCTGTTACCAGTAAAGCTTCCGGTCGACAGTAGGCCATTAGTAAGTAAGCTATTGGAGGCCATAAGTAAGTAAGGCCATAAGTAAGCTATTGGAGGGTCAAAAGTTATAAACATATTTTGAGGGGCGCCTGGGTGGTTCAGTCAGCTAAGCGGTTGCCTTTGGCTCAGGTCACGATCCCAGGGTCCTGGGATCGAGTCCTGCTTTGGGCTTCCTGCCCAGTAGGGAGCCTGCTTCCCCCTATGCCTGCTGCTCCCCCTGCTTGTGCTCTCTCTCTGACAAATAAATAAATAAAATCGTTAAAAAAAAGTTATACACGTATTTTGAACTGTACAGGGGAGCAGCGCCCCTAACCCTCCTATGGTTCACGGGTCACTTGTGTAGTGTTTTCTCGAGTTCCGTGAGTCATGCTAGTGAGCTCTTGACCCTGAGGGAGTGGTGAGAAGCCCTGACCTCGGAGCTCTTCGGGCAGAAGGGCTCATGGCCTGGGGCTGCTGAGCTAGGGCCGAGTCTGCAGTGAGGGTCGTCCTCTGGGGACTGTGCTGTAACCTGCGTCGTCAGCTTACCCCTGGGGGTTCAGCGCCAGAATCACACTGCAGGCACTTTCTCCTTTTCACACAGCGAACAGACTACGAGGACGGGAGCTAATTTTACTGAATCCACGTGCTCAACACATTCTCTCAACGGTCCCTCTCATGTGTCATGCCCCAAATCACGAGGCCTATCTAAGGGGTTTTTAACATCTACTATTAATATAGAATGATTTGAATCTCTGGCAACTATTTTCTGGTGAAAATAATTGATTCAATGAAGCAGCGTCTGCTGAGAGCAAAATCCACTAGAGCCGAAATGCGTTAAGTGGGAAGTGTCAACGCCACGGGGATGCTGCCGTTTCTAGCTCAGATCTTATTCCCATATTCTCTGAAGAGCCACAGACCTTGCCCGTTCTGGAGGGTATCCTCCTTTTTACACTTTGCCTGCCCAAAATGCCTTGTGAGGGAGAGCTTGGTGGGTTTCTGGGGAGAGCCGCATGGGCTCCTAGGTGTGCAGACTGTGGTCAAAAAAGCAGATCGTACGCGCACCTGTGTAGTAGGCTCTCGAGACCTCCTTCATCTGCCTGCTCGTTCTGGTGGCGAGGATTTCAATCAGTGCATGCTCACTGGTGCCAGCGCCCTGAAAAGGAAAAGGAAATCTATGTTTAGAATACTTGAAAAGCTTAATGTCATGCATTTCAGGCTTAATATCTTCTTTTATGCGCACAAAAAGACATTTTCGTAAATCAGCATAAGGTGGTATATTGCTCTAAAGCAGTTTTCTTGTTTTTTCATATATTTTAGTATGAAAATAAGACAGATCATCTAAACTGACATCAAAATGTTCAAGAAAATTCCCACTCTAGTGTAAAAATCAACTGAAGAACTGTAGGAAGAAACGGTGTAAAGGGAAAAGCCTGCATCATTGAAGATCAGAAGTGAGTTATCAACCGCGCCATCGCGTCCAGAGAGGGCCCTGCGGTTCTCTTGAATGAGTTCATCCTTCTGCTAACGCGCTAGTCAGCAGGCATCATCTTCATCCAGGAAGATTTTTTAAGCCTTCATAATGTACGTCATGGGCCTAGTTGGTTTGGGGACCAGTTACCCTGAGTCTTGGTTTATACTGAGGTCACTGAGCATGCAGTGACTCCAAGAAAGGCCTTTTCCACTAGGACTTGATCAAATCAGGTCCGTGCGGCTTATGACCTGAAGCTGAATTCTGTCCCTTTGGGGCAGAGGTTCCAAGTTGCCCTCAGCATCTCTCCTTTTAAATTAACTAACTAATTAACTTAAAGACAGACTAGTTTTTAGATCAGTGTTAGGTTCCCAGCAAAACTGAACAGACCTCATGTCTTGTACCTCCCTTGCCTTAGTAATAGAACCTTCGATTTCTAACTGAGCACACAGCTACCCAAATAGCTACTCTATTACTCAGCTTGCCTTGGAACTAAGTTTCTTCATGTAATAAATTACGGCCCATAGAACACATATAAAGTACCACGTACGGTTTCCGAGAGCCCGCAAGGAGAGGACATGAACCCTCCTTGGTCTCGTGACCGTCTTTTTGCCTGACGGGATAAAGATGCGACGCCTGGGTGCTGAGGCCCCATGCTGAGCCAGCAAGCGGAATGGACAGGCGGGAGACGTAAAGCCCAAAGACTGAAGGAACCAGAGTCCCTGACAAGGGCTGTGCCGTGACACCCAGCACCGCACTGCCTGCTTTGGATTTATTTTGCACAAAAGGAAGATTTTTCTAATCCTTGTTGGTGAATCGAATCCTCATTATGCCACCAGCTAAGCTGTCCCTCATGGGGCGGCCGGGGAAATGCATTGCTTGGAGAACCTGCTGTGAATCCCGTGGGTAGCCCCAGTCGCCGGAGCTTCAGATCCACCACGCAGCTGACAAAGAGGTTACGCTCCCTCCATGCTGCTCTCAGCAAGTGACCTGATGGAGAGGGTGTCCTGGAGCTGGGCCGTTTCTGCCCAGGGCAGGAGTTCTCGAAAGGGCAGGAGTTCAGGAGCTCCCTACTGTCCTGCCACAGCCTTCCCAGAGCTGCCTGGAGACGGAAGCTCGTTCCATCCGAGCCGACTTCCCTCCCTCCCTCCTTCCACGTGTGACGGACCCAAACTGCCATGAGCTTCACCCAATTCACCGGACCTCCCCTGCTCTGTCTCCTTTCTATCCCTCGTGAGCCTCTCCCAGGAAATCTCTCGTGCGTCTCACTCCGTCTTGCCTTCTTGGGGGCTCATGCCTCCTCCACGGAAGAGAAAGTCTACCTCAGATAAGGAGGTAGAAGACAGCTCAGGCCTCGGACCTAGACTCCTTCCTTCCCATCAACACTTGTCAACCTACTTGGTTTCAGGTTTCCCTCTTGGACCGAAGATCCGACCAAGACTGATGAGCGTCCCTGTCATGAAGGAGTTTTGCCTCTTAACCGGACAAACAGATAACGAATACACACCCCCGGGTAGGTTTAGATGGTAAAGGGTATAATTAAGGATATAAAACTGAGTGAATCGATAGAAAATACATGGAGGGAAAACATTCCCAATGGGAACCTTCGCGCATAAGGACCTGAAAGTGGGAATAAGCTTAGAATGTTCTAGCAGCAGAGAGGAGGCCAGTGTAGCCGCGCACTGAGTCAGGGGGAGGGGAGGAGAGGGTGTGGTGGGCCATTTTATGGAACCTCATCGACTTGGCCGGGCTACAGTCCTCGGTTACTCCCACTCAAACCTGGGTACTGCTGGGAAGGTATTTTGTGGACGTCACTACAGTCTTTAAGCAAGGGAGATCACCTTAGAGAGCTTAGGTGGACCTGGTGTAGTCAGTTAAAGGCCTCAAGACCCCCGCTGAGGCTTCTCTGAAGAAGAAATCCCACCTGTGGGCCGCAGCTCCCGCTTTGCTACGAGTTCCCGCCCCCCCTTCCCAGTAGCCCCCCTATAGACTCTGGGTTTGCCTCGTCAGATCCTTAATTATGTAACCCACCCCTCGCAGTAAATCTCACCGCATAAGTCCCCGCCTGCTACTTCGGCTTCTCTGGGAAACCCTGCCTGACACAGACAGAATTTTTAAAAATTCACGGAGCCAGGCGGGAGTCAGACTGTGATGGGTGATGAAGGTCATGGTAAGAAGCCTGGACTTGAAGTTTCTAAGACCACTGGAGATGTATGCTGCTGAAGAGCATAACTCGAAAAATAACTCTATAAACATAGTTTTGGCTCTTTTGTGGTGAGTGGATTCCAGGTGGGCAAAAGCAGACGCAAGGGACTGGCAAGGAAGGTGCCGATAGGGGCCAGTCAGGAGATGTTGGTGGTGGAGCAGGAATGGCAGCGGCGGGTTCTGAGAGACATGCACACATTTGCACAGGCAGACCCGCAGACAGATTTGGGGACAGAGCAAACAGACTTGCTGACAGATTCTGGGAGCTATGAAGTGTGAGGGAACGCAAGGGATCAAAGATAATCCTGGTTTCTGACCTAAGCGATGGGGTTGATGATGGCGCCATTAACTCTCAATGACAACAAAGTGGAGAATTTGACTCTGTGGGTGAAAAACCATGGAAATGACATTAGGATATGACGATATCCTTTCACCCCAGGAACACATGGGCTCAAGGTCCAGCAACCCTTCCCCGCTTCGGGACTGTTCTTCCACTTGGACAGCATCAAAACGACACCCAGATTTATTCTGTTTATACCCATCTCTCACGTGCGCACTGGATGGAAGTCACTGTTCTTGATGACACAGTCAAATCTCGGGCAGAAACGGCTCATACTGGGCTCATACCTTCATGGATTTCTTCAGCTGCTTTGCATCAAACACAGCCGGAGGAGTCACGAGGGCCACCATGAGCTGCCTGAAGTGGCCAGAGAGATCGCCCTTCAAGTCGTCTTTCAGTTCCTACAATAAAAAACCCCACAGAGGAAAGCATGAACTTTTCCTTTCTCTTTCTACAAAGTCACGTCATGAAAGATAAGCAAATGCACCAATGCAGACAAAACCTGCCAATTCACAGGAATGAACCGAAATGGCGAACGATGTCCATGGACAGCAGTCTGCGTTCTGTGACTGCTGCGAAGACGTTCTGTCTTACGGGTTTTCTGAAGGAAGGCCAGTGGCGGGGGTTACGTAAGCGCCACAGACAGGAACTGTGTGTCAAAAATGCATCTCCTAGGCCTCAGGTGCTCTCAGTATTTGGGTTGCGGTGGGGAAGATGACGAGGAAGGGGGCCCTACAATTCACACCCGGCTTCACGAGTAGCTGCTTCTCAGTGACTGCCAAAGAGCCCTGGGGACAAAAGGGAAGGAGAGGACAGTAGCTGGTCGCCTGCCTCTGCTGAGTGTGGAACCACGAGGCATCAAAGCGGTTTTTTGGCAACACCAGCAGGGGAAACCCTAAATGTAATGGGGCCGGTGTTATTAGTGTCCTCTGGGCCTGTTTTCACACAGAGGTACAGTCCATCTCCTCCTCTTGAAGGCAGGTTACATGGTTTTTATTTTCAATATTTAAAGGATGTTAGTGGATTATTATTTTTCTTGCTTTGGATTATTTTCAGCTGAGACAGAGGCTGGCGGCCTCCCAGACCACTCGGACAATGCGGACACGTACCAACCACCGGCCACCAGGGGGACCCAGTGAGGCGGCGGACGAAACAGTGGTTGGAGCCCAAGTGTTCCTAAGTCTGCGGCAATCGCAATCGCCACTGGCTGTTTCCTCTCTAAATTAATGCTGAGCTCTTGCTACCACCTGCCCTCCACCCACGCTTTACAACTGAGTCACCTGTTCTCAATCCTTCTCACTGTGAGAAACGCGCCCCCTTCACCTCGTCCTTCCTCCATATTCAGAGAATTCTGAAAGGCCAACGGATCGTTCCTGTTCCTACACATGAGTGTTTGGCGCCGTCGAGACGCTTGGCAATTAATTTAATTTGACAAGTGTTTCCTGGGCTCCTGCTGTGTGCTCGGCATTTAAAGGCGAGTTAGACACAAGGCTTACTCCTAGCGTACTCCTAGGGCACCCCTCGGAAAACCAGAAATATTCAAAGATAAAATTTCAATATAATATGTTTGGCATCTGGTAAAGTGTGAAGGTTAAGTATGAAGAAGGGTGTTTCTTAATGTGGTCTGGGAGCTCAGAGGACACAGTCAGGAGGTGATGCCTGAGTTGCCTCTGGAGGGTCTCTACACCTTCTCGGCTCTCACCTGATCTCAACAGCCTGACTGCTCTCTGTTACCACACTTTTCCCTCCCCAGTTTGTGAGCCACAAAAGCTAAAATAAATTTTAAAAAATATAAATTAGTTTTGTAGTATTCCCGTGCTTACAGACTTGCAATGATTCTCTTTTGTTCTTAGAATAAAACCCAAACTGTGTACCAAGACCACAAAGCCCAGCGCATTGTAGCCCCCTCCAACCTCATCTCTCCCATCTGCTCCCCGTATGCGCCACACCCCTGCCATATTGTTTCTTAAATGGTCCCAGTTCGTTTTTGCCTCAGGGCCTTTTGCACGTGTTGTACCTTTGGTCTGAAATGCTCTTCCCCAGATCAAGTAGGGCAGAATCCTTGGTATGGTTTAGCTGTAGTTGAGAATAATCCTGGTAAGCCTTCCCCACCCTACTCCAAGGAGCCATTCCGCAGCCGCTCTCTGCCGTACCATCCCGTTTCAATTCTTGTAGAACACTTACCGATATCTGAATTTATTTACTTCTTATCTTCCTAATAAAATGGTAGCTCCATGATAAAAAGAAGGGTCTGCTTTTTAGACCAGTGAATCTCCAATGTCTAGGTCGTCTCCTGACACATAGTTTATTACTGAACACACACACTGTGTGGAACAAAATACAAATGTCCTTGTACCTTCCTGCACAGTAAGCTTTCGTGGGCTGAATGAATTAAATCCACAATTACAAAGATATTTTAGAGTTGGAAGAGAAATTAAAGGTGATCTAAGACAGGACCTATCACATAACGGGTCAGATAATACTTGGCGGGTGGGTCACCTTGTGCGTGGCACCCTCTTCAGCAGAATCCCTGAACTCCACCCACCAGATTCCAGAAACATCCCTCTCTCCCCTCCAGGTGTGCTCATCAAAATGTCTCAAGGCATTGCCAGATATCCTTTGGGGAGCAGAATCACTCCAAGTTTAAAGCGGCCGGTCTCAGGCCACCCTCCTTATCCAACAGGTGAAAAAATTAAGGCCCAGAAAGATCAAATAACATGATCGAGGCTATTCAGCCTGTTAACGGCAAGCTAGGACTCGCATGCCAGGTTGCTGACCGGGTACACATGGTACTTTCTGTTCCACTTGGCCTGAAACAAAAGATCTCTGGTGTAATCACGTGGGAGGATCCCTGGTCCACAGTGATCAGCTCTTTGCTGGCTGTCCTGTCAATCATACCTTTCCATACGCTGCTTGATATTCCCGCACAATCAGCTGCCGCTGTGCATTCGTCCTTTCCGTGAGAATGCTGATGAGCGCTTTCTCGTCGGTTCCTAAATGAAACGAAAATAATTTCACTCGCCATCAACCCAAAGATGCTTAATATCTGTTGTGAACAAAAGAAAAATGATTAATGGCTTGAAACAAATGCAGAGAGGAAGGCATTCTGATTTTAATTTCCACGTTCTTACCAGGTTGGAATATTTATTTCTCCGCCAGCTTTTGGAAAAGCAAAGTAATTTTGGAGAGTTTGGTTGCTGGGGGGAACGATCATGGTCCAAATAGTCCTCTCTGTATATCAGACAGAGGGAGCCGTGCAAGCAACGCGCTGCTTCCGAGCTGGGCGTTCTCACCCTTATGAGGGTCAGCTACTGTCTTACCGCCTGTTCTCTCTCTCCTCGCTCCATACTTGATACCAATTTTTTTTTTCTCTAGAAAAAAGGAACTGACGTGTCCTGAGAACATGCCTAGGTTCTAGGCCCCTTTTAGTCATTGTCATGGTTAATATTCACAAAAACTGGGCAGTGGGTATGATGAAGTCGTTCCAAAGATGAAAACACTAATAATTAGAAAAGTTATGTCATGTGCCCAAGTCATGCAGCTTTTAAGTGATGTCGCAAGAATGGGAACCCAAATCTCTGACCCCAAACATTTATTTCCCTCTCTGACCCATATCTCCTTCAGGCATCCCAGACCCATGTACTTTGGCGCCTGCTGTAGGTATCAGGCTGATGCTGGCCTGCTGGAGGACGCTCTCGAGGTCACAGTTTTCTCGGGGATTCCAGTAGGAAACTAGCGAGGGAAGCTGTGTCTGCCTCCTTTGGGGGAGAGGACTCGCCCCAGGTTGGGGAGCATGAGCTGGTGTGTGCCTTGGGCTTGCATGATTAGAATGGTACAGAAGATCGGCGGGAACTCCAGGCTCAAGTTCTCTGTGTTGAGGTGACCCCCACACATGGCTACACAGGCCAGTGGCCCTGGTACATGCTCTGCAGCAGGGATGGGGCAAAACAAATGGTGTCCTTGGTTAGCTGCTGGGTCTCCCAGTGAAAGGTCCTGCCCCACCCTAACTCTGGTCTTGCATTCTTCCACAGCGTTAAGTAAGCACAGAACTAGATCAGAGCCTAGCTGTGTCCCATGAGTCCGATGGTCAGTTTGAACCTCTAATGGCATCTGAGTTGGCACACGACTGAGCACAGCCAAGTGCACAAGTATCTCAGAATCGGATGCTCCAGGTTGAATTTATTCTCTTTCCTCTCTGCCTCGACTCTCATTCCGTGTTCGCTCATCCATGACATCACTACGGATGGAGTCATCCAACCAAAACCCTGGCAGTCATCCTACACTCCCTTCTTTTCTTCACCCCTACATTGTAGCGACCATCTGCATCTCTCGAATTTGTCCTCTCCTCTGCCCCTGCGCACACATCACTCTGTACCTAGAAGCTTCGATAGCCTTCTGATTTGGCCCCCTTACAATTCATACCGTACATGATTGCCTCGGTAAGTTCTTTAAAATATGCCTGAGCATGTCCATCCCTTGGGTGAAACCCTAATGGTCTAGCTCCTGCCCAGGTCTCTGTTCTCATTTTCTACACTTTCGCGGCATCTCTATGCCATATGCTCCAAGACTCCAGATGTAAACCGCCCCCCCCACCATGGCTGCGTGAAGCTTGTATATGAGGAGGTGCTTCATCTCTTCATTTCGCACACACTTAGGACCAGAAGCTAAAACAAGCTGCCTCGTGGTTCAGAGACGGGATCTGACACATCCCTAATGCAAATACAATGATGATTCCTGGTACTGGACCTAGAACACATCAGTTTTGGTCCTCACAAGCATCTCGGAGTAGGTCTGCAACCCCAAATGCAAAAATGCATGAAGAAATGTAACACTAAGAAAAAAAAAAGACAAATGGGCGCCTGGGTGGCTCAGTGGGTTAAGCCTCTGCCTGAGGCTCAGGTCATGATCTCAGAGTCCTGGGATCAAGCCCCGCATCGGGCTCTCTACTCAGCGGGGAGCCTGCTTCCTCCTCCCTCTCTCTGCCTGCCTCTCTACCTACTTGGATCTCTGTCTGTCAAATAAATAAATAACATCTTTTAAAAAAAAAGAAAAAAAAAGACAAGCAATAGAATGGAAGACCACTATTCCATTCGATTTGACATCAACCTCATGGAGTAATCTCTCGACATGGAGCATAAATGGGGAAGGCATAGAGATAAATGAAGAAATAATTGCCATTTAAAAACAGAAAAAAAGAAAAAGGAAACCCAAACGACAGAAACGAGATAATATTACACTGATATGAAAACCCGAAGAGGACATTTCATGGCTTGACAAACTGACCCTAATATTCGGGGATGGGGGGGAGGAGAGAGTGGTCCAAAGGGCCAAGAGAAGCTCTTGTCTTACTCAACACTAATTATAAAATTAGAATAGTCATTATGACAAGGTGATACGGAGACAGGGATAGACAAACAGACAATGGAACATAACAGAAAGCAGAAACAGAGAGACTTAGAAGATGAAGTGGCCTTACTACTCAGTATGCAAAGGGGGCATTCTTCAATAAATTGTGCTGGGACTGTCAACTAGCCACGTGAGATAAAAACAAAATTAGATGCCTTTAAACTACCTACACAAACATTAATTCCAGGTAGATGGAAAATCCCAAAGTGAACAATAAGATTGTAAAACTCTGGGAAGAAAATACAGGAGAATAACTTTATGAGCTCATCATAAAAAAAGACACATGGGAAAAATACTGGTAAACTTGATTTCCCTGCTATTCAAGATTTCTAGGCAATAGAAGTTACTAGAACCGATGTTAAAAGAAAACAATAGAGTAGGAGAAGATACTTTCATGGATTGTAACATTTTTTTACTCTGTATCCAGAATTTATAAAAAACACAATCTTGCCAATCATAAAGAAGACAGTCCAACTGAAAAATGGATAAAAGATAAGAAAACATAATTCGTAGAAGCAGCAGATGATCCAGAAAGGAGACTTTCAGTCCTGGGGGATGGGGAGGAGAGAGGAAGCAAACACACATACAAGATGAGATACAATTCCAGACCCACTCAGCAGGGAAACCAGAAGAGTGTGACCTGAGCGAGTACCGAGGAGAATGCGGAGCGAGAGAAAGTCTCCCGTACCGCCGGCGGGAATGCTCATTTGCATATTCATTTTAGAGAGCAGTTTGGCAAAATTTCTACTTCATTTGAAGATGAACATCTTCAACCTCGAATTCCATTTGCTATATTCTCGAGAAATGGAAGCAAATGTGCACAAGACGTAAGCAGGGATATCCAACGCAGCAGTTTATACTGTAATAGAAAAGCACTGTAGGCAACCTAAATGTCCCATCGATATTCCATCTTACAATATAATAATTCAATAGACACTATGCAAGTCGTGTTAATGAACTAGAGCTGAACATATCAACACGGGTAATTCTCAAAGACAACATGTTAAGGGATAAAAGAAGTTGCTGAAGAGTGTACCTACAACACACAGTATCATCCCAGTTTATGCGGCTGGAGGCCACACAAAACTCTACTCGCGCTTATGTAGTTATGGGATTAAAAGTTTCATGGAATAAACTCTACTTTAGGATGGTGTTTTATCTCTAGGGTGGGAAAGAGATCCAGGAAGAATCAGCAGGAACAATATCTGTAACGATTTATTATGATGATCACTGTTTTTGGTAACAGTGATGGTGATGCATTGTTTCACAGCAAGTAAATATGGTAAATATTAGGATTTAGTAGAATTGGGCACCCTATGCACTTTTTTCTCACTATTTCAAAATTTTTATTTTTGGAGGCGGGGGCAGAGGGAGAGAAAAAGAGAAAATCTTAAGTGGGCTCCACACCCAGCATGGAGCCTGATGCCTGGCTTGATCTCACGACCCCAAGATTATGACCTGAGCGAAATCAAGAGTCAGAGGCTTCACCGACTTGGGCCACCCAGGCACCCCATTATTTCACAAGTTTTAAAAAGGCCCTTACGATTTCTCTGGTTGAGTAAGCCAAGTTGGGCAAACTGAACCAATGCACTTTTAAATTGTAACTTTCCTGGTTTGCTTCAAGGTGAGGAGAACAACCGCAGAGTCGAGCTCACCAATTCCTCTGATCGCCTTCCGAATCGCTTCCGCATCCACTGACGGGCTGAAGCCCGGATAATCGCGGATCGTCCCTCGGTGTCCCACCTGGAAGGAAATATCTGAAAGTGCCACTAGTTCAAAATGACTTCTTTGTTTGCATTACATACATACGCGCATGCGCGTTAGAAGCATAACGAACCCATAATTTGTAACACCTTCCTTTCCCTGCAGGAGGGGTTCGCCAGACTCTCTGTCCCCAGACGTGAGAAATACGACGTTGGACGCGTGTGCAGAAAGGGCTCTCTCTTCTCCCCTGTTGTGTAACAGGTTGGAACTACAAAACATTTATTCTCTAGAGGAATACACTGTGCTAATCCCAGTTACTCTGAAGAATATTTGCTTTATTTTATTTTATTTTATAGATTTATTTGAGAGAGAGAGAGAGAGAGAGAGCACAAGTAGGGGGAGCAGCAGACAGAGGGGGAGCAGGCTTCCTGCTGAGCAAGGGGCCCAACGCGGGACTCGATCCCAGGACCCTGGACCGCGACCTGAGCCGAAGGCAGACGCTTAACTGACCGAGCCACCCAGGCGCCCCAGAATATTTGCTTCAAAGTGGTCTCTGCACAAAAGCAATGAGAAGGTGAGAATTTCCTGTATCCTCTTTGTTTTCAAGTGATAACGCAAAGCTCCTCCCTGCATCTCACACAGAAGTAACTGGGTTGCAGGCTTCACGGTGTTTAATTAATGCTGACCACTGTCCTTGGGGAACCCGACACCAAAGGATCCGCAGATGGAAACCCATTAGGACAGCCTGTTCTCAAGCCTGTTTTGACAGATGTGCAGTTGCGGCTGACAAATGCTTTTCTGAGAGCCCCACTGCCACAGATCTTTGGGAGCAGAATGGAAATAAGATGCCACGACACTAATTTTAAACACACACATGAGGAACATGTCAGTAAGCTGGGAAAGACCACCTTCCCTACCGAAAAAATAAAATCTCTTAAAACTGCTTACGAGACTACAGAACATCCACGGAGATGCTGAGACAAATGCAAGGGAGCACGGATTCACACGGCATTTCCTCATGCTGAAGCAAAACGTGTCTTCACGGTCATGGTGTTTTCCTCCTAAGCTGATTTTCCTATCCTGTCGCTGAATAACAGAGGCTCTGTCGTCTTGTGCTAATATGTCATTTAGGCTTCCCTGAAGTGTTTAATGTTTTCATGACAGGACATCCTCTTGTCACATTCCAGTGAATGGGAAATTAATGTTATCATTAAAAAATAATGACCTGCCGATTCGGTAGGTAAGATTGAACAATTCGCTTCAATACAACCAAACATTGTTCAATCTTAAAGCATCCAAAACAAAGAGTTTTCATTCTACCAGAGTGACTGTAACAGGTTAGAAAGTAGTTGTGACTGTGTCTGATCTCAAGGCATCTGTAAGAAAGTAGTCGCATCCACAAATCTTTGGAGAATCCTCTTTCTCTGAGGCTTAATAAATACTTTATGGGTTCCTAGAGTCGAGGGGTTTCATTTCAGGTCTATCCATCCAGGGATGTCTGTGGTGATCTTACCGGTCCACCGTATGTGTTGGGCCCTGCGGAAAACTCCCCAGTATCAGAGCACGAGAGCGTTTCAGGCCCAGCACCGTGTGAGACACTTCGTATGCCCTAACGGAACCTGCGTGACAGCCCGGAGGAGTAAGACGGACCCATTTCACATACAAGACTCCGGGGTTTAAGACGATCAGAGAATTTGCTCAACCCACGGAAGCCAGGTTGGCGGTGGCTGTAAACTTGAACGCGGTCATGACCATTCCAGCCCGTTCCTACCCTTCTTGTGACGCAGGGTCTATACCCGGGCAATTCCTTCCAACGCGGATGACCAGGTCGCGCATCAGACAAATTGAAAATATTCTTCAGAAATAAAGATTCCAGGGGCTCATGAAAGGGGTTTCCATTCTAGCTGTGACCTTTGCACGGCCGTCTGCTACCTACACATCAAAATATGCTGAAATTCCATTGCGCACAATTAGAGAAGGTTGAAATTCCCAGGCCGTTTTGTAATGTGCCACCTAGTAAGAATTAAATGGGGAGGAAAAGCCACCCACACACACACACACACACACTCATTCACACACTCACACACACACTCTCACACACTCACACACACTCACACACACTCTCATACACACACTCATTCACACACACACTGTCTCACTCACACACTCACACACACATGCTTGAAAAACGGAACTTTTCCAGGCTGTTTCAGTTATTTCAGTAAGCGGTAGAATTCAGGTGCTAGAATTGCTTGCCCAGAACATTCAACAATATTTACACGACCTTCGAAAAAACATCTTAGAGTAAAAGACATTAACAGACTCTTAAACGAGCACATGCCAGGCAGTGAACAAAGTGCTTTACAGACAACTTATTTCAGTCTTAAAATGCCCTTAACAGAATAGATTTCATTATTCCCATTAAAAAAAATGGAAGAGGGGCGCCTGGGTGGCTCAGTGGGTTAAGCCGCTGCCTTCGGCTCAGGTCATGATCTCAGGGTCCTGGGATAGGGCCCCGCATCGGGCTCTCTGCTCGGCAGGGAGCCTGCTTCCCTCTCTCTCTCTCTCTCTCTCTGTCTACTTGTGATCTCTCTCTGTCAAATAAATAAATAAAATCTTTAAAAAAAATGGAAGAAACGCGATTTCAGAAAAATGATTTGCTTCACAGAACTCTGCTTCCGAGGACAGCGGAGGATGCGGCACCCGCCTCCCGCCAACCCCCGGCTCGTATCTGAAATGCCCTGTGCCCTCCAGCACAAGGCAGAGCCTCCCAGGACTCCGGCTAGTGGTTCTCGGAGCACAGACACTGGATCGGCCCCAGCAGCGTCGCCTGGGAACTTGGTAGAGATGCAGATTCTCAGGTCCCACCCTAGTCTCACTGAGCCAACAGTTCTGGGGCTACGGCTCAGGATCTGTGTTTTAACAACACTCCAGACGATTCTAGTGCTCGAGGTTGAGAACCGCGGCTCTGTTTCATTCTCAGCTGCCCAGAAGACCAAAGTGAAATGAGTAAACAAGTCACAGATTCTTTCGTGGGATGTGGAAGAGGAATTTGATGATGACCTCAGCGTTTTCAGGAATGCGGGCATTGTTACAGACTTAACGATTCGCATGGCCTGCTGGTGGCAGGGCTTCCTTCCTTACATTTGAACTACTAATCCATGCTTGACTTGGGCTCTTCGCACTAACCCTAACTCCCTAACAAAGTGTCATGCTAGTGTAGGACACAAATACTTGGCAAACTTTTTATATTTCCAAAAACACCATGTTTGATCAGATTTCCATGTGTATCCCTTAAACACTGTACGTTGCTTCCTTTTTTTTCAAACTTGACCTTCCAATGCCCCCAGAGGGACAATGATCCTGAAACCAGTTGGAAAATAAATTAAAGCAAGCACTGCTGAAATGAAGGGAGGGAGAGACTATCAGGAGCTCTCGACCTCAACCACTGTTGGGACTTGGGACGCCTGGGCGCCTCCGGCCCGTTGAGCGTCCAACTCTCGGTTACTGCTCAGGTCGTGACCGCAGGGTCCCGAGAGGGAGCCTTGCATGGGGCGTCCTGTTCAGCACGGAGTCTGGCTGGGATTCGTTCCCTCCCCTTCTGCTCCTCCCCCTGCTCTAAACACCCAAACAATAAATCTTAAAAAAACCTGTTGGACTTACCGTGTGCCAAGTCCTGTGCTAAGCACGCTTCCTGCATTAGTTCACTCAATCCTCACCAAAACTTATAAGGCAGATGTAACACATCCTATTTATAGATAATGACAAAAACTGATGCTGAAGTAATTTGCCGAGTCCACACGGCCGGCAGGTGTCAGTGTCATCAGCCTCTGCTTCTGATTACGAAGCTGCCTCTCATCTGAACCATCTTCACGTGGATAGTTTTCTCTGATCTTCGTTTTTTAAGGATTTTATTTATTTGAGAGAGAGAGAGAGAGAAATAGCGACAGAGAGCATGAGTGGGAAGAAGAGGGAGAGGTAGGCTCCCCGCTCACGAGCAGGGTGTCCCAGGATCCCAGGACCCCGGGATCATGACCAGAGCCGAGGGCAGACGTTAACCAACTGAGCCTCCCAGGTGCCCCTTTCTCTGATCTTCCAGAACTCTCCTTTGGAGATCATCAGAGCACCTGATACCTTAAGCCATCGGTGTGGCCAGTGGGCGGCTGAGCTGTCTGCTGCCACCGCCCTGAGAGAAGCCGGTCTGCCCTTGACCATGAAGGCTGGTTGTGCCCATTTCTCCGTGCAAAGTGTAGTGGCTTTGCAAGAAGTCAAACATTCACATTCAGAAGAACGAATGAAAGAGAAGGCGCCAATCCTGTTGGCACGAAACTAGTTAAAGCCAAACGCTTCAGAGCAAGCAGGGCTGCCGCTGTAGGTGCAGCTTGAGGGTTAGGTCACGTCCAACCGCCCGCCACTTCGTGCAGTGACGCGGCCGCGTCCAAACATTAAGCTTCCAGATCCGTGCCTCATAGCAACCTCCAGGACTCGGGAACTCTTGAAGCGCTGAGGAGAAATGGCAGCTCTCTGGTCAACGTCCAAACAGTCTGCTGGGTCTCGAGGGTTTACGATAGAAGGAAAAATAGACTCAAACAAACAAACAAAGTCATCACAGCTTAGAAGACGCGAGACTTCTCATTCCATTTTTCTAGTAAAAGATGGTTTTCCAAACCAAAAAAAGCTTATTGTAAAAGGCTCTGATGGAACAGGGTCCTGGGAGGCGAGTGTTAGGGGTTGAATTGTGTCCCTCCGAAAAGATACGTGGCGGGCCCAGCCCACCGTGCTGCGCGCTGCCACCTTTTTCGGGTAGAAGTTCATTGAAATGTACTTAATGAAGCGGAGGTCAGACCGGACGGAGTGGGCCCCAAATCCAGCATGACATCTGTCCTCAGGAGACAACCAGGTGGCGACAGAGTCACAGGAGGGGATGTGACCATGAAGGCAGAGATCGGGGCCGCAGCTTCGAGCCAAGGAACCCGGGATACTTTCAGCAAACCACCGGGAGCTGGAAGAGGCGAGGAAGGACGCCCTGACAGGTGGGAGAGCAGGGTTGGGAGCCTCCGCGCCTGATGGCAGGGAGAGGAGCGAGCGACGTCACGGCTTCCTCTGAAGTACTTCCGAGGGGCTCAGAGACAATGTACGGTTTCTTCTTGTCTTGCTAGAGAAAAGATCCATACTTGCCTCCGGTTCTTTTCTAGATAAACTGATCTCATCAGGGGCCTCAGAGCAAGGGCACTGGGGGGTGTGACAGAGCGGGCTGTTGGGCTGGAGTAGGAGGTCAGTGTGATTCAGAAGTTAGGGAAGCTGTTTGGGTTGGGTTTTCCATGAAACGCAGATTATAGTCAGAACAAACCCTGACCTCTCGGAAGCCTGTGCCATGGTCAACCCAGCCAGACTCCTGCCTTCTGTCGGCTCCTGGCCCCGTCCCTGAGGCTTCTGGCCGCCCCCGCCTGCGTTTCCCTCCTTTGTCCGCCCAGCCCCTCGCCTGACCTCGTGCTTCTAAATTGGAAACTCTCTTTTCTTTCCCTCTCCCCACGAGAACAGCTCTCACGTTTGTCAGCCCAGCCCAGACTTCTACTCCGAACACTGGTCTTGTATACTCAGTGTCTGCTTTTAGGTCTCACGTACCTGTTATTTCCTCCCAAGCTGACTTCCTCCCCCCTGTAACAATTCCATATTTACTTGTGCTTTACCCCTATCTGCTCATTTAATCTCAAAACCCACCCTACGGGGCCAGTACTGTTCTGACCCCCACTTCGGGGAGAGAAGACACAGAGAGGTACGAGGCTTGTCCGAGGTGATGTGACTGGTCTGCGGCACAGCCAGGATTCGAACCCAGGCAATCTGGCTGATCTCTGAGCTCGTCCCCAATATCCCTTCTTCCTCTAAATGGCACCAACTCCACAAACTGGGAGTCTCCTTTGATGTGTCTCTCTTTCCCTGCAAACTCAGTCCATTAGCAATCTCGAAAGTTAATCTCCGGGGCACTTCTCCCCATCTTCTTTGCCCCTGCTGTTGTCCAAGTCGCCCTCACCATTCCCCTGGACACGGACACCTTCAGCGGTCTCCTTTCCTTCTGTTGTCTGCCTCCCACCACCTCCCACACAGCAGCCAATGGGTCTGTGGCACTGGTCTGCACGGCCCTGGCCCTGCATGGCTGGGCTCAGCCTCCCTCTTGGCCCTCACCCACCGCCACCCTCCCCTTTGTCCCCCACACTTCAGCTCTCTGACAGCCTAGCTGATGTACGTGGAATTCTTCCTCCTCCTAATGCCTTTGTTCGTGCTGTTCCCTCTGTCTGGAATGTTCTTCTACCTTCATGCCTCTGCTTAAAGGCCCTCTTCTCTGACAAGCCAGCCTGGCCACTGGACTCGAGCAGGGCCTCTCCTGTCAGTCCTCCTCTCAGCCAGCCTTCCCCTGGGGGCATCAGCACTGGTATCACCTCCCACTGTTCATGTCTGTGTCTCCAGCTCCTTCAACATAAAATTCCAGGGGCGGAGACCTTATGTTTTACTCACAATGGTATGTCCAGCTGCAGCCCAGGACTCGTCTTCAGACAGGACCTTAATCAATAACTGTGAATGAGTTTGCCGGAAGAAAATGGAAGGAAGACGATGACACCCCAAGGTGTGGAATTTTTCCAAGGCCAACAAAAGCCAATAGGCTGCTTGATGAACTTGCTCCCTTCAAACATCAGTAGTCCAGAAATCAAAGGGACCGTTGTATCCTGGCAGATGTGGAAGAGGCTGGAAACATTTCGGTGGCCACGTTCAGCCCTGCAGGCTCTTCCAGGTCTTTCAAAGCTGGTTCCAGAAGCTGCGGCGGAAGACTGGTGAGCCAGGGATGTTCCCAGTGATTCCTTCCGTCTGTCTTCCTGTCTCTCCAAGCACTCGGGGGTTCGGTGGCAGAGGCAGCAAACCTAACCAGACTGGGTCTGAAACACTAGTCCCCCAAGAAAGTCTTTATCAACACAAACTTCTTTCTCAGAATAAGTTTCATTATTTATTTGAAACATATTATAAACAAGTTATTCTCATCTTCTTTTGAGTTATTTAGCACTGGTAACTGAAGATTACATTTTTCCTCCACAATCCAAGTCAGGTTTAGCTTAGCCAAGAGTTCTTGGCCAAACTCTCTTCTTGGCCAAGAGCCACAAGTAGCTGAAGACTATGGTGTCTATACTGGCCACATCCACAGTTAGATGAAGTATATTTCTATCGTCCAGGAGAGACACCTCTGTCAAAGGGACCTGCTCTCTAACTGCAGAAGATGGAGGGAATGTGGCTCACTGAACTGGGGAATCTGGCATCATCCATACCTTAGGAAATGGGTACTTGGCTAGAAAATGGTGCTGGTTTGGCAGGATGTTGGGACTACAGCGGTGACACCCACTCTCCTCCCACGTCACTTCTAGGGGAATGGAAATCCACCCATGAGGGACGGAGACGAGGGACGTCTGCTGTTTGTAATGTTACAGAAAGAACATTTCTTGTACCTGTGGCCACGGTCATGAATGCCCACATGATATGATGGCAATGTGCACTGTTTTATGACCTTTGTGTAAGTGTGTGTTTGGAAAGTGATAATCTTAACAATAAGTTGCTAAGAATTCTTCCTAATGTTAAGTAAATTTACATAATGGGAACTCCTTGCAGAGTTTATACAAAGACTACTGGAACTAAACATTCTCTGTGGTCCTTGGAGGATCCTGAAGCGTAATATCTCCCTGTCTCCCTCCCATCACCTCATGGGAGTGTCCTTTCCACTCTTCCAAAACACCTTGCCTCGGGCTGCACCTGCTGTACCCTCTGCCTGGATGCTCCTCCCCAAGGCATTCTCCCAGCTCACCCCCTCCCTGTTGACTTCTGCTCACATATCTGAGCAGAAAATCACACTCCCGCCACTATCATTATCTACTTCTGCTTTTCCCCCAGCGTACTTGAAACTGATATTATGTATTATACATTTATTTCTTTGTTTGTTAGCCATCTTTGCTAATAAAATCAGAGGCATATAACCTCCATGTTTTTCAAATTTCTCTTTCTCTGTATTTCCAGAGCCCAAAACAGGGTATGCCACATAGCAGATCTTAGTAAATATTTGTTGAATGACTAAGTGATAAAGAAATGTTTTCTTATTCTGAGTCTTGCTTTCTTTGATAATTCTCAAACACCACTACCAGACTTTTCAGAGCTCCGTGCCACACCTCAGAGATCTGAGTAATGCATTCTTCAAACCTTTCGTAAATGCTGTTCAGATGGGGCTGTCGCTACCTCTATTTAAACACGTCTCCAGAACCTAAGTGAAGTATTTAAACACAAATTCAAACACAAATGATTAAAAATAAAAGGAGCAAAGACGTGATCATGGAGGAAGGGGCAGACCTGAGAATTTTCTGCCCTTTTGACTTACTCTCTTTTATTTGGTGTGAGACCTCTACGTCTGTATTAATCTTACTGGTCCCCATTCTAAAATGCATGTTTTCCAACTGCTCTGCATTCACCAAAACACAGGCATTCAAGAGAATCAAATCACACCTTCTCCCCTTCACGTTCCTTGCTCTCCATCTAAAACTTTTTCTTTTCCTGTTTGCCTCTGACTCACCAGGCTTCTTCAATAGTTACTCATGAGATTTGGCAAATTCACTTTTTAGTATGATTAAATGTGAACGAGGGTCCCCACACCTCCGTGGTGAGTTGGGGTCAGAGAGTGGCAAAGGACGGGTCTTTAATGCTTGGTTTCTTCTTTCCTGGGAAGCCTCTCTCTTCTCAGACTGTAGACAGTTTCTTTCTAGACTCTGTCCTGAAACAAAGCTCTAATGTTTTGATTTGAAATCCAGGTCTTCCCTGATTTTCATTCACTTCCTGCAGAGGGCCACTTCCGCAGCTGCCAACATTTATCTAAATGTGCTTGGGGGGGGGGAAACGCCTGCGTGTCTCAGGTGGTTAAGCCACTGCCTTCGGCTCAGGTCATGGTCCTGGAGTCCTGGGATCGAGTCCCATATCAGGCTCCCCCTGCTCTGCGGGGAACCTGCTTCTCGCTCTCCCTCTGCCTCTCCCCCTGCTGTGCTCTCTCTCTGTCAAATAAATAAATAAAATCTTTAAAAATAAATAAATAAATACACACACTTCGGGGAGCATGGTTTAAAACACACACCAGACCGGAATCTGCATCACATTGAAGAGCACCTAATCAGGCTTGATGCCCGTTCTCCTTGGGATGTGAAAATTCTAGCTCAGGGAAAGCAGTTATGGAGCTGGACCTTCCAGCCCTGAGACGCAGCAGGCGGGGAGACCGGAGGAGAAACTCAACACGACCACATGCGTGTAACACAGGTGCTCCTCCCACATGTTTTAGATTTGCATGGTTGGGAAGAGCAAACACACCAGGAAAGAAAGGGCTGATGGATGTTCCCACCAAAACAAGACGTATGAACTGGACGGAGCCCTCACCAACTTCTGTACCCAGGACCAGCAGCATCCTATGCCCAGGGCTGGTGTCATCCATGGAACAGAATGGAAAGGCATTGTCTTCCCAAATTCTCTCTCCCAAGGGCCCTTTCCCGGGAGGCCTACTACTGATGCCACCACTCTGTCTCACACAGCAGAAATGGGACCATTGTGTCCTCATGGGTCAAACTACACTGGTCTTGTTCCCAGGAAAGAGAGGAAGCAGCACGCGGGGAAGGAAAGTTATGCTTTCTTTTTCATCAAGAACACATGTTCAAGGACTAATTTTTCCTATTAGCAAGTTTCCACCCCAGATGAGCCTTCCCCAACCCCTCCACTCTCAAGAATCCCTTTAAGTATTTCTTCTCCATGGACCCCATGTTTTGAGTGATTCTATCTGCTAATCTGTATTTATTACAAAGCATTACTCACTGTCCTGTGTTACTTATGATTTAAGATAGGAACTTCCAAGCAGAAGTTCTCATCAGCAGAAGGTAACCAGTGCCTGAGTGTTACTGTAATTTTAAAATAAAAAATAAAGGAATATGATATTTTGGAAATTCTGTGCAGCCCCAACCTGAGTTATATATGTATGATACAATAAGGAATATGGTCTTTGTCCTGGGTTCCTGGCAGAAAGCGTCCAAACCATTGGATTTCCTGATAGGAGTGTCTTTATTATGCCATCGAGGTGACTCATGGTGGACCTCTATGTAGGTATAGGACGGGGATGGTTGGCAGTTTGGGTGGGGAAGGAGACTGGAGATTGAGCTCAGTCCAACGGCCAGTGATTTAATCAGTTAGGCCTATGTAAGGAAATCCCAGTACAAACTCTGGACAGAGGCTTGGAGCTGCTCCCTGGCTGGTGGACACATGATGTGCATGGACAGTGATTCGTCCTGACTCCATGGGGACAGGACCCTTCCAGGCCTTGCTCTACATGTAAGCCGGCTTTATAATAAAACGGTAACCATAAGTATAGTACCTTCAGCGAATTCTCTGAGTCGTTCTAGACAATTACCAAACGCAAGAGGGTCATGGAAATCCCCAGCTATATGGGTCGGAAGAGCAGGAGGCTCAGAGACTCGCCGCTGACTCGGAAGTGAGGGCTGAGCTCTTAAACCTGGAGAGCTGAACTCCGGGTGGTCGTGCGGCACTGTAGGGCGGCACACCCGCTCGGACTGGGAACAGAGTAGACCACGTCACTACACATATGTAAGTATCCAAACCCACACAATCCACAACACCAAGAGTGAACTGTAGGGTGAACTGTGGGCTCTGGTGATTATGAAGAGTTAGTGCAGGTTCATTTGTTGCAAGAAATGGACCACTCTGGCAGTGGATGCTGATAATGGGGGACCCCGGGCATGTGTCTAGACCCTACACATGTGTCTACGGGAAATCTCTGTATCTTTGTTTCAGTTTTGCTGGGAACCTAAAACTGCTCTTAAAAAAATACTGAAAATTAAAAAAAAATACTGAAATAGGAGGGGTTAGTAAGAACCTATGTGGAGAAAACCCATCTATGTTCAGATGGCTCAGAGACAATCATTCCAATGGGGAGGAGGATGCTGTTGATTTGTAATAAAATCAGGCCCAGGAGACAGGCAGAAACTCCTTTACTAAAATGGGTGCAGGGATATTAATTAGCAAGGAATATGTTTTTTTTAAAAATAACATATTGAAATGATAATGATTACAACTAACATTCACTCAGTGCTCACTACATGCCAGGCAGAGTTAATGCATTTTACGAGAACTAGGTTAATTCTCGCAAGCACTGAACGATGCCGGTACTACTGTTCTATCCGTTTTACAGGTGAGGTAGCGGAGATGACAGCAGAGGACAGCAGGTCGTATTCAAGAGCCCGCCTCTGAACCAATTAGAGAGTTATGGAAAGCAGACCGGGGACTGTGGCTGGGCCATTTTCCTTCTGTCCCAGGAGTGCCCACTGTAGCAGGCACTTGCTGCCTTACTTGTTTAACTACCCTGTTGAGGAACTCCTTCCAGACACAGTTTGTAGGCGTCCTGTTTATGTGGTTGTATTTTTGCAAAATGTCCTTATCCCTTGGTTCCAGATTGGCTCTCTGTTCCCCTTCCTCATTTTTAAAGTTGAGCGTGGAGTGGGGAAGGGAAAATGTATAGCAAGTTAGGAAGTTATAACAGTTCATAATGATTACGGTGATTACGAGTTTAGAAAAAACTTAGGAAGATAATAAAAATACTAAGTTGAGGATTCAAACAAATGGTCAAAGGAAGTTAGGAACTGACCATGGAGCAAAGAGCTCAGAACGTTTGCTTGAGAAAGCCAGCTCTGTGGAAGGCACATCTGGAAAGACACTGCTATGGTATCTTAATGAAGGGTCATGTTCCTGCTCTTTCCGTCTCCAGCTGCCCCGGTGAGACGAGCCGCCCCCACGACTGCCCCCCTGCAGTGGACGGTCGTCCTGAACTGCCCCAGCTTCCCGATCACAGGAGCAGACAGGCAGACAGCACCGAGCCCAGGAACCCGAAGGCGCGCAACTCCTTCCGCTACAACCAGCGGATTCAGCGTTAAGACTGTGGGTGTGGGGCCCATGGTCAGTGACAAAGGTCTAGTGGTGCTCAGGAAGCGGAGATCCAGCCACAGAAAGCTTGCCACTTCCTACGTGCGACCACCATTAACAAGAACACCCGGGCCACCATCAGTGGCATCAGGTACACAATCCCCGAGAACGAGTCCAGCCCACATCTCTGCCCGACGGCCACTTGCAGAGCCCAAGCCATCCTGCTCAGCCAAAAGCCTGTGATGGGGAAGAGCCCTTGGGCCCACCCCACCAAGAGCTCCTGAGCACCTGCGGCCACCTCCAAAGCAATGAAGATATCAACCACACACACAAGTCAGTTTCCCAAGATGTTCTAATTTGTAGGTTGCACGAGTGACGGCTGTGGACTTAAAAGCAACCTAAAGGGACCCTGGGTCTGAAGAGACCAAACTTCTCATCAGGGGTTAAATAGGAGAACACAGGCCTGAACAGAGATAAGCAATGTTTCCAAATAAAGGAAACAGTAATGCAATGTGGATTGTTGACTCATCTGAATCAATGGGAGGTTGCACCACACCTAGAAGATAAAGACCTAGAAAACCAGCTATCATTTCATCTGCAAGGAAATACACCAAAATGGCAACCAGACTCTTCTCTCTGGATCCTATCACTCCGATAAGCTCCTCATCAGTTAGTAACCACGAGCTGATCCACGGTTTCGGAGAAAAGCATGGACTGGATCGCTTATTTGTGTTCAGGTATACATGTGCTTTTGTGTGTAAGAGGGAAAAAGAAAACAGTAAAACTTAGTGATAAGAACAATTACAGAAATCTCCAGGTTTTTATTTTCAATTGTAAAAAAAAAAAAAAAAGCATAACATAAAGTTTACCACATTAACCGCTTTTAAGTGTACAACAATTCAGTAGTGGTGAGGATATCCACAGTATTGTGAAACAGACCTCCAGAACTTTTTCATTGTGCAGAACTGAAATTCTATCCCTGTTAAGCAACACATCCCCCTCCTCAGCCCCTGGCAACCACAGCTCTGTTTTCAGTCTCTACGAATCTGACTACTTTAGATGCCTCATATAAACGCAGTCATAGTATTTTGTCTTTTTATGTCTTTTACTGGTTTATTTCACTTAGCATAACGTTCTCAAGGTTCATTCACGTTGTAGCGTGTGCCAGAATTCTCTTCCCTTTTAAGGTTGAATAATACTCCATTGCATGTCTGTACGGTAGCCCCACCTGCATCCATCGCAGATGCTTCCCAACACCCCCACGGAAACTGCAGATAGTACTGAATCCTATATACGCTGTTATTTTTTTTCTTAAACATGCACGGCTACCATAAAGTTTACTTCATAAACTAGACACAGAGGAAGAGTAACAACTTCGAAGGCATTAGCCGGCCAACTAAGTGGAGAGCCTGACCAAAACCAACCCCATGTCGATTTACTAATGGACAAGGACTAGAGGGAGACTTTTAACACCAGCATTTTGGAGAGATGCTTTTCCCCCCTCCCTCTGACTCTACCAAGTATCCATAATAGCAGCGGGAATTTTAGACCTGGAAAGAGGACAGCCTG
Source organism: Lutra lutra (assembly GCF_902655055.1). Classification (NCBI taxonomy): domain Eukaryota; kingdom Metazoa; phylum Chordata; class Mammalia; order Carnivora; family Mustelidae; genus Lutra; species Lutra lutra. Next base: position 206,201,843 of record NC_062279.1, on the reverse strand, counting down.
CCCTCCTGGTCAGTGGTAAGGGGATAACATGGGCCAAGCAAACCTCCCATAAGCACCACCCATACCCAGAGCTGGTGTATCTGCATACAAGCTATTCTTCAAGCCTTTCTGTCCCTCACTTGAGAAATATAATGTATGTTCATCACTAACAAAAAAATTAGAGCACAGAAGGTGATGCACTAAAACGCAAATGTGCCCTTGCTCACAGGTCCGCCTTTCCAGAGAGTTTTCACGTAACATAGTCTTTATGCATATATTTTTTCTTTTCTTTTTACTTTCTTTTATACAGAACCATGGGGTGCCTGGGTGGCTCAGTCTGTTGAGCACCTGACTTGGGGTCAGGTCGTGATCCTGGGGTCCTGGGATCAAGTCCCAAGTCAGGCTCCCTGCTCAGCGGGGAGCCTGCTTCTCCCTCTGCTCTGCCCTTCCCCCAGCTCGTGTGTGCTCATGCTCTCTCTCTCAAGGGAATAAAGAGAAATCCTTAAAAATATTTAAAAAATAAACACACTCACTTTCCACACTATTCTATAACTTTTTCATTAATTAACATCTTCGGACATTTTCTTATTATCAATATATAGAGAACTGACCACCTTTTTCCCCATACTTTTTAACGATCACATCAAAATGACTATAAGTTAGGGGCGCCTGCAGGGCACAGTCGGTCGAGCACCCGACTCTTGGTTTTGGCTCAGGTTGTGATCTCAGGGTCCTGAGCTCGAGCCTGGTTTTGGGCTACATGCTCAGCACAGAGTCTGCTTGGGACTATCTCTCTCTCTCCCTCTGCCTTCCTCCTCAAACAAACAAATAAATAAATAGATCTTTTAAAAATGGCTGTAGGTTACAAATGAGTAACTTAATAATTTTATACACCATGGTGGCCATTTATGCTGTCTGTATATTTTCATTAATACATGAGTGTCATTAGGTCTGTATTTTTTCAGCCTTATGCAAGGACATCAGTAAGATAAATGCTCAGAAGTGGAAAAACAGGCTAAAATCGGTGTGCATTTAAACATCGATTGTCACCAAAGTGCCATCCAGTAGTCTGCCATGATCAGAGTAGGAGAGTACCTGTCTTGCCCACAGACTTTGCAATACTGGTCTTATTATAGGTTTTCTTCACCCCTACCAATTTTCTGGTAGAAATGGTTTCTCACTGTGTTATTTACATTTCTTTCTTTCCTAGTGAGTGAGAGCATCTTTTCATATGTCCGTGGGACATTTGTAATTCTTTTCATGTGCTGTTCACCTCTGACAAATTTTTCCATCAAGTTTTTTTTTATTGATTTATTCAGGTCATTTTTACATTAAGAAAATGTGTTTTTTGTCTGGTGTGCTCCAAATATTTTTCCCATGTGGGTTGTCTTCTGACTCTACTAATAGTGTCATTTGCTGTTTGCATATAAATCAGAAGTTTATATGCAGTTAAGTAGATCAATGTTTTTCTTTTAGGCTTTTGGTTTGGAATTATAGTGGCAAATGCCTTTTCTACTTCACGATTATTTTTAACATTCACCCATATTTTGTCTCTTTCACTTCAGTATTTTATCCATCTGAAATGCATTTTAAGGTAAGAAGGGGGAGGGAATATAGATTTACTTTTTTCCCAAATGGCTTGAAATTTTCCTAACATTATTTGTTGAATAAGCCAACATTTTCCTGATATGAAATGTTATCCTTATCATATAGTAACTCCCAAACTAAATTTACTCTGCTGTTAACCTCTACTTTGGTGTCATTGCAAATCATTTCAGCTATGTACCTCTACAATACATGTTTGTATTTTATTCTTTTTAGACATCCCTTTGCTTTTTTGGCATGTTATTTTTTCCAATGAACCTTATAAACTTTCAAAGATTTTCATATTTTGACTTTTGGCATTTTAATTTGACTAAGATAAGTTACTGTATTGTGAAGGCTTGAGAGTTACTTACCCAGACAGAAGCCATGATATCCCACCTTTGCTTGACTTGAGATCACACGAACCTATTTAAAGAAAATAATTACTAAACAGAATAAATGTGGGATTCAGAATACCATAATCTCAGAATAACCCTAATCTTTAATCCAAAAAAACAGAAGTCAACATTCAAAGAGAAACCATCTCAGTAAGGCGATGTGTCTCCAGGATCAAGTGCCCTATATGCTACACAAACATTTACGAGCACCTACTATGGACAAGGACAGACTTTGCGGGACTGGGAAGGGGTCAAAACAAGGGAAAAAAAATCTCCATACTTAAAGGGTTTACAAATATGTTTCCTGGAAAACAAATTCTTCATTCATTTAAAAGTCCAATAGAAGGATGCCTGGGTGGCTCAGTGGGTTAAAGCCTCTGCCTTCGGCTCAGGTCATGATCTCAGGGTCCTGGGATTGAGCCCCACATGGGGCTCTCTGCTCAGCAGGGAGCCTGCTTCCCCTCTCTCTCTGCCTGCCTCTCTGCCTACTTGTGATCTCTGTCAAATAAATAAATAAAATCTTTAATAATAAAAAAGTCTAACAGAACTATGTTGATTACTGAGTTCTCTTTTAACCAGAAGAGATACCATCCTGGGGAACAACAACAGAAACAGTTAGAATGGCCAAAATTAGCAAGACAGGAAACAACATGTGTTGGAGGGGATGTGGAGAAAGGGGAACCCTCTTCCACTGTTGGTGGGAATGCAAGTCGGTGCAGCCTCTTTGGAGAACAGTGTGGAGACTCCTCAAGAAATTAAAAATAGAGCTTCCCTATGACCCTGCCATTGCACTGCTGGGTATTTACCCCAAAGATACAGATGGAGTGAAAAGAAGGGCCATCTGTACCCCGATGTTTATAGCAGCAATGGTCACGGTTGCCAAACTGTGGAAAGAACCAAGATGCCCTTCAACGGACGAATGGATAAGGAAGATGTGGTCCATACACACTATGGAGTATGATGCCCCCATCAGAAAGGATGAATACCCAACTTTTGTAGCAACATGGACGGGACTGGAAGAGATGATGCTGAGTGAAGTAAGTCAAGCAGAGAGAGTCAACTATCATATGGTTTCACTTATTTGTGGAGCATAACAAAAGCATGGAGGACAAGGGGAGATGGAGAGGAGAAGGGAGTTGGGGGAAATTGGAAGGGGAGGTGAACCATGAGAGACTGTGGACTCTGAAAAACAAACTGAAGGGTTTGAAGAGGTGGGGGGGTGGGAGGTTGGGGGAACCAGGCGGTGGGTATTGGAGAGGGCACGGACTGCATGGAGCACTGGGTGTGGTACAAAAACAATGAATACTGTTATGTTGAAAATAAATTAAAAAAAATGATTAAAAAAAAAGAAAAAAAAAAAGAAATTGTCTCCTCTGAACCCATCCCGAAACAAGTTTTAGCTGGCTTCAGTTGGATTCTTTGTATTTGACTGTGATATCTCCGTTTGCATTTTACAAGGCTCCCAGACTATGGCCTGCTGTAAACAGACATGCGGCTCTTTGAGGAGGCAGTCCAGTTCCTGGCAGGGCCCAGAGGTAAAAAGGTCAATTCTTTGGTGGAGCTCTATTGGGAAGCCAGGAAGCCACTTTTCCTATGTAGACATTATTCAGACTCGCTGGCATATCTCCAGGGTCGATTTATAAATGCAAGTTGCTCCCACCAATCCTGGGAACAAAATATTCTAAAAATTCAGTGATAGCCCCAGAACAAAGTTCAGTAGGAAATTACACTAGACGTCCGTGGAAGCACTTAGCCTGACTTTCTCAGGCAATCTGTGGCCTAGGGCAGTGGGCTTTCTAGTTACCAGATCAAACATTACATCCCTCTAGATACACAGTGGCTACAAGGTGTCACTAGTTCTCATTTTGCTTCTGAAAGCTCGATTTCCTTGAGCTTTGGTTTCTTCATCTATAGAAAGGGAAGAGGAAGGCAGGGATCATATGTATAATAATATCAGCTGCGATTCTGAGTTCTTACTATGTACCAGGTCATATAAAAACACTAGAAGGTTAATTTCACAATGCTTTTTGTCATTTTAGTTCACTGGGGCATAAAAGGCACTAGAAAAATACTGAATGAATGACTTAAATAAGTCTCACAATAACCTAGTAAGGGAGCTAGTTGTCATTAAGAACATCTCCACTTTAGGGGCATCTGGGGAGCTCAGCTGGTTTAGCGTATGCCTACGGCTCAGGTCATGATGCTGGGGTCCTGCGATCTGGGATCAAGCCCCCCATCAGGCTCTCTTTTCAGCAGGGAGACTGCTTCTCCCTCTCCTTCTCAGTCTCTGCTGTTCTCCCTACTTGTGCTCTTTCTCTCTCAAATAAATAAATAAAATCTTTTAAAAAAACCCCGCACATCTCCACTTTACATATTAAAAAGCTGGGGCACAGAGAAGGTACAATAATGTTCTAGGCACACAGCAATAAGGGTCCCCCTACTGAATCTGGACAGTCACACTCCAAAGGTATGACGTGAATTCCCATGCTCTGCCTTACCCAAGTGCCTGCCCCATACATTGTCACAGCTGATATTCAATATATGTTGATCCAGTATAATGATCCAACAATTATTACTGATTTAAATTTTAAGAAGAAATCCAAATGACCTGACAACAGAACTTTAAACATTCTTTTCAGAAAGGAATTTGGGGATCTACATCATTTCCTTTACTTTCCCCTCCATCCCTATTTCTCAGCAGATGGCTCCACACAGACCCCACAGCTCTCAGAACAAGATTCCAGAATCTTTCAACTTTAAGAGTTTCGAGTTACAACTCCCTTTCTCCTCAGTCTGAAGTTTTCTGCCTTCGTGAGCCAATGGGGACATCTTTGGAGAACAATGTTTCAATGAGTTACATTTTTTTATGATGCTGATAATGTAGCTCTTCCCAAGGGCTCAGTCTTGCTGTCCCTGAAGAAGGCAGATCCTGGGGAAGGATTTCTGTCCCTTCTCAGCAGCCAGAGGGGCCTTCAGCGACCGGGGCCTCTGAGCCCCTGCACAGACCACAGCTTCCTATATAAGGTCATTTGCAACGAAGGACTCAGATTCCCCACCTGCTGACTCAAATGCCTGAGGGATGAATCACGAGCAGGGGAGCAGGGGCGGTGAGTGTTGCAATCAAAGAAAAGGTGAGTCTTTTCAAGGAAAAGCAAACTTCTCGGATTCCCAACGCTCCATGTCTAAATACACTTTTCTGCTACCACCTAAGAAATTTTCAAGTGAAATAAAAGGTCTACGTTAAAAGGAGCGAAGGCTCCCAAGGATGGCGGGACTCCAAGTCCTCGGCACCGGGCTCGAGCCCGCCCCTCCCGCTTCGCCAGGGACCCAAAGGGCAGCTCCGACCCCGGCTCCTTCTCTGTCCCCAAGACGCTTAGGGCGCGGGAGGCTGAGATGGCCGCGGGATCCCCAGAAGCGAGGGTCTGCGGCCGCCGTCACCGCGGTCGGGTGACCCTCCCCAGGCGCACCGCTTTTGCTCCTCCGGGCCTCAGTTTCCCCCATTCTGACGTGGGGACGCGGGTTTTGCCTGGTCTGCGGCGTGGGCCGCGCTCCCGGGGAAGTGGCCGGAGCCCCCCGCTGCCAGCCGCCGGCTAGTCGCGGGGACGCGGGTCTTACCTGCGGTGCGGCCGAGGGACCCGGCGAGCGGGAGATCCGGAGCGGGAGTGCGCGCCGCCCGCGGCTGCTCGGCGCCCTCCCCACTCGCGCCCCTTCCTCCCGCCCCGCCCCGCCCGCGGCTGCTCTGCGCCCGCCTGCCCCTTCCCTTCCCGCCCCGCCCGCGGCCTCCCGCCGCACCTGCCCCGCGCCGACGCCCGGGAAAGGCTGGCCGCGCCCTCCGCCGCCCGCGCCCGCCCTGCACCCCGCGCCCCCCGCCGCGTTCACCCCGAACCCTCTGTCCGCGCTCACTTGTCGGCTCGCGCTCGGTTCCGACCCCCGCAGCGCCTCCTGCGCCCGCGGCTCGGCGGGGTGCGGCCTGGCCCGTGCGTCCTGCCCCGCCTGCAGCACGGGGCGTCCCCGCCGCCGCCGCCCCCGCACGTGCCCGCGAGCGCGCCCTCCCTGCCGTCTGGCCGCGGCACTGCCGGGGCGGCAGCGGCTTGCGGGGTGTCCAGACCGGCCTCCGGGGAACCTCCCCGGGGCTGCGAGACCAGCCTCCGCCGACGAGTGGGAACCGCACAGCCTCAGACCCCCGCCCCGCCCCCCCCCCCCACCTCGCCCCGGCTTCTCGGACTGCTTAGACGCGTCCTCCCGGCGGACGCAGAAGTGAGTCAGCTCGGGCCCGGGCGCCCGCAGATCCGCTTCTCCGCGGCGGGGCCCGAGGCTGCGGTGCTCGGTGACCCGGGGAGGGAGCTGGGGGCCTCCGGCTCGGGGTCCGCTCCTCCGCCAGGAGCGCCGGCGGCTAAGCGAGGGCTCCAGGTGTTTCCAACTTTGCCTTTTCCCCTCCCTTCGTCCGTGAGCAGAACCGGCTGCCCGCACGGCGGGTGCTTGGGGACGGCGACCAAGGGCGAGCGGGCGCTTGGGGGCCGGGGGTCACACCGGAGCGAGCCCGACCGCGGGGTTAAGTGACCTCAGCGAAGTCACGCAGGGACGACGGGGCGGAACCAGACGGTCAACCCGGGCGGTGCTGCGGTTCCGCGGCTGAGCTTGCGGGCCGGCCGCTGTGGGGACTCGAACCGCGGACTCGGGGAGATGATGCGGCGGAGGGGCGTGTAGGCACCGGAACAACGGACCAAACCTGGGAGGCTGGAAGCCGAAGCCCGGCTCGGACCGAGGGACTCGGGAGCAGCTGCGTCTGGAAGGACGCCTGGAGAACAGAGAAGCTACCGCCGCTTCCCGGGTGCGATCCCGGGGGCGAGGCCGCGGACCCAGGACCCGACTGCGCCCCCTCCTTCATCTCCAGCTCCGGGAGCGCTCGCTTCCTCAGAGTTTGCGCAGACGAGACAAAATTAGAAAGTGATGGGTCCAAAGCCCCTGGAGGAAAAAGTGTCATAGTGGGACTCAGCACTGGCCTCAGCCCTTAGGTACCCCCCGCCCCCCGCCCCCCGGCAGGGCTGGATCTTGAATGACTTCAGGTCGGGGGCATCATGGAGCAGCAGCAGGAGGGACTGCAGGTGTTGCGGGAGACTGCCCGACAGTCCCCGTCATCCTCTAAAAAGATAGAGATGCAGGTTCCATAACCAAGGAAGCGGAAGAGAGAAGAGAAAATTAAAATCCCATGGGAAGACTCTAGAGTCTCTGCCACTGGGACTTCCAAAGTGACCATTAGAGGTGGAATTGGGGCGACTGTGGCTGTTTGGTCTGTTCCAACTGGCATTGCACCGTCCCTTGTCTTGCCTTTCCCGTTCGTGGAAGCCGCTGAAAGCGCAGGACCGCTGAGGGCAAAAGCAAAAGATGGAGTTCAGGATGGAACCCCGACTTCTTCCCAGAGAGAAGCAGGTGCCGCTCTAGGGTCAAGGCTGTTCTAGGATTTGCCCAAGAGTCCGAGTTAGACCACAACCAAGAGCTCTGGAAACAGCTGGCCATGGGAACAGTCAAGAAGAGCCATGTCTTCGTCCCTTCGGGCTACCATAACAGGCTCCCATACACTGGGTGCTGATAGACAAGACACTCACTCCTCACAGTTCCAGAGGCTGGGAAGTCCAAGATCAGGGCTCCACCAGGTTTCCTGTGAGGGCGCCCTTCCTGCTCCCAAGACAGTTAGTTGTCTTCTTGCTGTGCCGCAGGTGGCCTCAAGGCCAAGAGAGCTCTCTCTGGGGCCTCTTTAAGGAGGCACACATCCCATTCTTGACAGCTCTGCCCTTCTGACCTAATCTGAATCCCATTATTTTGAGGGGTAGGATTTCGACACATTTTGGGGGGGGACACAAAATTCAGACCACAGCAAGCAGCTTACAACAACTCCCACAGTCTCTTTAAAAGTTACTACATAAGGCGCCTGGGTGGCTCAGTTGGTTAAGCAACTGTGTTTGGTTCAGGTCATGATCCAAAAGTCCCGAGATCAGGAGTCTTGCATCAGGCTCCCTCCTCAGCAGGAGGTCTGCTTCTCCCTCTGACCCTCCCCCTTCTCATGTTCTCTCTCTCTCTCACTCTCAAATAATTAAAATCTTTTTTTTAAAAAGTTGCTACATAAAATTTTTAATTGTGAAATATTTTCAAAGATACCAACAAGAATAAATGATATTATAATAATACTGACTACCCACGTACTCGTCACCCAGCTTTATCAAACCTTAAACATTATGTTGTGTTCATTTAGAATGTTTTCAAGATATTTGAAAAGACAAATGGATACCATTGATGTTTCTTTTGTGCTCTTTTGGATCCATTTGCCTCCCTCTTTTTCCAGAGGTAACTCAACAATAAATTCAGTGTCATAATTTTTGTGCATGTTGTTATACTTGTTTTCAAATATCTATACAGCCATCAATATTACATAACACTGTTTTGCAGATCTTAAAACTTTAAATAAATGATGTCGTGATGTATATCCTTTGACCAGCTCTTTCTGTTCAGTGCTAGCTACTCTAGCAGCTATGGTCATTTTAAAGGCTGCATTGTATTTCGTTTTATGACTACGTCATGGTTTATGCATCCTTCTGATGATGGACATTACATTGTTTCAGTATTTTTCTACTATGAATAATTCTGCAAGGAACATTATTGTACATAGAATCTTGTTCAGAGGCATGTGGGTTGATGACATTATCACTTGAAAATCAAGTAAGGAAAGAAAAAAGAGGAAACACTTGAATGCTTGGTGCAGGGAGCTGGTGGTTACTGGAAGTGATGAATAGGTTGCAGATTAGGCAACTTCAAAGAATTTTTAAACGGACGATACTGCGAAACATTTTGAGAGGATGGGCAAATGCGTCAGCTTCTGCCACCATAGTGCTGTCTAACAAACCATCCTGACATTCAGGGGGTGGAAAGAAGTCATTTGTTCTCCCAGAGCAGCGGGATGTCTGGGCTGCGTCCTGTGTTCGTTCTGAGCCCAGGCTGAAAGGGCAACAGCCACCTGGAGGAAGCCGTTCCAGCATTGTCCGTGTGCAAGCGCGCACACGCAACTACACGAGCACTTCTCAGGCCCTTGCTTGCCCCATGACTTCTAACATCCTATGGGACAAACAGGATGGCTGGTCCTACTGCGTGGGGTGGGTGGGCCGGCCGGGGACAGTTGTGAACAGTATCCTAACCCCTCCTAGCAGTATCAGAGAGCGGCGGAGGCGGCGTTGGGAGCCCCGACATGGCCAAACGTTGTCCGGTGGAACAAGGGCAGCTGGAGAGGCTCCTACATCCAATATTCAGGTCTGGACACGAAGGTCTCAACATCTCAGGGTAAGGTTAGCCGTGGAAATAAGACCTTCTGAGGAAAAAGAGCTCAGTCAATAAACTATCAAATATTATTTGTCTTTGAAACAACAAAATAATTGACAACATAGCTCACTTCTTCAAGTACCAGCTATATGCCGGGCGCGGAGCTGAATGTGTTGTACACACCACCTCCCTTCCCTTTCACCTCAATCAAAGGAGGTGGGTCCCAGGACGTACTATTTCTTAGAGCTGCATAAACTGTCCAGTGAGTAAGATCCTGGGCCAGTGCCTTTAAGCTTCACACCCAGTCAGCCTGCTCCGAAGCTCCTCTTAATCACAACAGTGATTAATTTACACACGATGCCAGGAGGTTGACCCACGGGGCTTCCGTGAGAATGAGCGGGAGGGGAAAGGACTAGCAGGTAATCTAGGTGAAACCGTCCTTCTTTTATGTTCAAAGCTCCACCGTTACAGTCACATTCTCTAACAACAGAAACTGCCATGATTCATGCCCCCTTGTTAGCTCAGTTGACAGGGAAAGAAATATAGATTAACTGCCTTTTATGAGTCCCTCCCTTTTCTGGAAGCAAATCATTCAACAAAAGAGAGACCCGTGGGCAAGCTGTTGTTTGGCACGTAACAGTAGGAGAGAGGCGGATGGTTTGGGTCTTCTGATTTCTGTGGTTCAAAATTCTGTACAAATTCTGATGGATCTGGACAGTAGGCAACAGAATGGCCCAAAATAATCCCTGGCAACTTCCATATGTTATGTTACATGGCAGGGGGGAACCATGGTTGCAGATGGAATTAAGCTAATCATCTGATCTTAATATAAAGAGATTATCCTGGAATATCTAGGTGGGTCAAATGTAGTCACAAGGGTCCTTATTGGGGAAGAGGGAAACAGAGGCTGAGCAGAGAGAGGCTGAGTGAGAAAGGCTCAACTGGTCATTGCTGGCTCTGAAGATTGAAGGGAGTGATGACCCCAGGAATGCAGGAGGCCCCTAGGAGTTGGGTAAGACAAGGAGATGGATTCTCACTTGAAGACTCTAGATGGGATGCAGCCTGCCACTGCTGTGATTTCAGCCTAGTGAGACCCATTGTGGACCTCTGATCTCTAGAAGAGTTAAGATAATAAACTAGTGTCATTTTAAGCCACTAGTATTTATGGTAATCTGTCACAACAGCAGTAGGAAGCAGATTCAGCACTCCTTTGGGCATGACCTCCACTGGGTGCCCTTTGGTACTACCCTCCACAAGTGCAGTTAGATCTTCCTATCAGAGCCAAACAGTAATTGAGTAAATCTGGTTAAGAAAACTCAAGAGAGAAAAGGAATAGTTGAACTTCCTCAGTTAATAAAACTTTCTTAAGATGGTTACATGGTTAACATTTTTTTTACTTCTAAAAGACATCCATCAAAGTCTTGATCTTAACCATTCCACCCCTCCTCACCCGCCAACCTCATCCCTGCCGCTCACTGCTGCCCCCTTCAGGTAAGCCCTTCCTTTCGTTTCTTCTATATTCTTTCATTGTTTTCTTTAAGTCAAATCAAGCCAAATGAACACATGCTCTTATTTCTTCCCTTTCTCACACAAAAGCAGTATATTTTTATAGTTTTGTACCTTACTTTCCTCAACTAGTTTATTGCTTTTTGATCAACACAGATGTGTGGATTTATTTTAATTAAAATTCATTGGTAAATATTTATCGACTGCAAACTACCTATAAGGCATAACACTATGGAAGATTAAAAGGAAATAATGTGACATAGTTCAGATATCAATGAATTTATAATCTAATTGAGGTCAAGACCCACTCCTGGGAAGCTAAAGTCAGTAGTTCAAGATGCTTTATAATTTGTTATTTGTAATGCTAAAACCTGGGGGAAAAACTTGTGGCTTTAGCAGAAAAGGGACACTAAAAGTTTGGGGCAGTCAGGGAATCAGGCAACGCAATCTGAATAATTTTAACATTATCATTTGAAAGAATTCTTACTTTCCTTTTCATTTTTAGTGTGTCCCGTGTCTCTCAATCACAGCGTAAGTTTGCCGTACAATCATTGCTATTGTCTTGAGCGAAGTTTTCGTGAAAAGATTAGCTTGAAGGAAAGGATTAGAACGAAGCCACTGTCACTTAGATGCCTGTAAACTTTTGGTTTGGTTTATGTACAACAACGTAAACTCATTTTTTTAGTCTTTCAGCAAGATAATACACGCTGCCTTTAATGGCGACAGGGGCTGCTGGGGCTCAGGAGGGTCTTGAACAGAGCTTCTTTGGGTTGGGACATGGGGACCCATTAGAAGGTCAAATCCCTCAGACCTACCCCAGACCTACTGCTTTAATCCGCCCTCCAGGTGATCTGAATGCAGCCTGGAGCTTGAGGACCCCTGGTTTAAGAGATCAACCTTCCTTAAATGGAAGAGGAGCTGAATTTGGAAGAAACAGAGAAAGAGCCTTGCTTAAGGAGCCAGACACCGGGAGCCCGCCAGAGTCACAAATCTGAAGGGATGAGGAGCTTCCTTCCGAGAGAGATGCGGCGCTCTGCCTTTCCTTCTGCCTGTAACTCTGACTCCCACTCAGAGGTTGCCGCGACACACTAGAAAGTATCAACTCATCCTGGAAAATTCTGGGACCAGCATAGTGGCGGGAGGTGGTTATTCATCGAGAAGCTATTATTTATGCCAGACATTGAGCAATGCCTTTGTGGACATGGTCTTATTTCACGCTTACTAACCAGTTTCGATTCAGCGTGATTAGCCGTGTTTTGCAAACACAGAGACAGGCTCAGAGGGCTTGGGGAATGTGCACAGGTTGTGTTCCGCACAACCAGGAATTAACCGGGCTGGGCTTACATCCAGAAGGAAGTGAGCAATAGGTGGTGGTATTGTGGGATTTATTTGCGCTGTTTCGGGGTCAGGGTTTAACCTCGTTGGTTTCAAGATGGTAACTTTAGAACAAAACACGCTCTAACGATTTTTTGAGTTGTTCTCCTTGCAACAACTGCCCAGTTACCATCTTTTAGACCAGAATCAGCCTATGGCATGATTATAAAGCTAATATTTTTTCCTTCAAAGCGTGAGTTTTCTCAGAAGGAAGTGTTGAATAATAATAAATACTAAGATCTCAGAAACCAGGTTTGTAGTCATTCAGAAAAAGAATATAAAAGATATTTGCACCGTTCTGAATACACGGAACTACCTAATAGTTTTAGAAGCAGCTAATTTTTCCTGTATCACCTTGTCCCTCTCTAAATAGAACCATTTGGGAGTCAAGCATAAGATTTTAGATCAATGTTATTGAGGTATATTTAAAATTGAGGCTAGCCTGGGAGGCGAAAACTAATAAAAGCAGATTTAGCTGACCGAGTGGTCGTAGGTATTAAATGTTTGCTCTTACAGTGGTGTGCTGAGGCTGGATTGACATGCAAAAACAAATTGCTACATTTTTAGGAATTTTGCAAGCAAACACAGCCATTATTAAACATTATATTAAACAAACGCAATCCTGGGGCACCCAGGTGGCTCAGTTGTTAAGTCTCTGCCTTTGGCCCAGATCACGATCCCAGGGTCCTGGATCACTTCCTGCGTTGGGCTCCCTGCTCAGTGGAGAGCCGGCTTCTCCCTCTGCCCCTCCCCCCTGCTCATACTCTGTCTCTCTCACCGGCTCTCTCTCTCTCAAATAAATAAATAAAATCTTAAAAAAAATGAAAAGGGTTATTTACAGTGTGTAGGCAGGTTAAGTTAAAGGAATCCACACTGATGGTGAAGGTTCTACGGGCAGGAACAGGATGAAATAATTACCAACTTCACGCCTGTCGGCAAGAGAGGGTTGCTGTTATCAACTTTTTTAGAACTGGACTGTGGAAGAGGGGCTGTGGCTCTGGAGGGAACCAACCAGAGCCACACATGGGGCAAGGCAGTGGGGAGTGGGGGGGGAAGGATAGACACAGCTTAATTTCTTTCCCATTAGTGTCTCCATTTGGCCAATCTCAACCAGAAGCCAAGGGGCAAGGGAGCCTTGGAGAATCATGTCTGGAAAGTTGGTTTCCTAGAGCACAATCAGGGCAGAGGATTGGTGTGGAGACAGAAGGAGCAGCAAAGACACTTTTGGGAGTCGCTGGTACTGAGCACTGGTTCATTCTGGACATATTCCTAGTGAGGGATATGTAAGGGAGACATCTTGAAACTGGTTTTTAGCAATTTATGAACACTCTCCCAGCGTGGGATTCTCAAGCTTCCATAACTAACTCGTCTTGGAACTTGGTGGCCTTAAACCAAGGTGAGCCAGAGCTAAAACCATTAGCTTTTATGTTTGTTTGTTTTAGAAAGAGTTGCAGCTTGGGTCTATCTTATTGTATAGATCAAGTGACCACATTTTTCATGACAAGCATTAAATCCAAGTTATAGGGGCTTTGGACCACATTTAAACACCAGTTTGTGCCCGGGAATGTCTTGTGGCCAAGACTTGAAATCCTGGTTTTCATCTGGAACTTTCAAAGAAAACTATCCGGGACAATGACGTACGACTCTCTCCTAGGGCTGTCCTGAGGACGACATGAGGCAGGATGGGTAAGGGAGTCATTGCTCACGATTGCTGGAAGTGCCCGATGTTTTACTGGGGAGCAGCCTGGGCTACCGGCTACACTCAGGACACCATTCTCAAGGGCTCTAGTTAGAATTCTCTCAGGCTCATTTGGGGCCAGAATCTCTATTACACAATCGTGGCGTTTTAATATTAGGCTGAGACACATAAAACAACTAATTCTGGACTACTTTTAACCAACAACATCAACAATTCTATGGTGCTGAATCTCGTGAGATATTCTCAGTATCATCTCCCTCTCCTGTTCCCACAATGTTTCTTCCAAACCGTGGTCGGTGAGGAGTTGCAAAATCTCATGAGAACTCTTTTTCTGCCCCTCACCCCCAAGTTTTCTAAATTTGATGCCTGTGAAATTTCAGGTGTCAGGAAGCATTTTCATAGCCAATCCTAAACCTTAATGGAGTTTGGTTCCTGACACAGCTTCTCTAGGGGCTGGAGAGAAATGTGCTCTGGGACTGAGAGCTCGGCTGTTAGGCAAGGGACAATCACAGGAAACCGGCAGGAAGTGAAGTTTACACCAAGTCCCAGTAGTATCTACGGAAATCCCAGGCAGGGTTGTGGCCTCCTTTCCTCAGATTTTATGAAAACGTGCTTTCTCAAGTCTTCCTGAGTTTGCAAATTGCACTACTGGGTATTTACCCCAAAGATACAGATGGAGTGAAAAGAAGGGCCATCTGCACCCCAATGTTTATAGCAGCAATGGCCACGGTCGCCAAACTGTGGAAAGAACCAAGATGCCCTTCAACGGACGAATGGATAAGGAAGATGTGGTCCATATACACTATGGAGTATGACGCCTCCATCGGAAAGGATGAATCCCCAACTTTTGTAGCAACATGGACGGGACTGGAGGAGATTATGCTGAGTGAAGTAAGTCAAGCAGAGAGAGTCAATTATCATATGGTTTCACTTACTTGTGGAGCATAACAAATAGCATGGAGGACATGGGGAGATGGAGAGGAGAAGGGAGTTGGGGAAATTGGAAGGGGAGGTGAACCATGAGAGACTGTGGACTCTGAAAAACAACCTGAGGGTTTTGAAGGGGTAGGGGGTGGGAGGTTGGGTGAGCCAGGTGGTGGGTACTATGGAGGGCACATATGGCATGGAGCACTGGGTGTGGTGCATAAACAATGAACTCTGTTACGCTGAAAAGAAATTAATTAAAAAAAGGGGGGCCAACAGAGCTCTGCTGGTCACTGTCATTGGCAGTGTTTTTTCTTTTTTTTACTATAAGGCAGCTCCGCACACATGCCTCGGCTCGCAGAATGCCGAGACTTTGGGGGCTCAATTGCTTTCTCACTCTGCCATTGTCCCTTTACACGCCAATCAACTTGTCTGAGCCTTGGTCATCTCTCCAGGGTGAGTTAGGGACATGTCATAAATTTTTGTGAGCACGTCAAAGGACCAGCCATTTTCACACTGTATCAAGGATCCTCAGAGGGTCTGATGGTAATAAATACAGCATAAATAATCATTCTATTGTATGGTATACGGAGATTTGAATTATTTCTCTTCCTACTGGGGTTTCACCTGACTGCAGAAGATGAGCCATGATGATCTGGGACTGTAGCTTCTTCTTCATCTGACTCATAGCTCGGTCCACGTGTGTCTCAGATTCAACCCCTTCCAGCAGGTTTTTTCCAAAGACCTTTGCCTCAAATTTTGGAATGATTTTGCCGCCTCAAAGGCGATGTCTTATGTGAATGAGATGAATGATCTAAAAAGAACATGGCAAAAAAAATGCAGCCAGACGGTCCTTTATTAATACAAATTTATATCATGGCATATGCTATTGGAGAAACCAGAAATTAGTAACACACAAATCGGTATTAGAAATACAAAGATCATTTGAGTCAAGAAACCAGGTTGACAGCACCACAAATGTTTCACTCAGTCTGAGCACGTGTGTCGTATCCAAGAACAACGAACACCTACAGGACACAGACACCGAATGTCCTAAGACTGTGCACGCACGTCCCGACACGAATTCCACACCCTGCCGCGGAGTCTGTGGGCGGCCTCCAGGAGGCCTGGGGACCACTAGAGGACAGCGAGGCAGAAACAAGGTGTAGACCCTTCTCCCTCTCAACCCTCGCAGCCAGTGTGGGAGAGCACATCGCAACCCCTGAGCATTCCTTGTTCCTCCTCCCAGGATGGCATGGTACAGAAAATCAGTAAAAACGCACACGAGGCATCAGAGAGCAAGTTAGAAAAACTGAAGGGAAGGCTTTGACTGAAATAGAATCTCGCATCGGTGACCAAATTATTGGATTCCTACTGTGAAACAGAAAACAAAACAAGAAACTGTACCAAAGCAGTAAATCTCAGCATCAGTCTCAACACTCCCTACTTAGTAAGTGCGCATCCCTGAAGAAGTCCTAGCGTCCGGACAAGTACACGGAGTCGGGGACAAGCAGGACGGGAGGCGCGGCAGGGACAGTCCCAGGCTTTCCTTTCACACAGACAGCTCTCGGGCTCATGGTCCGCCCAGGAGATCGTCCTTGTCGCTCACAACCGGGTACTGGAGGCTGCCGAAAGCACCTGGAGGTGTCCGTCTCCATCTCTCCCTGTGGTGGCTTCACTCTGCACATGTCTGCGCTCCTCCGTGCACGTTTCCTCCCCAGCGGGAGGGGAGGGATGAGCAAGGATATGGTAGCGAAGGTAACGGTACAGGAAGTGTTCAGTGTGGAAGCGTTCTGGCAAGTGGGGACACTGAAAAATAACAGGCCAACGCGAAAGTTGCTCCACAAATGATAGGTTTTGTGTCCTTGCAGGATTAGCGTTAACCTTCTAGATTGTTCTGCAGGAGATTCCACACCAGGCTGATGAGCTCTCCAGCCGTGAGACACCAAGTCCGGATACTCCCAAGGCTGGTCCACAAGTTCTGCCCCACACTGCCCAAGCTGGTGTCCAGGAACACGTGGCCAGTCGGGGCTCACCCTGTTCTAGCCTCTCCTGAAGACCTCACTCACCTCAGAATGCTGAGTCAGACTGTCCTGCGCTGGAGGCTGATTCAGTTTCAACGTCTGCTGATACGTCCTGAGGGCTTCTCTGTTCCATCGTACCAAGACCCTGCTGGAGCCATGCCCATGTCACGTGGTGCTTCTTTGTTCCAACGAGGTTAACTCATAAGCCAAGCAGAAGAGACAGTTTTGGGTTTTTTATTTTGTTTTTGCTATCTGCCCGTGCGATCTGGCCACCACCGTCTCTCACCTCCCTTCCTGAATGGATTCCCCCACCACTCGCCCATGACACCATTCACTTGCTCACCCGCGGATACTTTTGGAGTGCGAGGCACCGCCCAGGAACCAGAGGCACGGCTCACAAGATCCTTTTCTCAGGGGCTTGGCGTCAGGTAGAGATGCTGAAAACCGTTCTTTCTGGCTTTCTAGAACCAGTGTTTGTGGTGTGGAATGTTCTCAAAGAGCTGGGGTCATGCTAATTCAAGCCAGACGCGGCGTCCTGCCCTGTGGTCTGCTTAGTGGATACGGTGCGCCGTGCGCCGGGAAGAGAGTGTGACTTTTACGCCCCAGGAATGAAATTGTGCCTTCATTTCAAAACAACACGACGCACATGCGTGTGCCTTTGCCAGTCGGCCAAAACCCGAATGAGAAACACAAAGGCGTGCTGTGTGCTCACCATGCACAAAATCCTGGAGCTTATCGCTCACTACATTGTTTTGAAGCCACGTGTTTATGGCCTTGTTGCGTGCTAATGTGGTCCAGCAGTAAGTGCCTGAGCTACCAGAAAAGACCCCTCCAAAGAGAAGTCCCCGGGACCTGGTGCCCTCCTCGGCCGCGAGTGCTGGGACGTGGTCCGTTGGGAGTCCCAGCTGGTATCTGTTAACTCAGATTTCACTCTGAGCTGGGGTTTCTCCTAATTTGCTTTATTTGAATGAATCCCTTGCTTTTCCGAAACCTTCGCAAACTACAGAACTTGCAGCTAGCCAAGGACACGGGTTCGCCAGGACGGGGTAGAGCCTGGGGCGGCGGGACACTGAGGTGGGATTCAGAGGCATCCGTGGCCACATAGAATGGACAGGCCAGGGGCACGGATCTTGTTTTGCAGCCTTCTCTGTCAGGGAGGGTGTCCTGACGTGTCCTTGGTGCAGTGTAAGCCAGCAGGGCATGAGGACGTCCCCCTGGGCCGAGGGGGCCGTGCATCACTCATATGTTCGAGGCGCTGGTCAGGGCCCTCCTCTCTGCAGGTTTCAGTCTGCCCTTCTGTAAGGGGGTCCACTGTGCCAGAAGTCTGGGCACGGGGAGCTGTGCGATTTCTCCTGAAAGTTGCAGCACAGGGCTCTCATCCAGGGCCCTTTGAAGCCCCCAGGCAGAAAGACTCCGGAAGCGCAAAGGACAGTTAGAGGCCACAGTGTGCAAAGCTGTCAGGAGGATACAATTAGCGAATGTACAGGTGGTGCTGGTTTGCAGGATTCTGAATGAAATCAGTGTCAGCAATCCAAACACTGCAGCTCGGGGCCCAGGGGAAGCCCCAGGACAAGCAAGCTGGAGGTGAGCCAGGAAGCAGACAGCCGCCCCTCCCCTGCCCCAGAGACCTGCGCTGCACCTAGCCCAGTCCCCCCAGCTCCAGCAGCCAGCGGAAAGGTCTACCCCCGCCAGTCCTGAGATCGCGCTAAGCCCAGCCGTGCAGAAGCCGCCGTCCGCAGCGCCCACGCCCTGCACGAGGTCTCCCCAAGGAACTCTGCTCCCGAACTCTGGGGTCTCGGTGGTTCTTTGTCCCGTGAGGTAGCTCAGTTGTGAGTTGATGCGTGTGATGTGTGCCTTCCGCCACTCAAAGCGATAGTTTTCCCTTTTTCAACTGCAAGATTATAAAAATACCAGTATTTGACCCCCGTTTTTATAAAAATGATTTTAGAAAAAAATACACACGGGATCCGTCTCCTCGGCTACACCTCCGTGCCGTCCTGCAGGTTGTTGTGAACCCTGACCTCCAGATTCAGCTTTTTCAGCTGCGTGCCCTTGAACGCAGACGCGCCCTCGGCGGCGCCCCGGCTGTGCACGTTCCGCACCGTGCAGTAGTGTCTGCTCAGGTTCTTCTCCAGCCTGTCCGGGCTCCTCTGGGACACGTCCACCTTGGTGTTCAGAGGGTACTCCTCCAGAAAGTCCTCCGTGGGCGGTTTCTTCCTCTGCTCCTGGCACTTCCTGGTGAGGAAGCAAGCCACCGAAAGCACCAGAAGGAGGAGCATGATGGCAGCAAGGGCACTGCCGATGGACGCCCCGGTCGGGGACAGAGAAGCAGCCGCCACCGGCTCCTGCATGTCGAGATGCAGGGACTTCATGTTGGTGCCGTTCTTGACTTGGTCCCCTTCGTTGTCGTAGATGAGGGAGTCGTCGAGGGTCAGACGGCCGCTGGGGTCCACCAGGTCCCTTCGGTCACGCCTCAGAGGCGCCGTGAGAGAGCGCTGCACCCGGGGCCCTGAGATGGTGTCGGGGCCGATGATGTAGATCACCTGCAGGTACCACTGGTGCCCTGCTTCCACCTGTGGGAGGGGCACAGAGAGACAAAGCACCCAGGTCACCGTTGCCCACGGGCCGCTTCTTAAAGAAGGAAATGGAATGACCACAAGCCTTGGTAAATGGTCTCCATGGAAACATGAGCAGTGGTTGGTGTCTCCTAGCCCAGAATTGAACCAAATACTCTAAGTTCTATTTTACTTCCAAACTGGGATCATCTTGGGCCAGCTGTCCACATTCTTGTCTGTTGCCCTCTCTGTGTAAGGAGACCCCTAAGAATTGATCTTTCATGGTCTCTTTAGCTAAGTACATTCTTGGGCTTGTCAGTCTTTACTGGTATCAGCCAAGTAATAGGATTAATACCCATGTTTACTCCCCATGACCTTCAATTGTTTGTTATGCTGACTTACTATTTATTGATGAACTTTGGCTAAACTAGTCGGTCAACAAATATCCACTAAATACCTATTCTGTGAGTAAAATGCAGACACCGACAAAGTTTCCTAAATCTGAACACTTCCTGGGTCATGCCCTGAGCGGTTAAATCAAGGACTGTACTGCCATTTCCTGTCCCCCACTGAAACCCTCCATGGTTTGGAACTAACTTCTGAGGAATAGGGATAGTTCTGAACTCCCAGGTCACGGGTTACTACTTGAAGACAGGAAAAAGTGGAATAGATTTTGCGAGTTCATATTTATTGCTGGATTTAGAGTACTTTTGCTGATCAAATATTAGTAATTCTTGTCATTCTAAATTGCTGTACTGTGTTTATGACTTCGTGAAATGTTTTCCACATGCCTGTGAAAACCAGCTGGTGCAGCATGGAGCCAAAAAGACAGGCAACACAGAAGAGTTTAGGAAAAACCAGAGTGCCATATGCACCCCGATACGCACAATGACAAGTGCCTGTAGGCAAATTAAAGAATTTTATTATTGCTGTGGTCGATTGGGATAGATGATGCAAATCTGGGGTGAATAGGGGCACCTGGGTGGTACAGTCAGTTAAGCTCAACTCTTGGTTTGGGCTCAAGGTCATGATCTCAGGGTCCTGAGACGGAGCCCCGCCTCTGGCTCTGCACTCAGCAGGGAGTCTGCAGTTTTCTCTCTCCCTCTGCCCCTCTCCCTGCTCTCTCTCTCGCTCTTTCTCTCTCAAATAAATAAACAAAAATTTTTTAAAAATTGGGACTAATGATAAGCTTAACGCCCATAAAAAAGACCCACCAGCAAGAATGCTACAAAAAGAGACTAATAGTCTGGAGATAATGTCTTTTCCGTTTTTGTAGCTTTTCAAGCCTTGGCCTTACGCGCCTCCTCTTCTCAGCACACTTACCTTATAGAGTGCGTCGACTTTCAGAGTGAATCCATCCACACCTGGCATGCTACTGACCACATGGAAATCAGGCAACTCGGAGGCAAAGTGGGCTTCAAAGGGCACATCGTGGAAGTACTTATCCGTTACTTCGGGCTGACTGCGGTCCTAGAATTTCAGGAGAAAAGGAACGAAAGGTTTAGAGAGATGGAACCACTGACCTGGCAGGGGGCCGTCACTGGGAGGAGAAATGTACTCTCCACTCCCGCCTTGGGTTGGGTCAGGAGAATTCCTGCTACAGCAGCCCTTTCCTTAGATCAACCACCGCCTCGGGGCACCCACAGCTCCCTTCAAGGAAGGGCATTGGAGGCACCCGTGAGCTCGAAGCTCCAAGAGTGGGATAGTCGAGACAAATATTTCTCAAGCCATTTGGTCTCAGGACCCCTCACACACTTAAAAATCAAGGACCCCAAAAGTCTTTTGTTTGTAGGATTTATAACTATCAATATTTACTCCATTAAAATTAACACGGAAAAATTAGCAAATACTTATTTTCTAGTTCATTTTAAAGTGGCAATGAAAAACCCACTACGTGTTAACATAAGTAACATTTTCAAAAAACAAATCCCGATATTCACCCCCACCTCCTCAAAGAGAGCAGACGTTGTTTCGCACTTTTGCAAATCTCTGGAAAAGAACTAGATTCTCATTAACTTCTATATTGACTCAGTTGTGATATGTTAGTTTGACTGAAGTATATGAAGAAAATCTGGCCTCACAGGGATGTGTATTTGAAAAGGAGAGAAATGATTTCATACCTTTTTCAGATAATTGTGGATATTCTCTCTGATACCAAATCAAACTCAGTAGGTGGTATTTAAAAAGATTAGTTACAATGTGGAATTTGAAACCATATCAATAAACTTCTCATACTCTCTACACTCACGAGGGGATTAGAGTGGGAAAAAAAAAAAAAGCAAGCATCATTATATTATTATGAAAGTAGCTTTGACCTCGTGGACTCCCTGAACTGGAATCAGGGATATTCAGGGTCCATACTCTGAGAAACACTGGCCTTGACTTTCCTTTTCCTGGGACGTTAATGATAATAATAGTAGCTTGTCTTGTTGCCCACTGTAACCACCACGTTTGGTAATCCGTCCTCGCAGTTAGCTGATCACAGAGAAACAAGAGCACTGTGCAAACCGAGAACACCGCCAAGGGTGGGGTTCCACCTGCTTGGGGCAGAACTCCCAGCTGAGGAATCAGCTCAGGGGTCAGCCATGCCACACTAACGGTTAGCGTACCAGCAGGAGAAACCTGTGTTTCAGGTGTTTGTTTGGCTGGATGCATCCATACTGTGGCCCTTCATTGTAGATTGTCCCCGTGGGGTCAAAGAAAGGCACGTGACCATCCTTTCCAGTACAAAGATAGACCTTCTCCAGCTGGAGTTTGTAAGCCGAATTAAGGTTTTGCTCTGGATTCCAAAGTACTCGGCCATAAAGGATTTGACCTGGAAAGATTGAGAGGCATTAATTGGGTCACACTTTAAGATTAAAGAGAAAGAAATGTCAAGGGTAGGAAGGATTTAACACACTCCCTTAGGGTCTTTCTATGAAGAGCTTTATGGTTCCATGTGCCCTTAAAATACTCATTCGTTCATTTCTAGCTTCTTTATTCCATAGACATTAATCAAGCATTTAAGGTGTGCCACGGACTCTGCAGTGCAGAAGGGATACAAAGGTGAGAGAGATGCAGCTGAGAGGACAGAAATAAAACCTAACCAATTGCTAAAAATAGCACTGCTAACATTTATCAAACTCATACTATTTGCTAGGCACTGTGCTAAGTTCTTCCCATATAAGAAACTCATGTAGTGCTCACAATTTTACAGATGAGGAAGTTGAGGCACTGAGGTTAAGTGACTTGTTGAAAGTCACAAAACTAGTAAGTATTGGGGGCGGGATTCAAAGTCAAGGGACTTGGGCTCGAAAACCCACCCTTATCCCAACACTATACTGCTAGGAGCCACAGTGAGGAAGGTTCATAGTGTTACAGGAGCAGATAGCTGGGCACAGAGATCTGCCTGGGGAGGGCATGGAAAGGATTAAAGAGGAGATATTGTTTGACCAGTATTCTCAAACATGAGTCGTAGGCATTTGAGCATTTGAGGTTGGAGACTGGGGAGAGCGTTCTACACCAGAGAAAGTCCAGGCACAAAATACCGAAAGCTGGCAGGCCACGGGTCCTAGTGTTGCTATTGTCTCCTTAGTACCTGCTGTGGCACTTTCTTTACTTCTACTTTCTTTCCTTATACTATTTCATTTATTCTTCCCAAGAGGCCGAGGCAGGTTCAATTATTTTCCTCATTTTAAAGAACGTGTCCGAGGTTTCCTATCTGGGACATGGGAGGATGAGAATTTGAGCAGAAATCTGTCGTGTAGAGTGTTTTCTATGTGGCACTGAGTAGGTCAGTGTGACTAGAGAGGAGGATGGTTAGAGGCTCTGGCAGGAGAGACTCCTGGGAAGATAGGCTAGGGGTGCTGGGGAGCCTGGACTTGGGTATTAAGAAATGGGGAACAGTGGAAGGTTTTAAGCAGGGTTGTAAAATCAACATACAGGGGCTTCAGAAACATGGAGAGTGGAGGAAAGACAAAGAGACTAGAGTCACAGAGATTGGGTTGGGGGCTATGCTAACGCTCTGTGAGAGACAGGTGTCTAACATACAGCTGTGAAGCATGGGATGAACTCAAGAAATGTCTGAGAGTCAAATTTCACTGATCTTAATGATAGATGAGAGGCATGGGAGAAGTGGAGGACGATACTGAGGTTTTTGCCTGGGGCACCTAGAGTATGATGATGACTACATCATCTAGAACATCATCTAGAACAAGTCCTGTTCTAGACATTCTAGGTGTCTGAAAGACACCCATCTGAAGCGGCTTGGTAGTTCCAGACCCACATATGGAAATGTAGAAATGAAGTTTGGAGACATCAGGGCAAGGTCAACTCTTAAGGAATGGCCGTGGAGGAGTAGGAGAATAGGGAGTTCAGGACAAATGGATGGGCCAAGCCATAGGTATGACCAGAGGTAGGAGCGAAATAAGACCAGAAGGAGCCATGCATGGAACCTGGGGACAATCACATGGATGTGGCAGAGGACAAAGATCCAGGGCAACAGCATGACAAGTGGCCAGAGAAGCAAGATGGCGTCAGGTGAGTCTGTTGGGCAAAGGAAACCCAACAGGACATAAGTGTCAAGATCCACAAGTTTGATGTCATTGACAAAATCGAGTTCTGAGCTACGTGTGGTGGGACACTCCCAGCCTGCTACAGATGGACGGAGACGAAGGGCCACAGAGACTGTGTGTGCTCACTGCCCACTCTTTGAAGAAGTTTCTCAGAGAAAAGCAAAGGAGAAAACAGACTGAGTTTGAAGGGGATTGAGGGCTGAGGGATGCTTTGTTTTTTCTGTTATGGGCAGACACACCTGAGCGTGTCTTTAGGATGACAGAAAAACCAGATATGAGGAGAAGGTTAAAGGAAGAAGAAAGGCAGAAGGGGCCACTGAGGGAAGAAAGGCAGATAACTCATTCATTTATTCAGTCAATATTTATCGAGAACCTAGGCACTGGTGTGCAAATCTGATATCTGATCACAGTCCCTACCCATGGAACTCAGTCTGGTGGTAGGCATAAGCAACAAGTAAAGAAATATGTAATATATATTACACAGTATTAAAAATGGTGAGAAGCACTATGAAAATGAATAATGTTCTATGAAAGTGAAAAATATGGAGGCCTACATTCAGTTGTTTGGTGTGGTCAGGGAAAGCCTCTTTGAGGCAGTTAACAGTTAAGTAGAGACCTGAAGGAAAGAAAGGGCTATCCTTTTGAAACATCAAGGAAGCCAGTTTGGGGCAAGGAGGGGGCAGAGGAACCATTTCTAGTAGAGAAAGCACAGAGGAGAGTACACGGACGTTTGGCAACACTGCGGCGGGTAGGTAGGGAGGGGTCATGTTGCAATCTCTCTCCGAGTAACGGAGAGATAAATCAACTTACCCCAAGTCAGACAGTGTGTTGGAATCTGGTTGGAAACCCTAGTCTTCCTACCATTCAGACCAGTGTTTTTCCATAGTACCACACTGCCAGTCATTACAGTACCAAATATGTGACCTTACTTTGATACAACATGAAGGAAGGATATGGTTCTGTTCCTTGACTAAACCTTGGCTGTCCTGGAACCAGGCCCAGGGGAATCTTCACAGGAGAGTTGCCTGAAAGCCCAGAGCAGAGATGATAGTCCAGAGACCCGTCCTAAAGCATCTGAAGTCTAGCCAGAGTCTCTTTCTGTAGGTGAATGAAACAACTTACCTTTTTATTATTATTATTATTATTTTTATTGACATATAACAACTTACCTTTCGAGAAGGCCCCTTTGTAATCCATTTCTGCCAGGGACATATCGGATGTATTGGGGTCCATCAGGAACACCTTCTCATTATTGCAGAGCTGAAATTCAGTATTGAGCGAATACACAACTGGTACAGGGCGGTTGGTCTGCTGGAATGCGATGGGGATCAGGAATCTAAACGCGGGAGAAACAAGAGCTCCTTGAGAGCAGGGTCAACTTTGCAAACCTCGTGCTGTCCTCCCTTCCCACCCTCCTCGGGACTGTGAACCGTGTTTCGTTGCAGGTGCTAAATAATCACCAAATAAAGCGATGTGTGTAGGAGAAGAGCTTTACTTATTTGGAGAATTATGAGGTTAATCTGCTCTTTTGAGCAGAAATAATCTAATTCATCTTTAGAACTCTTTTTTGCTCTTTGCTCTTCCTAGTCCTCTCATTCCGAAGGTCCCTAAGGTTGCTCTTTGACTGCTGAAGGGCTCACTGCCATGGAGACCTGCCTAGACTTCTCTTTCCCAGATTTGCCTGCTCTGAAACTTTGACTCTTTCAAACCGATCCAAACTTATTTATCCTGTGTCCCACTCTTTAAGACATTGCTAAACAATACTCTCCTGCCTCACTCCTTACTTCAACCTCCCTGGCCTTCTTTCTTGGTCTTTGGAATCTGTCCTTTTCTTCCCAGACTCTGGCACTTAAGGCTCCTCTAGCTAGACTGGCCTTCGTTAGGTCTCTTGACAGGTTCTCTGCTCCGTATTTCTACTGCTTCGGGACTCACTATTCAACAAATATTCACTGCGCTTTTATTATGTGAGAGACATTGTCCTAGCAACAGGAATTCATCTGTGAACAAAGCACATGCCCTCAGGGATAATACATTCCAATAGAGAGTCGGTTAATGAAATAAATTTAAAAACATATAGAACACGAGAAGGAAGCAGGTGATGAAGAGAAACACGAGGCAGAGAAAGGGAATGCTAGGAACAGGTTCAGCTGGAAATTTAAATATGGCGGTCACAGAAGGCCTCTGTGAGAGGAAAACTAGGAGGATGGAGCTCCGTTGCCTGAAATGGGAAAACTGTGGGAGGACTAGATTTGGTGGAGGAAGTGGAGGGGTTCAGCGACAGGCATGTTCAACTTGGGAGGCCTACAAGAGAGCCAGGTAGAGAGGCAGAGCAGTCAGTCTGATGCAGAAGTCAGGATGTGAGAGGTGAGCCCGGGATGAAGTTGCTCCTTTGTATTTAAAACCTTAGGAAGAAAGGATGAGTGAGACCACCATGTGGAAATGAGAGAAAAGAGACAGTTCTAGCATGGCACTTAGGGTGCTCCAAATTCAAAGGCAATGGGGAAGAGGAGGAACCAGCAGAACAAACAGTGAGGAAAACCCAGTGGGTAGAAGAAAGCCTATAGAGCTTGACACTAGCTGAGTCAAGACAGTGTTTCAAGGAGGTGACTGAACAACTGTTAACTGTTGCAAAGCTGTTGCAAGACATAAAGGTGAGAGTCAACCTCTGGTTCTAGTAAGTTCATTGGTGACCTTGACGAGACCAAGCTGGGTGAAGGGATGAGTGCGGAAGCCTCACTGCGGTGGGCTCAAGAGATAGAGAACGGAAGGTGCTAAACTGGAGATTGCAAGTCTAGGCAACTCTTGAGAGATAACTTGAGGTACAGGGAAGGGAAAATGAATGTGGAGGGAGAAATGAAGTCAAGAAGTGACTTTTTTTTTAAAGATGGGTGAAGTTACATGTTTTTAATGCTGATTGGAGTGATTCGTAGAGAGGAGACTGGCTTATAAGATGCTCTTTATAAAGTCGGATGAGAGGATTTGGGTTTCAGTGCACAAGGGGGGCGCTGGCTTCAGTAGGAGCTAGGACTGTTCCTTCATGGATAGCTATGTACCTGCAGATGCGGGGAGGGGGTAGATATGATGTTAGGAGCTTGGGTGAGTTCTCTTCTGATTTCTTCTGTTTCCTCCAAGAAACAGGACACAAGATAATCAGCTGAGAGTGAGAATGGGGGAAGATATAGCAAATTTGAGTGGGAAAGAATACAATAGTTGAGAAGAGTGAGAGAGTGAAGCCATTGTTAGGGAACTATTTTGTTTTCTGCTGAGAAGACCTGCGGGTCAACTTGAGGTTAGTGATAATGAATTTGAAGTTTCCTGACTTTGACCTTGCTGGACATTCTGCAAGAACGCTCCTCCTCTGTCTGCCTTTCTTTGCCAACTCAAACATCACAGTGCCTAGGAAGTTCACTCTCCTTCTCTTCCCTTCCAGGCTAGGTCAAATCCCTTATCATTTGTTCCCACTATTTCATGCACTTTTCTTTCACGGTACTTATCATGACCTGATATTTTATTTAAATAAAGTGACTTAAAATATAAGTCAGGTCAAAGTCCACTTCACCCGTTACAGGCTGCACAGAGTCACAGCTGATGTCTACTCGCTCACTGTTTTACTGTCATTGCTAGCCAAGCTTCCGACACACACGTTTGTTAAAGAACAATGCGTGAGGGATAATTTCAGTGCTTCACACTTGCGGCAGAGTCCACCTGACTATTCCTTACTTCTGAGTGAAGGTGCCGCAGTGGGTAGATCTGAGAAGGTGGGGTACGGGGGGGATCTTGGAGCGTAGGAGCAACGGGCACAAGCTAGGGCTGACCCTGCTTCGACAACTTGGATGTAACCATTCGTTGCACCAAGAGCTCATTTAGCGGACTCAGGAAAACAGGTTTTTCTTGGTCCTGGTATTACCAGATTCCACATAGTGCCTGACACCTAAGATACTCAATAAATAGTTACTGATTAAACAGAGCAAATCATGGACTAGAGGGGATGACAGTGATTTACAAGGTGAAACGATCCAACAGACCTCACAAAAACAGGCATTCGAGGAGACACAGTTCCTTTGAGTTCAATCTGAGTTCCCTGCGTCGGCCTTGATTATTTTCTGTGTTGCAGTTCTAATGCATCCCTAGGGAGCCACAGAGATGATCCAAAGCAAGGGTAGGCCCTACGGAGAGTCACCCTGGGAAGAACAGGGACCCCACAAGTAATGATCTCCCTGATGTAAAGCAAAGACTCCCAAACCTGAAGCCTCAGTAAAGGGACCCAATGACACTGTTCCCTCTGCGACCCCCAAGCCCACACAGCACCAGGGGTACAGATGGGCTGGTGTCTCCTTTGCTCCTGCCATTTCAAATGTCAAAAGAATTAAAAAAAAAAGTTCTGGCACCTCCCCGGGAGAAACTCTTCTCACCTGTGTACGCTCAGAGACACACAGAGCATTCTTCACAATAGAATGTGGGATTATACACCAAGCAGAATGGCCCAATAACGTGCGGCATCCCCCTACAATGAACACTTTAGACAGAGAGGCTCACCGTACAGTACTCACACAGTACACAAATCAACACAATGCTGGCACACTTCTGAAGCAAGAAGTGACTCAGTAGCAAAACAAGAAAAGCTGCAGAGAGAATTTGTGCAGGAGGACGTTTTTATATTGCTCAAAACCACACAAAGTCATCCACAAGTCAACACGAGGTAAACCAGAAACCAGAACAAGGGATGATAAGGACAAATATCACTCTAGCGGTTCCCCGGCTGGGGGAGGTGGTGGACAGAGCAACTGGAGGCCACTACAGGTATCTAAAAGGTACTGGGAATGTTCTCGTTCTTTTTTATTTTACTCCAACTTTCACCTGTTACAAAATGGGAATAACGGTGTCAATGTTGTGGGGCACACTACAGTGAGAAGTAAATGTTAAGAGCTTAGTGCAGAGTCTCCCACACCGTCTGCACCCCATACGTGATGTTTAACGTCGCCAGCAGTTACGATTACCTACTTGATCATCAGTAGCCCAGTCCCAGAGACACTCGCTCAGGCAGTTGAATTCCTATCAGATGATGCTCTATTACTCGAGGTTTTATAGATGATCTTCTATCTAAAATATATTCATAACTTAGAAACTGAATACGTGAATACAATCCCCCAGCATATGTCGCCTGATTATTCGCCCTCTGTTCCTCCTTATTGCAGCCAACTACCATTTTCCCAGTCACTTCCCTCCCTCAGTTGGCTGACCACCGTGCTCCTACCACGGATCTTGGTGATTTTAGCGTCCACAGGGATGAATCATCTGACACCCTTCAGCTCTCAGTTCCTTGACAGCTTTGCCTCCAAAGAGCTTGTCCACCCGACTGTGGCCACTCACGCGTCACGGTCCGACTATGTGCCACCTCCCCAAGCCTCATTTCCCAGCACCTCGCTCTCTAACTACCACCTGCTGACTTCCCCGCTCACCCCTACTGTTACTTCCACTCGTTCACTCTCTAATCACACAGGACCTCCCTGACCACTGTGACCAGGAACGGGAACACCAGCACACTCATGGGGGGAAGGTAGACACCTTGTTCCCTGTAACAAACACTTCAGAAAACTGTCTGCAGGGACGCCTGGGTGGCTCAGTTGGTTGGACGACTGCCTTCGGCTCAGGTCATGATCCCGGAATCCCGGGATCGAGTCCCACATCAGGCTCCCAGCTCCATGGGGAGTCTGCTTCTCCCTCTGACCTTCTCCTAGCTCATGCTCTCTCTCACTGTCTCTCTCTCAAATAAATAAATAAAATCTTTAAAAAAAAAAAAAAAAAAAGAAAACTGTCTGCAGTTTTTTAGAAAGTTAAGCATGTATCCACCATGTGATCCAGCCACTGTATTCCTATGTGCGCACACGAGAAAACAGAAAGCCTATGTCCATGTAAAGGCTCGTGTGTCTATGTTCATGGTGGCTTTACTTCTCACCACCATCACCTGGAAACAACCCAAATGCCCGCCAGCGGATGAGCTGATAAGTGAACCAGAGGACCTCAGTTCTCTGGGAGACGACCAGCACCGATGGGAACAGATGGCTGCTACGCACAACGGAAGTCATAAAAATACTCGCGCTCCATGAATGAAGTCGGAGAAGGATGCATCCTGTGTGACACCATTGACACGAAGCTCTAGAAAGTGCAAAGTAATCTGTAGTGATGGAGGCAGATCAGTGGATCCCGGACAAAGCAATGGCTCAGGAGGGGTGGGAGGGAAGGCTACCGAGGGGCACGAGGAAATGGATGTGTTCGTCACTGTGCTAGTTGTGGTGGCTTCATGGGTGTACACGTATGTCGGAAGTTATCGAATTGTATCTACCTGAATATGCACAGTTTGTCTTATTGTCAATGAGACGGCAATTTTAGAACTCATCGGGCTCTCGGCACTGCCTGATTGGCTGCTATCGGCAACCCTTGCCCACTTCCCCACTCTGAGATGACTGCCTCACGCCCTCCTCTCTTCCCAGACCTCAGGCTTCCTTACTTCCAGTCGAGGCTCAGCTTCTCAGTTTTTTGAGAAAACAGATTTAAGCAGATTCTACTTTGCCATCCCTGTCCTCCAATCTACAAATTCTCCCCTCACCTAGATCCATATAGGCCCTCCCTCCTCTTCCAGTGGATGAAAGCTCTGGGCTTCTAGTGAAGGTGGGCCCGTCCCCTCTTGTCTTGGACCTATCCCTACCCTGCTCAAAGGCTTGGCTCTGCAGACTTCCCCCTCTCCTGCTGCAACATTACATTTCACCTAACAGACCAATAGGGTTGCTCCCACCAATAAACAGACACCCTGAAATATTTTCCACTCTAAATCACAAATAAGACCTCCTTTGGCTTTGTATCTATTTCTAACCACTGTCCCTTTCCTCTGACATTCATTATAATTAAACACCATAGGCATAGTTTATCCTTGTTGTCTCTACTGTCTCTCCTGGGTCTCTCATGGTCTGATCAGGCTTTAATGCCTCAGTCCACTGGGCCTGCCCTTTGTCAAGATTACCACTCACTTCTCAATCGCCAAATCCCATGGCCCATTCTCAGTTTAATTTGAACGTCACGTTCCAAATTCTCTCTATGGTAATGTCAGATCCTGTCCTCAACATCCTCTTAACAATGTTTCCTCTTCGCTTTGCCCAGTTGCTGGGGAGACAGCGCTAGAGAAATGCTGCCTGAGAGCAGAGGCTACTTGTAATGCTCTGCTGTGGTCTCCATGCCAGACCAGAGCCCCGCACACAGTAAGAGCTGAATCAACAGTGGGTGAATGAGAGAAGGTGTGGCGGATGCAGACAGTCTCGGGTCTGAGGTGGGTACCGGCTAATGTAGAGTTGATTCTCATTATTCGTAGTATGTTCTCGAAAGTCACGGTGAATGTGTGTCAGTGAGTACCGAGCCACTGTCCCGGGGCAGACGCAGGGCAGAGCTCTTGCAGCCATGCGTCACATTTTCACCAACTGGCCAATACCTAGCCCCGTTCTCTGCATGTTTCTGTTTAAAACACCTTATTTAATATGTTGTTAATTTGTTAACATAGAACGTGTGGCAACGGCACTTAGAACCTGTGCCTGAGACTTCTTATACTTAGGCATCAGGTAGACCTCAGCACTAGCTTGGGAGCCGCTGTCAACGTGAAATCACTGGTTAAAAAAAAGCACAAAAGTGTGCAAACCACGACACCACCCAGACCCTGAAAACGATACTTGTTTGTAGTGAGAAAGCTGACAGAAAAAGGGAGAGTGCTGCCTTGCTTGACCTGAGCTGGGAATGTGGGTGTCCAGAGGCTCAGCGTTTTGCCACCTGGTCTGTGTGCGAATGACCACGAAGCCATCGCAGGACCGATGCCACCGTCACACACACACGGGAGCGAGGGGGTGAACTGACAGGCCGTGAGGCTTTGCCGGCTTCCCTACCTTTCCGGGGCATGTGCGGTGCAGGCCAAAGGCTTGTCCCCCGGGTCAACCCATGGCTGTGTGGGCTGCGCGGTGCACGGGATCAGGTAGATGGTGTACTCGCCCGAGTAGTCCTTCCTGGAAACACGCAAGCACACTGCAGTGAGAGGCCGTCTTCTAGCTCATCTACTCACCCAGACACACTGCCTTCGTCCAACACGGTTCCGGGGGTATCTGCACTCCGCATCGATAGGCTTTATGAGTCCCGAACGCAATCTTCAGACAGTCCTCACCGGTCACTGCAACTGTCAGGGTATTGTCCAGACGTGTTCAATAGAGCTACTTTACCCCATTCCAGTCCTTTCCATGAGAAAAGCTGAGAGAGGCATCTTGTTTATAAAATCGTAAAAAGGTTCAAGGAAAGATAAAACAGAACTGGCCACTTCCTTTAGATTCCCATGAAACTTGTCTGACAATTTCTGTTTAGTGTTTCTTGTTGATGGGTGCCCCGTTCAACACATTCTTGACTGTGAAAGATTTTATTTATTAAAGATTTTATTTATTTATTTGACAGACAGAGATCACAAGTAGGCAGAGAGGCAGGCAGAGTGAGGGGGAAGCAGGCTCCCCGCTGAGCAGAGAGCCTGATGCGGGGCTCGATCCCAGGACCCTGAGATCATGACCTGAGCCGAAGGCAGAGGCTTTAACACATGGAGCCACCCAGCAACCCAAGATTTTATTTATTAAGACATGGACAGGTAAGCGGCTGCTCTGACAGAAGTGGTGGCCAATGTCTCAGGGTTAAAGGGCACCCCACTCCAGAGAATGCCCACACCCACATTTCCTTAGCATTCGGTTTCTGGGCTCCTCTTCCAAACTCTACAGACCCAGCCTGTCATGGGGTTGTAGAACAATGTCTCTTCTCATAGGAGACTAAGCGCTGGGCATTTCCCTGTTTGTGCTGGATCACAGGATTCTGTAGGTTATGTCACCAAGAGCAGGGAGCCTTTGCACCCTCACAGCTGTCGTGGAGCAGCAGCCCCCGCCCTGAGAGCCTGCCTGGAAGACAGCCAGACAGCCAGAGGCTTTGGGAAGATTATTCCAGAGTCTTGGGAGGCTGCCGTCCCCAGAATGAAGACGGTAGGGCTATGAATTGTAATTTTAACTCTTGTGGACAATCCCTGAGAATTCTCACATTTGCTGAGTTTGTTGTTTGCCCATTTCTTTTGTATTTATTGATTTATTCATAAAGTGATAGCAAAGACTTGGTTAGATAAATAAACAAATACAACTTGTACGACACATCCTGGGGTCATTTTAGTGGAACGGTAGAAGCTGGAAACTGCGAGATGCTCTAAACCTGGCTTGCCTTTGCCTTTCCACAGTTCCATGACCTTCAGCAAAACACGCAAACTTTCAGAGCTGAGTTTCTAAGTCCCTTCCTGCCGGGCCGTCCATATGTCTGCTGTTTTCCTCCATGACCCCTCTCTTCCTCCAAACCTTGGAACAGGGGAGATGAGACCTTACACATCCTATCTGAATTACATGAAAATTGACACGCATAAGGTGAATAGTAACCCGTAATTAATAGAAACACTCAGAACTGTCCCTGCTGGAACCCTTGCTTTCACACTGCGGGATCATGCCGCCTCTCCGCTCAAGCCTACTGTGGCTCTAGGGTAAAGGCCAAGGTCCAAGCTCTGGTCTGCAAGGCCCTGCGTGGTGCCCCCCACTCCTTCTTTGACGTTACCACCCGTTCTCCTCCTTCCTGCTCACCCCCTCCAGTCGTACCGGCCTCCCTGCTCTCCTCCCCAGGGTGCGAGTCATGCTGCGGACTCGGGAGTCCGGCCAGCGAGCTCCCACGCCTCCTCCAAGTGTTCGCTCAGACACACCCTCTCGACGAGGCCTACTGTGCGCATCCTAATTGAAATCACTCCTGATTTCCCTCAGAGCCTGCTCTAAATCCTGTATTTTTGGGGGCACCTGGGTGACTCAGGTCATGATCCCGGGGTCCTGGCATCGAGTTGTGCATTGGGCTCCCTGCTCAGCGGGGAGCCTGCTTCTCCCTCTCCCTCTGCTTCTCCCCCTGCTTGTGCTCTCTCTCTCTCTGTCAAATAACTAAATAAATTCTTAAAAATAAATCCTTCATTTTTCCATGGCACTCCCACTTTCTAACATGTTCTGCTATGCTTTTTACTATGGCCACGTTTTGTGTCTTCGTACTTCACTGTAAATGCTGTGTGCATCTTTATTTTGTCCATGGATGCATCCTTGTGCCTAGAACCTACCCTAAGGCACAGTAAATAAAATGCTCAATAAATATTTGTTGAACAAATGAATGCAGGACAAAGTACATGGCTTCCCAACCCCACAGTCGTACTTTTCTCATCCCTAAATATGATTTAGGTCCATTTCTTCACTATCTCTGCAAATATGCCAAACAAGGCCCTAGAGGTAGGTTTTGAATTCTGTAGGTCTCCTCCTCTCCTTCCTACAACTAGGCCTTTCTCATTGCATCATGGAGCACGGGCTGCCCACCTCCTCCATGAAGCCTTGTACAGCTCCCAGCCCTCCCTGAACAGCGATGGTCTCCGCATCCTGTGCCTCTTACATCGCACATGGCACAGCAAACTGGATGCTGTTCTACACTTTACCATTTATCTATATGTTTTTATCTCCTTTCCTTAAACTCTTGAGGGATGCTTATTCAGGACCTACCACGCACTAAAACCTGAGTCTCTGGGGATTCAAGATCAATCAGGCATGCCTTTACCCTCGGGGAGCTCACAAGCTGATGGAAAATGCGACCCTACTTTGAGCACGTCACATGAGCTGCGTTCCAGTATAAGCTGGAACAAAGTGGGAAGAGGAGGAGGGGTTTCCAGCACTGCATGGAGAGTCAGGGAAGGCATCACAGAGGGGTCAGCATTTGAGTCTTCGAGCTGGGGCTCCAAGGAGTTCGAGGTCTGCAAGACGGAAGAGCAGGGAGGGCAGAGGGAACTGCAAAGGCCAGGAGGTACTGACGGGCGGGTGGGTTCCGGGGTTGGTGAGATATTTAATGCAGTTCAGAAGGTTGGGTTTGAGATGAGGCTGGAGGGGAGGGCACGGGCTTTGAATAAAGAATTTGGACTTTATCCAGGAGGCCGTGGGGAGTCAGCAGAGGATGTAAAGAGGACAGTTTCTGTGTCTATAAATTAGGACAAAGTACGTGTATGATCTCATGGGCTTCTAGGAAGCAGAGCCTTTGAAGTTTATTACATATTGATTTCAAAGGAATCATTATTAAGAAAATATCTGATATAAAACCTAAAATTCACAAAGAAATCTTTTTGAAAGTGATTCTTAAGACAACCTGCTACATCTTAACTAGAAAGCTAGAATAAGAACTTCATGCTAAATACCAGTCTTAATTTCATGATCTAGAAAATGAGGATGATAACATTTATGATGGTTGCCTCATTATCCTTTTCATGGTAGTAGTTTTAATAGTGTTTCTCCTATTCTTCCCCTTTACAAATGAGATAGTTTACGTATTTAACCAATTCCTATTCTACCTCTATTTTGGTGTAGGAGAGAAATAAATCTTATTATTTATTTTACAGAGATTGGACCATAAGGGGTGCCATCTGGACCTGATAACCAGAGATCCTGGATTTTGAACTAGTGGTAGTGATTGGATGGAAATTTTCTTATTATACTAAGGTTTTTTTAAAAAATGGTTTTATTTATTTATTTTAGAGAGAGAGAAAGGAAGAGAGGGACAGAGCATGAACAGGAGGGCGGGGGGCAGGGCAGAGGGAGGAGAGAATCTCAAGCAGACTCTGTGCTGAGCGTGGAGCTTGACCCAGGGCTCAACCTCATGACCCTGAGGTCATGACTGGAGCTGAAACCAAGGATGCGTAACCAGCAGAGCCACCCAGGTGCCCCACCAAGGTATTAATTAGACGTGTTTTCCAGGCAGTTGTGTCCTGGGACTAAACTCTAGCCTACAGGATGTAAATAGAAGTGATATGCAGCCTTCCTAGTCATATCCGCGTCGTAAGGGTAACCACCTCCTCATCTACGCAGCACAAGCTGATCCGACTGACTTTGTTTCTTTCTCTACTTGTCAAAGGGTCATTTCTACCCCTCCCCTTAAAACGGAAATCCAACTTCTGACAAAAAAAAAAAAAAAAAGAAGAAGAAGAAGACGACGACGACAAGGCCACGTATCCCAAGCCTCTGAAAGAGACTGAGAGCGTTTCAGGTCTCCCCAAGCCCCAGCCCGCACTCACCTGTTGTAGGAGCTGGTGGCTCTCCAGAGCTGATACGGGGAGTCGAAAGTCTGAGCGCTCCACAGCAGCTGCAGCTCAAACTCGATCCCCCCCAGGTGGTCTGGAGTCAGTATGAACGACCTCGCGTCCGGCAGGCTGTGGTGCTCCGTCACAAACTGTCCTGTTTCAGGGGGAAGCAACACACTTCACCGTGAGTCTGCTCGTACGTGAGACGAACCCTCTGCTAAAGCCTGCACCGAATTCATATCCTTCCACCAAACAAGTAAGGTTGTACCTTCCCCCTCACACCTTAGGATCTCTCCACCCTGGCTGGACGGCATGGCACACCCCGGCCTATCAGCCAACTCACGATGGACGCGATGGTCACACAACTTGTCAACATCACCAGTGTTCCTTGTGAAAGTGGTGTGGGTGTATTCACAATAACAGGGGTCCTTGTGTGGCAATGAATGTCAAGGACACTTAGTTTTGAATTCCCAAAAACATGTTTATTTTTTTTTTTAATATTTTATTTATTTATTTGTCAGAGACAGAGGGAGAGAGAGTGAGCGAGCACAGGCAGACAGAGAGGCAGGCAGAGGCAGAGGGAGAGGCAGGCTCCCTGCCAAGCAAGGAGCCCGATGTGGGACTCGATCCCAGGACGCTAGGATCATGACCTGAGCTGAAGGCAGCTGCTTAACCAACTGAGCCACCCAGGCGCCCCCAAAAACATGTTTCTTAAAGGCAGAAAGGTCTTGGTAGTTTATAACAGAAATATCAGTTTCAGATTAAAAAATTACATTTAGTGGTGCTTGGATGGCTCAGTGGGTTAAAGCCTCTGCCTTCGGCTCAGGTCATGATCTCAGGGTCCTGGGATGGAGCCCCGCATCGGGCTCTCTGCTCAGCGGGGAGCCTGCTTCCCCCTCTCTCTCTGCTTCCCTCTCTGCCTACTTGTGATTTCTGTCAAATAAATAAAATCTTAAAAAAAAATTACATTTAAAGCCACTCAAGTCCTCAGTAGAGGGAGATGATTGTAAACATCATTGAAAAGGTAAAGGTTACTCAGCAGGACACTTCTACTCTTTAAAAATGCAGTCATATAGTGTCATGAATAAATAAAAGTAGACAGACTTCTAGACTGAGAGACGAAGAAAATGTAACAGCCAGAATACAATATGTAAATACGGATTGGACCCAACATTCCTTTTATATAAACAGATATAAACTAATATAAAACAATATAAAAACAAACGGCAAAGACATTTGTAAGGCAAGAGAGGGAATATGAATAGGAACTAGATACGACTGGATCAAACTTAAATATCTTGGATGTAGTGACAGCTCTGTGATGTGTAAGAGAATGCCTTTGTTCTGAGCAGATGTCGACTGAAGGATTTAGGGTAACCTGACATGAAGTCTGCAACTTCTTTTCAAATGTGGTACAAAAAAATGGGTATGCGTGTGTGTATGGAGGCATACCTATAAAGTAAAATGTTAACAATTGTTGACTTTGTTTTTCATTGCTCTACTCTTTTGCCTTTTGTCTATGTTTATAATGTTTCTCTTTTTAAAAGATTTTATTTATGCAAGAGACACAGGGTGTGAGAGCATGAGCAGGCAGGAGGGGTAGAGGGAGAGGCGGAAGCAGACTGTGGAATAGGGAGCCCAGGGCGGGCCTCGATCCCAGGTGAGCCAAAGGCAAACACTCAACCGACTGAGCCACCCAGGTGCCCCTGTCATGTTTCTTAATAAAAAAAATTGGGGGAAAAACTGCACTGATATTACCTCTGAATTTGGCATGGGTCTTGAATTCAATGACGAGACGGCCGTCCTCTCGAATGTAGATTCTTATTATCTGAAGCCTGGCAGAGAGCACGCTGTCTGTCTGGATTCCTGGGCAGGCGACCATACACCAAACATCCAGGTTAGAGAACAGAGAACATCTCCGAGATAGGAGCCTACATGTGAGTTGTCCCAGTGATACCTCTAAGTAGAGCCGCACAGTCATTTGAATGTAAGTTAAGAAAAATTTGTATATTCATATGAACACAGAATGTATTTAGACACATTTGCCAATTAAAACTGTATAACAGTTCATTCTACTTGGGTTTTTGTTTTTTTTGTTTTTGTTTTTGGTTACAGTTCCATTCTCCTTGACATAGTTTCTTCATGCCTGAAAATGCCACAGCCCAGAGTCAGGGTTCTAGCCCATTGCTCAAAAAAAATTGGTCCTTAAACTTCTTCCTGTCAACTTTACACCAGGATGTGATGACAGTGCATCTGCTTCAGACTCTATTTACTTTTCCTCACGAGGACACCTTTCATGACCCAACAGAACCATAAGAAATGTCCTGGTGGCTACATTTAGTATTCAAACCAATGGATGATTCAAGATTAGCTTGTAGAAGCCCAGCCACATATGGCATGACATGAGCAAACCACAGCTTCCGGGGGTAATTACAATCATGATGCTCAATGGGTTCGGTAGGACCCAAAACTAAAGGGTAAACAAAGGAGGGGGAAAACAACATTCAAAAAGAACCCCAAAGCGTAAGAAATTATCTGATCCAGAGTGTGAAAACTTCCAGGTTATTTTCCTAAGAGAAATATAAAACAAATGATTTAAGTTCAAATCACTCAACAGAAAAAAAGACTGTACTTTCTGTTACTAGAGATGAAGCCCTACCTACGGGGCATTCCTGGAGCTG
Organism: Lutra lutra; assembly: GCF_902655055.1. Lineage (NCBI taxonomy): Eukaryota > Metazoa > Chordata > Mammalia > Carnivora > Mustelidae > Lutra > Lutra lutra. The sequence goes on along the minus strand of NC_062279.1, from coordinate 206,163,074 downwards.
TTTAGTAGCTCAGATCAAGGAAATCCCCTCCAGGGAGGCCAAGAGGGAGAGCGGGAGCAGAAGAAGGAAGGGGAGATCAGTCTGGGGCATCGTGGGGTAGCAGTGGGAAAGCTGGGGAACAGGAGGAGGTGTGAGCTCCTAGCTGAGGGGCTGTCACCAGTAGATGGATCTCTGGTTCCTGAAAAGAACCATGTCCATGTATGCTGACACTAGAAGGCTTCCAGGGATTAAAAACTCAATCCAGATAGCTAGGGATCCAGAGTAGAGGACAGCAAGTGACAGATAGATTCATATACTGCCTGTTAGGGGTTCAGAGGTATCCTCCTGGAGTATAGTCATGTCATTTGCTCCTAGTTAAAAATGGTGTGATTTGTGGCATTTAAGAAGCAAAAGCGTCTTCGAATCAGGTGCATAGGAGCAGAAAAATATATCAAATCAATCTGGTTCACTTTGTTCATTCGGCCTGAGGGGCTGCCCTCCTCTGACTGTCTGCAGGACAACGGGATGAGGAATGGAGCTCCCGTCAGAAGTCACTACTTGCTACCTCGTTTCATTTTGCTTGAACATAAGGTCGGGAGAGTTGAGATATCAATGGGTGTACCTGTTCTCCACAGAACGGTGTCGTAGAAGAAGGAAAACTCCATTTCGGTGTGGTGCTCCAAAGAGGCCCAGCCCCTGGGGGCTGTTACGTAGATGTAGGACACATAGAGCGGCACGTGGACGGTCAGGAAGGACTGAGCGGAGTCTCTCACCTGCCAAGCAAATGGTGTGCACACAAAGGGTTATTTCTTCCCTGGGATGAAGAGGCATATGGTTATGACATCTCAGTTCAACTTTTACTTCCTCATTTAGCCACTGACTCAATAATTTCTTTTTAAATTTAAAAAAAGATTTTATTTATTTATTTGTCAGAGAGAGAGAGAACAAGTAGGGGAAACAGCAGGCGGAGGGAGAAGCAGACGCCCCGCTGAGCAAGAAGCCCAATGCGGGACTCGATCCCAAGACCCCAAGATGAAGGCAGAGGCGTAACTTACTGAGTCACAAAGGCGCCCTCATCAATAACTATTGACCAAGTGCCCACGACATGCTAGGTGCCCAGGCACCAGACTGACCTTCCTCCTCAGCAGTGAGAAGCCCTTATGGAACCCACAGTCTAGTAAGGCAATGCATACATTTTAAAAATAAAGAAAGGGATGGGAAGTGCCCAGGAGGCTTCTTTTATAGGCTGATCCGGGAAGGCTTCTCTGAGGAGGTGACACCTAAACAAAAACAATTCTGAAGACTGAGAAGGATATTTGCTTCCACTGTTCAGTTGCTGGAAGACTTGACTGAGACTTTAAAAGTAACAGTTATTCCCAAAGGATTAAGACATAGCCCCTCGCTGACCACACTTTCTGGTGACCTGTAGGAGAGTCCGAATCAACCCTAATTGGACAGACGCCCAAGTCTGGACCCTTGGAATGAGCGTGTGGCTGACGGGGGTGTTTTAGTGAGTAGTCACATCTCTCGCAACAGGAACTCAGGTCATGGGACTTGGATATTGTATCTAGGAAACTTAGCCACACACAGTTCAGAGCTGCACATGCTTGTGTAATTCCCCGTCTCATACTACGCCTCACTGAAGAAGTTTTGAAAAGGCAGCACAGCACACTTCCAAGAGATTAGTTCTTCTAAGGGGATTCCTGTTACTGCTATTAATTAACGGCTCAAAAAATTTTTATTTTACTATGCAATGAACAAAATTGGATAGAAAGATAACAAAATACAAGCAGAAGTTTTCATGGGGAAGGTAATTGTGTATACGTGTGTATGAATGCGGGACTTGATTTATTCATTTTGTATTTCCCTCTGTAAACATATTTCTTTGATAATAAAAAAGCTTAGTTTGAAAAAATGTTATTTTTGTCATTGGTAAAATGCTATAATATACTCTACTATGGACTTACATTTTTCTTTTGTTTTCAAACACAATGTAAAGTGTTTCCTTGGGTAGTTTAGGAAAAGACCCAAATGTTTCATCAATATTTGGGACATCAACATTTTCTTTTTCTACAAAATTTTTTCATATTCAGTGGTGTCAGGGATTCAAGGTTTGATTCCAAATGTTTCAAGACTCTGCAAATTCCATATTCATTAAAAAATATCTTTTGAAATGTTTTATTCTGTTTTCTTTGGAAAATTTTCAGATTTTCTCTAGACCTCACGCCACATTCTGTCCCTTTAGTACACAGGCTTTGTTAAAAACACATGGTCCAATCTCAGGATTGTTGATATTAGAACCTCAATAATTATTTAGTTGATTGGAAAAACTAATTTTCCCTCCTCTGTTTTTGCTTTCTATTCTTTATCCCTCATGATATTACTTGCTAATCCTTAAAAAAACAAAAAACAAAAAACCCAAACCTTGACAAATGCTTACCACATACCTACACTGTGCTAAGTACCCTCCCATGCTGAGATGATTGGCTACAATTTCAGAAGAGATTCAGAGCAGTTATGAGAGGGAAAGACATGAACTAGGGCTTGGTTGTAAATTCTACATTCTTTCTACCATATACCCAGCTGTTTCAGCCATTTTTGAAGAAACAGACTGCAATGAAGTAATTCTGTGTATCTATTCTATGTTGGTTTAAGAAGTGGGGCATTTATAATGAGAAATCTTAGTCTTTGAGATTTTTAGGCATATTCTGAACAAAAATACCCCAAAATGTAATTAGAGTAAAAACCACGGAGAACACAGAATACTAAATTTTGAGAAGCCAGAGGAGGAACCCATCACTTAGTTTTGCATTTTGGGGAGTTGAACTTAGGTCATGCAACTGCAGAAACAGAGAGCCAACCTAAGAATGCCTTCATTTTCCATTCGGTAGAGGGCAGTAGTGCACATGAAATGAGAGTGAACCAAAAGGAGAGGCATTACAAAGAAACAAAAACATTTTAATCAAAGACAGGGTCCCAAAATAATTACTCTAAGTGCCTCCAGAAGTCCCTCTTTCCTATTCAAATCTGATTTGAAATGAAGAACAAATGTCACTTTTAGCTCACTGAGATAACCGCTCATCGGTGGGTACAGTCTGCTTTAGATTTAATTTTCCCATGAGGATACGTTAGCCTCATCCCTTTGATAGGACTGCCCTCCTAGGATGATGGCTTCTTACTAAACTTCTGTCACTCGTGTTTAGTAACTGTTAAGAAGTGTCGGGGCACCTGGGTGACTCAGTCGGTGAAGTGTCTGCCTTGGGCTCAGGTCATGATCTCCAGGTCCTGGGATCAAGCCCCACATTGGGATCCCTGCTCAGTGGGGAGCCTGCTCCTCCCTCTCTCTCTGACCCTCCCCCTCACTTGTATTCACCCTCTTCCTCAAATAAATTTTAAAAGTGTCCATTTTTGCAAGGTTGTCGGTTCGGCATAGGTTTGAAGTGGGCATGAAATCAATGTGTCTTCAACAATTGTCTCCATGATGCTTCAAAAGAGAGCGGCTCTCCTTGTCTTCTGAAGGCGCACCTCCTTTCAACTTACTTCCCTGCGCACGGAAGAGAACACATCTACTCTGTAAAAACTTTGCCATCAAAAGTAAACCCTTTTGGCTTTCCACAGTATACCTAGAGCGGAAAAAAATATATATACGGAGAAGTAAATATTAGATTCTTATATAAGTGGCTGTGCCAGAGAGTAAATTTTTTCCACATTAATTTGAACATTTTCCACATTCTTTTTCCAATGAATTGATTTAGCAGACTTTGGGGGGCTCCTTCTAGCCACCATGCTGCTCAGGGACTTAAATTAAAGATGACTCCCTTGGCTTCCCAGGTCTTGGGGGCTGCTGGAAGCAGCATCCTAACAGAAGTGCTTTCAGGAACAAACCAGGCTTCCATACAGCACTCAGGTGTGCGCCCCCTTCCCAGAAGCCCCCGGAACACCCACCTGGAAGTCAGCAGTGACAGACCCCCCGCAGACATCAATTAACTCGGTCATGTCGTAATAGGCATCAAAGGTCCAGACGCAACTCTTGAGGTTCAGGTGTTTGTAGAGCTGGATGGTCTTGGGCTCCCGAACGCTGGGGTCGAATTGGAAGGGGCGGTCGTATCCAGGCCCCAGGGCCGTGCTGTCATAGACCCTGTCGTCCAGGAACCCGGCCTCTGTGCGGGGGGAGGAGCGAGGAAAAGTGACTCAGTCTGTGGACATGCCCTTCACTGGCTGCCCGGGAGCTGAGCGGGGAGAAGGGACGTGTCCTTATGAGACTGAAATAACCCATCCTTCCTCAGTGACTCTATAAGAGAGCAATCCAGGCTCCCAAAACACACTGGGTGAGAAGGTGAGGGGAGCTAGACGACCTGTTGCCTGGGGTTACATAGAGTGACCGAGGTCACAGGTTCTCTAAGAGGCTGCAGGAACCCCAGGAAGAAAGGTGAGCAAATGACACTATCCATGGAGCCAGAGCTCATGGTCTCATGTGTCTTGGAAAAGAAAACACACTGAAACTTTGCAATCAATCCTTGAAGACACAGGCTTACTATATGGATAATTTGTTGATGAATTGTTATTTTTTAAGACTGATTTTTTTTTTTAAAAAAACAGCTTTTATGTAAAGACAACAAACATCTAACTTTCTCCTCCCTCCTATGGTTTCTGAACACTTGGGAAAAAAAAATCTTAATTTTGTGTTAATGAGTAAATAGATCGCTAATGGTGCCTGACTGAACCTCCTGTGCTGTGGGAAAAGTTATCGGCAAAATTGTCGCGAGAAATACTGCCAAGCAACTGAACTGTTCTAGATTCAGGAAGACCTTAACGCAGCGGCGAGCTAAATACAGATGCAGTTTTAGAGTATCAGGATTAAGGTTCTTTATGGCACTAAGGGCAACCATAGTATTCTGAAGGAGTTGATGCATTTCTTAGAACGTTTAACACCAGCACGTGGTCCTCTGCCCCGCAAAAGGACTGGGATCTCAGTTAACATGTGTTGAATTTGATTGTGTTTGAGTAGGAAGAGGAACAAACGTTTAGCCGCTAGCCAGAGCATGTCTCTTTCGGTGGCTGCAGATGTGGACCGGTTAAACGCTCAGGTGTAGCTCAGTGACTTGCAAATAATTTACCCTCAACCAATCTCGACTGGACAAAGACCGTCATTCCCTAAAGGGAGGCCTAATGAATGTGAACGAGCACATGAACGCTCTTCCAGCTTCCCAAACTCCGGTAAATGATTCATCAGTTGTCAAGGGAGGAAACGCGCGTTTAATGGGCACTTGCTCGGGTAAATGGACATGGACAGGATGCTCGGTAGAGTTAAACGTCTGCCCCGGTTAACACGGGGTCGGGCCTCCTTGGCCATCAGCAGCTTAGGGCCTGGACCCGTGGCACGTCGGCTCCTCGGGCCTCCCCTGGTGGCCTCCAGTGACAGAGCGAGCTATAAAGAAGGCCTGTCAGCTAGGGAGGGACGTAGGGTGAGTCGGGCTGATGGCTCTCTCCAGAGCTCCCGGAAGAGTCAGGATTGTGCCCCGACCTTCCCCTCTGCCCAGCTCTGCTTCCTCTCCTTCCCTTTGACGGATGCTGGTCCCCAGTAGCCACCTCACACCCCACACTCCGTGTCAGCTTCTGCTCCCAGGGAACCCATCCTGCAACACGCGACGTCTGCACATTAGCTTTCGAAGGAGGCCGCAGTAAGGCGACTTTAGGGTCCAGACCCTCCCCAACAGTGAGAGAACCAGCCGTTACCATGACAGCTGCTTTGAAAACGTCAACAGATTAAACCATCACCCCGACGGGTGTCAGTTGTTACCCTCATGTCGCAGATAAGGAGACACTGGTTTGGGGAAGTCCAGCTCTCTGTGTGCGGGAGTGTAGAGAGTGGGACAGGGATTCGGACCCGAGACAGTTTGATGGCAAAGTCCTTGTTTTCCCCCATTCGCTTCACTGCCCGAGCGGCCTGTGCCTGGCTGCCTGCTAGGAGGAACGCCACTCATCCCGCAGATCCTGAGGACGGGGGACAGGAAGCAGAGTTCTCTTTGCTGTGTCCCTGGGTCACAGGGCTGGGCTGGAAGGGGAGAGCCACGCGGAGGCCGTCCCTCACCTGAGATGCCTCTCAGGTCGCGGGTGCTGACGAGATTGGAGCAAACGTGCTGGTGTCTGTAGATGGACTCGGACAACAGGAAATGCAGGTTGTGCAGCGGCATGGTAGAGATGAGCGGCAGCATTCCGTCCTGGTGTGGGATCTGCACGGAGATGTGGATTCTGGGGCAAAAATGGGCAGAGATAGTGTTGAGGTGCACACTGGGAACTGCTAATGTGCTACGTGTCTTCCTCACAACTTATTCTGCCTGCACCAGGGAATCTACCATTTTCCGTCCTGAAGCTTCCCAAAGGGGACAATGCACACGTGGGGTCGTCCCCCACCCCTCCCGCCAAGAGTTCCCCCCGCTCAGACCTGATAGCAATCAAGAATCACCATTTTTTTCTCTTCTGTACCAGAAAAGATAACATCACATCCACAAATTAAAGCTTTCTTTTGCTTTCAATGGAAGCTTTGTTTCCTTGTGAGCTACAGTGGGGTGACTGACAGAGGTGGCATCTCCTTCTCTGTCACAAGGGGTGTCTGGGGGAGACTGGGGAGGGCTGACACCTATATTTTTTTTAAGTATTTGTGCCAAATGACGTCACTGAGCTCTTTAAACTCTAAGGTCAATTATTCCTACCCAGGACAATATCTTAGGAAGACTCATATCCTTCTGCTCCTACTGTCTCCTCCCAACTTAAAGAGCCTTCTCCCCACTCTCCCCTTCAAGTTCCAAGCCATGTGGGCGGCCCTCACTGGCCCCCACCCGCAGTGCACTCTCCCCTCGTCTACACGTCTCAGAGCTTAGCTGCCTTTGCACGGGGACATCTGTAACTTTCAGACTCTGTTTATCTTGCCCCCCCACAATGAGGACAAGGATCATTGCGTTCACTTCTTTTGTGTCTCCAGAGCACGTAGTGTGAAATTCTAAATAAAATACGAGCTTAATAAACATGGGCTAAGACTGCGACACGACAGAACTGTACTTAGGGGCTGCGTTATTTTCGTTGTACAAGTTTAAATTTTCAGCATGTTGATTGAGGGTGCCTTTGAGTTTTTACAGCTTGACTCTTGGAACAAAAGCCCAAGAGACATTTTTAAGAGGAATCAGAATCTTGGAATAGGAACGGGATGTCTCTTTTGCTAAGAAGGGGTCAGTCGTGCCTTGGGCACTTCTGCTACTGCTTTCTAACAAAAGTAAATCTTATTCTGCGAGAAAAAAAGAATTTGCATATTCCTGGCTCCATATTTAAATCTGTTTTTTTCTCCATGCAAATGAACCCTCTTCTCTGAACTCAGTTGCTCATAAAGGCACACATACAATTACCACAAGGTTTAATGAATATGTATAATACACATGGATTCTTTTTTGCTAGGCAAACATGAAAGCATCTCTCTTCCATCAAAATCATGGGAGCATAGGAAAAAATAAAAGCACATCTGTCCAGTGACTTTCAATTTATACGGCATTATTATTCCGTTCACTAGATATTTAACAAGTGTTAAAATGTTAAAAGCACTGTCCTGGCCAGAGGGGATCAAATAATAATGATAATCATGGTCTCTGCCCTCACCATCAACTGCAGGGACAGAGAGGGAATGAATGATGACAACGCTCTGAAAGAGGCATACATTGGGCCAGGGGAGCTGGAAGGAGGAGCTTCCAAATCAAATTAGGAAAGAGGATGAGGAAGTTTCTAGAAGGGCTGTCAGGAGCTAGTAGAGTAGGACCACAGGATCTCACGCCGGTGAGTGGACGGGGGCTGGGGATTGCAGTCAGGAGCGACCTGGTGGAAGCCCTGGGGACTGGAGTTCAGTGTGATTCTCTGTGGGCAGACTGGCAGGCAAAGTGACAGGCGAGGGACAGGAGGCTAAGAAGACAGGCAAGGGGACGGATTTTTAGGGGTTTTTGAAGAATTTAAATTTTCCTGAGGCATTTATGACCATGATTCTAAATTTCACAGCAGCATCACTCGTTGATCTGCCTCATCCAGCAAACACACAAAGGAGAGCCCCTCGCTGTGGACGGCGCCCCGGCCCGACCTGTTCGGATGCTCCTTGTGCTTGACGTCCAGGTACTTCAAGGTGGCGATGAAGGACTGTGCCTGGAAGCCCCTGGCTGTCCCAGCCACCACGGGGGTGTGGCAGATAGCACTGTCTGTTCCAATGGTAACAATGTTGCTCCTTAAGGGGGTGCCCACGTGGCCCACTTTGTCTACAGCCTTTGCCACACAACGCACGTGGAACCGCCGGCTGAAGTAAATGCTGTCCAGGACCTACCGGGAAAGATAAAGTACTTGAGACGTGTGTCTGTTCCTCAAAGAGCTCCTGCCACTGTATCTTCTAGATGATATGACACAACCAGTCTCTGGTACAGGGTTATCTGTGCAGAACATCTGTCATCTGTCTGTCCATCCATCTATCCACTCATCCATTGATCTGCTCATTCCTTCACCACAAAACTGCTGACTTTCTCCCAGGAGCCAGGCACTAGGGACAAAGGAGCGAGTATATATAGCCTAAGGCCGTGTGTCAGACCAGGAGCAAGTAGACAGATGGGAACAAGAGCCCAGAGATGACCGGCCACAGTGATAGCATCGTTCTTTTTGTCGATTAGCTTTAGCATAAGGACCACTCGGCTAGTTTCCAGCCCTTCCATTAAGACTGGTTGGCCTCCAGGTCACTTTTGCTGAGGATATAGTGTCAGGATACTGAAAAGAGAGGCTTCCTTCCCAGGAGTTCTTATTTTCCTTTCTTTCCCAGGGCTAGTCCCTCCCCCCAACCCCCGCCTAATGACCACACACACTGGAAAGGTTGTAATAACAGGAAGAGTTGAAGTTGAGAACTTGGCCTCTGACACCTACTGGCCTTTGAAGGTCCTTCGACAGATCCTTTCATGTTCTCAGACTTAGAGAAGCCATAAGAATGCTTAGCTCGGGCTCTGCACAGACTACATGGGTCACCACAACTCTCTAGATAATGTGCACATACACGTAGGGAAGTACATAAGAAGGAAAATTAATTGGTAGTTCTGTGTGCCATAGACCTCCCACAAAGCAATCATACAAACTTATAAATTATACCCATGAAAACAATTTTCACTGAAGTCCATTAAAAATTAAAGAGGATTTTTCCATTAAAATTGTTTTAATTAGCTGCCAAAGCTTTATTTATTTATTTACACATGAACTTAGTTCTGAAGGGATTTGAGGCCTCTTACACAGATGCACACAATACAATGGTATTAAATAAATAATTGAAGAAACAAAGATAGCGCAAAGGAAACTGGGATAAAAGTATTAGTCACCAAGTCATCGCAAGAAGAAAAACTGAAACATCAACTTGGTTAAGTTAAAAATGTATATTTGGCCAAATCAGACCAAGCTGCCTTCCTGGTTTTTTCAAAAGAGAATTAGATACTTAGAAAACCATAAGCTGTAAAGTCTTGTCATTTAAGTTTTTAAATTTTATCAGCTGGTTTGAACTAGGTTACTTTGCAAAAGAATTGACTTTTTGTCTTTTTTGAATAAGCTGTGCAAAAAACAATGGATATGAGAGACGTTGCTTCACCCAGAGCCCTCCCACCCACCCGAGCCTCCCCTCCACCATTATCCCATCTATGGAAGCACTTATTAAAGTGAGAACAAACTGAGAGCTGAATATGAAAAACTCTTGAGAAAGTCCGTCTGAAAGAAATCTCTGATGTCCCAAATTATTAAGTGCACTACTTTTGATCAAAACTGTCGAGGGCTTACTAAGTGCCAGATACCAGGCTGTGGGCCTCCACTGCTTTTAGCTGTCTCTCTGAAGGAGAATGGCGTCACTGGAGTGACGAGCAGTCCCCACAGTGCGCTCTTTCTTAAGGCTGGGAAAACCCTCACTGTTCGTTGCTCTGTGATGGCGGCAGAGGTGCTGGTCTGGTGTCTCGACTCTTTGAGGACAGCAACTGCGTGGTGAACTTCTCACGCCCTCCTACAATTCTGTAGAACACCGATCACTTGAGAAACAACCTATCCTTTGTTTAATCACTGCGCCATCCCTACTATGTGCCCTCAATGTACTGGGCATGTTAGGCTCCACAAACATGGTAGAAGCCTTGGTCTTCTACCAAGGAGTTTATAACCTACTACTTACTGAATGACTGAAAAGATGTGGAAAAAAGTAATCAGTAGTTATACCTACGTGAATTTTTTGACTTACTTTATCATTTATAGATCACTTTTATATCTGATTAGTCAATGATTTTGCCAAGTGACTAAGTGGAAGTATTATTTTGCAGATCAGGAAATGCAAACCCAAGGAGGTTAAGTGACCTCGTAACATCACTGGTTAAAAGTAGGCAGAATCAAGATTAGTAAACAGATTGTCTGATAACTAACGTGGATCTCTTTCTACAACACCATAGTACCTTACGTATAAGAATAAAAATACCTGTGTATATACTGTGTGTACCTGCTTATTTGTTTATTTTATTCCAAATGCCACACAAGAGCCTTAAGTAGCCTGACAGAGTTGGAGTGACAAAGAGAAGCACCGGGCCCAGACCCACAGACCTACCATGTGGTTGACACTGGTGAAGGGCGTGTTGTCAGTGATGGTTTCAAAGGGTGACCGGGCGCCGTTGCCGTCCGTGGGGGTGGCCACCTCCCAGCTGAACTGCACCAGTGTTTGGTTGATACCGGCCTCGCTGCAACGCTCCCTCATGATGGCGTACTTCGGGAAATGGGAGTCGCAGGGGGTCACGCAAACCAGCGGGTAGCCTGGGGACGGGGATTTCTTGACTCCCTCCTTGCTCACTTCTTCTACATGGTCATAGTCAGAAAGGGTGACAACCTGAAAAGGAGCAACAAAGCTTCAGACTGGGCTGGCCGTTGGGAGGCTCTGAGAACTAAGGGTCCCCTCCCTAGAGAGCCACAAGGTCCCTTAACTGATAGGGATTCTTTAAAATACAACAAAAAGAAAAAGAGAGAGAGAGAGAGAGGAAGCGGTGGGGGGGGAGAAAGAAAGAAAATATAACGGTGGAAGTTTTCATAGTGCTTTGCTAGGCATCCCTAGAAGATTCTACAGACCTTTAGTGGTGAAGAAGACCCTCCGTCTGCCTGAGCTAAAAGCTTTAATATCTCGTTAATCTTATACCTAAATCAGAGCTCAAGTACTCATATGAAAAATACTTTTATGTTTATGCACCACTGTAACCAAAGCTGTATGATGAATCACAGTTACTAGTTTAAAGCTGCATTAAGAAAAAACAAAATAAATAAAGTTGCATTAAATTATTAATGGTATGCAGTAGTGTATTTGGCAAAACAAAAGCAAATAAAGGGAGAGCGTTTCCTCCACGGTTGAATAAGAGACCCCCTTTGGGATGATCCTTCTACTGTATGAGACTAGCCAGGGAAAGTTAGAAGACTTATTCTGGCTGCTCCATTATGATGGCTTAAATTTCGCTTGGCAACCTCCAGGCATCTTCCTCCTGATTGTAAAGTCAGGGCATTCGTTCTACACATCCCCAAACTGGGGAACTGGGTACTGTGCTTCTGCAAATACTTAACTCTATGCATTGGCATGTATGGGGGGGGTAAGAGCCATGGGGTAGCATTACTTTTTTTTTCCCCTTCTTCTAGGTCCCACCAAAGAAATGAGAGCAATTGCATTATGCTTCCCATGTTTATCAGACTAAGGCGTCAACATGGTTTGGTCTTACTCTAATGTTCAAACAGGGTTTCTCATCCTCAGCACTATGGACATTGGTGCCAAATAATTCTTTGTTGTTGGGGCTGTCCTGTGCATTGTAGGATGTCTAGCAGGGCCCCTGCCTTCTACCCACTAGATGCTAATAGTACCTAGTGTGACAGTCATGACAACCAGAAATGTCACTAGACATTGGCAAATGTCCCCTGGAGGTGGTGGCCCAGGGAGGGGATTTGGGAAGGGAAGGACGAGATGGCTCCCGGTTGAAGGTCACTGTGTTGGAAGAATGAAGTCGGCCCCAGAAGGCCTGCTCCTCTCAAGTTACCATCTACTAGTCACTAGGACATAAAGGCAACAACCCCTTTGGGTCAAGCAACTCACGATGGGCGGTGCTGGCAATATGAGACTGCCCGCTGCCTCCTGGTCCAGAATCGTCACCGTGGCGGTGGTCACATCACCAAGAACTGCTTCCACTGGGTCATCTGGGCCAAGGACTAGGGAGAAAGATTCGTGCCATTCCCGGTCTTCATTGGCTAGGATCTCGACTTTAAAAAAGATATGGTCCACACCTTCACCAAGGACAGAACAGAAAGAGAGCAGAGGTTCTCATTAGCTGACCTGCCTCAGACAACGCAGGCTGGTACTGCTGAAATTTCATATTATAATATGCCCTTTCCTTTCAGAGGTTTCCGATAAACACGGTGGCTGCTAATCACTTGAGTCCTGTCTCCAGGGAGAAATCTATTTTAGAGACCAAACTCCACTAGAGGCTCAGTTTTGCAGACTTCCTATCCAATACCTTATGAGGATTAATGGGCCCTGCCTGACACGAGCTGGTCGTGATAAAAATCTATGATCCAAAATACACTCCACCCTGGTTATGAGGTTTTTGGCTTAATTTTTCTTTCCCTTTACACTTAGGCATGAACCCCTGCGTGGCTGTGAGCACTTGCACACACAGACACCCCTCAGGGCTGTCCTGAGAACCAGGATCTCAAAGGCGTCCTGCAAGGCCGTCCCCACAGAGACAGGAGCGGACAGGTTTGGCAGCCTGGAAGGAGGTGGGTGAGGGCCGTAGGAACTGCCTTCCCTTCCTGTCAAAACGATTCTCTGGGGGAGCAAATATCCCTGGCAGTGGTTAAGTTTCCCTTCTTCCTCCCCTACAAAGACCTGGGCTGGGCTGTTTCCGAGACCTCTCTTTTCTCTAGATCCTCGTGCAGAAAAAGAAAAAGTAAAGACACATGGAGGAACGGTCCTGGTGTGGAGGCGGAGGAAGGGCTTCTACCTTTCCGGCAAGCGCCAAGCAGATGCACACGGGTTGAAGCCAGAAGCCCTTTAAGACTCCGTGGAATGAGACATCAGAGATCCCTCCCCCCACATTTCTGAAGGGGTCACTTCCTCCCCCCACCTGCCAAGAAGTCTCTGGAGAGGCCTTCTACCACTGCTGCCCACTTCTGGCTCTATCATAAACGGTGCCAGGACCCACACCGGTCTGTTCATCTCACATTGCTCCAGAAAGTTCTGTGAGAAAATCTAGCATATAATTCAAGTCCTTCTCTGTCTCATTTCTTCATCAAACCACCATATAAGAAAGTTAAACAGCTACCTGTGACCTGAATCTCATCTTTCTCTCTCTCTTCCCTGACTCATGTCCATAGTTCCCTCTAGAATAAACCTTTTCTGGAAACCTCATAACAGGGTATCCCGTCTCCTAGCACATGTTCAACCAGAGGAGCACAGAGATTGTGCCTTCTGGATCTGAGTCATCCCTGAAGGACCTGGCACACTGCCTTGTACCCGGGTTTTACGGAATGATGGTGGTGATGTTTGTTCTTTAAAATCAAATGCATCTATGACTCAACCAAGTCATAGGCTCACAACAGCCAAAACATCCTTTTAAATGAGCCCAAATCAGAAGCATGTTCTGAAGCAAGGGACCGCCTCTCGTTCTTTCTCAAAGCCACTGTTACCGACTAAAGATTTTAAAGACTCCTGGAGAAGCAAACATGTGCCTAATGAGTACTTCATACTCAGTCAGTACCACTGTTTGTCTCTTTTCTGCTCGTTCCTTCCTTCGAATACAAGATATTTGCCCTTCTGTCAAGTAAAACCCACAGCCTGGGACTGGCGTTCAATTACCGGGATTGAACTTCAAGACTCTGCTCTTTGGGTAATAATCCACCCCGGACTGGGCAGACCCGTCCCGCGTGCTGCAGCGAATCTTGGACGTCCTGTTCTGATCTCCTCGGCGGATGACCTTGATGTTCAGGAGGGCGATGGCGTCTGGCCCCGAGGGTTCCCGGACCTGGTATGCAGCTTCTTCAAACTCAATGGTAGGGGCTAAGGAAACAGGGTTAGAAAGACAAGAGCAAGTTGGAGAAGCACGAAGGATTCCAGTCCCCTGAAAACACCTTACAAAGGCAGGAGGGAGCTTTCCACACTAGTAAGCAACACGAAGGAAAAACGGCTTGCGGTCATAAAAATCAATCCGTTTTTACTCCTTAGTAAAGCTTTGGGGAAGGAACTTATTTATGATTCTGTGGGAGTTGCTCCTCACATGTTCCTTACTAAAAACAATAGTGGGGGAAATATTTTTAAGCACTTTGAAATGCATGATGTCCACTTTTCCATCTGGGCAGTACAGCTCACAAAATGTTTTTAGATTCACACACTTGTCAGGGGACTGAGACAGAGTAAGCCCTTGATAAATACTGATCGACCGATTGCATGAATCAACTCATTTTCATTTATGAGATATGAATTTCTAAGCTTTATAATTTATCTCACTTATACACTACCTAAACTTTCCAAGTCTATCTCTCATCTCTCATCTGAGTCCTTCTTCCCAGAGCCCTCATGCCTCCCTTTCCTTAAAATTTTCTAACTACTCATGGGTTATTTAGTTAAAAATGAGTGGTTTTCATGAAGAGCACAAGACTTCCTAGCCCAATCTGGTTTGAGGTACTAGTCTCATTGCTATGAAGTGATGAATACGTTGCTTTTTACAAAAATTTCAAATTGTGCCTTCTTTTCCACTATATTTTCATGGGGAAGGGTGAGGTGGTAGTTGCGGATAGAGACAAAAAATGTGAAAATTGAGAATAATTACAAATTTTATACCACTTCTAAATACTATAATATTTTGCAGATATTTCTAGAGTCTCTGTTCATTTTCCTCTTTCCCTCTCAGAAAATCAATTCGTCCTAATCATAAAAGACAAGTTTCCTTGGAGACTTGGTAGTTTTTGATGAATGCTCCTTGGAACTTGGGAGAGTCACTTACAACCTCTCTGAGCCTATGTCAGGTTTCCAGGTGACCGGGAGGGGTTCACTTCAGGATCTAAGCCTGAGTCCCTGGATAAAGGACGAATCCAGCTTCAAGGCTGGCTTTTCTTATTTTACCCAATGTCCACGGTAGTCCTGATTTTATGTCAGAAACTATGAGAGTGTCACTAACTCTCAGGTAGATTCTAGAATCTGATAAAATAAGGGTTACAAACAGTTTTGCTGCTGACAGCTGTGTAACTGACAGCATAAATTATATAAATTTGCTGAGGCTCAATTTCTTCAGCTGTAATACAGAGATTCTAACGTCTCCCTCAGGGGTTACCGTCAGGATAAAATGAAATAATATAACATGCTTAGCGTGGTTCTTGGTCTACAGTAACATAAAAACACCGATTACTATTCGTAATATTACCCATTCCCTCATTAAAATATCTATCTGAATAAAACAATTTTGTCCCAAGTTGAAACAGATTTGGTTTTGTTTTCCCTAGTGCCGGGGGCATTCTTTGCTGACACCTGACTCAAGAATTTAAGATTTGGGGGGTTAATAGGCCAAATCAATTAGAAGGAAACTGAGAAATTAGACTTTTCCGGGAAGGTGGCAGTGTTTAAATTAGTTCATTGGATTCAACCGATTCTGATCGTATTTCCAATCTGGCTTCTGAACTGTAGTGACTTACATAGGTTTTATTCTCTGTCTGCCTTAGCGTCTCTGTCCTAGCTTGTAAGCATACTCATTCCTTATCTCTGGGCCAAGTGGTTGGGCATCATGAGATGAAGAACCGCTACCGCCTTACTGGGACTGCAGGAGAGTGATCGCTAGCTGCCAACGGTTTATATAAATACTCTGAGACTGTATCAGTAGGCACTTTTATGGCACTTTCATTTAAAAAAAAACACCTATAATTACATTATTAGTAACACATCAGTTCATGTTCTATCAACCAGAGAGTAACTAAAGGCAGTAGCGTCTGTTACCGTCTTCATCATTGGATATGGTGATGGTGGCCACATTATTCTTCCCGATTCTGGCTCCGCTCCAGTGGTTTCCAAGAGGATGGCCAAGGTAGACCCTGAATTGTTCCTCAGGCTCAAACACGGAGTCATCATGGATAGAGACAGTACAGTTCTTCATCTAGAGCCAATGCCATGAGATAGATTAAAATCTGCACTGAAAAATCAGTACCTTTCTTGCTTTTCCTAGAAAATGATTTTTCTTCTTTGTGGCATCAAAGAGTCAACACAAATTTGAAAGGTCTCAAACTATTTTGTTTGTAAAACAGAATATTTAAATCTAACAGTTCATGCCTGACAGGGACATACCTATGTGAGGAGCCTCGTATTAGAATATTCCAAACCACTCAGAATGATTGGTTTTGTGGAAAAACAAGATCAATAAAACAACCCAGTCCAATGTACCTGCACTTTCCCTGATCAGACCAAGGCATATGTGTGTGTTCTGAGAGGTGCAGTTTGGATGATGGGGGTGAACACATGCATTGGGCTTCCTGGGCAAGGCTGAACAGTGATCTGTTCCCTTGGTGGCAACTGACGGGTTTTAGAAGGAGCTCAGAAAGGCTCCCCTGATACCTCTCAGTGCCGCAGAACTCTCAAACGCACTGTCAAATGGTGTCTCATCGGAACACTGCCGAATTCCCAAAGTCTGAGAACACAGCCTAAATCCCTGCTTGACAGGAGGAAATCAAGTGCTTCTCACACTGATTATTCTCTACTAAGGACTGTATTCTTAAGAAAACAGAAAATAAGGCCAAAGCATTTTATTTTTTATTTATTTTTTTTTAAAGATTTTATTTATTCATTTGACAGAGAGAGATTGCAGATAGGCAGAGAGAGAGAGAGAGGAGGAAGCAGGCTCCCTGCGGAGCAGAGAGCCAGATGCGGGGCTCGATCCCAGGACCCTGGGATCATGACCTGACCGAAGGCAGAGGCTTTAACCCACTGAGCCACCCAGGTGCCCCGGCCAAAGCATTTTAGATGACACGGTGACCTCAATGGTAGAGTCACGTGATATGAAGTGGGATTATTTATTATTTTATTAAATCCACTCTGCCACTGTGTTGCAAAGGATCTGCGGGTACAGAGAAGTTCCACTCTCATTCTTCCGAAGGAGAGCATTCCTGTGAATGTTTATAGGTAGCTCACTAACCAGGTTTTAAGCCCCTGAAGAATGTCCCTTTTTTTTTCCTGATAGAAAACATGAACTTAGTAGTGACTCCTCAGGATATCTCTTAAAAAGCGACATTCTAGTGAATGACAAGTTTCAAAGACAAACTGCTTAGCACGCCAGAGAAAATGAAGATTCCGAAGTGCGCTTGTGAAGAATGGGAGGTTGTCATGTGGGTAACATATAGATGGTTAGACCGTATTTTCTTTGTAATTTTATTAAATTATAAACTGTCTCTTGGATAAGCAGAGAATCCTCTTTTGAACTTAAGACAAATACAGACATGTAGACTCAAAGCTGAAGATTGTATCTGTTGCATTTGTGTATGTTTTTAAACACACGTTTCAACCTGCCACCAGTAAAATTCCCATAAAATACATAGCTAAGACAGGGTTTCTATGAGTCATGAATGCATAAAAGACCAAGAGCCTAAAAGAAGGCAGCTGTCACTTTTTTTTTGGTAGTAAAGATTTATAGAGGAAGATTCTGTGTGACCTGGGCTGGCTAAGAACTTCTAATGCTAAACTTCAAAAGGACTAATCATAGGGCAAACATCTGATACGTTTGACTCTACCAGAATTGAAAACTCTGTTCAACTAAGAACACTGTGATTAAAGGTTATAGATAAGTGACAGGATGCAAAAATACGTTTACAATATCTAAAATGTCTACAACCAGCAAGGAATTAATAATTAGAATATACAAGAAAGGGACGCCTGGGTGGCTCAGTTGGTTGGACGACTGCCTTCGGCTCGGGTCATGATCCCGGGGTCCCGGGATCGAGTCCCACATCGGGCTCCCAGCTCCATGGGGAGTCTGCTTCTCCTCTGACCTTCTCCTTGCTCATGCTGTCTCTCACTGTCTCTCTCTCAAATAAATAAATAAAATCTTTAAAAAAAAAAAAAAAAGAATATACAAGAAAGACTGCAAATCAGCAAGATAGCAAGGGGGTCCCTGAGTGGCTCAGTGGGTTAAAGCCTCTGCCTTTGGCTCAGGTCATGATCCCAGGGTCCTGGGATCGAGTCCTGCATTGGGCTCTCTGCTTGGCAGGGAGCCTGCTTCCCCCTCTCTCTCTGCCTGCCTCTGCCTACTTGTGACCTCTCTGTGTCAAATAAATAAATAAAAATAAATTAAAAAAAAAAGAAAGAAAAAGATAGCAATGCCATAGTAAGGAATAAAGGATAAAAATGACAAATTTACCTAAGAGGAAAGCCAGTTAGCTAACAAGTATATACACTGGTAGTAACTGGAGAAATGCAAATTAAAATGAGATTTAACTATATACATATTAGATTAGCAAAAATTCAAAAGATGAGTACTGTATTGGAAAGGATATAGGATTATAACAACCTTCAGGCCACTGCTAGCAACTTTCTGGAAAGTGTTCTGACACTATTTTTTCAAATGAAGCCCATACGTGGCCTTAGGTCCAGCACATTTGCTGCTGAGTATACATCCGAAGACGCTCCCACTCAGGTCTGCAAGAGGACATGTAGGAGGACGTGCCCTCCAGCATTCTCTGCGGTGGCGGCATGTTAGGAGATGACTGGGTGCTGTCTCTGAGGTTCCTCACTGTCTACTGCTAAGAGTGGATGGTTAAAATGTACTAAGTGCCCATCATGAAATATTACGCGCTATCTCAGCAACAGATTAGTAAATGATGTGGACAGATACTAAAACACCTTACTGAGTAAACAGAGTAAAATTTGAAAAAGAAAATTGTTTAATGTATAAATTAAAATCTGCATACAAGACAACCAGCATTTTTAAGGAACAAATACAAATTAAGACGTACGTAAACACAACAGATTGATAAGTTCTCAAGTGGGGAAGAAGTGTGGCTGGAGAACAGGCATAAAATAACGCAAAGTCAGAGAAGGGCCTTGAAGTGACTGAGGGGACTGTGTGTCTCAAATCAAGAAGGTACAGGTGACTCAATGATCTCAAACTGAAATCGACAACAAAAATGTGGAAATAGGATTCTTGTTCAATATATCTGCACTTTGGACATACACTGAGGCTGCAGGCTCCGGGTCTCATGTGGTCATGTTCACTGACTGGAATTTCTCAGGAGTTTCTTGTACCTATGTGCCCGCTTCCCGTAACTGCTAGAAGGGAGCACTTTCCTGCCTTGAATCTGCTCAGTGTCTGCCTACTTGGTCCTATCCTATGGCTTCTTACCAGAATCTATGCTGCCCTGGGACAGGGGCCCAGGTTCCAGAGGACTGTCTCGTCCTCCTCTGGGTAACACTGGTGGAGTGCGTCATCTCTAACGTAGCTGCAAATTAAGAGAAGCCTCATTCATTTGATTTTGCTAAATTCCAGAAATGTTACATGTCATCTAAATTCCTGGTTCAACCAATGATATACGGATTTGGTTGTAAGTAGGAGACCAAGAAAACAGCCACAGGGGACAGATGATAGTATTACAGATAGTATCAACCAGTAAAAGAATTCCTAGGATGTTCAGAATTTGTCTTGATGACTTCGTTATGGGTAAGGAAAGGCATCAAGGAAAAAGAGAATCTGATCTTTCAGCCATCACGAATCCACTTACTTTCTCCCCCTTCAGAAACGTAATCCGTGAAGAGTCTGCATTTCTTCTCTCCTCAAAGTCCTCCATGACCTGGGCTGAATGGCCCTGGGTGTAGCACCTCACGGATGACTCATAGCTCAGGTCTCCGCTCCGAATGATGGGCACATGCAGGACACCCTCCTTCTCCTTCACTAGGAGCAGATCCTTGGCAAACTGCATGCTGGGCACTGCGGGAGCCGAAGGAAAGATGGAGGCATTGTTAGTGAGGGACAGAAGCATGGTGGCCCCAGCCCTCACTAGGCACTTGGCAGGACAGGTCTACTAAGGGCCGTCTGCCCGGGCTGGCGAGTCAGAGATGGCAGGCAGATTTCAAGGCCTGGTTGCTCTCAGGACCAGGGATCTGCTTCCATTGTTGAGCGGGCTTCTAATGAAACGATAACTCCATTTTGCACCTGTTTCTCCCAGCGTCAGGATGAGGTCCCATCTCAGACACAGGTAAGTAACGCAAGCAAAGAAATGGGCCAGGTATGAGGAAAATTTTGGTTGAGACTTGGATACACACACACACACACACACACACACACAAACACACACACAAATTCACTTTCCTTCTAAGGCTATAAAAGGAAAAGAGCAGTGTAAGCCTGATGATAAATGGGCACTCACACTGGTCCTGGGGCCAAGGAGATGACAGGGAAAAGTGGGGGTACCGGGAAGGAGGAAGGCACAGGCTGTTTTAGGGAGGGTCGTCCCTCAGCTCCAGTCTTTGGTTGGCAGGTTACCCTCTTTTCAAATGAAGCCAGAAATCTGGATTTTTATGTCATATCCACTAAAATTTTAAAAAGCAATGAGTTAAAACAGTAAAAAGAAGTTCCACAGAGACCAACCTACTGGGCCAAACGAAAGACATCCATCTGCTGAATTCGGTCAGTGGGATAAAAATCACTTTTTCTTTTATAGTTCACATTGGTCTCATTTGACTTTAGAAAAGGACCATAGCCAACCTGTGGTTAAAAACACGTGCTTTGCAATCGGCAGGCCTGCATTTCCATCCCAGTCCTGCTACTTACTAGCTGTGCAATATAGGGTAAGTTATTTAGATTTTCTGAGTCCTGGGGTTTTTTATTTATAAATTGGAAATATTACCATCCAACTCCTAGAGGGGTTGGAAGGGCTGAATTTAATGAAATAATGTCCGCACGGTGCTCAACACAGTATCTGGTACATCACAAGCACTCATATTTGGTAGGAATTATATTATGGTTTGTAATGTCCCCAACTCCAGTATTCTCAATATGAAGAACCACTTTTTTCTCCTTATTTCCTACAGTGCCTACCATGATGCTCTACATTAAGACATGTCCTCTTCTGAGACTAACTCCCAATTGCTGGTTTGTTTTTTCATATATATATAAACATATATGTATGTGTATATATATATATATGGAAATATATATATATATATGGAAATATATATATATATATATATTTTTTTTTTTTTTTTTTTATGAGAGAGAGAGAGCAGGCAGTGGATTGAGGGAGAGGCAGAGAGAGACTCAGACGGACTCCCTGCTGAACAGATCCTGATGTGGGGCTCGATCCCACGACCCCAAGATCAGGACCTGAGCCAAAACCAAGAGGCGGACATTCAGCAGACTGTGCCACCTAAGCACCCTGCTGGTTATTTATTGCTTAATGAGCAGTACAAAGAGGGAGTCCCTCAAGTCACATGTCAAAGTCTCCTGTGGCAGAAACTGACCCTGAAGCTGTCATCTCCCGTTTCCCTGCCACGTCTTGTGCATTCCCTGCCAAACCTGAAGGAAGGAACCAAACGCCTAGCACTCTTCAAGTCAGTATGTAAAAAGTTCTGTTTGCCTCCCATCTGCCCACTGCCCACTGGTATTAGCAAAAACAGAGCAAACTCATTATCTAAGCTAAAGCAAACAGTTATCACATATTACCAAAGAAAAACCCAGCAGATCCTTATTAAAAGAACACAACACCTAAGGGATAATTAACTTTGGCATTAGGCCCTGAACACGTATCCCTTAGGGCTCCGTCACCCAGTAAGACGGTCTGTACTGTTAAGAGGTGGCAGTGACGTGGCGTAGCGTGGAAGGACGAGGAGGAAACCTGTTGGCGGGTAAAGGCGACAAGCAAGGACGCTTCCGCTCGTGAAATGCTCATCTAAAGCTTTGGGCTGGTTTTCCTTGCTGGCCCAACAGGCATTAAGTCAGATGAAAGTTAAAAGCGAAAGTGGTAATGTTTGGGTTTTGTCCTGTATTAACCAACCCCAAATTCTTCTTGAGCTGTAAAAGACTGCCCCCCCCCCCCCCGCTTTAATGAGAGAGTAAACCTCACTCCTTTCTCTATTTGGGAAAAAAAGGCAGAGTGAGAAGTAAGGGAAGTGGGTAAACACGTCTCATGATGCCTGAAGTGCTGGGGACGGCCCCTGCCTCACGAGGCCCCTAGTCTGGTGGGAGAATGAGGCAAGATACAACGGAAGGACAATATTCAGTAACAGATTTGTGCATGGGGCTTTATGGCATACAAAGGAAAGGTCCTGCCCAAGTCAGGCCGTGTGTGAAGGACTTGACCCATGTCATTTCATGTCTTCCTCTCAATACCCCAACTACAATCCCCTCCGAAAGTAGGAGCACTGCTCTCAGTTCTGCCTGACTGTGGCGCTCCTCTCCTTCCACAGTGATGGGGGGCATGCCCATGAAGTGGGGATCGTCGTGGGGGTGCAAGGCTCGTGCTAGGTATCACACTCACTGTCAGCACTCTCAGCGCCCTCGTCACACACAGCCCAGATTGCACTTATCTCCTGACTTGTGTCCGTCCTGTGTCCTGAAATAGATTGTGGGACTCTGCTTTACTGCACAGCTCTGGGCGCCAGTCTTAGGCACGGAAAATGTTCACGATATGCTGTTATCTACTAACCTTCTCAGTAACTGGCAAAGTTAAGTGCAAATGCTACCTCCTGAGATTCGAGGGCCTTTCTGTGGGCAACAGTTAGGCTGGAGATGTAGGAGAGACCCTGCCTCTGGTTCTCTCGAGTTAGGGCAGGCAGGATGCAGTGAGCACGCAGGGGTGTGATGAGATGGTGGCTACAAGGCTTTTCCTGCCTTGCTCAGCATTCCTCAGGTCCACGCCAAAGTCTAACTCCAGATACCAGAGCAGAAGAGGAAAATGCAAATAGGAAAAGGTTCTGAGATGAGTTACTTAGATGATTTAAGGGCCTGCAATCACCCTGTGAAAAAGATGAAAGGCCTAAAGTCACTTTGGAAGGCTAAAGGTTGACTTTATAAGGATGCTGAGGGACATCAAGCATCTGCAAGTGCAAGGTGAAGAGTACAAAACTAGAAGACTGAATGCGGACAGAACAGACCTAGGCTTTAGGTCTGGTCCCATAGCCTCCTCTCTATATGACCTTGGACAAATTATTCAGCCCGTTTCACTAGTTGGAGAGCTTGTGAAGATTAGAGAGAAGGTAAGATCTTTCCACCTCACAATGTGCACACGGACGAAACTCAACAAGAGTTAGTGATCACTAAGAAGAAGATAAACAAGAAACACAACCACTGAAACACTACGACAGGCTCCTGAAACAGGTTTGGGGATTTCTTTCTCTGGGATAAATTCTTGATTGAATATAGTTTCTTGTAGCATTACTGAAAGATGAGAAATATTTTAACATATTCATTTCTAAGTTTGCAACACTCGTGTTCATCGATAAAAGGTAGAGAGAAATCCCAGCGGAATATTTCCTGTTAATCTGGGGCAATGCATTTTGTGTGTGTGACTGGAGTCCCACTGGCAAGTGTGAAAAATTACCAATGTGTCAGGAAGAAAAGAAATAAACATGTAATGAAATCTACTATGTGCCAGGTACGGTGGTAGATACCACACAAAGAGTACAGACAAGCCCAAGCCTTAGAACGCATGCTGGTCCCTCTCCGTATGACTTCGGGTGTTTACTCCCCTTATTCTAGTCTCCTCATCTACGGAATAGAAACAAGTACGAAGTCACAAGATTGCAAGTGAGATAATGTCTAGGATATCACTCTGTAAACTCTGAAGCAACATATGATATAAAATAGTTTAATTGTTATAATGTTGTTCACAGTTTAAAAGTTACCATTTTATGAATCACAAACCTAAATGTAAAAGTTAAAACTAAAACGTCCAGAAGGAAACACAGGAAAAAAAATCTTTATAATCCTGGGTCAGGGAAAGATTTCTTAGAGACAACATTAAAAGTACAATCCATAATAGAATTATTGATAAATGGCACTATTTCAAAATGAAAAACGACTGCCCTTTGAAAGACATTATTAAAAAAACAACAAACAAGCCACGGATTAGGAGAAAATATTTGCCAAACACAAATATTTCTCCAGATCTCATGACAGCGCAGTAATAGAGGGAAAAACAACTCAATCAAAAGTGGGGGAAATATTTGAGTAATACTTCGCCAGAGAAGACACGTAGATGGCCAGTAAGCACCTGAAAAGATCCCAATGTCACTAGTCACTAGAGAAATGACCTTCCCACCCAAGACATCTCTGTACGTCTACTAGCATAACGACAGCAACATCAGACACCCAGAGAAAGCGGAAAACACCAAATGTTGGTGCGGAGGAGGGGCAGCCAGAATCCTCCTACCCTGCTGGTGGTAACACACAGTAGCTACAACCACTCTGGACAACAGGCTGGCAATTTCTTGTAATGTGAAACAAATACTATCATACAATGCAGCCACCCCACTCCTAAGTATTTCCCCCAGAGAAATAAAAACCTATATTCGTACAAAAACCTATACACAAATATTTATAATCACTCTAGTCCTAACAGTCAAAATCTGGAAACAACCGAAATGTCATTCCCCGGGTGAATGGATGAACAAACTGTAGGGCATCTATATAATGGGAGACTGTTCCACGGTGAAGGAAACGAACTTCTCGTATATGTAACACAACGGTTGGTTCTCAAGCGCAATCTTCTAATGAAAGAAGACGGACACCAGTTGCTGTATTACAGGATTCCGATGATAGAGGAGTTTGTTGAAATGGCAAAACTGTATGGGCAAAAACCCAGCAGCGGTTGCCAGGGCTGGAGATGGGGAAGAGGCCGGCGGCAGAGGAGCACGGGAGGATTGCGCAGGTGCTGAAACCGGTCCACATTTTGATAGTGGTAGTGGGCACGCTACTGTAGGCATCTGTCAAAACCCATAGAACTGTCCACTAAAGAGGGTGAATTTTAACTTATGGAAGTTAGATCTCAATAAACCTAGGTCTAAACTATCATTTTGGACATTTGCATTATAAATGTATTACGTATGCATATGGCTAGATGTGTATTCTCTCTTTTCAAGGGCAGGATATACACATTTCTCTTGAAGGGTCCACACAACAACAACAAACTGGTGAAAATGGTTGTCTCTAGGAGAACAACCAGAGAGTTGGGGTATAGGATTAGAAGAGAGACTTAATTTTCATAGCATACCTTTTTTGGGTCATTTTAAATACTGTATAAATAGACAAATTATTTAAAAATAAATGAAAGCATTAAGGATCACCCTGCTGGGCTGCCTGCTTTTTTTTTTTTTTTTTAAAGATTTTATTTATTTATTTGACAGACAGAGATCACAAGTAAGCAGAAAGGCAGGCAGAGAGAGAGGGGTAAGCAGGCTCCCTGCTGAGCAGAGAGCCCGATGCGGGGCTCGATCCCAGGAC
Source organism: Lutra lutra (assembly GCF_902655055.1). Classification (NCBI taxonomy): domain Eukaryota; kingdom Metazoa; phylum Chordata; class Mammalia; order Carnivora; family Mustelidae; genus Lutra; species Lutra lutra. The sequence goes on along the minus strand of NC_062279.1, from coordinate 206,137,584 downwards.
CCTGAGATCATGACCTGAGCCGAAGGCAAAGGCTCAACCCACTGAGCCACCCGGCACCCTCTGCCTGTTCCTTTTATGGTGACTTTTCAGCCACTGAAAGAGTTTAATTACGGGCTCTGTCATCGACCAGTGGGGATGTTAATGAGGGTCCTCCTGCTGTAGGGAAGGAGTTTTGACCTGATCTTCTTACCCAACTCTAGAATCTGACAATTCTAGATTTCATCAACTCTTCCCAAGAAGCCTCTATCCTTTTCTGGCCATCTTCCTGTTACATCTTCAGTGGCGACTGGTATTTTCTTCATACACTTGCTGTCTATCCTCTCCTGTACACCACCCACAGGATTGCCAGTGTCCGTTTCCTCCAACAAAGATCACACCACTGCTCGGCTTAGAAGCATCTGCTGCTCTTCTCCACTTACATGTCCCTTAGGCTGCAACATGAGACCTTTTAGAACTGGAAATGAAATGGGGAGGCAGGTGGGAGTCCCAACCTATTTGCTTCTATTCACCTCCTGCCAGGCTTAAAGCAAAAGTAAGCATCCCACACTTTTCCAGAGATGCAGCTCTCAAAATTCTATACTTCATATATGCTATATCTCTCCATCTGACAAAACTGTATTTTACTATCCATTAGATGAACTCCTATCTCACCCTAAAACCTGTTTAAATATCACGTCCTTTGTGAAATCTGTGATTCTCCCACATGTAGCTGCTGTTCAATCCCTTCTGCTCCCCTCGCACTGGATTTATAGCATTATTAGGTCATTTATCATAATATGTTCTAATTTTTCTGCTTGAAGGTCTGATCTCCTCCACTAAACAGTGAGCTTCTTGAGGACAGGGCCCAAAGCTTATATATCTTTTTGTGCCCAGCACAGCACCAGAAACATGATGCTTATTTCTCCCCTATATTTTTATCTGACAGTAGGTACATAACACATGTGCACGTGCACACGTACACGTACACACACATTTCTTGAACGAAAATGTGAATGAGTTCCAATGTCACACACTTGGAGGGCAAGGAAGAAATAGGAATATAGTCAGAGCCATGAGCTGGCATCCCCAATATCTTACCATCCTGGAATGTGTCATTAATTGCAATGACAGCCTGGAAGGGCTTGGTCAGTTCGGCCCCTTGTGCTGAGCTGAGAAAAACCACAAACGTCTCCAGCCCTTCAATTACTGGATACTGAGTGTCATCTAAGATACTCAAGGTGCAATACTAAAAGAAGAAAAACCAAGATGTTAATTAGACCTAGTGTGGTGATCATTTTGCAATACACTGCATCATTATGTTATATACCTGAAATTAACATATGTCAATTACATCTCGATTTAAAAAATAATATAAATATAAGAAGAACAATCAAAGTAAACCTTATAGAATGTCCGACACACAGCACCCACTTGCCTTCAGGAGAGAAGCACAGAGATGATAACTTGCTTTCTCTGGTGGTCTTACAGTAAGTCTTTCTAATCCATAAAATAATAGTCTCTTAATTACAAACCCTTAAGTGTTTTGTCTCTAGATGTTTACATCAACAGAGTGTAGTTCCCATCCTCAATCTGTGGTGATGGATATTAGATGCTGACAATGTCACTTGGAGAGTCTGTAGAAGACCTCTCTGGCTTTATTCTCTTGTTCGCACAGTGGTAAGGCAAGGATGGTTTAGACTCCTTCATGGAGTTTGGGGAGCAGAACAGAGACAACATTACAGGCCCATCTGGCCTTTGGCTGCTCTGTGCTCACCTGCTCAGTGACACCCGGCCCAAATTCCACCTTCCTAGAGCTGGGGACATAGTCAACTCCCGGAGTGGCGGACGCTGGGTCTGAGGGCCGTGTTGCACACCAGACAGAAGTGAACGTAGAAAGATCAGTTCCATGACGGATAACTGGAATCTTCACTGTACCTAAATGGAGATCCATAGAGATGTCAATGGTCACCATTGGGCCAGAAGCCAGTGGGTTTTCAGAACAGTGTTCTCCCTCACAGCGGTAGAGCTTTACGCTGGGAGCCTGTCTAAGCCAACTTCAGTGGCGCTCCTGTGTTCCCTCTGAGGAAGGCCGGGAGGTATCGCCACCCCCGTCTTACCTACACTAAGATCAAGAGCAGACCTGGAGGAGGGCCTCATGGAGGTGGTACTGGAGAGATAGCTCTTAGGGGAGAGTGGTTTTGTGGTTTCAGGGAAGACACCATTCACAGGAGAAAAACAAACTGGAGAGGGCCCATCAAAAAACATCTCAAGCCTATTTGGGGAGAAGAAACTTAGAGACTAGGGCCTCAGGGATGAGCTAGAAAATAGTCAATTAAGAAAGAACCAGCTAGGGGACTCCATGGGGCCTGAAGCTGAATGTTTCTAATTAAATGTTCCTAACTGGGTTGATTTCCCCATTTTATTTGAGTGCTGCACACGTCCTTACTTAAACCATATGTGCTATCGCTTATCTTAGGAATGAAGCTCATCTTCTGGTCCACTGTAACATCACACTTTGTCGTGTCCTAACGATATACATGTAGATTTTTAGTGATGTTTACAAGCAAGGTCAGAGAAAAGCTACATGAAAATCCCATTGATCATACTTTTTGTCAATAAGTTGTGAGCTGACAGTAGTCATGGCTGAGCACTCAGTGTAGAGGAGAGGAAACGGTATAGGAGAGGTCAGGGTTCTAGTCCCAGCTCTGCCATGTTAGCCACTGATCTTTGATGCTTTACTTCACCTTTCTGAGCCTCCATTTGCTCTTCTGTGTGACGTTCTCTTTTTTACAGAACATAAACAAGAACGCATGGAAAGCCGATGGCCGGGTGCCTGGCGTTCTGTAAGTGCCTGGAAATATGAGTTCCCATGCTCCCTCATTCACCTTCAGACAGGTGAATGGCCTTGACCAGGTGGCTCAGGTCCGTGGGTGCTCAGCACCACTGCGGCTCCTTCTGGCAGCACGTCTGCTAGCGGTATGCAGACGACTTTGAGACCTTCATGGAGCCGAAAGAGGGAAGGAGCCTGGATGGAAGAAATCTGCCCACGGACTGCTTTGGAGTGTTATATAAATGCGAAAGTTTCTTTGGTCAGGACACTGAAACTTCGGAATTTATTTGCTCTGGCAGCTGGCAGCACGCTAAATAACTTACCTCTGTCCTCAACAGATCACAACTTCTGATTTCAGAGGCCAACAGGCTTAGCATCATGCCCTCCTTCCAGACCACAGAGATCCAGCAATGAATCTCTGAGCCAGATCCCTCCCTGCCATCAGGAGCCAGGGCAAGGAAAGGGAATGGAATTCCCTACTCTGCACTACCTTTCATTCTTGGTCTTATTATTATAGGTCTTGGGCCGACAACAGTGTCACTGAGGAATGTCATTCTCAAATGTCTTAAGAACATTCTGAAAACTACAAGGAAATTGCCCAAGAACGGGGTCAGGAAATGGGTGATGGAGTCCCAGAGATGCTCTCTATTACCTGCATCCTCGCTGACAGTGAAAGCCGTGTTGCCCAGGGACACAGTGGAGGCGTCGTTGGGGCCACTAATGAGCACCTTGGCCAATGCCACCCGTCCAATGCGAGCGTTGTTGGAAGCTTCTGCCAGGACGATCTCGAACTCCTCTTCTTCTTCATACTCACTGTCATCAATGAGCATGACATCACAGGTGGACATGGTGACACCAGGCCCAAATATCACACGGCTGTCAGGAGACAGCCCTCTAGATTTAAAATCCGAGCCCGATTCTAGAGCATAGAGGCTACTTCCCATAGCTGACTTCGGGACTGTGTAGCAAACTGCAGAAACAATGCTGCTTGAGTCCCCTGAAATACAGACGGTGAGAAAACGAGAGTATTTGAGCGAGTGCATCACAAATTCAGAAATCTCTGATAATTTGGTAAGCTTGCTTCCCTCTGACACATTCTATCACTGCTTCTGTTCCGACGCGGACATGAACCCTTCCTGCACGGCAGCTCCTTAAGCCTGTGGGATAAACCACATGAGGCTTTAACATACCCCAGACACTTCACCAAACAATTTAAAATGGATTTCCTATTCTGTGAATTTTGTGCTCTGTTAATTCACAAGACTCATTGCTCACCATCTAAGACCACAGTGGGGAGAAAGATAAGAGACATATTTGGTACTTTAAGTAGCAAAGTAATTGTGTCCCGAAGGTAGTGCTCTGAGCACAGTTCACCGCCTTTCTGAATAAACTTCTGCACTTTAATTCCCAGAGAGAAATCAGCTTGTTTAAAAAAAGAAAAACAAAACAAAATAAAACCTGCCTCTCTGTACAAATGACTTTACTTATTAGTGCTGCCATGTCCCCGGAAGACAGCCTGTTCTGGTCCTGGCTTGCTGGCCCAGAGCAATCAATGGGGCTTGCTTATTTTCCAAGGGGCATCAGCAAGGGTTTGTGCTATCTATGGTATTTGTTACATGAATACCCAGTCAGCAGATTCCATAGAAAACCTGACATCATCACTTACAGTCATGTTCGGGCTTCGAATGGGGATTTAATAGCCATGAGTTTTAAGGTTTCAGTATTGCACAATCACAAAAGCACATGATATTTGTTTTGTTTTCAATCCCTCAAGCATTGCCCTTTATCCCTCACACATGGCTTATTTCTCATCTGAGCTCTGTACATGACACTCATGTAGGAAAACCTTTAAATATATTTCTGTCTTCCAAAGCTAAGATGAGAAGCCAGTTCTTACAAACTTCTCTCCTTGACCAAGGCTACTAAATATTTGATAGACTGGGTGATTGATTAAGAATCCTAAACTCATGAATAATTTGCAAGGCCAAATATAACCAGTCTTCTAGTCCCATTAAAGAATAAATGGGAGTGCTAACAACTTGAACTAAGAAGAGAAGCCTTCTGATAGTACTCACTAGAGGTAGGATCGTTAGTAGGGTTGTTCTGGGAATTTAAATAAGCTAATACATATAAAGCACTTACACACACAAGTTAATATGACACATGAGCACTTGGCACATAGAATGAACTCGAAAAATGCTAGCTACTGTTAGAGCTCCTTGTCACCTTTGGCACCAACAGACCTTTTCTTTCAATAGGTGCAAACAGAAAACCAGCGCTCTCGTTGACCCGGTAGGTCTTCTTATCAAACTCTAATGTGGGCTCGTCCTCAGTGTCATTGATAATGACCTTCGCCTGGGTGAACTCCCCTAATAGGGCATATGCTGGCATGCTGAGCTCCACGGTGAAACTCTCCACGTTCTCAAACACATCATCATCATTGATGACAATGGTGCAGGACTTGGTGTCCTCTCGTTCATCAAACTGCACCTGTCACAAAGCAAATAACAAGGAGTACTACTGTGCCTCAGATTCCCCTGCTCGTCCCACAAGAGCATCATTGGAAGACAGAGGACCCAAGGCTAATGGCAGAACATTGAACGAAATAGCTGGTCCTTCCACCTCAGCTTCCTGCTGTATCACCTGGAACCCAAGGCTACCTCTTCCTATCCATCTACATGTTGGAGCTGATTTACTGCATAGGGACTGGGGGACGACGGCATCTCCTACTTTTTGGTGACTGTAGAAGAATATGTTGGTAACTATTTATATCTTGTTTCGTTAATTCATTTGGGATATCAAGAGTCATTTGATTGCTCAGATCCCCTCTTATTTGTGGAAAGTTTACCTGGAAAGATCTTTGAAATTGGAGTGTGAAATTTTGGCCTTAAGCTGGGTTAGTTTATGAATCTCTACAAATGTCAGATTCCTCATCGGCTAAATAACAATTTCACATACTTACGTCATATATTTACTCGGAGGACTATAAGACACAATGTATTACGAAAGTGAGAAGTATATTTTAAAGCACTGAACAAAGGTGAACCGTTATCCTTACCGCCATCCACACGCTGCTTACACAACCAAAACTGACACAGAATCCTAGTGTACGGAATGATGGAGTTCGAAGCCACAGAAAGTTACATTATGAACAAGCCAGACTGAATTTTAACTTTATATTTAACTAAATCCCTTGCCATTAAGATGGGCTAGATCTATAATGTAAATGAATTTAGCTCGTTACAAAACAGAGAACTTATTTTATAGTCACACAATTGTGAACTTGCACGGATTTATTCTGGATTTTACTGCGCAAGATAAAGACAAAACCTTGAAAAGGAACCAGGGTTATGGATTTACCCAAAACTAAAAGGGTAGGAAACAGGCCTGGACCACACTTTGTATAAACTGAGAGAGCTAAAATGTGTAAAATAGTCATAAACCTCTAGGGACACACAAATCTAAAAAATACATAATTTTCATCAGCAGAAAATTACTATTCCATATCTAATCAACGAATCAAATTTAGTTTTACTAAGCTCCCCATTTGAAAACACTCCCAACTAAATAAAACACCCCTAGATCTCTATGTAGTTATAGAACCCACCGCCTTTTGTCTTTCCTGAACAAACACCAGTACGAGCTCTTTCTCATTACTTTGCTAAAAGACTCCTGGGCTTATATGTTCTTTTCTAATTCCTCATTTAAATTTGACCTCAGATGAGCTAAAATGCCTCAAAGAGAGAGCCTGCTCCCCTTTACAGAGATTTATGCTGTCATAAGAATAGTGAAATTACTTTGCAAAAACATTGAAGAAATACCTAGTAAGTGCCGGCATTGTCCCATGTACCAAAGATTACAAACATAGGGTATCCTGCCATAGAGGAGTTGACTATGTAAGTCCTCCTCCTTTCTCTTGTGTTCACTCTCTTCTCTTTGCTTCGTCCCCATCCCCGTGCTGGTTCCCACTCTTCTGGTGGAGACCTGTCCAGGCACCTCCACCCCAGCGGCTCTCATGGGGACCTCAACACAGCTATCCCTTCACGTCTCAGGCACCTCATGCTTGGCCTGTCCCAAGCACAGTCCAGACCAGTCTCTCTCCAAACCTGCTCCTGGGATTGTGTCCCCCTCCCGGGGCGACCATCCATCCCGCTTCTGCCCACTTTCTAATCTGCTGTGAAGTCCTTTCGGTTCTCACTCATCTGCTCAATCCACCACTCGCCTCCAGCTTTGCTTCGTAACTGACATCATGCGCCCATCGTCTCTCACCAGCCTATCCCGAGAGACTCCTAACCATCCCCACCCTCTCTCTTCCCTTCCTTCAGTTAGAGAAGACGAGGGGAGAGAAAGGCCTTGGATCCTAAAGGCCGCATGTAGAACACCACGCCTCGGAGACCGTTTTTGGTCATGAAGCAACATGTAAAGACTGAGAAGTTAAACAACCCAACTTCTGCAGTTAAAACTTCCCTGAGGAGTAGACAGACTGGGAAGACCTATGCCCTGTGGGAAGGGAAGGCAGGAAAGTCACTTGAGGAAGGGCGCCAACGGAAAGGGAGGTGGGATAAAAATTAGGGAGGGTGCCACACTTGCAACCAGCATGGGGCAGCTGTGGCTGGTGCCTGCTAGTGACCAACAGTCAGAGGCCCCCTTGCCCACCTACCTGGCCGGCGTACTCCACGTAGTCCTGCTGTCCGCGTTGGGAGCCAACCCTGGAGTTGGAGCTGGCGGTGCCTTGCTCCGTACGACACAGGACGATGGCGTACTGGTTCAGGTTCCCACTCCTCTGCACTGTGACGCTGACAGATCCCGCTGTCTCACTGACATTGTAGCTAGAAACACACAAAAAGGCGGTCTCGGAGATCCTGGGCTGGGGCTGCGAAGAATCCCTTGTGGAACGCCTGTCTCTTCGGGTTGACTGTGGTGTCAGGTACCTCAGAGAACAGGACGGTTGGCTTCTCGAAGAAGCCGGGTTATAAAGTGGGGAAAGGTGTTCACCTAGGACAGTCATGGCACCCAGGGACCAAGTACGCTGTGGAGGCGGAATGGTATCTGCCCCGTTTTCAGAGTGAGTTGAAAGAGATCCAGAAGACGGGCAGTGCGAGGAGCTATGCACTTTGCATTTCAAAACAAAGAGGAATGATGATCTCTCCCTAGTGTGGTAGAGCAACTAGAACCATGGGTTCTTAGGGAAGACAGCGGCTTGGAAGACAGCTGATGACTTCTCTCAGGTGGGAACTGACTGGACTGGAAGCGTGCAAGGGAGTCAGGGCGGTGGCAGGGACAAGAAAATAAGAATGGGGCCTGGGAACAAAGGTGTTTAGACAAGCGGAGCTTTGTGACACTGGGGAGTGACAAGGTGCTATAGACTAACCGTGTGCCCCAGATTCACATGTTGAAATCCTACCTCCAATGTGCTGATGTTTGGGAGGTGATTAGGTCGTGAGGGTAGAGCCCTCGTGAATGGGATTGGTGCCCGGAGACAAGAGGTCCCATGGAGCTCCCTGGTCCTTCCACCATGTGGGGCACAAGGAGATGAGAGCTGCCTCTGAACCAGGAAGAGGTTCCTCACTAGACACCGAATCTGTCAGCACCTTGATCTAGGACTTCCCAGCCTCCAGGACTATGAGGAATAAATCTGTGCTGTTTATAAGCCATCTAGGCTGTGGCATTGTCAGAACAGCTCAATCAGACCAGGACGTAGGGTTAACTTAGCTGCTGCTAAGCGCTTGTATTGCTTTGGCAGGTAGAAGACAAACTGTCCATGAGCGAGTGGGGCCTGAGCTGGGCTTTGTGTTTCATCACTGAGGTTGAGTATTGGGCTGGGGCTTCTGTCTTATTGAGGTGAGGGCTGCCAGCAAAGTGCCTCTGATGGGTCAGTCCTCAGTGCCAGCGCTAGGACACTCTGTGCGATTCAGCCCATTAAATGTTGGTGGGCTGTCCAGAAAAAGTGATCAGACTGTCCACTTATTTAATTGTTAAGGAGATACAAACAAGAGGGAAATAACAGCAAAATGTGTGTGTGTGTGTGTATGTCTATATAGGTATGTATTACATACATATATACATACATACATATATACATATATAGACATACACACACACACTGAATATAATATTCCACTAAATTCTCTGAGTCTGTGTAAATAAGAGTGGACAGCCAAGGTCTAGGGCACATGAAATCAAGTTTGTATGTTATCCCCCACTTCCATTCCAATTTTCATCTGAATTATCATGAACTTGCTTTCTTAGAATAGTGAGTCTCTGAAATGTAGACTTAAAGAATTATTTGCTCCACAAAATTATAATCCTAGTTATAATGTGACCTATAAAATCAGTACTGTGCTTGGCTACCTTTACCAAAACTGGTGTCTGTTTGCCTCTCAACACCATCCCCCCAACCCAAAGACTACAAAAACACCTTAGAGAGTATCTATATTAAGCTATGAATCTGTCCCAAAGGACATATAATCCTACAAACACCAAAGGAGCTAGGGGAGAACACAAGCCCGAGGACAGAGAATGTAGAGGGTATGGCCCAGATGCTCTTATTATGGGTCAGTGACTACTTTCAGCCAGTATTGAATGTGTATTTTGTTTCTTATCAGTTCTAGTGGATTACCTTTGAAAACTTGAAGCAAAAACACTTGTACAGCACAATGGTTAAGATCACTGAGCTTCAGTCTTAGTTTTACTGCTTATTAGCTATGTGACTTCGGGTAAATTAGTTAACCTCTCTCTGTCTCCAGCTTTGTTCTTTGAGGGGACAACAACAGCACTGCTTTCACAATTGCAAGTATTAAACAAGACGATGTATGTCAAGTGCCTGGTGCATTTAGTATTAAAAAACATTTGGTGACATTAATTATTTTTATTATCATTATCTCCTGCCACCACCATCATCAGATGACCAGAGCAGACCCCCACGTACTTCGATCTGATCTCCTCTGCTTGCCTGATTCACTTCTCAAGAACAAACACCAATAACCCTTGTACCTGGTATATTTAAAGCTGATGAGGGACCACTGAACATGGAAGACATTGTCGCTGACCACATTGGGTTTACTGTCTTTCACCAGAAACTGAAAACTATCCATCATCTCACGGATCTTCTCCTCATGTAACACGTAACGGATCAATCCCAAGTTCACATCCTCTGTGAGAAAAAACACAGTATGAATTAACCCAGGGAGGGAAAGACAGCCTCATAGATTACATGCTGACATACCCAGCTTATTCTTCTAATGGGTTGTAGACAGAACTTAATTTCCCAGGAACCAAAAGGGACAGTAATCTTAAAAATAAATAAGTGTGTCTGCCAGATTTAAATAAAACCCCATAGCTCCATGTGACAAAGAGCTGTCTTTCTCCAGGAAATACCGCGATGCTACTGTAAAATAAGAATCCCAGGATCATGGCAAAAAAGTACCTTAATGAGTCTCTCTGGAATTCTAAAGGCAAATCTGAGAGCTGGGAAAGAGTCTTTGACTCCATCCTTGGACACACATGCTCACACTCACCCCTACTTCCTTCTAAATAAAGTTCTTTGAAGGTATGTGCTACTATGAGAAGCTGGGATTGAATTAAAACAGCCCGTACACATGGCACCGATTAAAGTTTCTCTTCTAGGAGAGAACACAAGACTGGGAACAGGGAGACGAGGGAAATACGGTGCCTGAGTTGTAAGGGGCAGTTTTTGCAATGACTGTTCAAGGTCAGGTCCATCTGCAAAAGAAGCCTGAAGAGTCTGACATGCTTACAAGACTACTAAAATACAGGGATGCCTGGGTGGCTCAGTCGGGTAAGCGGCTGCCTCCAGATCAGGTCATGATCCCAGGGTCCTGGGATCGAGTCCCGCATTGGGCTCCTTGCCCAGTGGGGAGCCTGTTCTCTCTCTGCCTCTGCCTGCACTTCCACCTGCTTGTGCATGTGCCCTTACTCTCTCTGAAAAATAAATAAATAAAATCTTAAAAAAAAAAAAGACTACTAAAATAAAAAATGGTCCACTTGATGTGATTCAAAATAGGAAAATATTTCTTTTGAGTAATATACCCCTGGTGATTTTAATTTCTTTGCTGAAGACTTAAGAAACAACCCATGACTCTTCGAGAACAAAATTAAGCCACAAAGGATCACAGATATTTCATAAAGCATGGTTATTGTTTTTGTTCTTTGTTTTGAAAGAAAACCAAGCATGTTGCACACTTGAAACTAATTGAACATTGGTGTCAAACATGCTTCAATTAAAAAAAGAAGAAGAAAAGCAATCAACATCACAGGCTCTTTCCACTAAATCTCGCCAAAACCTAAAACAATCTGGGAACTGAACAGGCATGGTAAAGACAATTTTGTTTTCCTTTTGCCATAACTGAGAATATTAGGAAAAAGAAATCAGGAGAAGTAAAAATCCAAAGTTGGATGGTTAGACACGAAATGATCTATTTGTTTGCAAATAAATGACTTGTTAGCTAGAAGTGGTTGTGAGAAACATCTGGGAGGCAGGGAAAGCGATTTCTCCCATCTCTCAGCTCCCATCTCCGGTTCTCCTCACCCTGTGTGAAAGTGACAGCAGCTCTGTCCGGCTGTAGCTTGTTCTCCACATAGCCATGTTTGGGGCCCGCTGTTATCTCATAGATGAGATGCTGGTCCTCTGTGTCTGGGTCCATGGTCAGCAGTTCCTTCTTGGTGATCAAGTTGGTTGCCTGGAATAGAAACCCAATAAATTTAATTCCTGAGGTGGGAATAAAGCCAGACCAAGACCCTCTGACTCAGAATTAATTCAGTTCAACAATGATTTACTGAGTGCATTTACTGCATGGAAAACTCTATCAGGATGGAAGAGACCACGAGGACTGCAGCCCTTCCAGCTACTGTCCTTGAGATGTTCACACTTTATTGGAAAAGAAAGGCTCATGAGCCGGGTGGTTGTGGCAAGAGCTGTAATGGGAGGTACAAAGAGTACTGTACACTTCGGGGGATGGGAGAGATTGATTCCAACTGGATCGGGAGGTACAAAGAGTACTGTACACTTCGGGGTGGGAGAGATTGATTCCAACTGGATCGGGAGGTACAAAGAGTACTGTACACTTCGGGGGATGGGAGAGATTGATTCCAACTGGATCGGGAGGTACAAAGAGTACTGTACACTTCGGGGTGGGAGAGATTGATTCCAACTGGATCGGGAGGTACAAAGAGTACTGTACACTTCGGGGTGGGAGAGATTGATTCCAACTGGATCGGGAGGTACAAAGAGTACTGTACACTTCGGGGTGGGAGAGATTGATTCCAACTGGATCGGGAGGTACAAAGAGTACTGTACACTTCGGGGTGGGAGAGATTGATTCCAACTGGATCGGGAGGTGCAAAGAGTACTGTACACTTCGGGGTGGGAGAGATTGATTCCAACTGGATCGGGAGGTACAAAGAGTACTGTACACTTCGGGGTGGGAGAGATTGATTCCAACTGGATCGGGAGATACAAAGAGTACTGTACACTTCGGGGTGGGAGAGATTGATTCCAACTGGATCGGGAGGTACAAAGAGTACTGTACACTTCGGGGGATGGGAGAGATTGATTCCAACTGGATCGGGAGGTACAAAGAGTACTGTACACTTCGGGGTGGGAGAGATTGATTCCAACTGGATCGGGAGGTACAAAGAGTACTGTACACTTCGGGGTGGGAGAGATTGATTCCAACTGGATCGGGAGGTACAAAGAGTACTGTACACTTCGGGGTGGGAGAGATTGATTCCAACTGGATCGGGAGGTACAAAGAGTACTGTACACTTCGGGGTGGGAGAGATTGATTCCAACTGGATCGGGAGGTGCAAAGAGTACTGTACACTTCGGGGTGGGAGAGATTGATTCCAACTGGATCGGGAGGTACAAAGAGTACTGTACACTTCGGGGTGGGAGAGATTGATTCCAACTGGATCGGGAGGTACAAAGAGTACTGTACACTTCGGGGTGGGAGAGATTGATTCCAACTGGATCGGGAGATACAAAGAGTACTGTACACTTCGGGGTGGGAGAGATTGATTCCAACTGGATCGGGAGGTACAAAGAGTACTGTACACTTCGGGGGATGGGAGAGATTGATTCCAACTGGATCGGGAGATACAAAGAGTACTGTACACTTCGGGGTGGGAGAGATTGATTCCAACTGGATCGGGAGATACAAAGAGTACTGTACACTTCGGGGTGGGAGAGATTGATTCCAACTGGATCGGGAGATACAAAGAGTACTGTACACTTCGGGGGATGGGAGAGATTGATTCCAACTGGATCGGGAGATACAAAGAGTACTGTACACTTCGGGGTGGGAGAGATTGATTCCAACTGGATCGGGAGATACAAAGAGTACTGTACACTTCGGGGTGGGAGAGATTGATTCCAACTGGATCGGGAGATACAAAGAGTACTGTACACTTCGGGGGATGGGAGAGATTGATTCCAACTGGATCGGGAGGTACAAAGAGTACTGTACACTTCGGGGTGGGAGAGATTGATTCCAACTGGATCGGGAGGTACAAAGAGTACTGTACACTTCGGGGTGGGAGAGATTGATTCCAACTGGATCGGGAGGTACAAAGAGTACTGTACACTTCGGGGTGGGAGAGATTGATTCCAACTGGATCGGGAGGTGCAAAGAGTACTGTACACTTCGGGGTGGGAGAGATTGATTCCAACTGGATCGGGAGATACAAAGAGTACTGTACACTTCGGGGTGGGAGAGATTGATTCCAACTGGATCGGGAGATACAAAGAGTACTGTACACTTCGGGGGATGGGAGAGATTGATTCCAACTGGATCGGGAGGTACAAAGAGTACTGTACACTTCGGGGTGGGAGAGATTGATTCCAACTGGATCGGGAGGTACAAAGAGTACTGTACACTTCGGGGTGGGAGAGATTGATTCCAACTGGATCGGGAGGTGCAAAGAGTACTGTACACTTCGGGGTGGGAGAGATTGATTCCAACTGGATCGGGAGGTACAAAGAGTACTGTACACTTCGGGGTGGGAGAGATTGATTCCAACTGGATCGGGAGATACAAAGAGTACTGTACACTTCGGGGTGGGAGAGATTGATTCCAACTGGATCGGGAGGTACAAAGAGTACTGTACACTTCGGGGGATGGGAGAGATTGATTCCAACTGGATCGGGAGGTACAAAGAGTACTGTACACTTCGGGGTGGGAGAGATTGATTCCAACTGGATCAGGAGGTACAAAGAGTACTGTACACTTCGGGGTGGGAGAGATTGATTCCAACTGGATCGGGAGGTACAAAGAGTATTGTACACTTCGGGCTGGGAGAGATTGATTCCAACTGGATCGGGAGGTACAAAGAGTACTGTACACTTCGGGGTGGGAGAGATTGATTCCAACTGGATCGGGAGATACAAAGAGTATTGTACACTTCGGGCTGGGAGAGATTGATTCCAACTGGATCGGAGGAGGGATTTTAGGTGGCGGGATTTGAGTTTGGTCTTTAAGGAAGGTTTGAACTTTGAAATAATGATAAAATACAGAGAATGTGGCCATGTTATAGCCAATCACAATTCTTGAAACTGAGTAAGATAAATATATGATACCCCGATATTGCCCAAATAGCCAAATATATTTTTGGCTAAATTGTGAGTGGCTAAATTGTAAGTCACTCACTCACTCATTCATTCAACAAACATTTAATAGGAGTAAAAAGGTCTGAAAGAAAAAGAGGGTGGTCAACAGTATTAAATAATAATAGATCTAGGAAGGGGCACCTGGGTGGCTCAGTGGGTTGAGCCTCTGCCTTTGGCTCAGGTCATAATCCCAGGGTCCTGGGATCGAGCCCTGAATCAGGCTCTCTGCTCAGCGGGGAGCCTGCTTCCCCCCTCTCTCTGCCTGCCTCTCTGCCTGCTGTGATCTCTCTCTCTGTCAAATAAATAAATAAAATATTTTTTTAAAAAAATAATGGATCTAGTAAAATAAGCACGGGTGTGTGACCTTTGGACTTGGCAAAATAAAGGTCATTATTGACTTTGGTTAAGAGTCATTGCAGTAGGATAGAAGGGAGAAGTAGAAAACCGTCTGGAGAATGTTGATAAGGGAATGGGATGGTTCTGAATATGAGGAAGAAAACCAAATAAGGGATGAGAGGAAGCTGTAGTAAGTTAAAAAACCCCAACCAGTTCTATAGAAAGCTACCGCATAGCAGCTACTCATACAGACAACTGATCAGCTCCATGGAGATGAGGAAATCCACATCCTAGAGGGAATACCCCTCGCAAAAGAAAAATCAGTTCTTGAGCTGAAGAAGTATGTGTGTTTGGGGGAGGATGCGGATTTAATGCTTGACAGGTCACCCAGTAAGAATTGTGGCTTACCTTAAAATGACAAAACTGGGATTTAGGAGCAGAAAGGAATTTCTAAACTAGGAGTCCTCTGAGGATACTCACCTACAAAATATCCACTTCTTTCCCATCTATGGCATATTCCAGATACTCCCCGAAACCCATCCTCCCCTTCTTCTAGTTAACAAACTTGTAGCTAAGCCAGCGAGAGACTCTATTCCCAGCCTCTCAGATGCAACAGATGGAGCCACAGAACTAAATTCTTTTCAGAATAATGTGAGCAGAAGTGATGTGTTTCGCTTCTGTATCTCCTGCTTCAAACGAAGTTCCCTGCCCTCTGTTTCTCTGTTCTCTTCTGCCCATGGGCGGGAATCTCCAGGAACAGCTGAGGAATGTGGACTTGGCTGTCAACAGCAACAACCCAGGGACGTCAGAATAATAAGACAGAAGGAATCTGGTCTCTGAAAGGTCATGTAGAGCCCGGGACTGCCCACTTACTGCCACCGCATATGTGAGAGAAAAAATAAACTTCTACCTTGTTCGAGCTTCTGTCTTTTGGGGGTCATTTTGTAAGAACATCTCAAACTATATACAATTGTAACCAAACTCATGGAGCTTGCCAGTCTTAGGAAAATCAGCTCCCTTAGGCAGGGGTAAACATGAGTTAAACTGGGCTTCTATCTCCATGTGGTCACAAATAAGGACTTAACCCACATTGGTTCACGTGAGTGTGGCAGATGGAAAGGCCTTACCTTGCCATCCATGTACTCCAGCCACTGGAGCCCCAGGTTGGTGACAATTCTAGGAGTGCCATCATCAACCGGGAGGATGTCTACCTGGAAATGCTGAGGTGCCGCTGTCTTAACCTATGGGGGAAGTCAAAAGAGAAAAGTCATCATTCAAGGACATCTGAAATATGTCATGTCCTACCACATACAAAGCTGGATCTCCTGACATCTGTTGGCACCTCAGAATGGGCAGCCCTGCCAGTGTCCATTGCTTATCACCCTTGGCATGAGGCACAAAGAAGGCTGATTGATCAAGTGGGGACAATGTGAGAAGAAAAGTTGACTTTCACACACCCACGCATTCCTTAGATGGGTTCAATATTGCCCTGAGGTGAAACAGCAACAGTATTTTCCTTTCAATAACTCCTGTCGAAATTTTCAGGAGAGGCAGACTGATCTCACCATTCTGTGCTAATGTCAGACTCTCCAGGTGGGATTCTGCCAGGTGTGAGAAGAAATTTCGTGGGAGGATATTTTCTTTCCTTTTTTTTTTTTTTTCCGAGAGACAACTGTCCATATGGGGGGGAGGGGCAGAGGAAAGCATTTGTGGGACCAGTGAAAAGAACCTGGTCTAGAATTCCATTCTCATGCAGACACACGTACACACACGCACGGCACGTATGTGGCGAGTCCGGCCCAGAACCTCTGCTTCTGGGACGATAAGGCCCGCGCCAGCGCGCAGGGCAGTGAGATGCTGGCTTCTCGGTCTTCGGCAACCCTCACTAAATAATTTCCATTTCAACAATAGTACAGTCTCTCTGGAGACCTACCATGACCTTTTATGTTTACCAGAGAGGAAGCCCTCTTGCTGATTCATCCTGAAATCTCTCTTCTCTTCTGAAAGTCAAATGAAGGGGGGAGCAGCCACGGTTCAGAAGAGAAAAAATAAAAGTAACGAGCCACCAGGTGGTGAAGCGGTGCGGACACCAAAATGGCAGGAGATCCCAAGAGCCGCCTCACGGACACCTGGGCCAGCAGACAATGACCTTCGTTCGGACTGTCGCTAGAGGATGCGGGGGATCTTGCTTCCAGAAAGGAATCATTCCCAATCAGCCTCCGGATAGGAAAGGACCACACAGGACTGAGGGGCTGACCCTTCTGGTGTCCAGAAACGTAGCAGGGCGGGGGCGCTTGCTCAGCCACACTGCTTCTGAGCCAGACACGGACCTGCGAGTGCGGGCGGGTCCTCGGGCCCACCTTTCTCCGCAGCCGCCCTTGTTGCCAGAGGAGGGCGAGGACCCCCGGAGACCTGGCTGAGGAATGAAGCAGTGAGGAAAAACGGCGGCGGTGGGGATGGAGAGGCCGCCTTCAAGTTTCTTCCGGACACCTGAACCTTGGAAGGGAGCGATTCTCTTAGGGAAGGAAAGCTCTGACAAAAACTGCAGGAGCTCAAGGGAAAAACACCTTCACCTGTTTCACCAGCTGGTCCTAAAACGATGACAGCGGTGGTGACATATGACGGTATTATAGCCAGAGCCCTATGTTGCCTGTGTAAGGCATTGGGCCAAGTGCTCGATGCGCAGCAGAAGGACAGACACCATCCCCATTTTACAGACATCTCAGCTAGTTAGTGAGAAAACCAGAATTTAAATCAGTGTCTTTCAGAGGCGAAAGCCATACTCCTAACCAGGTTGTTATTCAGGAGATTGAAAAACTCTGGCTGGCTGAGGGCACACATAAAAGAGAAAGACAATCTACAATCCTTTGAGATTAGCTACTCGAATTAGATGAAAGAAAGATGAAACGAGTCAACGGTGGGCCAAAGGGAAAAGAGAAATAATGACGGTCACAGGAACAATCACTATCACCCTTCTTCGTGTTGTTTGATCCTTAGACTAACTGAAGCTGGTGATTGGCGTCGTCCATTTCACAGATGAAAAGCTGAGACTTGGAGAACTTAACCAACTTGCCCAGGTCCGATGAGAGACAGAATAAAAACAATGCTATTCTCGGCTGAGAAATGCCCCGTTCGGCTTCTGGACAACCTCCGGCGCACTCTGCCTCTCTCTCTGCCGTCTGCCCCTCACCTCTTTTCCTCCTTCCTCAACGATAAAGAAGGGGTTTGTCCCATCCGCCACGGTGAAGGTGAACCGGTCTCTGAGGGAGTTGCTGCCATCGTGGCTGTAGCTAACCCGCTTCTGGTAGACGTCTTCCATGGTGAAGGTGGACGCGGGCCGGAAGCGCTGCCCGTTGGTGGTCCGCTCGATGGTGCCGTGCTGCGGGAGCTGTACGAGGCTGAACGTGACAGACTCGGCCTGTCAAGGAGGAGAAGGGAAGTTTGTAATAGAAACCAGATTCGTTTTGATTCGGAAGATTTATTTATTTATTTGGCGGGTTGGGGAGGGGCAGAGGGAGAGAAGCCTCATGTAGACTCTCTGCTGAGCATCGAGCCCAACCTAGGCCTCGATCCCACAACTCCTGCGATCGTGACCCGAGCCAAAACCAAGAGTCGGACGCTTAACTGCCTGAGCCACCCAGGTGCCCCAAACCAGACTTGTGAGGGACGGCCAGCAGGCAGTCAAGGGTGGTCAAACCCAAAGACGCTTATGAAGTAAGCATTGCATTTTCTTTAGACATATCAAAAATAAAACTAAGGAGAGAAACTGTATTGGGTATTACACTTGAACTTATGTTCTGGTGCCTTCTGGGGTGAGACTAAGACATTTAAATTTGTCTTTTAGGGGTCATAGGGGAAAACCTGAATTGTTTTACCTCTACTAGGGTGATAGGAGCTAGACCTTTTATAACTACTCATTTCTTTCCCAACTCCCCCCCGCCAACACTTTTCCAAAATTCTCATATATAGAATCCCATATGCATCAAACAGAAGCTAATTTCCCATTTCTAATTGCAGCTTCGAGGGTGGGACACAGAAGGAAAAATAAAAGATGTAGAAAACCACACTCAAGCCTTCCCAGTGACTTGCCACCAACTTAGGATAAAATGCAAAGGCCTGACCTGGGCCAGCGAGGCCCTCCTCTGTGACCTGGTGGCAGGGTTCCTCTCTGGCTGCCTTCTTTCCTCCTACTTGCTCCCCGGTTCCGGCCTCTTCGCTCCTTTGTTGTGACTCCAAGGTTCCAAGCACACTTGACCACAGGGCCTTTGTGCTCCTGGTTTTGCTCCGAGAGTAACTCAGATAACTGCATCGCTTGCTTCCACTTCATGTTATTTCTGCTCAAATATCAGCTCCTCAGAGACTTCTCTGACCATCCGTCTAAAATAACACACCCTCCAATCTCCATCTCCTTTACCTTGCTTTGTTTTTTAATTCACAGCCCTCATCATCTCCGACATGGTATTACATGTTCTTTCTTGACTGTTCCCCTAACCAAAAGCTGAAAACTCCCTAAGGCTGGAGCTGGGGTTTGTTCACAGCCCTGTCCTTAGCACCTGGAGCAGAGGCTGGCATGTACCAGGTGATCAGTATTTTTGAGAATAAGTGAAAGATCGAGTGCCGGCACAGGGAAGGGGAAGAGAACTAACGGACAAGGCGATGGCCCTCTGTGAGAGCTAAGTCAGGCCAGAATGTTAGACTCTGAAAGCATCATGAGAATAAGAGTTTAGTCTCTACGTGCCCTGTTTTACTGAATAAAGCCTACTTCTTGGAGGAAGTGCAAATCGCAATATTCCATTGTCATTCAGAGAAGTCTGAATGAAGGAGGTAAATGATAGGAAAAACGAATAGGTGCCCCAAACCTTTGTTTGCTTCAATAAGAAAGAATAAAAAAACTGGCTGAAAGGTCATCTATCTAATTTTCTATGAATCACGTAAAAAAAAAAAAAATCAGCATGTTAAGGGATTGTTCCCGGTAATCAGGGGAGAGAATGAATGTATCTAGGAGTTCAGAAAGGGTTTAAAAACAATTCAATCTCAAATATATTAGCTTCTCTTTTCCAGAAGGCCACAGTGTCCTCTGATTTCTAACCTCTCAAGAATGCTTGCACTAACCTCGCTACTCTGCCCTACCCTTGGGGACACAGAATCCCAGTGTGACAGATCAGCCCTCATTCAGCCGGGGAACCGAGGGGATTGCTTTTACCTCTGTGTCTGCATCCACCGCCTTGAGCTCAAACTCAGTGATGGTCTTCCTCACACCCTCCTGTACCCGCAGGCCCAGGTTCCGTACAACAGGGAGCGAATCGTCCACAGGGCGTATGGTGATATGGAAAGTCTGGGTCACCTAAATGGCAGAAAGTGCAGGTGGGACACCTGTCCCCGGCACCCACATAAGTAGAAGGTAGGTGTTCTCTCTCCACTATTTTTGGGTGAGAGCAGGGGAGAGTGAAGCTTACAGAGTTGCTTTGCACACTCCCTTCAAAGAAGACTTCCGAATCAGAACACGTTCCCTGAGGGAACGGAGTGCCTTGCCTACCTCACTGATGCCATCGGAGAGTGTAAAGGTGAAGGCGTCGGAGTGTTTCTCGGTGTCGCTGGAGTGGACGTACTGAATGTTGTGTGAAGTCAGGTCAGCTTGAGTAAAGGAACGAATCTGGGTACCTAGCAGAAGGGGAAGCGAGAACCAGAGAAAGGATGTCCAAATGCTAGCCATACTTCTAATGCCAGAGAAATGGCATGCTCTCACGAGACGGAGCCCTTTGTATATCTTTTATAGCATTTAAGTGCTTCTCTGAGAACTTGTGCTAGAGTCGTCTGTGTATCTTCTTCCCTACCACAGCATATGTTCCGTGGGAGCACGTGTTAACTTAATTATCTGGCTTCTGCTATGCGCCAAGCCAACAGCAGGTGCTCAATAAATGTTCCTCTCCTTTCTCTGGGGGTTTATGTATGCAGGTCAAATCTGTGAAACGTAGAGCCATTGCCTTAGTCTCCAAACTCCTCTCTCCTAAGTTTTATATGCCCCCATGGCCTCATAGTCCTTTTTGGAAACCTGTCCTAATTTTTAATATTGTGTGATGGTTTTGCTTTCGAACACTGGAGTCTTGGGCTTGGCTACACATAAGCTTTTCTCTGTGACTGGTGAGCCTGGCATCCATGACTTCATTGGATATTCTGCAAGGTCCCTTTCATCTCTCTGGTCTATGATTTCCAGCTTCTCATATACCACCTGGGCCAGGCTGGCAGTTACAAAACCTTACTGCATGACTGTGGGGTTGGCGCGATCATTCTATCTCAACTCTTAAGTGACCTAAATAAAACACCAGCATCCTTTCATAGCATGATAAAGAGGATGCACATTAAATTTTTTTCAGACTTGTTTTAAAAGTTAAAAAAAAAAACTCAAGTGATTTTTAGATAATGCCAACATAGCTCACAAATGAGTAACATCTTATGTTTTTACATGTCCCGCAACATTTAGCAAAACAGCCCAGAATTCTTGCTTCTATGTTAGGGTTTCTGTGGCTCATGGTCTGTGCAGCCAAGACTGAAACAAAACCACATCTTTTATTCCCTCAGCGCAAATTCCCTCTTTCCGATTCTGGGTGTTAGGTTATTAATCCATTGAATCTAGTCCTTTGGTTTGGTCTTGAAATTCATTTGCTGCTTCCTGGGACATATTATTTATTACTGTTAATCCTGGCAAAACCAGTTTGGCTTTTCAGTTAAAAAACCAACAAACAAACAGAGATTCCACTTTGACTGTTTTACATTTAACTGGGACATCAATATCACTGGCTTTATCTTTCTTAAAAAAAAAATCAACCCGCATGGTTTACATTTGCAACTCTCTTTATCATCTGAAATTTGTTACCTAGATACAACAGCCTTCTGAATATTGGGGCATTATTTTCTTTTGATGAGGAGGCATTTGATATTTCTGTGCTTGCTACATCAGCTGTTAACAGGCAAAAAATGCGGCCCCCTGTCTTAACGCTTTGCCTTGTGGATCTAGACAGAAATTCATACATTCTTTAAAAATCTAATAACTTCAGACTGTCTGCACTGAGAAATTTAAATCTCTTTCCCTGCTGTGAGTCTATCCCCCCAGCTCATGGGGAAATACTTGTCTGGATTCTCACAGTCAAACTGTGAGAATCCAGACAAGTCACCCACTTCCCTGTTCCCTTTATACGCATTGTTAGTCTGGGAGTGATTAAGAAACGTGATAGATTTTTCCTTCTTGGAAAGCAAGGTTTGGAATTGATCTTTTCTTAACATTTCTTATCGAGAAGAAACTGACATAATAAATTGCACATACTTAAAGTGCACAATTTCATGAGCTTTGGCACATCCGTGAAACCATCACCTTAATCAGCATAGTGAACGTATCCATCACCCCCCAAATTTCCTGACACTCTATAATTCTTCCATTCTTCCCTTCCTTGTCCCCTACCCTATCCCAAAGCAACAAAAAAATTATTTTCTGTAACTACAGATTGGTTGGATTTTTTGTAATTATTTTCAAATTAGAATCATAGAATATATACTATTTTATGCATGCTTTCACTTAACGTAATTATTTTGAGTTTTACCCATATTGCAGCATGCCTGAATAATTTTTGTCTTTTTTATTGCTGAATAGTATTCGATCATATGGTTGTGTCAAACAAACAACGTGTTTCTCCACTCACCTCTTGTTGGACATTTAGGTCATTCCTAGTTTTGTGCTATTGCAAGTAAAGCTGCTATGATCATTCGTGCCCAAGTCTTGGTATGGGCATAAGTTTTTATTCTTGGATAAATCTCTAAGAGTGGAATGGTGGGACTATATGTTGGGTACCTGCTCTACTTTCTAGGAAACTGCAAACTAAGTGGGTTTTTAAAACTATTTTATAAATATAGATTTTCTATTTTTTATAAATACAAATATAAATTTTTAATAATTTTTATAAATTTAAAGTTTATATTTTTATAAAGATATATAATTTTTTATATTTTATAAATATAAATTTATATTTTTTATAAATATAAATTTTATAAATATATATTTTAAATATAAATTTTATAAATATATATTTTAAATATATATTTTAAATATAAATTTTATAAATATATATTTTAAATATAAAATTTATATTTATTTATATATAAATATTTAATATTTATAATAAATAATAAATATAATAAAATTATATAACATAACATAACATAAAAATAAATATAATAAATATTTATAATATATTATAAATTTATATAAAATTATATAAAATTTATATAAATATATATTTATATAAATATTTATATATAAATATATATTTATATAAATATTTATATATAAATATAAATTTTATATTTATAAAATATTTTTCTATTTTTCTATTTCCACTAGGAGCATATGAGAGCTCTAGGCTTGATCTTCCCAGTTCAACCTAGCCAACACTGAGCACCTACCATGTGTGGAACACTGTTTCAGGCTTGCTTATACCTACTGAGTTTTCTCTTTTAACTGTTCTGGGAGGTCAAGGTTGGCATATTACCTCCATTTTTCTATATTATGACATGAGTAAAATTAGAAAAGCAGTGTGACCTACTCAAGGTCTCACACAGAGAGTACAAGGGCACCACCAGGGTGAAACTCAAGGTTGTCCAGCTCCAAAGTTAATGCTTGCCAGAAATACTTTTTGTACAACTCATCTAACCTTTTCAGGCTGGGCAAGGAGCCTCTTGGATTTTACTTTTATCCTTTAATTTTTTTTTTCAATATAAGAGTAACACATGCCTATTAAAGAGAACGTGAAAAGCGCAGAAATGTGGTAAAGAATCCCAAAAGCCACTCATGGATCCACCCTGAAACATCACCATCGTAATATTTTTAATTGAATCATTTCTTCTAGAATACTTTTTTGGCTGTAGCATTTTTCTTGTCTGAAGCACTGATTTTGATGGGGTATTTAATATGAACACTTAAGTGACGTCCCTAACTTCGTACCAGAGGGTAATGAGGGCCATGGCATCCACAACAGAAGCTTCAAGAGGACAGGACTTCTGCTGTTTCTTCACCCCTGGGCACCTACAACAGCGCCTGGCACACAGTAGGTGCCCACAACATGCTTGGTGAATGAACCCAGTTGATTGCTATCTAAGAGGTCCCACTGAGCACAGATTCTCCATCTCTGCAAACTTAAAAAAATATTCGAGCCTTTGCTAATTGGGTACTGGAAGACTTCAGCTGCTCACCACCAAGACGGCGTTTCTGCTCACACGCTGCCCCTCCTGCCTGTCCGGGCGGGTCGTTACCGTTTGAAACATCCCGGAGGACTTCCAGGGCATGGAGGACGCTCTCCGTTACGAGCCGGCTGGCTGAGCTCTGAGTCCGGCCGTACCACGGAGCCGCACATCCACCCTGGCGGTTTCCCAAGTCCCCCGGAGGGCCAGCCCGTCGGAGAAAGCTCAGTCCGGGTCAGGAAGCGTGCACGGAGGCCGCGTCTTGAAGGAACTGCCTTCCTAACAGGACGTGAGGCGACTGCCTTGGCCTTCCCGCTCTCTGCAGAGCCCGGGCGGCGCCACGCACGCGGCCCGCGGCCCCGCGCAGGCTCAGGCGGTGGGAGACCCTCACTCTCCTGCTCCAGCTTCTGTTCAAAGCCTCCCGGTAGGGAACGAATTGTGCCGTTCCTCCCCCCATTTCCCCCTTCCATCCACTGAAGTCCCGACCCTCAGTACCTCACGCTGTGACCTCACTTGGAAACAGGATCATTGCATATGCACGTGGTTAAGATGTGGCCACTGAACTGGGCCCCAACCCAATCTGAAGAGCGTCCCTAGAAGAGGGGAGAGTATGTCACACGCATCCACGGACAGGGACAGGGAGTGCGCCCCGCGAAGACGGTCAACTCTAAGAAGCCAAGGAGAGAGGCCTGGGACAGGTTCTCCCTCACGGCCCTCAGGGGGGATCTCGACGCTGCGGACAGCGTGACCTCCGACGTCCAGCCCCAGATCCGTGGGACAACACGTGTCCTCTGTTAGGTAGCCCAGTCCGTGGCACTGTGTCGCGGGAGTCTCAGCCCACTCGTATCTCTCTGCTCCTGGGGAGAACCCAAAGGTGTCTCCTCTTCTGGTCGGCGTCACCATCTGAGAGAGGCAGAGGAACGCCTCTGAGGAGTCCCTCCTGACTCACCCCCACGCCTCTCCCAGGCAGACCTCGCCACCGTCCTGTCATGCTGTGTCTTGTCGCGGAGACACGTGCGCGTGTCCATCTGCGCGTGTCCCTCTCCCGCAGGAGCCACTCAGCGAGTGTGCGGGTTGCTGAGACCCGGGGTCGTGCCGGAGCGCGCCCTCCTCCTCCCTGACTTTGACACACAACTTCTCCTCGTTGGCTAAGCCACCAGATGCCAGGTGGGGTGTCCCACCCCAGCCACCTCGCGGCGGCGTCTGACCACCCTCCTGCCCCGGGCGGAGACTGCGATCCTCCTAACACAGACACCGGCGTGGGCTCCCCTGGCCTTTGTCCCTTATCGCCGGCTGGGAAATGACAACAGTCACAGGAGTCACTTGGACCCGAGATGGGAGCCTCATCTTGGGGTTCACTGAACCATTTAGGCCATCGGGGCCCCCACCTCTGGATTTTTCTGTGAGAGAAAATTAACTTCTTGTGCAAGGCACCGCAGCTTGGGTCTCCGCTTCCGAGGCTCAGCTCTGTCCTAATAATGTAACTTCTTACTCCGATGCCACGAGAAAAAACGGTCCTCAGAGTCCCTGACGTGAGGCTGTGGCCCCGCAACCTTGGCAAGGGCACACGCGGCGCCTCGCTCTCACGCGACGCCCCCGAGGCAGCAGGCCCGGGTGTGTCTCCCGCACAGTTTGCACGGGTGTGGCGCCCTGCATCTCCTCGGGGGAGGGAGACGGACCCGCACGCCTTCCCCGTCTGTCCGACAGGAACAACCGTCCGACCCGCGGACTGAGACAGACGTGAACGGGGCCACTTCAGAGCTGCCCCGTGAGAGGGTATGTGCAGGCGTGTGGAAGCCCACACAGCCCAGAGGCCCCACACGGCTGACACACGACAGGCCTGAAGTCCGCTCGCTCCTCGGGGCAAGCGCCGGCCGCCCCGACCCCGCCGACCCTCCTCGCCCACTGAGGCGAAGGGGGAGGCGCGGGGTCCCTCCTCTGGGCTGCGCCCGCTGCCTTAGGAAAGGGATGTGAGATGTCACCGTGCATTTCCTCTGAAGGGACACTTTTCACATCTAAAAACAATCAAGTTCAGGACTGTGTTCGCACTTAGGGCAGACGGGGAAGGTGAGAATTCAGGCCAAAGAAAGGACGCGGAATGGGCGTGGCGGGGCAGGAGGGGCAGGAAGCCGGGTTCCATCCGCAGTGGGAAGGGTCCGCGAGAGGACAGGGGACGGGCCGGCCTCCTGGGATCTGGCCACAGAGCGCGGCCGGGAGAGGGGCTTCAGAAACCCTGGCGGGGGCGTGAGCCGGGGGCTTGGGAAGTCCGGCCTGGAGGCAAAGGGCAGGTGCCGGTAGTGTCGGGCGAGGGGAGCGCTCCCGTCATTTCTGGCGGTGCCTTCCCAAGAGAAGGGAGAAGTGTGGCCACCACGAGTGTCCCTCCCTAGGCAGCCCAGGACTGGTCTTGGCAGCCAGAATCCAAGCCCAGGGAAGGCTGAGATTGTAAAACTGAACAGGAGTAAGGGAGGCGGCCTCGCCCTGCAGCGCTAACACAGCCCCCGTCAAAGACGAGTGGGGCGGGGAGGCACCCGCAGCCGGGCCGCTGACGGAGCCTCGCCGGGGGCTCCGTGCTTTCCGAGCTGCAGAGCGTAGGTGCAGCTGCCCCGCACGGCAGCCACGAGTCTGGCCTTTCATCTTCCCGAGATACAATCTGCAGCCTGACGGGATTCTGGAAGAAGCAATTAGCTCATGAATTCCTTGTGGAACATCTTCTGCGGCCAAGGTCTTAGGAGTGCTGATGTGTGTTCTTCTCCCAGGAACTTCGGGACGAAGTGTTTGCTCCCTGTGCACCAGGGATTTCGGCCAATCTCCCCGACCTTCCCCACACCCCCCACCAGACACTCACAACACCTCCCCGTCCGCCAGCACCCCTCACCGTCACCGTGGTCTGCCCCCGCCACCTCCTCTGCGGGGCTACCTCCGCCCCTCGAAGCTCGCCTCCCCACAGAGCGCCCTCCCATTCGCCCTCTCACTCGCTGGTCTCGCTGCCTCTGGAATGGAAGGTGCCAGGCGGATCCCCCTCGGGGTGTTAAACCCATGATCCCTCCGACTGCAACGCCCTTTCCTTCTAACGGCAGCATGGCGGGGCCCACAGTCTCCTCGGACGTCTGGTCAAACGTCACCTTGTAACAGGGAGTTCTCCCCTCACCCCCTTGCTCCCTGCACCCTGGAATGCTCTTATTTCTCCCCCAAAATACGCGTAGCCATTGATACCCGATCTATCTGTCTTGTTTGCTCATGGTCTGACCCCCGATATTAGAGAGAGCAGAAGCCCGGTGAGTACGTCCTCTATTCTGTTACTCCCCCGGCTGAATGAAGGAAGGGTCTGGAACCTGAAATCCAAAGGATGCAAACCACCAGTGCCTCTACGGTGTAGGAAACAAAGACAACTCCACCTTTAGACGGCTCATCCGGCAAGTGTCTCCCGGGCCTCAGGTCCATTCAGCAGCCACGTTCTACAGGTTCTGCCCCCCAAATCCTTCCCTCCCTCCCACTCTCCACCGACTGCTGCTGACTGAACACAGTTTACTGGGCGCTGGGTATGATCTCTCACCTGGTTCTCGTCTTCCCATCCCCATGACCGCCCCTCCAGGGGAAGCTTTACTACCTCCTACTGGGCCAGATGCGAGACATCTGACCCATTGTCACTGCTCCCCTCGCCTTCTTCCTGTCCATCTGCGAGCACTGGATCAACGTCACTCTCCTTCCCTGCTCAGAATTCTGCAATGACTCTCCACACCTGCTGAGTTACGTGAGGATCCCTCATCCCAGCTTTGAAAACCGCGTAAGATCTCAGTCTACCCATGGGCCGCATCTACTCCTATTTCAGAATATAAGCTTCAGCTAAACCTGCCCACTCACTATTTTTTTGAATGTGCCCGTGTGCCATTCCCATCTTTGAAAGTAACACCATTTCTGGCTGCTCAAACTCTCCTTCCAAGGGCCAATTTTTTTTTTTTTTAAGATTTTATTTATTTGTCAGAGAGAGAGAAAGAGAGAGAGAGCACAAGCAGGGGGAGCAGCAGGCAGAGGGAGAAGCAGGTTCTCCACTGAGCAAGGAGCCCAATGTAGGACTCGAACCCAGGACCCCGGGACCATGACCCAAGCCGAAGGCAGATGCTTAACCGACTGAGCCACCCAGGCACCCTGTAACGGGACTTTTAAACACCACCACTGTGCACCTTCCTACCTAACGCAGCTCTCCCATTTTTGAACTTCTAGGACACCAGGTTTACACAGTTCTGAAAATACCTGCTGTATTCTGTCCTTATCAGTGGTTACGGGCAGAGGTTCCTTGTCTCGTCCAACAGAGCACACTGGAGGGTGATGGACCTCTTCTATTTTTTTTTGCCACCTCAGCAGAAGCTCAACTAGAATCTTGCCCAACACACATGCTCACTGGCTATTTCCTGAATTACATTTTTTAAACGTGGTGCGTCATAACTGTGCCGGCTGCTCAGACGTTAGAAAAATGGTTTTGCAGTGTTCGCTCTAAAGGAACTGACCATCTGGTCATGGTGAGAAGACTGCTTACATAAAGTTGTAATTGTCTGTTCAACTTCCAGCAAGGAATTATTGAGCATCTACTGTGTGCCAAGTATGATACAAAGCAGTACATAATGGTCAAAATCGACAAGGCAAAAATAAATATTAACCAAGGCAGGCTCTAGGTGTGTGTGGCTTGCCCCCAACAATTACAAATCCCACCTTTTGGTTGGACGAAGCAAGAGAGGACAGGCTCACCTGGTGAGGCGGCATGTTCCAGGTGGCCCAGCTCGGGCTGTCTCGTGATGGTATAGACCAGGTCTGTCGGCGTACTCTCCTGGTCAGTGGCAGAGAGCTGCAGAGCGGTGATTTTCTCCACTGAGTTCTCATCCAAGACCAGCCCTTTGTTGGTGGTGATGACTGGTGGGGAATCGTCTTCTGAAAATGTCAGAAACAGTGATTGGAAAGCGGATTCTTTCAGTCTCCTTTCTTCAGTTCCGGGCCTGGGGCCCAGGAGTAAAATCAGAATAATCCTTGGACCTGTCCCTCAAAGAGAGCCCCAAGGAGCCAGAGCTTCTCGCTGCAGAGGGGATAGGGTTCCAGAGTCCCACGGGGCTGGATAACAAGGTGAGCACAGTGTACACTCTATGACCTCAGACCTTCTGGAATATTTTTAGAAACCCAATGCCCCCTTACCCAAAACGCTGATGGAAAATGACTGGCCCATCAGCGTGTTGCCTTCTCCATCAACCACATCAAATTTAAAAGCAAAGCTCCCGCCAGATTCTCCTTTCCTGTGTCTGTATTCCACTTGCCCTGTAAAAAAGGACAAGATAATGAAGATTCACGATCAGTGCTTTCTGCCCTTATTTCTGAAGCAGGAAGTGGGGATCTAATCGGTATTCACACCAATGACGCCATTAACACCTTCCTCTCTTGGACATTGCTTTAGACATTTTAATGTGAAGTTTTCAATTCCTCCCTTTCCCCTCCCACTCTTGACTTCCTCCTCATCAAAAACACTCTCATAATGAAATCAGCCCAAGTACCACCGTTCATGGAGGCTCAGCTTTTGGGAAAGACTCGAAGGAAGTAACCACATGGAAAATGCGCGGCGATGGCACCCGCATCATGGGCCAGACACCCACGTCGTGCAGCCCATATTCTCCCAGAGCGCCTCACTCCTACCTCCCAGGGCAGCCTTAAGTCATTTCTGAAATAACACTGAATACAGCTCCAACCAACAAGTTAACAGATACATTCTACACACTTGTCACAAAGATCCACAGGGAGAAGCATGAACCCGACATTTTTGTTCAGCCCCTGCATCACCTCCAGGTACTTCATGATGTAAATGTAACCAAACATCTGGGGGGAGGTACCCAGTCTCATTCTTACAAAGAGACACCGAGGCCAAGAATAATTAAGGAACTATTACCCCGTGGTCCACTCCAGGCCCTTCGGTAAAAAGTACAGACAGGCCCAATGAGAATTCGGCTGTGACCCATCTGAGTGTCAGCGCATGGACAAGACCTTTATTTCTGCTCCTCACGGCTGTGTTTCCATCTCCAAATGGAATTGCACATTGTCCCATGACTTTGGGTTACTTTTTTTCCCCCACGATGTAACCCCCCCTCCTTTTACTCCTGAAAGGACTGTACAGTAGCGCTGCAGCGTTCAACACTTATGCTTCTACGTTACATCAGCATTTCCTGGAGGAGGGATGAGCTATGTCATCTCCCCGGGGCAGCTCCGACTTACGCCCTTCCATTTTGCTTAGTTCATTAACTTGTGCTCTTTGGGGAGCTGAAGAGAGATATAAATTGCTCACCTAAGGCAGGCATAATTTCCACCTTAATCCATCCCAATTCACTTCCTTTTCCTTTTCTCTCTCACACACACTTTTTAGCATCATAGCAAGTCAAAATTATTTTTTTCCCTCCATAATAGCCCCAAATTTCATCAATGCTATGTCAAAGCATGAACACATTTTAGCCAAGAAGGAGAGTCTCTTTTTTTTTCTTTTAAACAAAAATTGGAGGAGACAAGAAAGAATAAATGAAACTATAACCAGCTCTCATTCAAAACAAAGAGTGCAGTTTACTGCCGCAAGCCACCAGGCATTTAACTCCCATTTGCTACCGTGGGTGGACTCTGTCTGAGTCCGGGCAGGTGCAAGAGAGCTGGCTGACCTTGGCTGATGTCGGCCTGCGTGAAACTCCGGATGGGGCCGTTCACGGAGATTTGCTCAGGGTTGTCATTCTTCACCATCTGCAGGCTCCCCACGCCAGGATCCTCCTTCATTATGTACATCACCTGGCGGTCATCCGAATCAGTATCTGTCACTCTCAGATGCTGCTCTGTGATGCGTGCAACAGACCCTGGAAGAGAGTGGGAGACAGAAGGTCATTGTCCATCATTGTCAAGTGATTTCAGGAGACTAGAGACTAAATGATCACACATTGCCTCGGTTTAAGTGAATACTGGGTGCTTGCACTTCTCCAATTCCAGCTGCATACATTTTAATGTCCCTAAGTGAAACAATCCCAACTTTCCAATTTGTTAATCCTCCCTTGGGTTTAGATCTGAGCCCTTCTCTCTCCTGATCCATTTCACTCTCCCTGTGCTGTGCTCACTCTACTCCTGGGACCGAGCAGTTACCCCTTTCTAGACTGATGTATCAACTCCTACATCTTTGGTGAAACCTTCTTGGACCTAACTTATTTACCGTCTTGAGGTTCATTAAATCATAAGCAACAGATTTACATAAACTTATAAATGCATCTTGTTGCCACCTCAAACCAAATAGTTAAAATCAACGTTTACAAGATTATAAAACAGGGGGCTCTGAGTGCTGGGCCCTGGAAGGCTATGAAGGTTGCTGGGGATGATGGCGAGACATGAGCAAGTGGTGAACACGTCTTCTCAGGGCCTTGCCCCTTGCTTTCCTGTTCAGCTCATATTAAAAATAGTAAGTTCAGGTGAAGTAGATGCTTGTCATTCACGTGTAATACATCCTAGTGTTTGGCTGAGCCCTGGGCCTCCTGTGCGTTCCTGCTGGTAATGCCAACGATGCAAGACCGAACTATTCTTTCCCCAGGCCATTCTCAGCAAGCAGCCCCGAGGGATGAGGTGATGATCTTCCTCTGGGACAAAGATCGGGCTTGCTTGTTGTTACTGTAACAGGGGGAGTCCCCCCAAGCTCAGCGTTCCTCTTCTGTAACGCCTCCCGCTGCACGTGAAGGCATCCCTCCGGGCCTTCGGCATCATCTCCACCAGTCTTGGAGTGCCGAGGGAAACGATACAAAGTTGCTGATGGCAATGCTGCCCATCTTGCAGTGAGTAACAAAGTATGTGGTCTCTGACCCAGGAGCCTCTTGTCTTCTATCAGCACCCATGAAACACCGACGGGCTGACTGACCGGCTTGTAAATAGGCGAGAGGGAAATCTCAGATCGATAATGGGGACCTTTGGAAATCTGCCAATTTTCAGATACCATCATGCTGTATAGTTTTCACTACAAGACACATGTGAAACTAAGGGTAGATAAACACATAGGACCCCACTGGGATGCAGATGTTCTGGGGGGAAATGGCGCACTCTCTAAGTGACTCCCTACTGCCAACTGATTCAAGACTGACATGTCAAGGGTCCTTCAGGTGCTGCTTATAGACAGGCAAACTTGCGAATCTTATACCCTAGGATAACCACGTCTAGTGACTCTCAGTTATTTTTATAATCTCTTT
This sequence comes from Lutra lutra, assembly GCF_902655055.1. Lineage (NCBI taxonomy): Eukaryota > Metazoa > Chordata > Mammalia > Carnivora > Mustelidae > Lutra > Lutra lutra. The sequence goes on along the minus strand of NC_062279.1, from coordinate 206,105,357 downwards.
CAGTGTATGATGGCTTCCGAATTGCACCCCCCATGCTCCCCTGCCACTTGAAAGTTTAAGTGTTTTGAAAACTCTGTTGGATTTCTTCTGTTGCTGTTGCCGTTGTTTCCCATGGGGCTGGCTGGGCATTGGCCGTGTTCTAAGAAACCTGGCCTGAGTAGCTGGATACACTGAGGTTTTGAGGGCCCTGGAAGTACTCTAAACTCTTCTCAATCTCTTCTCAAATTCACAGACAGTTACACAGAGATTTACATTAGTCACTCACAATGCTTGTGTCCCTAAAAGAATAGCTCTCCCCACCTCGGGGTCTCTCTGACTTCTGAAGGCCTAGTTCAATACCCTCCCACAGAGCTAACATGCGCCCTGACAAGGACGGAATGAACGGAACGGAGGGACTGCAGCCACTCTCTCCCATTCCCGCGGTACCTGCTGAGAGCTGAAGGCCTCGGTTTACGGCCACACTGGGGGAGCCGCTTGTAGGCAGCTCTATGTATATCTCCATCCTCCCGGTGTCCATGTGGAGGCCGTCCGTGAGGGAGAACCGGAACTCATCCACTGCCACCCCGGGGCCACCAGGCATGTACCCGACCAGCCCGGCCAGCACATCCTGGTAGGTGAAGGAGGAGCCTTGAGTTAAAACCCTTCCATGTTCCAGAGGCTCAGAAGCAGTTTCCCTCCAGAGCAGACGGCCTGAGGAAGAGAGTAAAGAAAAACAAAGAAACAAGAGTAGAATACATATGGCACCAAAGAATGGCCCAATTTTGTCAGCTAGCATGAGCCTGGGTAGACTGTCCAGCACCTCAGAGGCTCCTGGTGACACACACACATAAATGACCAATGACTGAGAATTTTCTATAGAGGCACAGGGGGCTGCTCTGTGGCCTCATCTACAAATAAAGAAGATCCAACTTTTCCTGTTCAAAAATCTCTTAAGGAGACACAATTCATGTGTAATACAGTGGCTTAGAAATCAAGTCTCCCTCCATGAACTCAAACTCACTGCATTAACTACACCTTATTTTCCCCACCTGCAAAGTGCAAAGAGCAGCTTCTGCTGCTTTCCTTCTAGGGCACCTGGGAGGGGAGAAGGGACCGTGTTTTGAATTCCTTTTAAATTCAGAAGGACACTAGACATCTTTGGGAGGGAGCATATTTTTCTGTTTTCAAGGGTCGTGTGTATCATGATGGGACAGTTACAGTGCTTCATTAAAGAAAGTAAAAGTGAAGGAAGATAAAATGCAATGACCAACAGACTCTTCTATTAACCTTCCATCGACAGTGAAACTTCATCTTTAAAAGACCGTGGGGGTTAGGATACACTAAGGTACCACCTGGGAGATGAAAGTTCCAGAGCTTTGGCTAATACCAGAGGGACGGCACTTAGAAAAGAAGTAGGTGAAAGATTCCCATGGTGGTTTTTACCTCTGGTTTAATCAGGAAAAGTGCTTTCTTTGCAAAAGGATCATCAAGTTCATAAAGACATCCAGCTCACCTCTAACCTGATGTGAACACCTTGTGCAATTAGTAACAAGGGGGCCGTACTGTTCCTTGCATGAGGTGGCCCAGGACCATCCAGCAATGCAGCCTGCTCTGAGAATAGAACTCTAAACCTGTCTTGCCCGAGGTTATATAGGAGAGCAAGAAAACAGCTGAAATTGAATTTCCGAGACACCAATTACCTGGGATTCAGACTTTTTAGAACCACTGGTGTCCATGGTGACCCCAAAGAATATTGGCTAGCTGTGAATCTGATTATACTCTGATGCAAAGAATGGGCTACGCACAGTCAAAGCAGAGGAAAAACCAACAGAAATCTGTGCTTATTCTAAAATCCTAACAGCCCTCTCGATTAAGAAGCTTGCCATGCAGTTGGTCCTACCGTGGTCAGGCTTTTTTGTCAATACAAAAACCAGCTCATTATCTGGAGTGTCCAGGTCCTGCAGGCTCAGGGAAGAATTGCTTATCAGCACTCCCGAGCTCAGCTGCACGCCGAGGGGCCGCAAGGTCATCCTGGGAGGCTCGTCGTTCTTCCTCTGATGAAAGCATAAAATATCAGGTCTCACGCGGATATTGGTTTAAGAAAGAAAATGCACCTTAGTCAGCGAAAGCACCATTGTCACACGAACTTTCACTCTCAAAACAGTATTTAATGGTCACCATCTTCAATTCCCCGTCAAAATGGTTTGTTGGAAAGAAGAGCAAGTCACACCAGCAAAATGTCCCCTTGAAAAGAAATGGGACGTTCTACAGAAATCTTGAAGATATTTTCCATGGGGACAGTGATTGTGTTTTTTGGACCAAAAATCTGGACATGTGGTTAGAGAAGTATGAGTATATTTTGAGGATAAAAGAGCACATTGTTTGAAATCAAAACTGTCCTAGAAAACCCGAAGAGTATCATAGTACTGTAGGACGACACCATATTTAAAGGCGTGAGTTCCTAAAACTGTCTCCCTGACCCTGTGCCAGCCCCCCTGCACCACCTCGGAAGGTGTCCTTTCCTAGGAGAGAGGGTATTCCATTGTGAGTTTTACCTTTTCTCTCTCTGTCTCACCGGGCTGGGAGAGCAAGCTCTCCAGTTGCTCAAGTGAGAATAAATACAGCATCAAGGAACATGTTTCTTTGATGTTACAATTTAACAAATACATGCATCAAAAATGTAAAAAAAGGCAAGTATGCATGTGACTAAATACAATAGCTTCAGGGGATAATAGGTATATGTTTGTTTTCAGATAAATATGAGACTGACACTGTTTCTCTGTCTGACCCTCACAAACCGTTTTCACACAGAATGAACACATTTTACCCCGAAGTGGAAATTCAGATTTCCAAATCAGACCCTCTCCAAATGCTAGCCTTAATTCTACAAGTGTCCTCAAGGTTAGGGTTGTATTTTTAAGTTGACCTTGAAAACTGAAGGTTAAATGCGATCTTGTTTTTGAGCTCCTGGAAGGCTAGCTAATGCTGGGACATTTTTGTCAGAGGCCCCCTGAAGTCTTTACCTCAATGGTGATATTGATGCTGTGGACTTCTGAGCGACTGTGTCCATCACTTACATAAAAACTAAAAACGTCATGCGTTGGCTCAATGCTTTCATGAACGCTCTGGAAGTAGTAAATGTAGTTTTCCAGGACATCTTGAATAGGGAATGACGCCTCCAGGTCACTGGTAGTTCCAGGGCCAAAACGATCACCTGCGTCAACATCAAGACAGAACTTTTACCGTGATCCACCCGTGCTTGCTTACTAGGCTGAACTAGAAAACATGACAGCATTATCAACAAAAGACAAAATACGCTAGGGGATAAAAATGGAGAATGGAAAGAACAGAAGGCTCGAAGTGGAAGACTTGGGGTTAAATTCCAGTTTCCCTACTATTTCTCATCCACACATGGTTATGCCTGCCCGGCTGTTTCGACAGGGAACCAAATGAGATAAGACTCATGAAAGCACTCAGAACGTTACTGTATATAGCAAGAATTTAAAAAAAGAATCCACCGTTGTTTTGTTAGAAATCTGTGATAAAGTAAGTTCTCAGACGAGTAACAACACAAATGCAAGGTGCCACCTTAAGCTTTGGTCAGTTTCAAAAGCACACTGCCTCGCACACCAGGCAAGAGGAAGCCGCCTCCTCCTCCTCCTCCTTCGTCTTTTTTTTTTTTTTTTTAAAGATTTTATTTACTTATTTGACTGAGAGAGCAAAGCGAGAGAGGAAACACGGGCAGGTGGAGAGGGAGAGGGAGAAGCAGGTTCCTGCTGAGCAGGGAGCCCAATGCAGGGCTTGATCCCAGGAGCCTGGGATCATGATCTGAGCCGAAGGCAGGAGCTAAACAAATGAGCCACCCAGGCACCCCAGGAATCCTCCTCTATGTAAGAAAAGATTAACTGTATACTTTATCTAAGAGATACTTCAAAAAGCGTGTTTTCATTTGACCTTAGTTCCTTAAGGAAACCTCCCCATGGGTCAGAGCTCAGCCCCTGGGATGGCACACCAGGGCTGCTGCGATGCTCTGGCACCATCCACAGCCATCCAAGCACTGAGATGCTCAAGTTCCATGCCGAGCTCTGGACATCGAGCTGGTTCTGGTTAACTCTTCTTTTCATCCCAACCCCAGCCAAACCCGGAAAAGGCCAAGGGGAAGAGTAAACACTGTCTAAATGATGGATGGCTTGTCTCTTCCTTGGTCTGAGTCTCTCTAATTGATTGATTTTAAGTTGTTACCACATTTTCCTCTAAAGAGAGGAGAAAGAGAAACCCTGTATCTTCAAACATCCCCTGGATACATATCAACAAAGAAAAGTGAATAGAATTTCTGAAAGCAACAAAGCTTTCTCTTTGTCTCTTCCATGGCTCTTTGCAAAGATCAGGTCATAAATCAAAAAGCCATTGACTTCCTGAATTGTAGACAGTGTCATTTTTTTGGTTAACCTTCCAACAGAAAGGCTAGGACTGAAAAAGTGTTACTTACAATTTGTTTGAAATTAGAACTCAGGACAAGGGTTTTTTCTTCGACATGAACTGTGTTAGAGTTCACCCATCGGATTTGGTTCCTCTTGACACCAGGAGCATGGAGGAGTCTGAGCGACCTGTGACCGGATAGTCCCTAGCACACACGGTCAGTGTTTCCAGGACAAAGTGCTGTCATTCCTTCGAATTTTTATTTTCCCTTTACACCGACCGATCGCAAATATGAAAAATGTGGCTTGTTTACTTGGGTTAATAAACTAAATGATGCCTAAAAATATACTCCCAGAGAGAAATGACTCACTTCCTGTCATTGGAAAATAAGCTATTCAACAAGTGAATCTGTCACTGAAGCTTTAAGCACCAGCCTTCCCAGTTTCAAAACTGCACCTTCTGTTTTTTTCACGTAAATCGTTCTCATTAATGTGCTTCCTCGCCTCCTTCAGCAGAGTACACTGCGTGCAAATTAAATCGTTCCTGATGCACGCAGGCTCTCATCCCGAGCATCTACTACCGTGTCGTGTGGGAACCAGTGATGCACGCCCTCGAGGCCGTCAAGGTGGGTCTGTTCCGTTTGCGCTCGTCCTGACTGACTGTAGAGCCCGTGCTGTTCCTTTCCCGCCCCACAACAGAATTACTCTGCTTCTTCCTGGCTTGCTGGTACGAAGTTAAAGCTGCTCCTTGTAATGTTTCCAAAAGGCGTCCTATGGCTGCTGGGCTCTCCGGAGAGCTGGCTTCATGCACACAAAACAGGCCCGGGGCTCAACACCCTGGAGAGACGGCTGGAGCCCTTAAAGTGTCTTGGGATCATTATCTGCACCCCCCGCCCCACCCACAGCCGCCTGAACACCCTTTTCTTACTCCCAGGCTCATACTGACGCAGAGCAGTGATTCTCCAAATGCGGTCCCCGGGCCAGCAGCTGTGGCATCGCCTATGAGCTGGGGGGAAATGCAAACGCATGGGCCCCCCCAGCCTCTGCTCAGGACACTGTGTTTTCACGAGCCTCCAGCTAAGTCGTGTACACACGAAAGTCTGAGGATCACTGTTTAGAGAGCTGGAGCTTGGCAGAAATTGGACTTCTAGGCCAGGGAAATACTCCCCTGTAGGCAGTCCAGGTTAACGTCAAAGCACGTTAGGGAGGCTTTAAAAAAAATAAAACCCTGGAGAGAAAAGAGGTAGAGACGGGAGGCAATGACCCTTTCACGTCTCCCCACCTTTGTCCATGCCCTTCCCTCTGCCCACCGTGAGACGGTCACTAACCCTTCCCCTTCCAACAGCCATTCCCGCCTGCTCAGATGGAATTCACTGTTTTGCGCCGTGTACCTCCTCAGGGTTGGGCCCTTTCCCTGTGCCAGCATGTTTGATTTCCTGCCATTTACCGGTCTTCCTCTCTGTCTCCCATTCAAGGCAGGGGCTGTGTCTCCCTCACCTTCACATCCTTCATCTCTGGCACAAACATGTGTTGAGACAGATCTAAGTCGGCGATAAACAAATCCGAGTGCCCGCAATGAAAGGCAAGATTGGGGGAAGGACCCGCAGTTTTCCGGAGGAAAATACGGCCGCCGCTTAATGGATTTCAGGGGACAAGGCTCCCACCCCAGGCCCCATGTGGCCCCAGACACGCTCAGTCCAGGGCCTCTCTGCGGGAGCTGCTACTGACACGCCCATTAGAGCCACGCACCAGCCCTCGGAGATCTCACCGCAGAGGCAGCCGCCGGTGACCTGCCGGGACCTGTCTCAACTGCCAGTCACTGCGGTCTCGGGGGGCCGGGGACAGGACACGCCGTCTCGCCTCTCCTTCCCTGTGACACGCAGCAAGGGCAGCGGGGGTCCAGGGCAGATGGTGGAGCGGGGGGATGTTGAGGGATCACAGACGGACAAGCCGGCCGTCCAATCCATGTCACAGCCTTCGAAGGAGCTGAACCCGGAGCAGGGGCTCAGGTGAGCCACGGCCGCCTCGCAGCGGAGGACAGGCATCCTTATGTCCTTGACCCTGGGCTCCGAGGCCATGGGTCCTTCCTCTCCCCGTTACTGGCGCTCCTGACCCCCACGCCGCTGTCTTGTCTCGCAGCACTGAGGGGCCTCCTACATCTTACCCGATCTTCTCCTTTGTTCGGCTTCTTACCTGTCCCCCCGCCCCCCCGGGGTCTGTGGCCACAGGAAGGTAGGGGTGTCTGTTCCTTTTGTGTCCCGTTACACCCCTGTGCCTGGCACGAAGGAAATGCTCAGGAGATTCTGAGTGACTGAACCTCCCTCCCTCCTGTTTCTTGGAAATGGATCTGTTCCTCCTTAGCCCCCACGTCCAGCTTGGACTGGAGGCAGCTGCTCCCCCCACCCTCCCTTGTCGCCGGGTCTGGAGCGACTCTGTCGCTGGGCCACCACCTACCTGTGCCCGCGTTCTCGATGCAGCCGTATCGGGGCAGAGCGCTCAGCTTAATGACTGCGTCGCCCCGAAGGCTGTCCTGGTCGTCGGCGGCGAAGAAGTGGTGGAAGGAGAGTGGGGCTCGCCCTCCCTCGTCGACCTACGAAAGAAGAGATTGTGCAGTGCCCGGGCGGTGGCACAGAGCTGCCGCGAAAAGAGCTGGATTGGAAAGTGCTGCCTGGGGGCACCTCCCAGCGCCAGCTCCGCTGCCTGGAGGAGGCAAAGCCTCTGCAGACGGGATGAAGAACGTGCTGCGGCCGGGCCGGCTATCGCTCCGCGCCTCGCAGAGCTGCATTCCGACACCGGACTCCTGTGTCTCCCTTCAGAGCGGTGCTCGCCTCCGTGACGGATCTGGTTATGAAGCGGCTCTGGCCTGTTCTAACCCCCACCTGAGCACAGCTGCACGGAGGCACCGCTGCCTTGCTTCCCTCCCGTAGTTCCAAAGCCTACAGCCCGGGGATGACCCGTCCGTCCTCCCTCGCGTACTGGGAGGGTGACTGTCCGGCAGGTGCCCCCACCCAGCAGGAAAGTCCCGCTCATCCCCTTAGGGTACATACTGATAGGGGTGCAGGAGGAAAGGGCTTCCTCCCCACATCTCAAAGTGAGGGCTCACCTTAAGGTTAAGGAGGAAAATGAATCCATCTTAGTAAAAGCACTTGCTGGACCTAACTTTTTTCCTTTAGGGCCCTGCTTTGTATGCTAACCCCGTGACCTGATCCTGGTGCTCTGCTGGCCTGTTGGGGCGCCTGAGCCTTTCCACTCTGAACAATGCTTGGCCAGATGTAGGAAGATCTACGAGGTACAGAGCGGAAGCTCACCCTGACTCTGGCGATGGAGAAGAGCCAAATGGGTTCCCAGGGTATGCAATATCAGAACCATTTGGAAACAAGTCAGTTTTACGGATTTTTAGTTGCTTGGCAAAACCAGAAAAACTCTTTGAGTTTTTGGCATGTGGCATGTACACGGAGCAGGACAAGGAGATTGAATTAACTTTTATGGAATCCCTCCCATGTGTTGGTATGTACTGGGGGATTTAAATGGTATTTTGTTAGCAATCCTTTAGGTAACAGGAATAGTTACAGTTTAAAGATGAAATTGGGGCTAAGAAAGATTATATCGTTGGTCCAGGGTCACTCAGCTAGTAAGTAACAGAAGCAGCACTTGAACTCAGGTCTGGGTAACCTCATGAACGGGACATATCTTATGGCCCCCTCCCTCCCCACCCCTAGGAAGTATAAATAACCTTTACAGTAATAAATATTAGCTTAAAAAGTGACTTGGGGACATTGTCCATCTCCCCATATTTTAGTTCTTGGAAGCATTAGATTTTTAACTCCTGAAAGATATATTCCATTTATAATTTTACTTCCATTACTATATGTACCTAGTATAGTATACAAAATACTACACACACTTAGCATTTATGTCTAGCACATGAATGTTTTTTTGACTAGATAATGTAAATACAATTATTTGATCTTCTGCATATATTTTCTCACACTTTCTGAAAAACTCATGATTGAGTTTGTGTATCTCGACACAATTGCCTAGACACTTTGGAGGAAGAACTTGGCAGCCGATTCAGGTAGAAATCCTGTATTTACATCAGAAGAGATTTCATCTCTGCATCGCACTCACTGCCCATTGCTCTGAGAACCATTTACCGTGATGAGGTCAGCAAACGCAAGGACTGGAGGCGGGTTCTGAACAGGCGTGATCATGATGGTAAACATCTGATTGTCCAGACGGTTGCGGTCCATATCGGAGACAGAGAAATGGAAGCCATCAGTAGCCAGACTGTCAGTCTCAGACACAGCGGAATACCTGCAGAGGGGAGGGCAGAATCAAATGAATGAGCTCCAGGACAAGCCACGTAAGACGGCTGCATCTCTGTTTAAAAATGCGGCAATATAATTTTTCAAGGGACTACCGGTCAGTTGCTTAAATATTTTAATACAATTTTTACAAACTCTGTCAAGTAATACAAAGTGGTTGTATACCTAATTTTCTGGTTGTTGATGTCTTCCATTGTGAAGTTGGAGACCTCGGAGAGCTCTTCTACCTCAGGTCCGGACACTCTTAAGAGAGCACCATACGTGGGCAGGGAACTTAACTGAATCCAGATCTCTGAGTCGGGGGAAGAATCATCCTAATTGGGCAAATATGAGGCAAGACATGAACACACACTTGTAGGAATAAATATGTCCAGTAGGTAAAGATCATGCTTACTTCTCTGCCAGCTGAAAAGGTCTCTTTCCATTTGTGATAAAGCAACGCCATTTCAAAGTGCATGAAAATCCCATTATTTATTCTTTGTAAAATACCTCTTGGATAATGTCTTCTTTTAAGAGTAGCTCAAGATAACAGTGAGGAAATGCACTTTAGGCATGGGGCATAAAACAAAGAGATGCCCTATTGGTCCTGTAGGAGCCTCACAGGGTTGCGCTTTTATGACATGCATCTAGTGAAGAACAAAATGTGGTCAGAGACATAAGTCACCGTCCCATAAACACAGTGGTAGGCTTCCTTCAGAGTGTCAAAGGATGGTTTGCTTTTTAGAAACTGGTAAAATTCCATTATAACATGTAATACAATGAGAAAGAAAATTCTGTGAAAGAGAAAGAAGGGAAGTCATTTAGCTTAGCCAGTGACTCACTTTAAGTAATATTTGACATGGGAAAAATTTTAGCATAACAGAAGAATTCAGGAAATCTTACGGATTTCGTTTCATTGGGATGATGGAACCCACAGATACTCAACCCCCGAGATGACCAATCTTAACAAAGACAATTTTCCTTTCCTTCTGCATGGCTTATTAAGAAATAAAATTGGCTTTCTGTGTTTCTCCACGGACAACAGCTGTATGTCTTAATGAACAATTTCCTCTGTCTTTAAGGATATTGTGGAAATATCTAGGAGGCTGGCAACATCTTCTTGGAGAGCTTCCCTGAGTCATTCGTCTTTTAGAGCAGTTGGCTGTGAACATGGGGGCACTCTGCACTTTGCCACAGCAACAATGAAAAGAAATATTGCATGCCAAGTACCAAGTGTACTTTGAAATGCAAATTTCCCAGCCTTCGTTGTAGAGCTGGTTGAAGCATGGATCAGGAATGTGCTCGGCATAGAGACCGGGCGGTCTGGGGCAGAGGGTGTTAGTCAGTTCTTGGGGCCTTTTCTCTAGGGGCCTTTTCAAATCGACAGGTCAGAGCCTCACTGCAAGGTCACAGAATTTTCCATATCTCCTTACATCACCTGACACAATGAAGGGAGGAAACTCAAATTCATCAAAGCTGCAAAACTTCAGAAAATTTCCCCTAAATTAATACTTTAGAAGGTTCTCTATTTTTCCACATGGGTTATCAAATACAATAGGCAGCCTTCCAACAGACTACTTCCTAGAATTACTGTGAGTACCCTCTGAGAGAGAATTTTTAAAAGACAGCTAAGAGTTCTAAGGTATTATCTTGTGAGATGGTGATGAATTACAAGGACAGAGCTCCTGCCTCTTGATTAGAATGAATAGCTTCAAAATTCCACATTGGCAAATTTGGCAAAAAAAAAAAAATGCTTATTTCAATGTCAGGCAGATTTATTTTAATGTTTCAAATCTCAAATGACTGCTTGGTTTGAAAAAGTGTGAAATCAGCTAGGTTTTTTCTTCTGAAAATGCTAGCATAATTTCAGAAAATAATTATTAATTATTTTTATAATTAAAGAAAATTACTACTTTGCCAATCTAAGATATTATGGATACATAAAATCTCATAAGAATGTAGACTTGTTCTCCTGTAATTTTCCTACCTTCTTACCCCTTTTGAATTGATTTTTTCATTTTCTTTTTATTGCTTATACATCTATTGACCCACCATTCAACACAAGGACTAGAACACTGATAATTAACAATTATGTGTGTGTTCCTCCTTGGAACTCCTTGGGCCTTGGGCCTCCCATCACCCTGGGTTTTATTTCTCATTTCCTTGAAATTCCTTGATATTATTTGATATATTACTACAACGTCTTTTTAGTTGTTTTTCAAAAACTGATGAAAAAAGAGTTAGACTTTCCCCTTGTGGGACTTACTTTCCTTTTTACTCAGTAGTGGACCGCTGAGATCTGTTGATATCATTATACGCAGCAACGGTTCATCTCTATATCCCACAGAGGAAGTGCATCACAGGTTATATTACCCTGTTGATGGGCATTTGTCTCGATTCAGTATTTTGGCTACTACAAACACTGTTGCTCTGTGTTTTCTTGGGCATGTCGTTTGGTATACATATGAAACTTTCTCTTGGAGAGGAATCTAGGGGTGGAATGGTGAGGGTATACGACCGCTCTTCCTCACAGGAAAATGCCAAATTCTTTCCCAAAGTGGTTTGTTGACTCTTCCATCAGCAAAGAACCTTCTGCAGATCCATCTCCTCTCCAACATTTGGTACTTTCAGACTTTTAAATTTCTGCCAGTTGAATTGGTATGATATGGTATGTAGTCTTTTTTGCTTCCCTTGATGCCTAAAAAAGTGATTATCTCTTTTTATATTTATTGGCCCTATGGATTTCTCTTCTGAAATTCCTGTTACTGTCTCTTGTTCATTCTTCTCCTGGGTTATTTTTTCTTCTTGATCTGCAGACATTTTTTATATTTTCTTTGTTTTTGGTTATATGTATTTCAAGTATCTGTTTCCAATTTGTAACTTGTCTGTTTTTTGTATTTCTGCTGTGTTTGGGGGAATAGAAATTTAATTTTAATATAGTCAAGTTTATCAATCTTTTCTTTACAGTTAGCACTTTTTGTTTCTTGTTTAAAAAATTCTCTCCTTTCCCAATATCTAAAAATATTCATCTATTTGCCACAAAGAATTATAGAGTTTCAGTGCTTGATTTGCCTGAAGTTAATCTCTGTGTATAGTGTGAGGGAGAACTACATGTTCTTTTTTTATCCATATGAACGACCATTTTGCACAGGTCTAGATTTTAAATAGTTCCTACCGTTTCCACTGATCTGGCTTACTCGGTCTGTTTTACGTCACAGTTCCGTGTGTCGGTCTGTTTCTGGACTCTATCTATTGTATTCCTGGGCTAACTGATTTAAACAGTGCAGGTGTATAATCACTCCTGATACCTGATAGGGCAAGCCCCTGCTCTCCTATCATTCTTTTGCAGAATTTTGGCCCTTCGTTCTTTATTGTAAAATCAGCTTATTAAGATCCATAAAAAGTGCACTGGGCATTTGACTGGAACTCAATGGAATGGAAAGATCAGTGTGCAGGAGAACTGATACCTTTTTTGCTACTAAATCTTCCTGCTCATGCATATGGCATGTCTCATTATTTATTGAGTGTTTTTTAAATGTTTGTCAATTAAGTAAGTGTTATAACATTCCCCGTAGAAGTCCTGTCTAGTTTTTGTTAGATTTAGTCAAACAAACATGATTTTTATAATGCTTTTGTAAGCAGCAGCATCATTTTAGTTACATTTACTGGCTACTTTTTGCTTATGTCTAGCAATGCTATTGCTTTGTCTGTCTTCTATCTGACCCCTTGTAAATGCTCCCTTTATTTCTAATACTTTGTCAAGACATTCTTTTGGATTTTTTTTACTTGTTCATTGTATCAGTTTTCCCTAGAAATTACACATCTTTTGTTATATTTACCCCTGGATATGTTTTATGTGATGCTATTAGAGATAGTATCATATTTTGAACTATTGTATTTTGGGCTGGTGCACAGAAATACCATTAGCTTTTTAAGATTAATCTTCTATCTTCTTCTCCCACATTATAGAAGAGAAAGCTGAGTCCCAGAGAGTTAAGTACCCTGGCAGGGGTTATTACGCTAGTAAGTGGTAAGCCTGTTTTAAAACTCATCCATTCTAACTACAAAACATCCCCCCACAACTTGTTTACCTGCAGTGCATAGCAAACTGTTAGGAAACCATCATTTAGAAACAAATCACACAGGATCCCACTTTTGCCTTTTGTCTTTCTTGACACCATGTCACCCTCCTGCAGTTAATAACACACTAATTAAAAACAGGCTCGCCTGTTCCTACGCTTTTATATTCTGTTCCATTTACGACCAGCATTTCAGACGGCTTTTCCAACCTTTCTGGATGTTCACTGCAAACTTACTAACTATGCATATCTGGAAAAATTTTCCCCATGACACTAAATACAAAATTCTTCTACAACCCTCAGAGAAAGTTAGTATATAACTTAGCTAAGTCTTTAAAATATGCTATGCTTTCAGCAGGCTCAAACAGTTCTTTTGGAGTCTTTCTGCTCTAGTGGGTAAATTCACATTCAATCAATTTCTGAAAATACATGTTCGGTTGCCAATGGGCTCGCATTTTGATATGCAGCTTATAATATGCAGTTAATGGGCAGGAACTGGTCCTGGAGAGCTATTTTGGCCTGTCAAACATTTTTCAAGCCTTGGTGATCTATTGATTAAATCAGTATTCATGCATTTTTATGAATTCATGGAGTTTCATAAGATTCAGAAGACCATAACCTATGGTAAAAATCACCTGTCAGTTAAAAAAAAAACCCAAAACCAAAGCTGTTCTGAAACTATACTAGACCCATGAGAAGAATCAGGGTGGAATGCAGTTTCCCATAATTTAAGAAAAGACAATTTGAGGGGAAAATCTGTGCTAAAGCAATTGAAGCAATTGTTCCCAGGCCAATGCTTTATCTCACATGCTACTATCCAGGACTAGATTTTACAGCTGGACTCTTTAGCCCAGAAAAGGATTACTTAAAACTATATGGTATAAACAAACAAACAAACAAACAAACAAACCAACGAAAGAAAGGAAAAGCCCAGGTCATTGGTGGGAATTTTAACATTGGTAAGGAAATATTCAATACTAAGAATGATTACCATTCAAATAACCATCATTATTTTCAAGGTATTTGTCAGAACTATTATGTTTACATAGCGAATATGTGTATGTTTACAACACACATAACTGAAAAATAAAATTAATTATCCTCTTTATCCTTAGTTCCAGGAGAGAGGAGTGTAATTTACCAGGGTCACTTAGCAAGTTAGGGCCAGATGGAAAAAAAACCCTGGTGTCCCTCAAACTACCCTTGCTCCCCTAAATACAGGGCTTCTTTTGGGGCATGGGATGGAGGGTGAGTCAGGCATCATGCCTAGGAAGCCTGGCAGAGAGGTACTGCCAAAGGAATGTGCCAGCATTCTGTCTAGATCTGGCCCTGAGACCAAAGCTGGTGAAAGTGGGCTTCCTCTCAGTGGGCCATGAAATATTATTACTTATTAGTCATAAATCAGGTGTGTTCTTCTAAAGTGTTCTTTCCTCAAAATTGCCATTTGAAATATTATGGATGGAGCTTTAAAAAATGGGGACTCAGGCTTTTCCGGCATAGGCACTGTTTCCTGTTGACCATCACCCATCCCTACACAATCTCATTGTGTTTCCATCAAAGTTCCACTCGTTCCCTCGTCTGCTCATGAGATGTGGGGAGCAGCCAGAATAAACAATGGAGTGGAGCTCTGGGAGGCTGAGAAGAAACTTCCTTGTATGGCCACCTACCTGATGCCCTGAATCTTCAACCATGGCACTGCTCTCTAGTCAAGCCCAGGGAGAGGGTGCAGTGAACAAGACGACACAGGGAAGAACTTACGACATAAGCGAGGTGTGACCTGGTGATTACAGCTGTGCTTTTACTGGCCACGGTGATACTCAGAGAGGCACCAGCAGCCAGCTGAGGCCCCCGGTCCTCTGAGAGTGACACCTCCACTTTCACTTCCACGGTTGTCGCTGACGTGCCATCTGTGACTGAGATCTCCATGCTGTCTTCCCGGGCAGAGGAGCCGTCGTGTAGGTACTGCAGAACATTTTTCTCAATATCTTCATATGTGAAGGTGTCACCTTCCGAGAGGGAGACAGATTGCAAAGCCAATTCCTTCTGGAATAACGCTTTTCATGTATATAACACCTTTGTTCTCAGGATTTCAAAGTACATATAGGATCATATACTCTGGGAGTTGTAAGTTAATTAGCTCAACCACACACCCAATGTAGGATTCCCTTTATGCCACTCTTGAAAGGGGGTTATTCAGCCTGTCCTTCAACACTTCTCAGGGTGGGAGGCTCACTGCTTTACAAGGCAGCTAATCCCACTGGAGATAGCTTTGTTTAAATTCTTAATCATACTGAGCTCAAATCTGCTTCTGTGAGATCCAGTCAGCATTCTTAGTTCTAGAGAATAAAGGTCAAGCCTCTGCTCTTTAGGACAACTTAATCTTGGATCTAACCTTGACATGGAAAATTTTGAAAAAAATTAAGAAAATAAATTATGGTTGATGGATCTGTAGTTTTAGTTGGGAGTATAAGGTTTTTCTAAATTCAAAAATACCTAAAAATTTAAAAACAGACTTAAAGTTAGAAACCAAACGTTGTAGGTCTGGAGTATGAATTTTTGACAAATTTCACAGGTGTATGAAAAAGTCTCAAGGTCATATAACTTTGGGAAAAACAGGTTTAAACAAAATTTAAAACTAATAATTTTTTGAACTACAGGATTTATTAGAATTTTAGAATCTTCAATAGGGAAATATTAAAGCATTCCAAAGTTGTTTGGTCATGGAACCCTTTCTACAAGAAATGCCTATAGTGTCATGGGCCCCAAGGATTCCAGAGAGTATAACTGAAGAATTGGTCTTCTTGGATGTTATGTTCAACTCTACTTCCTGACAGATTATTGGCTCTAGTAATTGGTGTTATGAATGAGACTAAAGAATTTATTCATTTTCTGTATTTGTCTTCTAAGTCTTCTCTTTTGACACTGTGTTATTGTGATTTACTGGTGCTAGTGGTATTGTGCTTTATAAAAAGTAATAAAGCGAATATTTTATAAACATCTTTAGATAGTATATATTGGTTACACAGTATAGGTTAAATACAATGTTAAGGCAACTGGGTTCTGACTGGTAAAGCTCCTTAAGTAGTTCCCTTAGGATGCTAGAAATCTATTCTGATGATATTTCTTATGTTCAGTAAATTTTTAAAAATCTGCCTTTGTGACTCCCAAATCCTTGTTGGTTGTTCTTCAAATTCTATCTAACTTCAAAGTCAAAGACTTGTACCCCTCTCTCTGCAGGGATATTCAAAAGAATGCATGATTACATCACTATTAGGAATTATATAAAGGTTTCTGAGAAAGTACAGGTTGTTGAAATAAGCATATAGCATCCCAAAGTGACTACTTTGAAAGAGATAATATTCACTTTGATGTGTATGGGCTAACTATTACACAATTAGATTGAGCTGTGTTCTAAAACAGTCAACATGTATTGTTTTTCTATAATTGAAGAAAGTACAAGAAATATGACTTTGGAAAGCTGGTCCCATGATCTACCACAGTGTTATATCACGAAGATACTACTTAAAAAATGTGTTTCCTTCTTTATGGATAAAGACACATGTCGTTTACACTGTCAGAGTTTCAGTGCTAAGGAGACTGTGAAAATTAACATAGCAAACTAAGGCAGACAAATTCATCTCCATGACCTAACCACAGGAAAGTGGCACCTGATGCTTCGTATGAGGTGGTTCTAAATGCATTTACTCCAGATAAATCAGCCAATTTCAACCAATTTCACCCACAATTTGAGGCAACAGCTTCACTGTTTTGGCTTGTGGGTGCAGAGAAAGAAGTCCCAAATCTTTCAGCCAATGGACTAAGAACTAAAAATTGCTCCTTCGAAGTCTCTCCTCATCGTTCGTTCCATGGACTTGCTTTAATTCTGGTCTGAGATGTAAAACTAGAAGAAGAAACCCTTCAAGGAGGCCAGTGACAGAGGAAGCAGTTACCTGTGACCATGGGCCCTTGGAGCTCGGCTGTGTACTTCAGGATGACACCATGCTCTGGAGGTTTCCGGAGCTCAAAGAGGAGTTCCTCAGGAGCAGTCTCGGTGTCTCTTATTACCAGCTGAAGTCCTGCAGTCAGGAGACAGGTCACTGTGAGAGGACGTGTATGTTCAAAACAGTATGTGTTGCCTACATTACAGCTACAGGGTGCTGGAAGCCACACTGCGGGCAATCTGATGGTTGTAACAAGGCACCGTTGACTTCCGGTCAACCACAGAAGAGTGAAAACTGATGATATAGTCAATTCCCAAATTGCAAGTTGTTAACTTACTTCCCAAAGTTAACTTGTAAGTAGGTAGTTCTGAATTAAGAACACCTTTCCATACAAATGAGGCCGACATATAGGTCAGTCCTGACCGGCTGAGGTAGGTTTTCGTCCAGAAAAATGCTCCCAGAAACTGCTTTGGCTTTTCATTATTTATGCCCTTCTTTTTCTGAATCCACAGAAGAGCCAAGTTATCTTAACAATGGCTGCTGGGGGTGGGGGACGCCTGGGTGGCTCAGTGGGTTAAGCCTCTGCCTTTGGCTCAGGTCATGATCCCAGGGTCCTGGGATCGAGCCCCGCATCGGGCTCCCTGCTCCGCTCCCCCCCTCGCCTGCCTCTCTGCCTACTTGTGATCTCTGTCTGTTAAATACATAAACAAAATCTTAAAAAAAAAAAAAAAAATGGCTGCTAGGGCCATCACAGAAGTGAGAAAGAACAGGGTGGCATGGCCGTTGTCTTTGTACATGAGACTTGTTTAGAAATTGGATGATAATTAATTTCAGGCCAATACTCAGGGGGAGAAACTGGATAAGAATCTGTAGAGCACAGCTAACAAACCTCACAACATCCACTGTTTGCTTTTAAAACTCACTAGGTGGAAGAATAAGGAAACTGCTAAAGAGTAAGTACACTGAGAGCTGAATAAAACCATGTACAGAATAACCGAGCCCAGAAGCTTCGCAGCTTCCGAAGGTTACTGTGATCTGTCATTTCTCCTGTTGCTCTCACCTTCTAGACAGAAAACAAACGCAGCCACTGAGACTGCTCCCCTCCCTTCTCTTCTCTGCCGGAAAACACATTCTGTGTTGTGCTCCATCACTGAACACTGGCCTGGGAAGGGCTTATTTCCTTCTCTCTGGGCTGCTTCTATTTGCGTGGAAATGGGCAGAGGGAAGGACACAGGTGAGAAGGCATATCCCTTCTGGAAGAAGAGGTCACTCTTTCTTGGCAACCATCAAGAGGTTTAAACAGGGACTGCTGCTGAAATACGGTTCCATTCCCAGAGGCATGTTTCTTTTAGGCTCAGTTCCTACCTATAGCAGCACTGCCTCCTGGGCTGACCTCAAGCAGGGGAGCTGTGACCCGGAATGCCGGCAGGTGCTGGTCAGCGGGAAGCAAATGAATGGTGAGGACCATCTCCGGACTTGTGTGGGCTCCATCTGAAACTGGAAAGGATAAACACACACGCACACTGACGTGTAGCCTGGTCACCAGCAGGTGCTTCCCAGGAGATTTTCAGATCACCTGGACACTTTGAAGCGATGCTCACAAATGGAAAATATAAGCAAGCAAGGAAGATCCTGTGAGCTCTCCTAACGAAGTTTTCTCTCCTGGATAATGAAAAGGCTAAAGGACCATAATAACAACGTCATTCTATAAAGCAAGCTCCACAACAAAGTGATACTGGTAAATGTTAGTGGAAAAGAAAGTAATACAAAATCTGCCCCCTTAGATGATGCCAGTAAAGACTTTTATTTATGAGGGGCACCTGGGTGGCTCAGTCAATTAAGCATCTGCCTTCAGCTCATGTCACGATCTCGGGGTCCTGGGATCGAGCTCCGCTTTGGGCTCCAAGCTCAGCAGAGAGTCTGCTTTTCCCTCTCCCTCTGTCACTCTCCCTGCTTGTGTTCTCTCTCTCTCAAATAAATAAATAAATAAAATCTAAAAATAAAATTAAAAGACTCTTATTTATGGAATTATTTTTTGATTCATTCTCCTCATGTCTTGGGAAAATATTTTCTTTCAAGAGATCTCGTTTAGAAATGACACATCTGTCTCATGAGGAAAGAGCTTTTTAAAAAGGACAGAAAATACCCACGCAAGTATCTCAGAAGGCAATTATCAGGAAGCAAGCAGACCTATTTGGTTTTTACCTGATTGTCACACACATTGCAATAAACGGAAGATACTTTGTAAGTAGAACAATGACTTTAAGATTTTATTTCCCTGGATTGTCTGACATCCAAGTGAACGCCCGTCACCTGAGGGAAACGGAAGCAGAACTGTCTGGTGCTTGACTCTGATTCCCGCCTTCCCGGACCTTAAAGCACCCTCGAGTCTCTAAAGCCAGGTTTGGAAGAACATCTGTACCACCAGTTCACCAATGTGTTTATCAGTAGTGGCTATGGAGAAAACGCTGCTGTTGATTGTTCTAAATGTGAACTCTGCCTGCATCTGGGCCGGTTTCCTTTGTCCCCTTCTTCTGGACTCAGCAGCAAGTCCGTAGGAGGCTGACATCTACTTAAGCAAAGTAAAGGGCTGCTCAGCAGCTGCTAGTAATGATCCCACTTGGGCTTTAGATTTGTTTTTTCCCTGAGAACAGATCTAAAGGATATGGCTGGGTTTTTATAAGGTGCACTTGCTGTCCTAGAGCAGTCCAGAAATAGCCCTACTGAAGGAGGAGACACTCCCCCTGCGAATGAAGGTTTATGGCTCTGGTCATTCGGCCAAATGTCATGATGGTTGCCCCTGCTTCTTTGTTTATGCTCAACCTCCTCTCTGGAACATCAAAGATAGGAACAGATAATTCCTAATGTTTGGAGGCTTGGGGGACAAACACAGGAACTTTTCCACAAATTTCAGCAGATGCTGATTCTCTGAGGCTTCTGGGATCTAAGTTAAGGACACGTGCCTTAAATAAAAATCACTATTGTGAGATATAATTTTACTTTTTGAAATGTTTTACATTGACTTCACTTTTAAGCGGGGGGTGGGGAGAGAGCCTCAGGGAGCCTTCACCATCCTTACTGCTGCAGAAGAGGGAGGGAAAGGCCCGGAAACTTCAGAGTCTCGGTAATACCACACAGCCAGCAGTGTGACCGACGTGTATCTTTCCCTCTGTGAGTAAATGGAAGAAAGCTATTTTCTGGCACATATTTTGTAACTAGAAAATATATCAACGGGGTGCGGAGTTTTGTAAACAAATATAAGAACTTACAATCAAAATGTCAGCAATTATATGTCTAGCTGTCCCTTTAAGCAATGTTTCTGATTTCTCTGAGAAACAGTCAGTTTGCCTCTCTGGGTCAGAGGCCCCCTGCGAGCACCACTTGCCTCGTGTATTTCCCTTGCTCAGGATGGCTCTGCAGAGCGTCTGGGCTTGGTCTGAAGCAGTCCGGTCAGGAACGTCAGCTTCCCTTCCTGTCTTAGCCGATCGACCAAATGAGCTGTTCTTCCTCACTCTGGGTCAATGTCCGGGCTCGGGCTTGTTGCCACCTTAGCTCAGTATGTGCCCAATTTAACATTTTCTCTCACAAAACTCTGCTAAAGGAGATGGCTTCCTACCAGTTTCCAAAAAATGTTCTCCTTAAAAAAAGGGAAACTTTTATACCCTTCACAACAATGAACTTGAAATGGCTCATGGACCTACATGTAAAAGCAAAACTATAAAACTCCTATAAGACAACAGAGGCGAAAATGAGATGACCTTGGGAAAGGTGATGCCTCTTTAGATAAAACACAAAAGACACGATGCATGAAAGAAATCACTGATAAACTGGACTTCATTAAAATTAAAAACTTTTGCTCTATGAAAAGCAATGTCAAGTGTATGAAAGGAAAAACCATAAACTGGAAGAAAATATTTTCAAGACTCATCTGATACAGAATTGTTATTAAAAATGTACAAAGAACTCATAAAACCCAACAATAAAAAAAGAGCCCAATTAAAAAACAGGCCAAAGACCTTAATGGATATCTCACCAAGGAAAATACATGGATGGCAGATAAACACATGAGAAGAAGCTCCTCACCATGTGTCAGCAGAGACACGGAAATTAAAACAATTATAAGATGCCATTATGCACCAATTAAAATTGCCAAAATCTGGAACACTGACACCACCAAATGCTGGTGAGGATGTGGAGCAAAAGGAACTTACACACTGCCGGTGGGAATGCAAAGTGGTACAGCCCTTCTGGAAGATAGCTTGGCTCTTTTTTTAAAAACAAAACTAAATATACTCTTACCATGTAATACAGCAATTGCACTCTTTGGTATTTACCCCAAGGATTTGAAAACTTAGGTCCATACAAAACCTGCGTACAGATGTTTATAACAGCTTTAGTTACAATTGCTAAAGCTTGGAAGCATCTAAGATGTCCTTTAGTAGACAAATGGATGAAATAAACTGTGGTACTTCTCTACAATGGAGTGTCATTCAGCACTAAAAATAAATGAGCTACAAAGCCACGGAGAGACACAGAAGACCCTTAAATGCATATTGCTAAGTGAACTAAGGCAATCTGAAAAGACCCCATACTGCGTGACTCTCACTCTGTGACCTTCTGGAAAAGACTAAACTATGGAAGACAGTAAAAAGAACAGTGGTTGCCAAAGGTGGGAAGTGGGTCTGGGAGATGAACAGGAGAACACAGAGGATTTCTAGGGCAGTGAAAATACTCTATAGGATATCACAATGATAGATAAATGTCATTATTCACTGGCCAAAACCCACAGAATGTACAACACCAAGAATGAACCCTAGAGTAACTACAGACTTTGGTTGATTATGACATGTCAGTGTAGGGTCATCCTTAGTAAAAAAATGTACCATTCTGGCGAGTGATGTTGACAAGGGAGAAATTATGCTATGCCTATGTATGTGTGGGGGCAGAGTGAATGGGGAATTCTCTGTACTTTCAATTTTTTTGTAAACGTAAAACTGCTCTAAAAAAATTCAATCTTTAGAACAATTAAAAAAAATTCATTCAATAACAACAAAAGAAAGAAACCAACCAACCAACCTCAGGCAGAAATAAGATAAATTAATTTGAGGTCAGCCCAACATCTATTTCCTTTACCCTGTATAATAGGTTCCAGGGCCATTTAACTTACAGTCCTGGAGAAGGTAATAGTTAACACCTTCACCTATTCAAGCTTTCAGGTAAAAGTTGAGGTTTAGAAACCAAACAGGCACACTCTTATGATACTTGTTTTTCACAACCAACACACATAAAGACCAGACTAAATAAAATATCCCATGTTCCATGTCAGAAACTTGTATTTAAGTCTTGGCTCTACTGTTAACCAGGACTGGAGATCTGGGCAGATTACTTACTCTAATGAACCTTCATTTTCCCAGTCTTAAAATGCTAAAAATAATACCTGTCCTTACAGTCTGGTTACGAGGATTAAATGAGACAACTTATATTGCAAATTGCTTTATAAAGTGTAAAATACTACATAATCTGTTGTATATTATTACTGATTGTATGAATTATCTAGAAGCCGACCACTGGAAATGAGCTGATACTGGGTTCACATCAATAATAATAAAACACTGGGGGCACCTGGGTGGATCAGTGTGTTAAAGGCTCTGCCTTTGGCTCGGGTCATGACTTCAGGGTCCTGGGATCGAGCCCCACATCGGGCTCTCTGTTCGGCAGGGAGCCTGCTTCCTCCTCTCTCTCTGCCTGCCTCTCTGCCTACTTGTGATCTCTGTCAAATAAATAAATAAAATCTTTAATAATAATAATAATAAAAAAACACTGGATAAAGAAATAATAAGGCATCCAAATTGGAAGGGAAGAAGTAAAACTGTCACCATTTGCAGATGACATGATATTATACACAGAAAACCCTAGATGCCACCAAACACTGTTAGAACTGATAAAAAAATTTAGTAAAGTTGTAGGATGCAAAACCATACAAAAATCTCTTGCATTTCTATACCTCAATAATAGGCTCTTGGAGATGTTAAGAAAGTAATCCCATTTACAACTGCATCAAAAAGAATGAAATACCTAGGAGTAAATTTAAGGAGATAAAAGACCTGTGCTTGGAAGAAAGAACCTGAAAAAGACACAAATAAATATAAAGATATTCTACGCTCATGGATTAGAAGAGTTAACATTGTCAAAATGTCCATAACAACCAATGCAGTCTGCAGATTCTATACAATCCCATCAAATTTCCAATGGCATTTTTCACAGAAATAGGACAAATAATTCTACTTTTGTATGAAACTACAAAAGACCTGGAAAAGACAAAGCAATCTTAAGAAAGAAGAATAAAGCTGGACGCACATGCTCTCTCAAACTGTATTACAAAGCTGTAGTAATCAAAATAGCATAATATTACCATAAAAACAGATCAATAGAGATGAATGGAATAGAACAGAGAAGCCAGAAATAAACTTACATGCATATGGCCAATTGATTTATGACAAAGTAGCCAAGAAGATGCAATGGAGAAAGACAGTCTCTTCAATCCATGGTGTTGAGAAAACTCAACAGCCTCATGCAAATGAAGGAAATGGTACCATTTTCTTGTGCCACACACAAAAAATAACTCAAAATGGATAAATACTTGAATGTAAGACCTGAAACCATAAAAGTCCTGGAAGAAAACAAAGGCGGAAGCTCCTTAATATCAGCCTTGGGGATGATTTTTTTGGATTTGAAACCAAAAGCAAAAGCAACAAAAGCAAACAAACAAGTAGGACTACATCACACTAAAAAGCTTTTGCACAGCAAAGAAAACCATTGACAAAATGAAAAGCCAAACTACCAAGTGGGGGGAAATATCTGCAAATTATATATCTGAAAGGTTAAAATCCAAAATATATAAAGAACTCATACAATCAATACAAAACCCCCAAACAATCCAGTTAAAAAATGGGCAGAAGATCTGAATAGTCATTTTTCTAAAGAAGACATACAGATGGCCAACAGGTACATGAAAAGAAGCTCAACATCACTCATCATCAGGGAAATGCAAACCAAAACCACAATGAGGTATCACCTCACACCTGTTAGAATGACTCTATCAAAAGGACAAGAAATAGCATGTGTTGGCCAGGATATGGAGAAAAGAACACATGGGCACTGTTGGAAGAAATATAAACTAGTACAGCTTCTATAGAAAATAGTATGACATTTCCACAAAAAATTAAAAACAGAAATAGTGGGGCGCCTGGGTGGCTCAGTGGGTTGAGCCTCTGCCTTTGGCTCGGGTCGTGATATTGAGGTCCTGGGATCGAGCCCTGCATCGGGCTCTCTGCTCAGTGGGGAGCCTGCTTCCCCCACCCACCCGCCTGCCTCTCCGCCTACTTGTGATCTCTGTCAAATAAATAAATAAATAATCTTTAAGAAAAAACAACAACAACAACAAAAAAACAAAACAGAAATAGTACATAATTCAGCAACTCTGCTTCTGGGTTATCCAAAGAAAATGAAAACACTTTGTGTGCCTGGGTGGCTCAGTCGGTTAAGTGTCTGCCTTCGGCTCAGGTCATGACCCGAGGGTCCTGGGATCGAGTCCTGAGTTGGGCTCTCTGCTCAGTGGGAAGTCTGCTTCTCCCTCTCCCTCTGTCCTTTCTCCACCCCCTGCCAGTGCACGTGCTCTCTCTTTCTCTCAAATAAATAAAATCTTAAAAAAAGAATGAAAACACTAATTTGAAAAGATATATGTACCCCCATGTTTACTGAAGCATTATTGACAATAACCATGACGTGGAAGCAACCTAAGTGTCCACTGACAGATGAACAGATGATGAAAAGGTCGCGTACATATGCAATGAAATATCACTCAGTCATAAAAAAGGAAAATCTTGCCATTTGTAATAACATGGATGGACCCTGGGGGCATGAAGCTAAATGAGACAGGTCAGACAGAAAAAGGCAAATACCATATGATCTCATTGATTTCTGGGCTCTAAAACAAACAAAACCAACCAAACAAACAAACGAATAAACCCAAGCTTAGAACTACAGAAAACAACAAATTGGTGGTTGTCAGAGGTGGGGTGGGGTTGGGGGGGGGCTCTGAAATGGCTGAAGGGAGCCAAAAGGTACAAACCTCTAGCTATGACTAAGTCTTAGGGGTGTAATGTACAGCATGGTAACTACAGTTAGTAATAGAGTATTACATTAGGGAGACAGTAAATGCCGAAGTTACAAGAAAAATAATTTGTAACTATATATGGTGACTGATATTAACTAGACTTATTGTCGTGATCATTTTGTAATACACCCAAATACTGAGTCAGGATGCTGTACACCTGAAACTAACACGAAGCTGTATTTCAACTTGTTACACGTCATGTGTCAACTGCATCTCAATTAAAAAGAAGCAATGACACAACAATGAAATTTACTGTTGATTCAAGTGTGATTCTAAATCCTCAGAGAAGGAAAGAAGGTCTGGGAGTTTGAAGGAGATGTCTTTTCTCTCCAACCAAAATTTATCCTACATGGCATAGAACAGGACCTATGGGTGGTTGATTCCAATGGAACAGTCACAACCCCAACTAAACAGCAGCTTAGGGTGTCGTCTACAGCCAACCATCCTCACACCAGACCTAAAACAAGAAAGCTTGTCCCTCTGCTGTTCTACAGAGATGCCAGATCTGACCACACGTCTGCTCGCTGGCATGGAGCTTCTACAGCGTGGGGACCCAAAGCTGGGATGCCGGGGTCTTCCACACACAGCTCATCTCCCTCCAGGAGCAAAGCAATCAAGGGAAGGCTCAGTTCAAGACACTGAACACCACGATCCATTAGCTCAGTGTCACATGGAATGACAGGACCAATCATTGTTCTGGGAGCTTTATATATGTATGATTATTAGTTATCATCCCCACTGTTGAGTGAGCACGCATAGAGAGGTTAAGAAACATTCTCAGAGCAACTGACCCCCGGGGCAGTCTGCATCCAGAGGCTAAGAGCTTAACCACTATCACCTCTTTTTAATAGATACTGGGACTGTTTGAAACAGGACTTAAACAACCCTAATCTTTGGAATACTGGATGGATAATTTTCTTCTATGAATACAGACTCAAGCTATTACTATTTAACTAGTCATGAGACTATTCCAGAAAAACTTGTCTTATATAACTTTTAAGCAGTTCTTAGAAAATAGTAATGATGAAGGGAACAAAAAGGACTAATAAGGCAAGGAAAAATCCCATTTTCTAACAAAATTACTATTAAAATCGTCACCTGTGAAGTGAAATTTCACCGATTCTGGGAGACCTGAAACAGAAAAGAGAAAATCAATACATTGGTGTGCATTTGGGGGTCAGAAATAGATGGAGAAGATACGAAATATGGGGCAGAGGTTAGAAAAGTAAAGCACGTTTTAACCTAAATAATTATGGTTTGAGGAAAGATCACCAGGTCTTTTGTTAATGTTATGTTGAGTTTAATGGTGCCAGCACTAATTTTAAGTAACAAAAAGAATGGCAGAGTAGAATAATTTTATATCCCAGTAGTTAGAGTGATTTATAATACATTCATTCAGATCCCATTTTATCAGTACATAAAATCCTACAAATTGGTGAATGTGTATGATGTCGTATATCACTGACAGGCTCTCTGGTGGGTCAATTCCATTGTAGAATTGAGTGATGCCTGGGACATTGATTTACACACTATAACGATGTGAGAGATTTATCTCATGGCATTTATCCCATAGATTATACAGGACAGGACTCTGCTCTCTCTAAAAAGGCTCTAGGAACTTAGGCAAGTATAATAGATATGGAAATAACTTCAACCATGGCTGACACGTTTTCCTTCCCTCTAATCCCAGGATATCCTGAGTTTCTTTGTAAAGTAGGTCTTTTGAAGTGGGGGTTAGAGAACCATGAACATTTTCATGGGCTATTAGTTACCCAGTTACCAAACACTGGGGATCCTCCTTAGAGAGAAGGCCTACACCTACGTTTCAATATTTTCAAAGAAGAGTTAATCATTTTCTGGACAATTGCATTTATGTATATAATGGAAAATGTGACTTTAAATGCTTTCTATAATTTAAGATGTAACTCTAAAATTATTTAACCCATGTTCAAATTACATAAGAAATCACCAGTCATTCTGGATGAGTAAGGCTACTATATAAACATAATATTCCGTATTAATCATGTTATGTACATACACCTTAAAGATCATAAGGGAACAGGCTTCAAGATTTTTAGAATCATTCCAAGGCGCAGAAGTATTTAGGTATAGGACTCAAAACTCCTGCATTCCGGTCAGCAGCTTTGGGTACGGGTCGAGGGGAGAGATAAGGGATAACGAAGATTAACTATCTTGGCTCAGTGGAAGGGCACAAAATGGTTTGTATTCGAAGAAATCCAGTTATTCGGGACGCCCGGGGGCTCGGTTGGTTGAGTGTCTTTCAGACGGAGAAAGTCTGAGAGTCTCCCTTTGGATCAGGTCATGATCCCAGGGTCCTGGGATCGGGTGCTGCGATCAAGTCCTGCTTCTCCCTCTGCCTGCTGCTCCCCTCTGCTTGTGCACGCGCTCTCTCTCTCTGACAAATAAATAAATAAAATCTTAAAAGAAACCCAAAAACTAGTTATTCTTTTGTTCAGTCTTCTCTTCCTTTACAAACGGTGGCTTCTGTCAAATCCTGGCCCAAACGGTTGCATTCTTCATTCCCCTGGAGGACCTCCTCAGTGTAGCCTGGCATGTTTCTCACCGGATTCCCCTCCCCCACAGCCCACCCACCTTGGCCTCCTCCTCCAATCCACTCACATCCTGCAGCTAACGAGTTCTTCATGAAAGACCATCTCCCCAGATCTAAACCTCCACTGGGTTCCTATTGCTCTTGGGATAAAGATCTAAATCCTGACGCTTCCAGGGCCTCTGAGGTGTGGCCTCTCTCTCTCCCTCCAAGATCATCCTTGTTCAGCTTAACCTTCTATATTCCAGACACGGACTTTTTGTTGTTTATTTTTTAAACCCCCAGAATGTCACACTCTCTCCCCTCTCAGGGCCTCTGCCCACGAGCTGTGTGCCCTTCCTTGGGAAATGTTCTCCCAAGTATCCCAAGAGGCACATTCAGGCTGATGAGCATCTACTTGTCCCTCGCTGGGGCAGTCTCCGCTGAACTCTTAGTCTCGAGCAGTTCTGTTACTTCGAACACCACTGAACATTTTTCTTTCTCTCCAGAGCTCTTGCCTTAGTCTACAATTAAACACTCATTACTGGGATTATTTCTCAAACTCTGTCTCCCTACCTAGGTCCCAAAACTCACCAAGAACAGGATTCATGCCTCTTTTTGTTCACCACTATGCTCTCCAAGACCTCACAGCCACATAAGAGGCCCCAAATAAAGATTTATTGAAAGCATGCGTGCATGCATGAATAAATGGAAAAAAAAAATGAGGAACTGAGCCCAAACTACACATTGGCCCACAAGCCTCAAGTGATTTTGAACAGCTATAAAGCGATATCACTAAAGTGTCAGAAGGACAACAGGAAGAGTTGGGGAGAAGCTGCCATGAGGCTCCCCAGAGAGTAGTCGGGGTGCCTGAGAAGAGAGGAGAAGGCATTACCAGCGAAGGAGAAGGCCGTGATCTCCTGGAGGTGGGGAGCTGCCGGGGGAGGACGGTACATGATCTTGCCCTGGTTGATGTCTTCCTGTGTGAAATACCGGATGGGAGAGTGAGGCTGGTCCCTGTGTTCGATGATCCCTGGGGAGCAAGAGACTCAGCATCAGCACCGACAGTAAGTCTGATGGTTGACGGAATGCCTGGGGCCATAAATCTGCCTTTCCCCCTGGTGGGGGAGTCATCTATCCTTCAAGAGCAAGTGCTCTCCCGTTTCTCTCATCATACCAATCTCCAGTCATTCAAGAAAAAGGCAAATCTGAAACCGAAACAGACTTCAACAGGATCTTTTAAAAAATGCTTAATTGAATTACAGCTGACAGTACGATATTAGTTTCAGGTGTACCACTTAGTGATCTGACAATTGTATACATTATGAAATGCTCCCCACGATGAGCGTAGTTACCATCCGTCACCACACAAATTGATCACAGTATTACTGACTATATTCCTTAAGCTGCTTTCTTCATGCTTGCGACTTGTTTATTCTGTAACTGGAAGTCTGTACCTCTTAACCCCTCCACCGCCCCCCTCCCCATTCCCCTACCTACCACCCTTCTGGCAACCACTAGTTCATTCTTGGTATTTATGAGTTTATTTTTGAGTGTTTGTTCATTTGTTTCACTTTTTAGATTCAGACACAAATGGAAGCATATGGTTTTTGTCTTTCTCCGTCTGACTTACTTCACTTCGCATCACACCCTCCAGGTCCAAGTCGTGTTGTCACGAGCGGTAAGATTTCATTCTCTTAGGCGTGAGCACCATCCCAGCCCCACATCTTCCTCATCCGTGCATCTACGGTAGACACGGAGGCGGCTCCCTATCTCGGCTGTTGTAAGTAAGGCTGCCGTAATTACAAGGGTGCATGTATCTTTTTGAATTACTGTTTTTGTTTTATTTGGGTAAATACCCAGTTCCTGGATCATACAGTAGATCTATTTTTAATTTTTTGGAGAAACCTCCATACTGTTTTACACAGTGACTGCACCCACTTATACCCTTGCCAACAGCGCACAAAGGTTCTCTTTCTCGCACATCCTCGCCAACGCTTGTAATGTCTCACC
Source organism: Lutra lutra (assembly GCF_902655055.1). NCBI lineage: Eukaryota > Metazoa > Chordata > Mammalia > Carnivora > Mustelidae > Lutra > Lutra lutra. Next base: position 206,075,899 of record NC_062279.1, on the reverse strand, counting down.
TTTTTGATACTAGCCATTCTGACTGGTGTGAGGTAATACCTCATTCTGGTTTTGATTTGCATTTTCCTGATGACGCGTGGTGTTTGAGCCTCTTTTTGTGTGTGAAACCCAAATAGATTTCTGACAGAAGTCATTGACCATAATCAATAGTAAGACACAAACTACTACCCCTAATATAACTTAGACTAGGTAATTCTCTACAAGTCATAGACATTTCACCATAATTTGAGATTCTTTCGATAAAGTTTAAAGGTCAAGCTTGTTGAGAAAATGATATAGTTTGGGCTCCTGGTGAGGCTATAATGACAGTTTTCTCAACTTACCCCTTTCCTTCAGAAACACCTCGGCCTCTGTGATAACCTTTGGCAACAGAAACATGGATCATGATTATTCTAAGAATTGGATTTGCAATTTTAACTCTGGGATAAATCTTTAGAGGCTGAAAATTTACCTATCATTTCTAAATTTTGTAGGCACAGAAATAATGCTCTGATCACCTTTCATGTCCTATCAACTCTTTCAAAGAAGGACACATGGGAGAGTTGGTGTTGAACTAATTCAGGTTCTGAGGGGCTGAGGGACCTATAGTCATTCTCCAAAAGACAGCCCAGGCTGCTGGATGGAGAGCTCCACTCTGCCCTGGCAATGTAAGGAGAAATGCTCTTGCTATGACTCAGCAGATTTAGAAAAAGAGAAGCATGACTTTTAGGTGTTTCCTTTCTCTGGACTTTATCAAAGGGTAATATAATTTAATTTTTAGACATTTATCTCTCCTGGGGGATTCGATAATGTGGAAGGCTTGCATCCAGGGCAATGGTTGGTCTCAGGACGTCAGCCTCAGATTCGGGAGCAGAACTGTCACTAGAGCTAATCTCCCTTCCATGAGGGACAGCCACACCTCTGTTAGGGACAGGTTTATTAGTTAAGCCCCAAGTTCAGCCATCTAAAGAATGAAGGGTGATGGCAGGGGCCCCTCTCCTTTCTCCTGACTGGTTTCACATGTTCATTTTCCCTGCCATGAAAGGGGGGATTCATCCAAAGGGGAAAGGCACCGGGTGTGTGCGACTCAGCACACTCTGCACTCGCTGGCAGAGCTCCTTGTCCTGAGCACACACTCGTTCCCATTCTTGTCTGTTCACCTCTCCTATCCTCATCAGAGCAGGGTCTGTCCCTGCAGACCGTGCCCACGTCTGCCCAGTTCTGCCCGTGCATGAGAGGGGCAGCTCAACCCAGTGACTCAAGTTGTGCGCACACCATATTCTCCAGCCAGCTCTGGCATACCAAAGCTGACACACTCATCTCCATCTGTCTGACGACAGTGTCTCTTTCTCAAGTGGTCCTAAACTCAGAACAAGGGAACAGAGAGCGTGCATAATTGTTACTGCTTAAATCCTCAACAAGTACCTGCAGACGAAACTCCCGAGCTTTGAAGATAGGCCAACAATTAGAAGACAAGAGCATCACTCAAAAGGTCATTGACTGCACGCCTTACCTTGATTTGGATGCAGAGGTACAGTGATGTTGTATATAATCTTTCTGCTTGGTCTCTCAGAGTCTATGAAGGAGAGGGAATGAGGCTGGATCACAGTCAGGGCATCCTCCCGAGCCTAAACAACATTTAAGGAAGAAGAAGAAAAAACAGGGTGACGAAAACAAAAGCCAGAGACAAAAACAAACCTTATTTAAAAAGCAGAAACAACAACAACAACAAAAATAAAAACAAAAACATGCTCACTCTGGGCTTTTAAATTAGTTACAGCAAAATTTTTTCTGAAAGCTCGGAAGAAGGATCTGGTCTCTTGCACTGCAGGTCTGTCTTGGTCTTAAGAACCTCAGAGGATCTTGAATCTTCCTCCAGTTCTCTTGCACTCTCCCCTCCCCTGCTCGCTGCCCCAGGTTTGTGTTGGTGCATACTGTGGGGTGTCCCAACATGACCACTTCTCCCCAGGTGGGACTCGCAGTGGGACGCGTCAACACGAGCCAGCAGAGCCTGCTCTCCTCCTGTCCTCCTGTCCTGCTGTCCTGTCCTGCTGTTCGCAGATGTCACTACATCTCTGCTCCTCTGACGTCATGGGCTGAGGCTGCGTCTGGTAAGAAGCCCTCCCTGACCACACCAGCTTTGCCAACGGGAACTGTGATGTTTTCAAAGGGCAAAAGATGAACTCACCTCAAACACCAAAAGACACTCATCATTTGAATTCAGAGGTTTAGGAATTACTTATTAAAGCACATAAAACTAGTGCATGTTTTCTTTGTCTCCATTGTACCCTTCAAAAGGATTACATTTTGCTTTTCTCTTCCAGTCCTCAGTATCCAATGAAGGGGTCAAGCAAAATAAATCAAAAGGCCAATGTGTACATATTTTTTTTTACTGTCCATTCACTTGTATATAGCCATAACCCACCAATAGTGACAATTCTCAAAAAGAGAGAAAGAGAGAGAGATTTCGAATCCCATGACCAGGCATAACAGGGAGTTGGGGACAGCAGCAAAAACATACAGAATGGAGATGAGAAAAGGGAAAAGTAGTGTGAGGACAGGCCCCTTGCCTGGGTCACATATGCTGTTAACAAGACAGAACAAAAATATCCGGCTCCTTGCCGGCTCTTCCTAGCTGACCCCTGCAGGGTTGAGGGGGACATGCTGTCTGCCTCTTTGAAGCTCTGCTTCCTCCAGAAGGAATTTCCCCACTTGGGAAAGGATTAAGTAGGGCTCAGTCATTCCCATGCAGGAGGGCGTGGTGCTCCTCTTGTAAACCGAGAAAAGATTGAAGGTCGCAGTTGCTTTGTAAGTGTCCTGAAGGCACACTTGTGCCGGGAGAGGAGAGGCGGCATTTGCAGGTTGGGACAACCCCCCTAGAGTACAGAGTCATATTTCAGGCCACTGCTCGGGTCTGGAATGTCATGAGTAAGGAAAGTAAGAGTTACAAACAGCCGCTGGTCTCTCACTCTAAAATAAAACAAGTAAGGACAACAAATGAAAAATCTAGGCCCTGTGGGAAGTGTTTACAGCCTACGTGAGTGTATACACACCTATACCCGCGAACAGGTGTGGGACAGCCACGTGGACAGAAAAGGGCAGGCTCAGCACCTCGTTCAGCTCCTCCCCTTTTCATCTCGAAGCTGTGGGAGTATCTGAAAATTCTCGGGTTACTAGGAGATATTTTTGACGATCTAGATGCCCCTAAAACAATCCAGCCATTAGAAGAGGGACTGGACAGAGGAGCATGGACGAAGGGAAATACATGTGGCCAAGAAAGCACATTGTATTATGGAATTTATTGACATAATTTCTCTACTGATAGAACGGGCAGGAGGTAGAAAAAGTAAGGACTTGATTCCCTGAAGAAAGCACTATCGAGTCTGACATAAATCAAAGTAAAATCAATTTTAATATTGGGTATTTGGAATGTTCAATATTTATCAATTAAACATAGTAAGAAATGAAAGATTACATTTCATAGAAATCATTACAGAAGACACTTTTTTATTAAAATATCTGTCAACAATCAAAAAGTACAGAATAGTGTTTCTCATAATGCCCACGTTACCTATGAATATGTCTGGAATCCAACTGCTTCTCCCCAACGCCGCTGTCACCACCCTGCTGGGAGCCACAGTCACACCTGGTCACCAGGACAGCCTCCCCACTGATCTCCTGCTCTCCTGCCCACCAGCAATCCATTTCAGCCCAACAGCCAGCCAAAGAGGAGGTTCGACCTCTGTGGCTCAACACCTAGTAAGGGCTCTCCATTTCACCCAGAAAAAACCTGAAGTCCCTCCAATGGCCCGTGAGGACTTACAAGATCTGCCCCAACCCCTCCCTCTCCCCGCCTCCCTGCCCCCAACACACACACTGGGCCCATCTGTGAATCTGAGATTCTCACACACACTCACTCTGCTCCAGCCACACTGGCTTCCCCGCTGCTCCCTGAACACTGAAGCCCACCCCACAACTGGACGTGTCTAAACACATGGCTCCCTGGGCCTGGAACGCTTTCCCCTCACGGCTCTCCGCCTCACCTCCTGCAAGTCTTTCTTTAAACATCTTTGTTTCAGTAAAGCTCAGCTCATTTACATCTGCAATCTGGGCCCCTCTCTGCTGTTGCCACCACCGCATTTCTGACCCCCTTGACCTTGGTCTTACCTTTTGTTTTACCATAATACTTTTCACTCACATGCAACATATGAGTTATTTATTTGATTTACGACTTATTGTCTATTCCCTCCTGCCCCAAGACAATGGAAACTCCATGAGAACGTGGATTTTTGTTTGTTCGTGGATAGATCCCAAGCACCTAGCACATGAAAGAGCTCAATAAAAATTTGTTGAGTGAATGGAAAATATCATTATGAGAAGATTAGGCTAAGAAGTAAAATGATGAGAATACTTTTATAGCAACCTAATTAAAAAAATATTTTCCATCATCTTTCAGTGTTGTCTAAAGAGAGGCAAACACTTCAACATGTAAGCCTTAGCAAAGGGTATGTGTAATTTAAATCTTTGGGATCCTAGGTCAGGATTTACAAACAACATTATTATTTCAGCTGCCGTTAAAAGAAAGACCACTTTCACCTGTCGACTGTCATATTAGCAAAGCAGCAAAGCTCATGGCTGGCCTCAGAAATTAAATACCTATGAAAAATAAGAAGATGAGATGAGTAAAAGGGGGTTCTACAAGAAATCATCTTCTCACACAGTTTGATTAGGACAACAAAATTAATTCACTCCCCTACTCATGTAGCGAATATTCAGTCAGAACCTACGCTGGGCAGGTACCAAGCAAAGAGCTGTGGGAGACACACGATGAATAAGATGCAGACTTTTTCCTCAAGGATTTCCGGTTTTTGGTAAGGGGAGTTCATAAATAACTCCAACGTAGAAACTGCTAAGTACTGTGAAAGGCTCAGATAAAGCACAGTAGGAATTCCAAGGACAAAGAAATTTCCAGAAACTGCAGATAACAATTTTATTAGTGTTTGAAAAGGTCTCAAGAAAAAACATGGACCGATAAGTCCGCAGCCATAAACCCAATACGGCATGCCCAGACTTGAGTCTACAGAACAAACAGCTCAGCTGTTCCAACCGAGCCCCTGCTCACCCCAGGAAGAGTGGTTTTAAGAGAACTCTTGTTACAGTGATCACTCCGGAGACAAGTGGAACTAGGAGGGCTTCTTCAAGGCCTTCCTCTCGAGTGGTGACCGTGGGCAACCCACCTCTGAGTACCACAACTATCTGAAAAAGGACGTAACAAATATGCTTTCGTGTTAAGAGATAAGAGAATTTCCTTCCCCTTTAAGAAGAGAATGGAAATACGATATTCGAAGTATGTGTATGTATGTGTATACTCATATGATTAATTCATTTGAATTTGAAGGTGAGATAGTGAAGGGAATTATTAGCTGTGTGAAAGTAGGTCTGAAGGGCACCTGGGTGGCTCAGTTGGTTGAGCGGCTGCCTTCAGCTCAGGTCATGATCCTGGAGTCCCAGGATCAAGTCCCACATTGGGCTCCCAGCTCCACAGGGAGTCTGCTTCTTCCTCTGAACTTCTCCTCTCTCATGCTATCTCTCACTGTCTCTCTCTCAAATAAATAAATAAAATATTAAAAAAAAAAAAGAAAGTAGGTCTGAAAATGATTCATTTCGTCAACAGATATTCACTAAGCAAGTACTTCTACATGAGTCATTGCATTAGATGCTGAGAAGGTAACAAGATTAATTAAAGATTTTGTCCTTAAGGATCTTCTAAGTCAAACAGTGGATGGTTACTTGGAAAACTGAGTTAATGTAAAGTTATTAACTTATTTGCTGAATCTCACACTATGCTATGCTATTTATTGGTAAACATGCTTGTTTACAGATCTCCTTGCCCAAATTTGATATATATATCCTAAATGTATACATCTCAGATTACACACAGAGACACACACAGACACGCAGACACACACACACATATATATCTTAAAATATTATTCAGACTCTACACATCTTATACATGCATGTAGGCACATAATTCTGGTGGAACGCTACAAAACAAAGTGGTAGGACACCATTTAAAGGATCGGATTTGATGAAGAGCATTATAGAAAGGCCATAGAACAAATTTCCATTTAGGCAGGTATTTTTTTTTATGCTGCTTTTTACTCTACGCAATCTTCCTGGGGAATCTCAGGCCCAAGCATTAAACCACCACATGTCATTAATGATTCTCAGAGGTTTATCTCCCACAGAGAGTATCTACTGGTGTTCTGCCAGCCCTTACCGGCACACCTTTTGTAAGCGCCTCCCACTGAACTCATCACAGCCTCCAGCGCTCCCCCGCATACATTCCTGACCTCAGTGAAGGGCGTCCTTCCGTATCAGAAACTGGGCCATTTTACCCACTTCTACACAGTTGACCTCTACAGCTCTAGATATCTTTTAATCTCTCCCTATGTTTCTTACAGCATCTTCACCACTTTTAAGGGCACAGGACAGTAGTGTTAACTGTATACACATCATTGAGGAACACATGTTTAGAACTTTTTCATCTTTCAGAACTGAAACTCCATACCCACCGAAGAAAATCAACTCCCCATTTCCGTCTCCCCACCTCTACCCCCCACCCCTGCAGGGGCCACTACCTTTCCACTTTGTGTTTCTGAAAGTGTCCCTACTTCAGGTAGCTCCCGTAAGGGGATCAAGCAGTACTTGCCCTTTGGGGACTGGCTTATTTCACTCAGGTAATGTCCTCAAGGTTCATACAGTCTACAGCACGGCAGGACTTCCTTCTTCTTAAAGAGTGGATGATATCCTGTTGTTGTATATAACATAATTTCTTCAACTATTTATCTCCTGAAGGACATTTAAGATGCTTCTGCCTCTCAGCCGTATGCATCTCGCTGCAGTATACACAGGTGTGCCACTGCCTCTGAGATCTCACTGACCCCTCAATCCCTATTGCCACTGCATGCGGTGCGTGCTACCTGCCCTTCTTGTTTGAGATGCCTGTGCCTTGGCCTCCTCGTTCTCTGTCTGGACCCCGTGTGGTGTGTTATTTACACTACAGCCAGAAGGATCTTCCTAAACTGAAAATCTGATCACGCCCCCTCTCTGCTATGAATCGCTCAGCATCCTACTTGCCCAAAAACATCCTTTCAGGACAAAATGGAAACTCTTCATCTCATCTGTAAGGTCCTCTATGATCTGACTCTCATTTCTTTCTTCTTTTTCACCTAGGGATTTATGCTCTGGCCAGCAGAACTCTCTGCAATTCCTCAAACATGTCATGTTCTCCTGTCTCTCACTTTTTTTACCTGCTGCTCGTCTGCCTGGCATGAATTTCCCTCTATTTGTAGTCTAGATAAATGGGGTTTCAAGTGTGGTGGGCAGAGCAGAAGCAACAGCATCACTTGGAAACTCGTTAGAAATGCACATTCTCAGCCCTAGACCAGATCTACTAAGTTAGAAAACCCCGGGGTGTGCTCCAGCAATCTGTGGTCTAGCCAACCCTACAGAGGACCCCAAGGAGGCTGAAACTTGAGTCCACGCTTCAACCAGCTCAGCTCCCCTCCAAGAGAAAGCCTTCCACGACCTCCCCCATGCTCCACTGGACTAGGTGTCTCCCTACTTGCTTCCATAGTGTGACTCTGCTTGCGTATCATATCACAGCATTCATCATGTCCTGGTCATCCTTGCTTACTTATTTGCTTGTTTTAGACTCTAAGTTGCTTGAGAAGAGAGACTGTGTTTTATAGTCATTGAATCTCCAATACATTTCACGGCCCTTGGGATAAATTAGGGGCTCGAAAGTGTTTATTGGGATGACTGAATGACTGGAGAGGGGGACTCCTGTCCTTAAACACAGATATGGGTATACAATATTTGTATTTAGAACATTCATGATGTATCTACCAAATATGTGCAAAATTAGTGTGCTTAGGTGAGTCCAAATCACTAAATAGAAAATGTGTTTTTGTCACAGATTTCAAGTATATCCGGTAGTAATGGCCCCAATTAATGTCAAAAGAAATACAAGCTATGTAGATTTTAAGGAACAAAAGAGTGGGCTAATCACATTTTCCAGTAAACTCACCTTTGTGATATCCTAAATTAGATAAGACAGATGCGATTTGCAAACATGCGACCTGAGGCCCTAAAGGTTAAGTAGCGTGAGAAGCTTCTAGAGGTCCACAGCTACATAGTGGGAATGGCACCACTGTCATTGGCTTCTGGCCCATTTTTCCCCTCAAAACCTAGAATAATACTGCATTAGCATTTGGCAAGAAATGTGTATGCACATTTTTCTTTACACTTGACAGAAAATTCTGATCCAGGTTCCTCCAGTCAGAATGATGAATTATAGACCTTATAGTGCTGCTGAATTATGATTTCTTTAAATTATGGTTTATGGTGGAAATGCCGATACCAGCTATTCATTAAAAACTTTCTGTTTCCCCCTTTATGTCTCTGTCGTGCCCCAGACCCATAATTTCTAAAACCAGGGCTGCTCTCTTTGTTGTGGCTCAGGGCTGATACACTACTTTGGAGTGTAATTATGTGGGCGCTAACTAAAATGTGAATCCTTTATGATTAATTTACGAGGTCTTATATGCTCGGGGCTCTGTCTAGAACAGGGGTTCTGGCTTTCCATACCCCCTAGATATGGGGTTATGTTGCAGCTGCTAATTGTCCGAACTAAGCTTCGTGTACCAATTTAGCTGTCACCTTGCTTCAAACCTTTCCATGGGCCCACACTCCTTCCTCACAGCGCACAAGACCTTCCATGATCGAGCTCACCAGGCTCCACATCCTCACGCCTCCTCTGCCTCCTACTGACCTGCTGGCAGTCTTCCCACCCATCACGTTGTCCTTCACCTCTGCGTCTCTGTATGTGCTGCTCTTACGTCTGGGAGAGCCCTGCACCTTCGCCTCTCTGTTCCTTCTGACCTGCCCCTCGAACTTCCATTTGAGTAACTGGTACTTATTTCTCTGGATTCGGCAAAGGCATCCCTTTCTCCAGGAAAGTTTCACAGTAGGAAAACAAAACCAAACGCTCCTCACAGGGCTTCTGAAACACAGACCGACCGTTTCTCCAGCGAGGTGGAGCCGGAGCGGACTGAGCAATGACACCCACATGGTTCTGATGAAATGGACACAAGCTCCAAACTCCCTTCAACCACTCAAGGAGGCCCTGTGACCTCCGGGATGCTCTAAAAAGGACAGAAGTGGTGGACGGGAGGTTGCGGTGGATTCCACATCACCTTCCCTACGCTCTGGAATTTTAAATTTCTTATTCACGTCAACAGGAAATGTGTTCTCGAGGCTGGTTATTATTGGCCCCAGGGTCCACATTCTGAGTCACGCATTAACCAGACACAAAAGCACGGTGCTCTATTAAACCCCAACAGCGTGCCTCCTCCAAGCGGAAACCGCGAGCCCTTCCACCCAACTCACAGTCATATGGAGAGATGCTCCCCGCGAGAGTTTAGGCGCCCCGGGTGTCTGCGGTAAGATCGCAATGTTGAACGTGCGGCTCTCCAGATGTGTGTGGGCATCTGTGGCACTGGACACCTGGAAGGAAACGTGACACTGGTGAGCCTCTCATCCTCTGCTGGGCACAGCCTATTTGTGTGTGTTTGCTTTTCCCCCTTGAAACCATCTGTCTTGGAATTCTATGCATTTTTGCATTATGATTTTCATTCTGCTCTTCATTTCAATGCTAATGTTTTACTGATTATAAAAAAAAATGTAATCATTTTAGGCAGTTCTAAAAATGCAGAGAAATACAAATAAAAACTAAAAAAGCCAGAATTTCACTAGGTAAAAAGAGAAGTTATTAACATATTGATGCATTTTAGTTTAGTCTATTTTCTATACATAAGTGAAACTTTAGATACAATTACGTGTTCCACATTTTTACCAAACGTAATACTGTGATGTTTTGCTATTTCATTAAACAATCTTGAAAACATGATTTTTGATAGCTACGTATCTCATTATAAACATATATATGACACATGATTTATAAGTGATTTTTTTTCTAGTTCTTTAAACTTTATCCAGCACGGATAAGTACACCTAGACTATAAATGACAAATCTCAGCCTCATCACTGTAAAAGTGAGATTAATAACATTTATAATTAGAAGAGTCACCAAATTGACCTCTTTTTGCTTCAAAATGCTAAAATATGATGCTTTGCCTATGCCGTAGCTCCTCTCCTCCCTCTGTGATTCTGAGCTGCCCCTTGAGCCCTCCATCTCTCCTTTGTCTGCTCCACCACAGGCTTGTTACAAGACCTGCTAAGGCCGGAGTGGGCGTATGTCATATGTCGTCGCAGTAATTCCACAGGAGAGGGGGCGTGTTCTCTCACTTCCGAGAGAAAGCAGGAATGGCAGTCCTTTCCCCGTGTCTTCTCAAGTTATGCCCAACAGAAAAACTCTCTTCTCTATCTCCATCCCACCAGATGCCTGGAGATCAAGCTTTGGAATATCTACACGTATTCAAGAAGACATCTTATGGTGTGTCATTATGAATAATTCAGTAACTATAGCTGTAATTCCCTAACATCTGTCACGGGCTCAGCACCCTGCTACTACTTTTCAAAAGTTATCTTACTTATCTACTTATTAATCCATCTACCAATGAGCTATTATCTCCTATTTTAAAGATGAGGAAACTGAAGGGCAAAGAAGTTGAGCAGGGTGTCTAAATCATGGTCAATAAGGGTGAGTGTTCAACCAGGTCAGCAGGTTCGTGGTCTTCCCACTGACCAAGATGGCTTAATTTGGAAGCTTTAGAATCTTAGGAAAGGGGAAAATATGCTCTATTTTTTGGAAAAAAAGAATGGAACGCCGTGTAGGTAGGTAGGTAGGACATACTACCAAGCAAAGAAATCACTTCTCGCTTCCTTAGTAAACATACCGGTGTGAAATAAACGTTGGTCTTTTCATACGGAAACCCCCAAGGCCGTTTCAACATGATCTGAATATACCAAAGCCAGAGTTCCCTCCTATGCCCCAAATGATGCAAATGTACATGCTTTCTTCTCACTGTGCCATACTCTATTTTTTAATGCCACTGCATTACATAAATCCCAAGTTTTCCATGCAAAGTAACAGATGGGGTGCATTGATGGCTCATGACAGCACATCAGCATTAAAATAGAATTAAATCCATGCAACCCATTGTATTGCATTTTCTGCTTTAAAAAAAGAAAAGAGAAGGGAAGAGAAGAATCATTAAACAGCACCTTTTTTAGTTTAAAATCCTTCTGGGACACTAAAATGATGAACGAGAGAAGTTGCAACCATTTATTTTCGCACACAGCTACAGTGTCTGTGTCATTTCAAACCAAAAGATGAGGCAAGCCTATAAAACAATGAGACTTTAAAATCACACGAAACTTCCACATCTAGGAGAACATAATCTCAGAGAGTTGTTTCATGTTTGCAATAAAGATGCCGTCCGTGCTCAGGATGCACTTTCTGGAATGCCTTCAGAGAGAGAGTTCACAAATCACCGGAGGAAACCGAGCTTGTTGCTGCGTAATTGCTCCCTGTTTTAACCAAAAATAATTACTGCTCTTCTTACTAGACAGGACTCCGGCTGACTTTTGGCATTTTGGTTATTTTTTTAAAGATTTTTTATTTATTTATTTGACACAGAGAAAGAGATCACAAGTAGGCAGAGAGGGAGGCAGAGGACGGGGAAGCAGGTTCCTTGCTGAGCAGAGAGCCCCATGCGGGGTTCGAGCCCAGGACCCTGAGATCATGACCTGAGCCGAAGGCAGAGGCTTAACCCACTGAGCCACCAGGGCGCCCTCTTTGGTTATTTTTAAAAATCAACTTCCAAAGGATGATTCACCACTGAGGATGTGTAAAGAAAACCCCACAGATTGTGAAGAAGATTTCAGGTCAGGGTTCTAAACACGTCTTGAGGAAAACGTGTGAAGACTCTGCAAAGGGAACCACTTTCTAAGTAAGAATATTCAGCCGCCATGTCTCAAACTCTAGCGCATCTGTTTTTAAAAAAGATCAGTCACTTTTGCTTTTCTATAATTACCCGTTAGTAACCAAGTTGCAAAGGCAATCCAGTATCATTCTGAGCAGGTGAGGAGACTCCTTCCCAGGGAGGTGCCCCGTATGGAGAACATCCTCCGTCCCGACACCGATAAAGCAAAGGCAGATCTGAGGATTCCAGTTTGCTGAGGTGCCTTCTTATGATTGAGGTCTTTGCCTCCGTTCTGACTCATTCTCCGAGGACTGTGCAGTTCCCCGGGTGCTACAAATGAGAACGCTAACTTGGCAGAGGGCGCGGGAGACTTGCTCACCCCTGGGACGTTCCAGATGCTCAGGATCATCTCGTTTTTTTTTATTATTTTTTTATTTGACAGAGAGATCACAAGCAGGCAGAGAGGCAGGCAGAGAGGGAGGAGGAAGCAGGCTCCCCGAGAGAGCAGAGAGCCCGATGCGGGGCTCGATCCCAGGACTCCGAGATCATGACCTGAGCCGAAGGCAGCGGCCCAACCCACTGAGCCACCCAGGCACCCCGGATCATCTCGTTTTAATACGGGCCAAGTTTAGCTCATCTGCTCCCTGGAAAAGCACCTCTTTTGTACTGTACATACTAGTCAGGCAAGGAAGACGTACACACCAGGCGTCAGGAACGGAATGGACGGCAACTTGAACAAGGTGGGCCACTTGCTGTGGCAGCTTATCCCCAGCTGGGTTCATGGACAAAGGAAAAGCCTCAGACTCCGAGGGTCCCCAGCCCCGCGTTGGCTGATCAGCCCCCATGAGAGCTGCTTTATATTTTCTCTGACATTTTCCCAAATTCTTCTCCGCATCTACGTTTCGATGCTGTTTCTCATTCGAAGTTCCTCATTCCTTTGCACTTCTATTCAAGTCTTTATTTCCAAATTGCCCTTGATGTAAGTTTGCCCAATTTTATTGATCTTTCCCAAGATTCGGGTTTTGTGCTCATTATCAATTCTCCCATTTTATACTGAATGAATTCCTCTGCTTATCTTTGTGAATTCCTCCCTTTTGCTTTCCTTAGGTTTCTCTTGTCATTTTGTAGCTTCGCTTAGTCCATTTATTTTCATGTTTTTCTGCTCAATAATAAGAGCTTAAAGCCATCAGTTTTCTTGAGTATTATTTTGTCCACATCATTTAAGTTTTGAGGAGTTATTTCCTCCTCATCAACATTTCTTAAAAGTTTGCTATTTTGATGTCCTTTTAGAACGAGTAATTATTTAGGAGACTGTTTAAAAAATTCTAAATGGTTTGCCTTCATTTCTAATTATGTTTGATAAGTGCCAGAGAATGCGCTCAGTATAATTTCTTGTTCTTTAATTTATGGACGGCCTCCTTATGGTCTGTTTGTCTTAGTCTGCTCAGGCTACTATGACAAAAATATATAAACTGAGTGGCTCATGAGCAAGGGAAACTTATTTCTTGTACTTCTGGAGACCGGAAGTCTGGAGCAGGGTGCCAGCTTGGTTAGGTTCTGGTGAGGGATCTTTTCTGGCTTGCAGACCACTGACTTCTCATTGTGTCTCCACAGCAGGGAGCAGGGAAGCAGGGGCAGAGAGCTCTTTTGTGACTCCCGTCAGTGTACTAATCCCATTCATGAGAGCACAGCCCTCATGACCTCATCTAATCCTCATCATCTACCGAGGGTCTCACGGTCTCATGTCCATATACCATTGCACAGGGAGGGGGTAGGATTGCAACATACACATCTCAGGACACAGACATTCAGTCTTTGGCACTGGTATTTGCTCAAGCTTTATAAATGGCAGTAACACACCCACACACATGTGACAGGCAGTGTTCACATGTTCCATACCTATTAACTCATTAAACCCTCATAGTAGCTCTATTTTACAGATGAGAAAAATGAAGCACAAGGATTTTGCCAAAGTAATTTTCCCAAAGTTGTACAGCCAGTGCACAGCAAAACTGAAATATGAACCCACTGGGTTTGGCTGCTAAGCTTCTGATCTTATCATAAGATGGTAAATGTTCCAAAAACATTTGAAAAAAGAAATTTTTTTTTCCTCCATAGGGCACTGTAATATTTGGAAAAAAATGTTTTTGCTAGACACTTTGGCCATTATCTATTATAAACTCCCTGCCACGAGATGACTCTGCTTGTAGAGTTATTGTAAGACTGAATTGGGAGATTAGAAAACCTCTCAGTGCTATTAATTACATTTATTCTTCCCCCAAATGTAATTTCCAGGCAACAGAGAAAATGACCCAAATTGCTTAAAAATAAGAGCGAGGGTTTTTATGAGACCATCCAGACATCAGAAAAGATGTCAGTCAGCGGCAGAGGGTACCTGGAAGAGGAAGGAGTCACTCTGGGCTGGGACTCCTGAGTGCCTGTACCACACGATGCCTTCGTTGATGTCATGCTGGGTGAAGGTGCTGGTGGGAGTTGCTGTCCTCCCATCAGGCAGGTGCTGCCCTTCCTCCACGGGGCTGTCCGCAGGCATATCAACCAGCAGGACCACCTCTCCTAGGAAAGCCACAGAGTTAGTGAGGATCTCTGGGAAATGTAAAAGTTGGTCAGAGCTCTCATCTCCTTGGCTACTATGTATTTATCTGTCTTCCTTCCTTCCTTCCTTCCTTTCTTTCTAACAGAAATTAGGTACTCTTTTATTTTTAACCCAAGGCGAAGAAAAGTATGTTAACACAGAATTCAACAGGTATTATCAAATTCACCTCCAGACACAGAATGCCCAGTCTCTCAGCTAAAACACACTGAAAGTAATTCAAAGGCACTGCAGGTATGAAGTTACCGACTGTATCAATTAAGTCACATAAAATCATGAAGACAGAAACATTCACAAGCTGCATGGATTGGGCAATGGATGGATTCATTTGTACCTATAACTTCTGTGTAGCAGGAAATGAGTTCTAACCCACATGTTTTTAGTGTAAACACAATGGGAAATTTGAAAAAATTCAGAGTTACTCTTGGGAGAATTCTGTACAATGAGAATGATGTTAGCTGGCCCTGGGATGCCTAGGGTAGGGACTGCAGGAAGCACAGTATGCGATGGTTCAAACCCGGCTGCATGGGCTTTACGTGGGCTTTGCAAGCCTCTGTTCCTCTTGATAAAATGAGAATCATTCATGGGTATTTAAAAAGGATGCTGGTTATCCTTATCATTATGTTATTTCATCCTTTTTTTTTTTTTAAGATTTTATTTATTTATTTGACAGAGAGAGACATAGCGAGAAAGGAAACACAAGCAGGGGGAGTGAGAGAGAGAGAAGCAGGCTTCCCGCTGAGCAGGGAGCCTGACATGGGGCTCGATCCTGGGATCATGACCCAAGCTGAAGGCAGCCGCTTAATGACGGAGCCCCCCAGGCGCCTCTGATTTGATCCTTCTGAAGATGCTCTTATTATCTGCATTAAAAGGTCTGTAGGCTCAGAGAAGTTCAGTAACTTCTTCAGGTTCACAAATGATATGTGAAGGAGTTGAGATTCGAATCCGAAGCTCAGACTCTGGGTCATGAAACTGTCTCCAGTCACGGTTATTTTGTGTTCACAGTCCTGCATCTACCCCCCAAGAATTCCTTATGTTTTCTCCTCCATCATTCCGTAGACCTCACTGGGATGGAAGCAAGGAAACCCAAATCTAAATGACAATCCCACCAATCTGATTCTAATGCTTGCTCTCCACCAGAAGCTACTGTTTTTCTTAGAGTGAGATTGCAGATATGGAGGTGTTATGGAAACAAGTAAAATTTCACCAGGACAGTATGCCCTCAAGTGTAGACCAAACAGGAGAATGGATGAATCGCTAAAAACAGAAGCCACATTCTCATGAAAATCCACCTAATAATAAATCTGAGAGAAGCCTCCGTACCACTCAGATGGTAAAAGGAGGGAAGGAGGGAGAGGGATACGTTCTCCAGCAGGACACCCAGATCTTAGTACACTAAGTGTACTACACACATTAGACAACTGAAAACACCCTTCAGTTACACTAGAGCAATTTTCTAACTTGAAGGAAATATTCCTTCTAATATTTATAGGCCCTAAATTCAAATTCAAAATCAGCATAATATCCTGGATGGTGACGAAGTACTGAAGTAAGGAAAAAGCCATCAGGAGTCTTCTTTATAAAATCATGTGTAGAATCAACTCACTCTAGTTTCCTTTTAGTATTGTTTCTCATTTATACCTAAGTCACAAATTCCGTTAGCCATCTCTCTCTGGTTCGACCCCTGTTCAGAATATCCGTGCTTTTCCAGGATGTAGATTGTTTAGGAATGTGGGTACAGCTGCAAAATATTTGAAAGCAGACTTCTACAATGAAAATGTAGAGAGTAGAAAAATAGAAAATACTCAAATGCTAATTTCCTAGCTGTTCTTCTTCATAATAGGAAAACTAAGCAGACCTAATGAAATAAACCTGTTTTTCCAGATTTAAAAAATATTGCCATGTTTTGCAGATGAACAGGAACCAGAGGATATTGACTAATCCCATAAATTTTGACTCAGATAATAGTGACTGAATGCCTGTCAGGTGCTAGCTATCAGACTAGCCCCTTCAGGAATGGGGATTCAAATATAAGCAAGGCGTAGTTCCTACCCGTAAAAACATCCCCCATAAGCAACCACGAGCCACTGTGAGATTTCAGTAGGGGAACGGCACGAACTGACTTAGAACACAAAACATATACTATCAGAACACAGGAGCCTATGACCGACCCGTTAAAGAGGCTGAGTTTTATTTTATAAAAATGGTAATCATAGTAATTAACATTTATGTAGACAGTTGGATCAATTGTGAGACAATGCAACACCGGATGAACGGCAGGAAGTTTGGAAAGAAAGAAACAGACTTGAGAGTCACTAAGCAAGTGGAAGCAACAGACCTAGACACTTGTGGTTGTGAAGGGTGAGAGACGGGGAGGGACCTGGGAGTCCTCTGCTGACGGGAAGGGCAGCAATGCCCCGGATGCATTAGCAGGAAGGCAGGGGTGCAGGGGGAGCTCAGCACTGGGTCTGCTGAATACCAGGTGCCTTTGTGCTAAGCCCATGAGGAGATGGAGAAGTATCAGTATTTTGTGCGGTCACCACAGCAAGGTGAGAGCTTTTGTGTCGTACCCCACCTCTGCTTTTATTATGACAAATGCAGGCAGCTGACCTTTCAGACATATGAAATCCAGGCTTACAAGACAGTCTAGGTTTAAGAAAAGGAATAATAATCTCCACTTGGGATTTCCTGAATCCTGATGTCTACGGTTTAATCGAGAATTCCGAGGGGGAAATTTGATAGGTATTAAGAATTAGAATCTCACTGGAACCTCCATGAATTATTTTGGGATTGACAAAATTTGTATTAAAGCTTTCTTACTCGATGCTAAATAATTTAGAGTTGGCAATGTGTTGGATGAAGTCAGGTTTTCCCCGCAATGATACTTAAGTACCTTCATTAAAACCATCTCATTAAATTTACTTTCAAACTTGTGAAGTAGCTAAAGGTACAAGTACTAATCAACTTGTCCGCACTTCTATTTGAGAGCAGTGATGAGTCTGCAAGTGGTGGAACTTGGGTCCATCACACATTTACAAGCAATTTACGTTTGGTTCAGTTCCCCGGTCAGGTCTTCACAAAACGTCTAAAGCCCAGCCGGGACATTCTCAGGTGAGGAGGGAGTGCACAGTAGGTGGGGTGACAGGGGGGAAGGGGTCCACAGATTCACACCTCCGCGACAGATGGATGTGAGCGGACCGGTGTGCACTGGGCTTCCAGTTCCCACCTCCGCCTTCACTCCTGAGTGCTTCTTAAGGGTAATGTGATTGGATTATTACTAATAGGGGGCTCTGGACACACAGAAGGAGGATTGTGTTCATAGGAAGAAGTTAATTAAGAGACTTATAGTAGGATAGGGTCACAGGTAAGCCTACATGGCATTATCAAGCCAAAATGGCTTAAAAAACAATTTAATTCAGCACTGTTCTATTTAGAGTTAAACAGAATATTGGAGTATTGGGCTGTCTCTAGGAAATTAAATTTTTTGGCTTTTAATGATCAAGATAAAGGTAGAGAATTTAATACATCAAACGAGTCAAAGATTTTTAGGGCTGAAAAGGACTTAAACATTATCGAGCTAAAAATCAGTGGATAAAAGAACGCGAAGTTGAATAAGGTCGGCGGACTAATTAGTAGCATTGTATCCACTTGGCCTCCTGGTTTTGATAATTGTTCCATTGTTCTATAAGATGCTACTATTGAGGGAAGCTA